>NC_087372.1:9818671-10430099 GCF_031761385.1 Necator americanus | reverse complement strand
ACCGGGTAAACGTTCACCGTACACCCGTCTGCGACACAATGGAAAGACGATTTTTTCAAATGCAAACTTTGACTGATAGTACATGTATGCTCAAAAAAAAGTTTTGACTATTACTTCATGACGCGGATCATAAATCGTTATCGTAGTGAACATTCGTACAACTTACTACAAAATCTTTTTTATTCGTGTTATGGAGGGAGGACCAATAAAAAAAATTTCGTTCATATTCCTAACAAAAAAGTCATTCAACCCGCGATTCCCAGGACACCTAATTGGGATCAAAAACCATATGGATGAGTCGGAAAAAATATTTTCTTGCACAGATGTGGTACTGCGTGATTCACCAGTGTACAGTACATTCGTAGTAGCTCTGAATGACTGTATACATTCGTGCGCTAACCCATTGTCATTTTTGGTCAATTTTTTTTAGCGATCTGTCTAAAGTGGACTTCATTAATAAGGTTAGAACGAACACTTTGAAATAATACAAGCGACAAAATCGTTAAATCTTGAAAAATGAAGCTAAGCTGAGGGCTTAAATTGGTAAAATAGTACATTCACAGAGTTGCAGAAAATTGTGTATCCGTGAATAAGCTTGGGAGTAAGAAAGAATGGTATACGAAAGAGTCCAGACAACGATAGAGATTGGAGAGAAAGAATAATTCGTTGTTTCTGTTGTTTTTCAGAACAAAAATTGACTTTGAGCATTTTTCAAAAAGTTGTGAACAACACCATTTTGCGGAAAGTACACGCATAAGTGGTCAATTGCTCGTAATTTTATAAGAATTCTGAAAGAATAAGTTTGAGTAGTATCGGTTCAGTGTCGATGAGCGATTGCAGCATAAGCGACCCTTTTCTATAGAAGCATTTCAAGCAAAGCAATTAATTATTTGCTCATTCGTCGAAAATTGAAAATAATAGAAGTGATGTGATAAAAGATAATAACAGATGTGTTAAAAGAACAAAGTTAAGTCTCAACATTAATACGCACAATGGAGGTTCCTAACAAAAACAGGGGCTGGATCAACTTCCTTGTAACTTCTTTCATGCCCTCAATCTTGCAATCCTTGAGAGTTCATGTGTGTGCTGCTAAGCGGGTACCGTAATCGCATTTTTACGAAACTGCAGTGCAGAAACAAAAAAATGCGTCCTTGTTCCAGCTTCCGCTTCTACAGTACTCGTTTAGTGAGCTTTTTTTACGTGGGCAGTAACAGGACAGGAGTTCCGGTTCGAGTCGAGCTTCATTGTTGTTCGGGAGATAAGCCCTATCGCCGAAAATGCTATTGATATATTTGTTGTATTAAAGGATCCATGCTCACTGACTAGTATTGACGTGATTTCTGGAACTTTTTTTCTCTAAAAATCTGGATTTTCTTATCCTAATCAGCAACATGTTGCTGAATCATTTCTTTGACATGCGTACAAATTTTACCATTTTCACTCAAGCGCTTCACTTCTGCTCGTAGCCTTAGAGTTTTTTCAAATTCCTGCATATCGGATCATACATCATTATCTATTCTCGGGTAATACATTCGAGCAAACAAAAAAATAATGAAATTAATTGCACCCCTTATAAAAATTACTGTGAACAATTTTCAGAATGCGTTCGACATTTCTAATTTGCACATTGATCTCTGTGATCTTCGCTGGGCCAGTTGTGCAAGAAATGCTAACTCCTCAAGTGTTGGTAAGGGTTTTGTAGGTTAAGCCTTCGTTGAACTTAGAAAAACTCTCCTCAAACCACTTATTCACAATCCAACAACAGTTTTCCTTGTTTCTTTCTTGTGCTGAACGTCGAAAGAAATATTTTATCATGCATTTTTCAAACCAAAAACTCGTGAGTAAACCAAAAATTTTAAAATGAAACACTTATTTATCGATTTTACGGAACCCGACAAAAAATACACAACTGCACGCAGAGACAATGTTTGAGATAAAAACACTATTCCTAATCAATCTTTACTTTTTTGTACTACAATAGACGAAGCTTCGATTCTGCTTCTAGGCCACCACCACCTACGCCTACGCTTTGGATCTGTCGGCGCAGCTAACGCTTTCTGGAGCTCAGTGCATTAAGTCAAACAAATATTCAACTGTATTTATCAGGTATTCGATTATAAGACTTCCTGGCTATCGTAGTTCATTTGACAAATAATGTTTAGAGGCTATGCAGCAACAGGAAATGGAGTGTTAGACAGCTATGCTTGTTCGAACATCAACAACGCCTATAATGGTATATATTTTAGTATTCACCTTAGCGCTAACAAACTTCCTAGAAGTTGTTCAAAAAATACTACTATACTATAAGTATATATAGTATGAATATAGTACGTAACAAAGGGAACTAAAACTGCCCTAACCAGAAGAATTCTCGTATTGGTTTTGATATGCAGTACACGAGGTTGTTAAATAGTTTTACTAGCTAACGTTTTGGCAATATCGCCTTCTTCAGAGCCTTAAATGAGCGATTCGATTTACAATCTAAACGGCCAAATTATATTATTTTAAGCCGGTCTTGGGACTGAAGTTTACATGACTCCGCTGATAACGTCGTCAAAAAATGGTACTCAGCAGTTTGATGAGCTCTACAATGGTCTTAAAAAATGCAACATTGTTATCCGAAGTGTTTGGATCCAGGTAATTCCAAATAACTCTGAAAAATGCACCGGTTTCTCTTTCCTACCTACTCCTTCACACTTGTAATAAAATAACAATAACATATAACAAAATTCTGTTTTTAGTGATTTATATTAATTATTCAGTATAGGTCACGTCACCCGTCAACTGGAGCTATCCTGGAACAAATATCAACTTCATCAATAGCATTATCAGTAGAGCAAAGGTGGGCGATATTTGTGATTTATTCAAAAATTTTGGTGCGAGAACTGGTCCCCATCTTGCAAGCACCGTTGTAATCTTTCAGAAGTGCGAAAGTTCGACGTTCCTTGAATCTTGGCATAGAGATTGCAACTTTTCGATAGTCAAATTTAAGCAACGGCCAAGAGCCTGTTAACAAACTTTATTACGGCTAAGGTTTCGGCGTTGTCGCCCTCGTCAGAGCCTGGAAACTCAGATCATTTGTGATATATCCTCTCAGATGCCTCATCCAAAACAAGTCATCATTCCCTTGGATGCTACATCCAAAATCGAAACCAAAAGAGTCCAAATCGTTGTGCTTACCTAGATAGCCGCATTGCCGTGATAACAGCGGACCTCCGCGTGATAAAATCGCTACTAATGACCTGCATATGAATCCGTAAATCAAAAACCCGCAAAGGATACGCGAAGGATAGATATTGATACAGAACTAGCTCGTTGGTCACGGTTATACACTCTTCTTTTCTATTCATTTTTAGACTTTTAACTTTTATCCAAAACACCTCTAATGTTCCTCGAAGAACAATTTAGGGTTCGTACGATAGGATCGTGGCAACTATGCAGAAAGGAACATTTTCATGACATTTTCTGCGATGGGTTCCGAAAGGGGTTGCTGCGTTTGAATGTTTAATCCCATCTAGATGTTCCTTAATACAAGCACAAAGAGGTCGCCCTGTTTCGCCAATATATTGTACGCCGCATTTTTGCACGAAATCAAATAAACTACACCAGGAACCATGGTGTCGCCTGCCTTACCAAATGGGTATATTACACAGTTTTGAGTCAGGCGAATGCGATCGTACAGTCTGTTTCGGACTTACAGCTTCTTGAGTATTGTGGGAGGTATTTCCACAACTCTCACTTGGTCATCGAGGCCACACCTAACCAGACTGGCCTGTAAGCAGAAATTGATCTTTTTGGACTCATCCACCATGGCATAATCTCGCTGCACAATAAGACCTGGTCTACGAGGTACATCACCAATTTAACCATTTGAAGTTGTGATTCGCTGCGCTAGGTTAACCGCATCGATAAGCTCCTGGACATTAGATGTCACCCTTACGGCTACTAAATAAATATGTTCCGAATAACTTTGAACTTCTTGGTTTTCCAAGGGTGAGCGGAAAGACAGTGAACTAATGCGTTTTTACGAATAGGTTTTCGAAACCATCGTAATTTCTGCTCACCGTTGGACCACTGTGTTTCCACGTTAAGGACAACGGTTAGGACAGCCAATTTTCTTAGTGTTTTTTTCCGTGTAAACCGGAAGTATAAGTATATAAGGGGATTGTTGGTTTAGAAGCTCGAAAGTGTCAATCTCGTTTTGAGTGGGACATACAATGCAACAGTCATCAATGTAACGCCAGTACAGGAACGGTTTTCCGTTCCAGGATGAGTTGTTCTATGTTGGACACGAATGCAGTGGCTAGTGTGGGAGCTAGTCTTTGCCCCATGGCCGAAAACCTGACCTGTCTGTTGTAATGTCCCGACCAGCGATATATAGAGCACTTTAGGCATTCATCTAGGAGCGTTATGATCAGCCTTATGGAAAACCCGCACAGGTTTAGAATGTCTTGGATGAGGCATTTGAGAGGATATACCACAAAAGATCTGACTTTCCAGGCTCTAACGAAAGCAACAACGCCGAAACGTTAGCCGTAATAACATTCGCGAACGTCGCTGTAATATTTTATTGTGTTTCTACCACTACAAAATTTGCTGTTCTAAGTATTGTTCGGAGTAAAAGGCGCCATTTAATTTATGTTCTGATGAGTTTTGCGAATGTACTGCTTCAGAGATAGACAAAATTTCTTAAAAGGAGGAGGTCAGACTCAGCTAGTAGGCAAATCTTTTATGCGTTCTGCGTGATGAGATCCTCGGCCTTTTATTTTTCAGTGTTTGAAGAATGTGAAGAAGTGCAAGAGGTTCATGACATCATACATATTTTCGTAAACTCAATAGGCTGCCTTCCTCATTCTGAGCTAGGAATAAAAACATTGTTCTAAGCAGCCTAGTGCGAAAGATAACTATTGATCGTCTTTTATTCTGTCGGTTTATTCCTATTAAAGACAGCGTACTACGAATATGATGTGTTATGGATTTGCATAGGAAGCTTCTATACAGAGTCGTATTCTGTGGGAAACCAAGTGGTTCCGCTTATCTCTCCGTAATCTCGTGCTGTAAAAAACGGCACGGAAGCTGCCGCTTTTTACGACGGCTTGCATTGCAACGCGTCACACTTCCGCACGCGCTGCATCAATGAACGAGGCTTCGATTGGATAAGGGTCTAATAAGGTCTCCTCGCTACTCTATTCGAGTTAAACTAATGAAGAGACTATTGGGGGACGTAACGTGTACATAGAAGAGCGCTCTAACGCACCTCGTAGAAACCAGAGCGATTCCCATGTCGTTTCTTACGACGATCACGGACAGATGAGCGGAACCACGTGATTTTCCGTAATCTACGACCCCGTTTAAAAGCTTTCCATGAGAAATCCATAACACGTAAGATCCATGGCATACTGCCTTTAATTCTATGTGTGGTTGCAGCAATATGGTCTCAATGTTGGTATTTACACCAATCAATATGACTGGAGTCAAATCACAAGCGGAGCTAGCGGTGCGGCAAATGGACTTATGCTATGGTAAGTGAAGATGGTCCGTACTGATTTTCTCCCTCTTATAATTAACTGACTTCAGGTATTGGAACGTCAACGGTAGCGGGGTGAGTGGGGAAACTGGAGCGAACTTCAACGATTTCGTTTCTTTCGGATACTGGAGCGCTCCTAGCGTCAAACAGTTCGCCCAAGTAGAAAGCGTTTGCGGATACACTGTGAACAGGTACATTAATCAACAGCCACCGTCCAGATGCTAGATTGAATAACATGGGAAGTATAAACCTATTCAGAGACGTGTATTCAACCTCGTCAACCATGGCCGGTATGGTGCGCAGGGAATCGAATGTGCCGATTGTAGGAAGCATCGGCATCAATTAAAATTTCGGAATTGTTGTGAAATTGTCCAATAAATGTATTTTTAATTTGTCTGGGAGCGGGGTGTAGTGACGGTCGGTAAGAGGTTCCGCTGTGTCTGCAGCATGACTGATCGGAGATTCGATTCCGCCCTAGTGCCAACCGAGCCTTTCATTTCTTTGGGAAACCAGACTTGAGGATAAAAGAACTAATTTGATACACTGGTTAGTCCCGTAAGTTATCGTGCACACCTTCGTAAACCTCAAACGATTCTAGATTGAAGTGAACGTGCTGACACATCCAAGCGGATTGAGCGGATATATATATATATATATTATAATAATAATAACTGTATTTCTGACATTCCTTTTCCGTAGAGGTAGTGAAAGTATCACAGTTGAGGTTTTTCTGTAAGCTGATCCACATTTCTACATATTTTCTGGATATGCAGGAAAAGTTTAGATTTTCCCATCTGCTAGAATAATTTACGGACTTCTTCTACGATTTTGGGGTTAACTGCTTCGCCTGCGCGAAAAATTGCCTTCCCATCTTTTTCTTTAACATACATACATAGAAGTGGTACGTGGAACGAAGTAGATTAAAGACATGAACCAGAATATTTATCGCAGAACTTCCTCGAGAAGGTGTTGATTATGTAGTGGATTTTCGTGTCTTACAAAGAGCAAACACCTGGAAGAACATTTAACACATTTGGGTGTAGTCAAAATCACCTTTTTCATCACCTGTTACTTCGCAAATCCACTCAAGCTGGTTGCGAACATCCACAAAGTAACTTCTTCTTGCTAAATAACAAAGTATGATCGTTTTACTAAAGAACCTAAACGTTAAGAATGTGTTTTGCTACGAGGTGTTGCATTATTTTTTGCATAAGATTGAAATCTGCATGCATCTCATCCATTACTGTTTCTTAGAAAAGTAACAATGAAGCAGATATTCTACTGCCATCCTAGTTTTATAGCTTTTATGGAGTCTTTTCTTTAAGAAAAATACAAGGAGAAATCTCCAAAGTTATTCTACACCGCTTGGACGTTCATGGATGTTGCTAGCCGAATCTTTGTCTTGTTTCGAAATTCTAGAAATTAACCGAGTTTCTCACAAAATCAAGAAGGTTATTGTCAGAATTAATTTGATCGCGAGTTATAGAAGTTGCTATGTTATTACTATATAGAAAAAAGTTGTTGTAAGATATTGCTAAATTAATCATTAATAGCTTACTTAGCAGGCGAAGTTCACATCTTGTCGCTGTGGATGCTATCCCCATAAGCACGTCTTTTCCTGCTGAATTGTGTTGGAAGAGTGGACCTCCGCTGTCACCCTACAAAGCTTTATCCAACTTCTATTCTGAAATAATATAATTTTGCGTAAAGAAGACCAGATGATTTTTTCGTTCTTCGAAATGTCTGCAGCGTCATATAGGAAGTTGTCAGGAATTGAAGGGGAGATATGAGAAAATTACTTTCAAAAAAACTCATATATGCCTTCCAGTCATTCGAATTTATAGCCTTTTTTAATAAAAACTGAATTTATAGCCTTTTTTAATAAAAACTAATGAGAAATAGTACAGCAAAAAAACACGAAAAGGATAGAATGACTAGATGCTTCTGAATCTCTGTGCAAGAGTATGGGTACTCAAAAAAGGAAGATAAGTGGAAAGTGATGAAGGAGATCAAAATTTCCTCATGAAGAGTGGGAATTTGGTTGAAAAACTCAATTTTTGCACTAGACCACGTTTTTATGTCTTTGATGTTTTCAGCCTGATATACTTTCTTTATTCTTCTATTTTGACCTACCGAACAAAGGGATGCGGTGGAGCTCCATGTCCGAATGAGGTCATCGTTCGATTTCGTGGTGTTCAGAGCGACAGAAATTACTTGGAGACCTCGGGAATACAAACCAAATGGAGAAGTGGCTAAAAATTAGCTTCTTTTAGTTCTTTGTTGCTTAAAATTCCCTTCGGATGGATGTAGCATAGTAAGAGTTCCAGCTATGACTGCACGATACATGGATGGGTCGAAGCCGCCCTGGTGGGAACCAAGCCCTTTTTCCCTCCGGAGTCGATAAATTGACACTATACCTGTATGAAAGGATAAGAACACCGCCTTGAGATGTCGTCTTAGTCTTCTCTTCTTCGTCGTCTTAATTCAAAGTGTTTAATGCAGAATCTCTGCTAATAAACGACATTCATTATTAACGATTTGACTGGGGTTGGACGGCCAACCTGGTACACCAGATAGAAGCAGATCTAGAGAGCGAGGCTGAGGAAATGATATGTAAGAAACATGTTCGCAACTCCTAGCTTCCTCAAACCCCTGCTTATTGGCAAAAATAACATTTCATCAGGCGAGTTGAACATTATTTCACTTCTAGTACTTCTGCATTACCTGTGGTGTAAACCACAGCCTCTTCTCCCCTTGAAAAGTGACATTCTGTTTCTCTTCGCCCCTCTCTTCGTCACTTCTTTCCTAATTGTCCTTTCCGAACCGATGGTGGCTGTTAACTCTTTCCTCCGGGCGTTTTTCATGACGGCACACGTAGTCGTCTATCGAAAGCGGGCTTAGGCTGCCCACACAGGGCCGCTTGCGCGGTTGTGAACTCTGTGATCAATCTAGCGTTTCGGCGTTATCGCCTTCGTTAGATCCTGGAAAATCAAAGCAATCAGTGATTTATCCTCTCAAGCGCTTCATCACTCCATGAAAAAATATTCAGATTGTAGGCGAAGACAAGGAACAACACATCGGTTTGCGCTTACCTTATTTGCTGTTTCCGGTACCGCAACAGACTACCACATACCACAACTATGAGTCACAAGAGTGTTTTGTAAGGAACTAACGGCCCGTCTTATCTCGATCAAATTTCGCACAGACCCTGGTTTCGAGCCAGTTCGTTTGTCATCGCAATGCACTCATCCTTTCAAATGTCTTTCTTTTTCTTCTCGCTTCTGTCCCTCGTTGTAACGCATCTGCCTGCTTCCTGTTCTTTTACTCATCTTCATATTTACTTACGTCATTGAAACCGAGTAAAAACCGTAAAAGTATCTTTAGGAGAAAACTGACAACATAGCTAACAAAAAAAACACAAGAACTTAGTCACATGTAACACTTGACTTTTATGGCCTAGGATACTATCTATTTCATATCATATCCTGTATTATTATTGTACTTTTTTTGTTTTGCCGAAGGCGTCCCCACCTGTCAGCACGTGACCATCATCGATTAGTGGGTGACCATAATCGATTAGGTCGGATCTGGCCCGGAAACATGTTTCACTATGATATTTTGAATAGTAGGGACTGGTCAAACCCCAAGAAATATCCCAGACAAGGTTAAGCGTAGTCGGGTCAAAACGATCTGAAGCTTGGTGCAATTGCGTAAACTGCAGTGCTCGAAGTGGCGTGGTAGAGCAAGCGGCTGCGATCGGGACGGGACCCTCGCTTGCTGCAATTGGACTGCAGAGATGAGTAGGAATAGAATACAAATTAAGAAAATAAGAATAACGGACAGAATGTTGCTTAGTCCTTTCCTAATTTCTTCTGCCTTTCTTGCCCTTCCCTTCTATACCCAAAAAGAGGATCCCCGCTACCACTTACTGTCCAATCCGATTCCAGCAGCTCTTAAGAATTTTGATAGTGGCGTATCCTTGCTAGGCATACAAATCGGGTGTGTCTCATGAGGGTCAGCATCCCCATCCAATTCGACGATAGCCAAATCCAGAGACCCATCGCATTTTCCCCACTGTTTGTGTGTGTGAATCTGTAACATTTTAAGGGAACTGCTAAAACTTTCACGATCTTGGACTACAAACCCTAGGAGAAACTTGCGCACCTTCTGAGGACTGTATGCATACTGGCACATTACAGGATGATTGCAGCGGCTACCGACATATATATAAAAGTTATCAAGGCTCAGTAGATCACGTCTAGAAATAAAGTGGGGAATTTTTACGATTTTTTTTTTGGATTTTTAAGGGAATTTGAACCACGACAGTAAATGTCCATGAACGTACTTCTCATAGTAATCCTGTGTTTCGCACACTTTTTTGTATTCATTGCTATCGAACTTAATCACACAATGTGCAGCAGTCAGTATGTGGCGACGTGAAATTTGAACACCACTACACTGTAGGAATTTATTTCGTCCTGGAACTGAACTACACCAATACACCTGTCTATGCGTGGAGAGATCCCAGCGCCGTCAATTTCGCGATACGCTGCTGTTGAATACTGTGAGAAAAGAAGAGAAGGAATTTCAAAAAGCGAATGACACCTTTATTTGTCATTATTGGTTTTGAGGATATCGTAACAGAACATAACCGTTAGATGAGATTAGGTGCATGTTTCATCGTATCGTTCTTAACTTTTGTAAAAACTAACCAAAAACATTAACTGATACAAGAAAAAGAAAACTTTCCTTTATGAAAAATACTCGCCAACCATGGAAATTCGTTCCCAAGTACTTGTCGTCCACCAATAGACTTGAACTTATTGAAGTAATCTAAAGAGCGCATTTACGAGTTAGCTTTCAGTCACTTCTGCTTAACTCATGTATAAGTATGTACATATTTGTAGATCTGTATTCGAGGGCCAACACGAGTTATAGCCTCTGAGAAGAGAATTTGTTAAATAAAGAAAAAGTTTATTACTTATTTCTAGCATATTTTCGCTCTCCTGTACTCATACAAGAGAGTTAACCTTTTTATTTGGTTTTTTTTATTGGCGTAGGCCTCTTTTCCTGAATTGAAATCATCGCTAATTAACTTGGAAATGGTAGATAGATATTCATCTTTCTGCTATTAAAGATGAGATGGCGTTTGAGGATCTTTGAAAAATTAAATGACCAACAAATTAAACGAACGGGGGAAATTAAGAAGAAACTGGAGACATCCTACTGTTAGTTTCGGTATTAATTCAATAAAATGAATTTTCAGATTGTATAAAAGGAAAGAATTTAGGGAAAATTGAGCGCAGTCCTTAATTTGTTTGTGGAGATCCTCAAAAGAAAATTTCTGGAGTAGAGAAGCTTGGCTAGTAGAAGCATTCCTATGACTATCAATAACCCTAATTCTCATGTCACTATCTTCCTAAATTATTCTATCTTTCTATCGTGAAAAATTCGGAATATGTTTCTTTCTATTCGTGAACTGGACCGTTTTCAGATCAAACTCGTTGTTTCTATGTTTCGAAAAGATTTGTTTGAATGGAAAATTTCGATTTCTTTTTAATTTCAAAATAGAAGTGTTTCATTTGAAAAGTATCATGCTTGATTTGTTAATGTTCAGACTAACTTAAAGTGTCAAGTTTAAAGCCAGGATGGTGGAAATTGGAGATGTAAAATCCCGGTCTTACCAATGGTGGGGGGCTGTAGACACTGGTTCTTCATGGCTATATTTTCTTCCTTAGGTATAAGAAAAGAGCTCATTTGTTGTATCACTAGAAGGAACACCAACGCTTTCATCCTAGACGAAGTCTTGGTACTTCTACCTGAAAGTAAAAAATTATTATTGATTACTAGCAAAAATAGAGTTTATTTCAGTAAATTAATCGAACGAAAATCCACTCCAGCCCCTGAGATACTCGCATAAAGCGGTACTCTAGAATCTCGAGAAAAATTGCCGCTGATCAAAGTGAGGTGATAAAGATGATGAAGATCACCGAATTGGTGGCTTTTTTACGACGCTTTAAATTTTATTTTCATCCTGACAACAGGTAGGTTCACGCGGATGGCAGCGATGCGTCTATGTGGCCAGCGCAGCGCACAAACTTTCGTCCGGACAACTATAAGGTTCCTCTGTGACGATAACTGCGCATAATTGGACAGTTAAAAGCAGCAGCATACCAGTAATTTGACACTGGTGTGGGAATTCCCGGAAAGCTAGAGAAGGGCTTCTAGAATGCCGTATCCTTTGTGGTTTCGCTCATTTCTCCCTAATCGTCGTAAAAAATGGCGGGGGAACCGCTTTAGTTCCTTCGAGGGGCGTTAAGACGCTCCTCTGTGTACACGTTCGGGTCACACAGCAGCCTATTCATTGGTTTCACTTGAATCGGTTGGTGAGGAGATACAATTATCCAAAACCGCTCGCATTTGGACGTGGCGCGTTGCAACTGAAGTCGTATTTTAAAAAAATAGTCTTTCGCACCGTTTCTTACGATGAGGGAAACGATCCCGCATTCTACAACCTCATTTCTAGATTTTCACGCGGATTTCCTCCTCACGTCAGATTCTTGGTATGCTGTTTATGGTTTTAAAGAAGCGGATTCCCTTGGCCAAACCAACCAGCTTTTTCTACTTTATGACCCTTCTATGCTCCGGGAGATTGATATTATTAAGAGCAGAGTATTACAAAATTGATCATGCCTGGATCTCTCCACAAATAAATAGGGGTTAGATGTTGCTCACAAGTATCAAGATTCTCACTTTTCATTTCCCCTCAGCAACGCAGGAAAGGCGTGGGAACAAGGCCGTTCCACTAGAACGTGAGCAATGTCTTCATCGTCCAACGTCAGCGTTCCTATTGGTATGACTCGAATAATCAAGAGATGCTCCCCTGCCTGCACCTACCCCACAGATGCATTGTGCGCATTTTTCTATTACCTTTATAAGACGCATTGTTAACAAACAACTGCTCGTGCGTTGGTTTCTACAATGTCAAGCCAATTGAATCTTTAAAATGTTCAGAACCGAAAAATTGTTCGAGTATTTATTCAGATAACCATTTGATTCTGAGTGGAGAGAGGCGATGGAAGCAAAAGAGCTACTGAAGAAACGTATGGCAGAATGATTCTTCTTTCAATACCAATGATGAGACTTTAAAAGGTGGAAATGACTATCAATTAGGCGTATCACTTGAAAAGCATATAATTATGCACATGCATATCATAACGAACAGTCGTTTCATCAAAGGGAGAGCCCTCCGTCATTTCGACCATGGAGGAATAATGACACACACTTCAAATCATAGAGGGATTGGGAACGATGTCTGTAAACACTTTCCTTAGGTATTCCAAAGGAGAAGGTCGCATGGGTCTAAATCCGGTGATAGTGCTGGTCATTCTCCGTCTTACGTTTGAGAAACTCGTGGAACATTCCATTTAGCACTCCTAACGAGCGTCATGCTATGCAAGGTCTGGCACTGTAATTGTAGAAATCACACTACCTGCTCGGAATCCGAACCGGCTAGTTTGAAACGCAAAAAAGTCTCCAACATTTCTGCGCACCAATCACCATTCTCAGTTGCACCACTTTCATCAAAGAAGTAGGAGTAATAATCCCACCAATTTGCACAACCCGTTAAATAAAACTGGATTTCATATGTTTCCCAAAAATATATCAAACTTTCTTGTGTAGATTCTTTTCATTTTTGGAGCGCTTTAAAATATGGGAGATCATCACGTCTCATCCTGTATACACGATGAGACGTATCACCTGTGCTCCCGTTGTTCATCGATTTGCTCGAGCGGGCACCAGTAATACTCCCATTTGACCCGATCACGTGCAAGTGTTGTCCAGTGGCATCTCTTCTAGGGAGCAACTCGAAGAGCGCCGCACTTTTCTTCGAGGGACTTCGTAAAGAGGTCTGACCATCGGGTTGGCGGTCATGCTGCGATGCGTTTGACGTCGTGTGGAATCCAGTCGCTTACGGTTCTGGTCCAACGATTGACGTTGAAAAGCATCACGTGTCCGTCCCGCCTAACTTTGCTTTCCTTGACATATGGGGCAGCGTCTCTGATCTTCGATCGTTGACGTAGAAGTGAACTTCGAATCCCTTCTTTCACTTGCGTCACACTTGTGTTGTCCATGACGATACCTTCCCGAAAGCCAACAAGCGAAGCGAAGGGCTTCCAGTTGGTGGCAGTTCTGGGAGTTAATTTTCCTCGAAGAAGGCGATGCTCCGACTCCACATAAAACTTTGGTACAACAGCGATATCCGCTAGGCAAAACCTCTTAGCGACGATGATGTGGTCAATTTCATTATGATACCTTCTATCTCTCTCGGATGACTCCCACGTCCAGCGTAGAGAGGAGGGCTTCTGGAATTGCGAGTTCCCATGGATGGTGTTAGTCGTCATGATAAACTCGGAATGCCTCTCTCCCTGCACCCCTCCCTTGAAGGACATGGGTTCCGATGTGAAGTTCTCCAGGCGTTCTTGTGGGGGTTAATTTTGGCGTTGAAATCGGCAATTTTGACCTTATAGAAGGTATGATCTTCTCTGTAGAACTTCTCCAGGTCCATATAGAAAGCATCGACTTCTTCTTCGTAGCTTGATGTTGGAGCGTTAGCGACGAAGATTGTCAAAGCTGGTGTTGAACGGCATTTTCTCATCCGTAAACGTCCGATTCGGGTTGTAAGTTGTTCGAAAGAGTCGATATTTACTACCATGTTCGTGTTGATGAGGACTCCAACTCCACCAACTCCTCTACTGTCACACGTTTCTAAGAACAGTTCTTCTCCAGCGTCATATACGGCGTTCAGTGGATGGCGTCGCCCGTCTTGGTCAGCCCTATGGCGTCGTACTTAAACTTTCTGACTTGCATCATCAGATCTTCAATGGCAGCATCCGATGCAAGGTTTGAGCGTTATAAGTACAGATCGTCATCCTAGTCCTTTCCCGTTTCGGCAACCTACATGACTCTTGCAACCCCATCTTTCCTGATGCTATCTTAGCAGGCTTTCTCTCAGAATCAGAAGATTCTTTTCCATTACTGTGTTTTGCATAAAAATTTAAAACTCATGAGGAGGATCCAACCCTCTAATCCCATGAGTTTTGGGAGAACGTTGCGCTCTCCCGGAGTAGACAAGTGGAGCTTATTTGTTGGAGGCGACTCCAAACCGCCTCTCTTGCGCCACTTGGTTGCAGGCTTTTGGCAGAACCGACGTGCGGGATACGGTAGTATTTTGAGCCGATCCTGGCACAGCAGAAAGAGGGACTCTATTCCCTCAATCCACCTGCGTCTCAGGGTGAGTACAAGGTCGCATCTGGTTCTCGACTAGCCCCCTATCCGCATCCTGGTGACGCGCCACGTAGCCTCGCGACTAATCGGCTGTGTTCCCTCCAGTGAGGGAGATCCGTGGACATGAAAATGAACTTACTCTAATATGTCTTGCAGTTAGTCATCCCTATATAAAATCCTATTTTGTGTTGCAAATCGAATAAGTAGTCGCTCGCAGGAAATTTTGTGCCACTTTTTTGTTTATTCTATCCTATTCTCTAGGTTGATCAGGGTAAATCCCATCTTCATGTCAACATAAATCACATTAACCCAACGCTGCTTCAACCGTCCACTTAGTCGCGCATTCTGGGTATGTCTAGGTCCATTCCGATCTTACGCAGAGTGTAGTTATCACCCTGTAGGAAGTTATCATACTATCGGAGGCAAATTCCACAGGTTTCTACGAGCATCGAAGCCATGCCTATTCTCTGCTGGATATCTTTGTCACGGATCTCTTCGAGTTGAGTGACGTAAACCGTCCATCAGAGCATTTTTACTTCTACCACTTCGAAATGCCATCCCATTTCTTTGTTCGCGGAACAATACTCTATGCAGTAGAACGCTTTAGGTCAAATGACGGTTTCATGTACTTTTGACTTGAAGGGGTAAAGAATCTTCTTGTCACACAGCCCACCGGCGGGTGCATTTTCAGTTCATTCTTCCATTTCAGCCCTCTACCGATTCAACTGTACATAGAATCTTGCTATCGGATGTGATCACCGAACCGAGATATCTGAAAGCAACGTAGTCCTCGGAAGCTCTATGAAGTTAGTCTTGATGGCGTCACTTTCTTTTAGTCATGCATATTATTATTAATTATTATTACTATTATTGCTATTATTATTATTATTATTATTATTATTATTATTATTATTACTATTATTATTATTATTATTACTATTATTATTATTATTATTATTATTATTATTATTATTGTTATTATTATTATTATTATTATTATTATTATTATTATTATTATTATTATTATCATTATTGCATGCATATTATTATTGCAGAATATGAATTAAATTTTGCTAAATATCACACTCGTATCACAAGAAACATCTACTAGATTCACAATGACCTCGAAGCAGTTTCTTTTCAAGAATCTAACGCCTATCAAAGAAATGAAGACATTCTCTCTATGAGCTTGCATGGGGCTATTGCCCATTTGCAAAAGTCGTCAGCTATTTATTTAAAAGTGCCTCTGATTTTTCAAGACCTCTCTCACTTTTTTTTCGAGCAGCTAAAGTAAGAAAATAGAGAAGGTAAAAATCGGAAGTATCCGTTTTTATATTAGTTTTTTTTTTATTTTGAATGTTCAAACGTCTGTCTAAACGGCTTTTTTATGGCGCCTTTCGTGTGATACATCAATGCCCGACCCCCTGAGCGCACGCATACGCACATTTAGCGCACGTGCACAGACAAAGGATATCTCAACACCGTAAATTTTCTAGTATGCTGCCTTTGAGAACAAAAGAACAGCATTAAAAAGCGTTTATTCTTTATACCAACTGCAGCAAACATGTGATTAATCAGTAATTCAAAGCTCATTGATGATAATTTGTTGGAATATTGTCGTGTACGATTCCACGTATTACAAATACGTATCGCTTTCTTCATTTTTTACTGTTCACTGTTGCGGTGATGACCACTGTTCTTGCGTCAGTAGCGCTTTGTACTCGTCCATGAATCTCTGTGTTTTATCTTTGTACTTCTGCGGCAATTTTGCCTGCAATGTGAAAAATTACAGGTAATTGAGGGTATCGCTAACAGCGACAAGGCTATAACTCCAATACAAAATGGTCAAAATAAGATTTCTTTTCCATCAGTACTTTTGTCGACATTTCATAAGAGATCTAACACCTTGATCGCAGGGAAATGCTGACATTCTGCGCTGCTCGACATTTCTCAACGCCTTCTTGTGTTGTATATAAGAGTGCTCTCGCGAGGACTGTATGAGGGTGAAAATACCACTCTCGTTAGCGGCAAGAAGCTTCGTCGACAATAATACTATCTTCCGTGCAATATACCATATTCGTCTAACAATGATCGAGGGCGGCTTGGTATCGAATTCAGTTATTCTATCGTGTAATAACCTTAGCAATAAAGTGTTATTGGTAGAACTTTACAATATATAATTTCTTCTTAGAGAATTTGGAACCGTGTGGCCAGCGTTATCACTGTAATGGCAAGCCCAAGCCCAAGCACCAAACAATTTACAATAGAGTTCGGTGGCTAGTATGGCGCATTTTGCTAGTTGCGTTCCTCATCCCCTTTTAAAGGGCCGCATATACGAGTGTGATTGCCACCTGATCGAGGTGGCGATGCTTTTACCAAATACAGTCGGACATTTCGGTATACGCTTTGGGCACGTACGAGCCACACAGTTATTTACAGTAAGTACAATTATAACAAGGTCAGTTACGTGACAGAAGTCACCCAGATATTGCAATAAGGTAATGTTGCCGCTCGCACCGCCAGATCCCAACCCAAATAGATCAACCACCTAGGGAGAGCGTGAAATCTTTGGTAACAGTACCCCATTTTTTGAGCTGCCGTACGACAAGTCTCGTAAAGATTCGGTTAACTCTTTTAAGGGGATGACACCAGGTAACGTATCTACCAGGTCCACAATCTTGCAACAGAACATGCATGCATACCCTTATATAGTCAATTACACTAACGACCACAAATACGTATAAAACATCAACAGGAATTGCATGTGCACGTTGATCACGGAGTTTCTTGAAAATTTCCACCATCTAAATATTAATATTTCCTAGATAAAAATTTTTTCTACAAATGCTCTAATAAAATAACAACTGACGTCGACTGGTTTACCGGAGAAAAGTCTCCGTAAAATCACGTCTATCATAATGATGCATCCAGTACGACCAACGCCAGCGGAACAGTGCATCACTACGGGGCCGCAGTCGAGTTTGTCAGCCTGAATGTAACAGATACTATTTTCATACAGTTCGGTGGTAGCTGAACCCTAGTGTATTTGCGGTTGCCAAGCGGTTGCGCTCAAAGCGACGTTTCAGAGCGAGATTCATGATCCGGAAAGGACGATCGCTAGCTACACTTAAACTGCTGAGATGAGTGAGGATAGGGAGGATCCTACCCCGATCGTAACCGCTAGCTCTGTCGCGCCGGTTCGAGCTCAAACGTTTACACAACTCTAAAAGCAGAAGGGGTGCTGCTGTTTTTGCTTTTGATAGTTGAATGTTATCGGTCGGTGGATTTCGAACCTAGTCGTCTTTATAATTAAATTAATCTTAAGTAAATGGTAATAAATCTTAAATAAATAATAATAAATCGGAAGTACGCAATTTCGAGTACCGCAGTTTGGTACTCGACCGCACTAGAATCGTTATTTAATGACTGTTATAACGTTCTAACCACGACTTTACGCAGTAGGCGAAGAACGTGACGACCGCTTTGCGGAACGCCTCGATCAGGCCAGTTTGTCATATGGATCATCTTGACGATATGTGAGTTTGAACATCCTTCCGGGACCAATTCGATAGTGTAGACCATGAATTTCTCCTCGACTTCCACCTTTAATGCTATCAGGTATTCGCTCGTGTATTATTAACTGCTTTTCAACTCACCTTTTTCGTATTAACAAAAATTTTCCCAAATGTGTTGAATTTTCCCGGTTCTGTTGGCCAATAAGCAGAGCATTTTATTTTTGTATCTTCGACACACTACAATCAACAGTGAGATTGTGTGTGGTGCGCAAAGATAAAGTAAAAATTCCATTCCCGCTCACCCTTGTCAAATTCACAATGCTTGGACACTGTTCTTGGAAAACCATCCTCCAAAAATCACCTATTGTGTTCTCCAATGGTCCCTAAGTGAGGAAGACATGAAGAACATGGATTTTTCTCACAAAGTAAAGCAGGCACCTGTGTTGCTATGAATTCCCGGTCGTGTTTATCGAATTTTACCCAGTTAGCATGGATATAGTCTGTACACGGTGGTACATCTTGTCTAAGGACTACTCTTGTCTTATCCAAGCACACTATATCCTGAAATTTTTAAACGTGTGAGCGACTTACACCCTCTCTGTGACGCCTTCCTGATCTTTCCTGACAGATGCGTGTTCGCCGGACCTCCGCTTTTTTGAGCTTAAAGGCATAACCCAACGAATCTGGGACGGTGCAGGTTTCAGGTGGACTATGCCTATACGGAGTCGTAAATTATGGAGAGAAAGGTGATTCCGTTCATTTCTTCCTAATTGCCGTAAAAAACGGCCCGGAAAATACGACTTCGAGTGCTCCGGTGCGCCATTTTCTGTGACGAGTTCGATTGGAGCGCGCCAGCCTTGTGCACGCTCCGCATCTTCCGGGCCCTTTTTTACGGCAATTAGGAAGAAATAGAAGGAATCACCCCCCTCTCCATAATATACGACCCTGCAGGAACTCTCCACGTGAAATCCGCAACACCCCAGATTCGTGGGGTGATGCCTTTAAATTCAATAATTAACCGATTCATGCCTAAATTTTGGTCTGAAGTTCAGAACGTTTATTTAAAGTGTGATTTTTTTCGTAGCTGACATTGAAGAGCTTCACTCACTATTTAACGTGTTTTTTCTACGTTAACTCAACCAATAGTTAGGGAAGTTCATGGGAGGACCTTGTTAACAGTTCACATACATTATAACGATTTCTATTAGGATTTGCTGCACATGCAGTAAATTTGAAGTCAGGGGTCCGGTATGAAGCAATTTCTTGGTATTGCCTTCTTATGCCTTCAATGCCTGCAAGTGTAGCGTCATTCGAAGCTTATACAACTAAATAATATCGCACATACCCATCAATAGAACAAGATCCACATAAGAATCGATGGCACGGTCAATTTCCGGTGAGATCACAGCAAGGCGAGATTCTTGTGAACCAGTTCCACTCTGAACAAAAGAAAAAACTGCGAGAAATCATCCATACAATCATCATCCATACAATGGAGTAATCGTTATCGTAATAATCGACCCATCCACAATCAGTACTTATCAACACTTATTAAGTACGAGGGCATCCAGACAATGAAATGCTTAGTCTGAAACGGTCAGCCAAACCGTAGTCAACGCTGACGGTGTTCAATCGGATGAACGCAACGTGCTCCAGCTCTGTTTAACCGAACTGCTCTCTTTTCTGCTCTATATCAGTAGAAGCATCGTGGTTGCCTTTGAACACGTTTGACATCAATTAATATACCTTTCTTTTAGACTGAGCTTTCATCAACTTGATTTCTTCGACGTCACAACTGAATTCTTCGTCTCTATGCTGTCACTCAAGTATCACAAAGCAGATGGTCAACCAGAGGTTATCGACGACGACGTTGCCTCCTCTCAAGAGGATTGACCCAATCTAGGATACGCCAATTGCACCCGAGACAGACTGTAGACTCAAATGAACCCCACCGCAAAGGTCTCTCTTTTTAAATGGTACTTGAAATCATATGCAAGTGATAGCTTCCATACTCAGTAGAGTTGTAATCCATTCGATGTGTCTGGCATTGATAATAACAGGGAATGAGGTTAATGTAAAAAGGCGATGTAATCTGGTCAAAGCGACATGGATCTCCGCGCAGGCTGCGCTCCAAACAGCGCGATGAAGCTGGCGATTAGGATTGAATTGGGACCATCCCTAACTACAGCGATGAGTGGTGCTCAATCCTAATTGCTATAAACGCTCCACCGGAGCCACTTCGAGCGCATCCATTACCGACTATAACTCATGCATTAAATCACCTTGATACATTCAAAGTATTGTGTACGACATTCCTCTAAAATTTCATTTAAAAACAAATCACATATTTAGCAGAACGCATAGTCGGTCAGTGTCAAAAATATTGCTACCGCGACGCGTCTGCGGAGACACACAGCTCTTCTCTGCTTCTCTTCTCTCCTCATTCCTCTCGCTTGCCTTAATCGAACGCATATGATCTTTATTCGGGTAAAGAACTGTGCTGACTGCAGAATGACAAATATATGTTGATAGTCGAATTTAAGCAACAGCCAAGATTGTTAACAAATTTATTACGGCCAACGTTTCGGCGTTGTCGCCTTCGTCAGAGCCTTAGTAGCCGCGTTGCCGTGATGTTAGCGGATATCCGCGTGGTGCTATCGCTCCGCTCAAATTTTTGTACTTCCTCAGCTGTCAGAAAAGAAAGTTTGAAGAACCAGAAGAATGACGAAAATGAAGGTGACAAATTTAAGGTTCTACGTCGGACAAAGTAAACTGTTTACGTGCTGTTTAAACCTTTGTTTAAATACCTACTTCCAGTTTCTGAAGCGAGTTTCGCTTTCTGACACTGACACACCAATTCGATGTCATGGGATTCGTCTTTCTGCCCTCGGATACTTCGTTCCACACACACACATTCCAAATAGATATAAAAGGATCAAGGCGACATGAAACACAACGCAATTACGTAAGCGGCTGCGCTCGAAGCGGTGCGGTGGAGCGCAGCGGTTAGGATTGAGCGGGTCGATCCCATACTAGCGTCTCTCATCCCTCCAGCTCACAATGGTCCCACCTCAACTCCGCGTTGCTTGGAGCGCTGCCGCTTACCCAACTGCACCGTGCTTCATGTCGTTTTGACCCAGCTAAGGTTTGCCGAGTTCCTCCACATTCTTTTGTGCACAATTTTATGAACTGCTTCGATGATAGAATTGAAATCATCGTCAAAAGCGAAAGGAGGCCCTCGATCCGACTGATGTTCAGTATGGAGATCACCAAAATGAAATTTTGTGGAGCGGCGCTTGATTAGCCTTTCCCTCGCCCCTGATTGAATTGATATTCTTCATTGCTTCACAACATATTTCTGCTTTCTGGCAAAGGCGAATACACGCAAGCATATGTACCCATACACATATACACACACGCACTAAGCGCGTTATTGTATAGCATTATATTCGGCATCTCCAGGTCTGCAATTGGATTTAAAAATAAAAAAACTTTGAACAGGGTCAAGTCTGTTGGTGAGACACGACCCTTTCAAATGCGACCTCCTCCACCTCCCACCCTCCGCTTTTCTTCTTCTCCTCCTCCAACGTTGCTGCGACAGTCAGTTGCTGTCAATTCAATGTATAGGTTATATCTATCTTCGTAATAAGATATGCCGGAAAAAATACTTTGGGTGGTTTTTCGGAGAAGAAGATCTGCTCTACAAAAGAGTCATAACGCTGTTTCTTGGACCTCCTATTCATTTTTTGAATTTAGAGGGGACAAAATGGGATTTTTCCTATCTTTTTCCCAAAAATTCGGAAAAATGACTAGGCCATGGAAATCGTTTGATGTAGCATCCGGGGGAGAATATCCTCGGCTTCAACATACCTACAACAAACTGGACATACGGATATGCATAGAATTAAGTTGGCCCGACATTTGACACGTTGTTCAAGATCATCCACTTTTCGGCACGCGAGCAAAAATCGAGATTTTGGGAATTTCCACCGTCCCTGTAAAGCAGGGCTGCTTTCTAATAAATCACCCATAAATTTTTGCAGAGAGAGTAAGAAAACCTTAATGTGCAGAATTTTTCCTTTCCGGCCTTCCTGTCTGGTTCTCTCAAAATTTTATTGCAAAAAATCCAAAAAAAGGTCGGTAAATTTTGAATATTGTTTCACTCGAGTTCTAAAAAGTACAAGAAGGTCTCAAAAACAGCGATGTGACTATCTCATAAAAAGCGTTTTAAAAATTTTTCTAGGCCCTCTTCCAACGAACTGATTCGTGATCTCCCAGACCTAACACCGTGACCAGAATCTGATATTTTTGGTCTTTAAATGCTATTGAATCCACTTTCAAACAGCGGAAAACTACGTCCAATCAAGCTGTTCGTCTTGTAGAAGTGGCTTCAAAGTTTCTATCTCTTTTGCATAGATTAGAATCGGCGAGGTTTCGAACCTGTGTGGTTCCACTGTCGTATTGTCAACACGTTGAGCATTTTAAAAAGGAAATGTTGATTCTTCCATGTTACTGTTCTACGCTTGGAACTTTATTTAATATTTTGTAATGTATGCAACTATCTAGTACTGCATAATATTTTTCCCTGGTTATCAGTGTATCCTCCATTCACTATTGCCCACAGCACACTTCGCACAGCCATCCTCCCTTCCCATGCAACGCCATCCCTTTACTAATTTGTCATCGTTATGGAACACTCACTTGAAGGCATCACCCCGTCTGAGGTGGTACGGATTTCAGGTGGAGTATTCGTATACGGCATAGTAGATTATGGAAAGGGGTGATTCCGTCTATTTCTTGCTAACTGGCGTAAAAAACGTCTCAGAAGATGCCGCGTGTGCGCACGGCTGGCGCGCTCCAGTCGAACTCCTTGTGGAAAAAGTTCGCCAGAACGCTCGAAGCCGTGTCTTCCAGGCCGTTTTTACGGCAATTAGGAAGAAATAGACAAAATCACCCCCACTCCTTAATCTACGATCTCGTATACGAATACTCCACCTGAAATCCGTACCACTTCAGATTCGTGGGGTGATGCCTTTAACGTTGCAAGTCTGTGGTCGCTTTCTGGCAATATGCCAATGGCAAATGTTAATGGCAATTATCGCTGCGTAGCTTCCCAGGAACCGCTCATATATAGCAATATAGCAATATAACACCACAAAGCACGTTGTTCCAATCGTTGTTTTGGTGGTTTTATTGTGCAGAATTTTTGTGTCCTCCAAATCAAGGATTGAAGCTGCCTTTACTGTTGGATACGTAGTGTCAATGGTCCGAATATTCACAACAGAACGCTCGAATTCCAAATAACTCTGTAACCATGGTAACATTCGATGCGGGTCGTATGACATTTATTCAATGCCTGCACCCCTTTCTTCCAATGAAGACAGAAATTAGAAAAGTTTCGTCCTGTTGTTCTGTGTTTTCTCGTCAAGATCATCTCATTTTCTTCTTAATATTTTAGGGCAAATATTCGTACTAATCAGTCTTTCTTGATGAACCTAAAGAGCATTAGGCAACCTCGTGGCAAAACTTAATTTGTGGTTTTTCTTTCTTGTTCCAAATCGTTTGGCATAGCCTTTAATCTGAGCCAAATTGTACTAAATGTGTGGAGAATTTACTTTTATTTCTTAACTTCCTAGGTTTTATTTTCTACTCTTAAAGGTATCACTCCACGAATCTGATATGGTACGGATTTCAAGTTGAGTATTCGTATACGAGATAGTAGATTATGAAGAGAGGGGTGAATCCGTCCATTTCTTCCTAATTACCGTAAAAAACCGCCAGGAAGATACTGCTTCAGGCGTTCTGGCGCACTATTTCCTACAAGGAGTTCGATTGGAGCGCGCCAGCCCTGTGCGGCGCCGCATCTTCCGGGCCATTTTTTACGGCAATTAGGAAGGAATGGACGGAATCACCCTTCTCCATAATCTACGACTTCGTACAGGCATAGTCCACCTGAAACCCGCACCAACCCACATGCCTTTAAGCTCAAAAAGCGGAAGTCCGGCGAACTCACATCTGTTGGGAAGATAAGGATGGCGTCACAGAGAAGGTGTGAGTCGCTCACCTGTCTAGTAATTTCAGGATATAGTGCGCCTGGATAAGACAAGAGTAGACTACCTGAAATCTGTACCACCTCAGATTCGTGGGGTGATGCCTTTAAAATGGTTTGTTGTCATTTAACACTATACTCAACTTTCAAATAAATGAATGGCCGTAATAGATGAGAAACTGATTCCGAATATCCTCATTACCTTTATGTTTATCCTATTTTTAAAATGGACGTCGCTGACGTATGATGTTCCAACAAAGCGGCAAGAAAAAAAAATCTCGCAAATTCGCCAACAGCGCGCAAATTCATCACATTTCACAGTTGGGATGAGATGTACTAGCGTTCAAAATAATAAAAATTGGAATACATTAAATTTTTCTTACTTGATTTTAGAAGGAAAAGACTTCAACTTAGTTTAGGTCCCATCAACTTAGCTATTTTCTTCGGCTTTATTCCCTCAAACTTATAACCACTTTCTTTGATTAAAATATTTATTTTCAAAAGTTTTCGTGTATGTAGGTCTCGTCAAGAGATGCCAGAATTGGCTCATTTCCAGTAGTTATTATATGTTATCCACTGCTTATAATCAGTACACCTAACAGCAGGCTAATCATTCAATACTGAGCTGAGGTCTCTCGATGCAAGCGGGGACAACGATGATTTCAAAAAGACATGTGCTTGCAGATAAAACATGGACATAAGCCTAACTCGAATCGATTTTGCTCAAGTTGGCACCACAAATCGATTATGTATGCGTGTCATACCATCGCAAAATCCCGACAAATCAAAAAAGAAGCGACCGCTCGAACGGGTAAAAATAAGAAAGAATTCATATAGAAATAATCACTTGGAAAGAAAAAATTTTCCAGATCGTCGTCGGAAGTCAAAATGGTTGTGTCATATGCGTTTGCCGGAAGAATAACGACACTCAGGTTCGCTATAAGTGAAATATTTTTCTAAAGATTCATAAGAAATATACGATATTTCCTTTTGTGTGTAATCACGAAGGCAAAAGATTGGAAGTTCATAAGTTTGGTGAGAAGCCTGACAAAATGTGTACCTGCACCTGTTATGCGAGAACTGGTCCCGAAAAGAAACTAGAATTACGTAGCGTAGCGCTGATAAAATCTTGGATGCATTGCGGGAATTTGCGATACAGAATGTTAGCTTAACATTTTTCTTACGAGAAGGAAAGCGTGAAGTAACCTTCGAAGCTGTCTTCCGCCAAACAAGTGAATCCAAAGGGCGATAGCCAATTACGGCTTTTCGACACCGGCCCCTCCCCTCATAAAGCTCCATACGACTTTTATCGTGTTTGTTCAGTTGTAACTCGGAATATTGTATTTCCAGTCAGGATGCGCCCTTTGACGCTGAGACGTAAACTCACAGTATCATTTGCAGATTATTTACAAAACATTGCCAGGACCACCAATAGAAGCCGTATGTCTGGGCGGAGCTATAGGGACCCTTCAAGATAAGGTAAGCAAGACATTCAAGAAGGTTACTCCCAGTTCTGCAACAACAAAAACTGGACTTGGATTCCTATGATAAGGGTTGGACTATAATCCCAGCTTTGAATAGCCGGAGAATGAGGAGTTTTTGCTTAGAACCACATTTCTGAGTTTAGGCGCACCAGCCGTTTATACTACCTTGTACGTTTCAGGTTTTTGTGGCATCTGGGAGCAACGTACGTGGAATAGGTAAAAAAGGGAAGCAGTTCTTCTCATTCGACACGAGCATGGCAGAAACTGCGAAACGAATGTGAGCTGACTACGAATTATCAATGCATGCGGTCATTCCCTATATAAGGTGCAAATACAGAAATTCTCTCAGTAAAAGGCATCACCCCACGAATCTGAGGTGCTACTTATTTCTGGTGGAGTATTCGTAAACGGCATGGTAGATTATGGAAAGGGGGATGATTTCTTCTATTTCTTCCGCAAAAAACGGCCAGCAAGATGCAGCGCCTGCACAGGGCTAGCGCGCTCCAATCGAACTAGTTGTAAAAAGTAGCGCACCGGAACGCTCGAAGCCGTGTCTTCCGGGCCGTTTCTTACGGCAATTGGGAGGAAATAGACGGAATCAACTATCTCTCCGTATTCTTCGATCCCGTATACGAATACTCCACCTGAAATCCGTATCATCTCAGATTCCTGTGGTGATGCCTGTGAAGCAATAGGTAGGAAAAGGAGAACGCTAGACAAAAAAGGATTCAAATTAAATTGTATCGATCTATCTCCTCTCATATTCCGTCAGTCTTTCCTCTCTCAGGAAAGCTCTCTTACTATACCTGTGTGTCACGTACAGTATCGATATAAGCTAGGCGCAAGAGCTTTTGTTGTTGGACAAGTCACTTCCGGAGCTGAATCTCCTGAGTGACGCAGACGAAAAAATCAATTTTTATTTGCTCTCTTCTAACCTCACCATTGTAAATAAATCTCAATGCGAATCTTAATGTGTTTTCTTCAAATGAAGTTTCAAATGTTTCATTGAAGGTTCATCTATGGGGTTGATCTATTACTGACTGGGCAGAGAAGTGTCAATCACTATCACGACTGCGCTGATGCTAATGTAAGTTCTTCTCTACTACTTATTACTATTCATGGTTGATGCTTTCAAAATCTTTTGTCTTTTTCTTCAAATATTTTTGGAACGGCGGGTGTAGTGCAGCAGCTAGAATTTCCGCCTTCTGCACTATCGATCAGAGGTTCGAATCCGTCCTAGTGCTGCACCAAGTCCTACATCTCTTCGGGGTCGATAAATTGGTACCAGACTTGCCTGGGAGGACAAAAACATTGACTTGGCACATCGGCTAGCTACCGCTACAGCTACAGCTCATTGTATAGACCTGATAAACGTTAGGAAACCTCAAACGATTCAGAATTGAAGTGAACGTGGTGGCGCATTCTAAGCGGATTGGTTTACCCCAGACACTTTATCCTTTATCCTTTTATTTCTGGAAGTGTGATATATACGCAATATAGTCGGTGCAAAACGAACTGAACTTCGGTGTTGTTGCGTAAGCGGCTGCGTTCGATGCAACGCGGTTGAGCTCACGCTTGCGAATTACTCGAACTACAAAGTGGTGCTAGGTGAGAGTTCCAGCTGGATTCTACCTGTTCGTATCACTGCGTCTTTTCGAGCGCAGCCGCCTACGCAACTGCAAAGTGCTTCATGTCGTTTTGAATTGCTTCATGTCAGCAAATCAACCGAAAAATACTTTATGGTACGGTTAGAAAAAAGAGAGTCGCTGAGGGTTTTCACTTCCGTCGTATTTATCCTCCACAGGATAAATATACTGGATAAAGGTTGGGTCAAGATTGCAAGATTGTTGTATCCTATAGGCATCACCCCACGAATCTGCGGTGGCACGGATTTCAGGTAGAGTATTCGGATACGGGATCGTAGACTATGAAGAGGAAGGTGATTCCTAGAATACAATAATAATAATAATAATGGAATAGGAATATACATCCTCAATTGCAGCGCGCCATCTTTGTGCCGCCCCCCGCCTGCGATCCCTTCGAATGGGATTTCGACGAATCGCAGGCGGGGTGGGGTTGGGCGGAGCGCAAACATTGCGCATTGCAACATGAGCCGTCATAAGAAACAGCATTCCGGGGTTGTCCGTTTCCCCTGATATAAGGAGAAATGGACGGAATCATCCCCATCTTCATAATCTACGATCTCATATACGAATACTCCACCTGGAATCCGTACCCCTTTATATTCTTGGGGCGATGTCTTTATGTGATCTGATTCGAACTAGAAGGTTGCCTTTGTCCACACTCAGTCGTGGTTAACATTATTTATAATATTAATTTGCTTGTTTATTTATTACATGGGAATCCATGCATAAGTGAGCAGAACCCGCAAATGAAGAGATGGTTCACTAACTAGTAGAAGATAAGGGGTTTCTTACCGCACGCACTACTATTTTTCATATTCCGATTTTATTGCAGTATGTGCTTTGTTCTGACGACATCCTTGATATTGTCTGCCTTCTATCGTCCGGTGGAGCTTGGAGTGGTCGCCCGTTCACATCTGTGGTTGCGTGTGCTGATGCCACAATCAAAGCAAGTTTTTATCAGTTTATCTAAAATGTTCACTAGTATTGGTTCACTCTGCTTTTCCTGATAACTTATTACCTTATTTGTTTCGTGTTATTTGGTTCACAATTACAGTTGTAAAATCAATCAACGTTTTTGACAAAGTTTTTTTTTTGCTGGTGTAAATTAGTAATCATTCGTTATAGGTCATAGAAGGATCCAGCATTGAATACGAAGTACCACTGATTTCGGTCCCAATTACGCTTTACTTATTCATGGGCGATGGAGGTATTTCTTTTGAAATTCTTATTGCTTTCGGTCACAGGAACCGATACTTGGTGCTTGCTATCGTGGACCGCGTATAGAAGTCTGATTGTAAACGCATTTGAGTGTAGATTCCCATAAATTGCAGAAAAGTGTTGTCGTTCAGCACATCATCAAGCCCATAACCTAAAAGGTCAACTGCCTGAAGGGACATGCAATCTTTGGCAACAACCGTTCCTTCCGTCACGCTGGACAGTCGAACTCTGTGGAGTGAATTCCAACAAGCCGTCCTTTCTAGAGATCTACGATATTTCTGAGTACCGTTTGCTGCGCTGCAGGAACCATGCATCAGAGATCGGCCCGTCATCGGCATAGGAGACTACACTATCTGCTGTGGAGACAGTGATGAAAAGAAGATAGGAGGGTGTGCGATAGAAAAACGACTACAACAACCTTTGGAGGAAGTTGGCTCAAAGTCGTTTAGATTCGCCTTTTTACGACTGTGGGATCGCAGATGTCGTAAACTCTGGGTCGGAAATGCCCACGCACTTACGAAAACCGCTGATAGCATCAATAAGGACGTCTTCTATGACCAACTCAATGCGTTGGTGTCTAAAGTACCCAGCCAGAGGGTGACCATTGTCGGAATCGGCGCAAATGCGAAGATAGGGCTTAAACAACAATCCGATGTGCTAGGAAAACGGTCCACACCTCGGCAAAGATGCGGGGGATCGCATCAGCGGATAATATCAGTCCGGTGATTAAGTCAAGTAAGTAAGTCAGTATCGAGGACCGCATCGCACGCTGCAGTGAGCTCCAGCACGTGATGTTTCTCGAACATACTATAGTTACGGAAACCGCTGATAGCATCAATAAGGACGTCTTCTATGACGTCCTTATTGATGCTATCAGCGGTTTCCGTAACTATAGTTGGGTCAGTACGATCTGAAATCTAGTGCGATTGTGTAGGCAACTACATACAGTCAGAGTGGAACCCACTGTAACATGACGAACATGATAACAGCACGTCCTCAGTGGTGGTATACTTGGGCCAAACCGACATGAAGCACAGGTGACAGTTGCACAAGCGGCTGCACTCGAAGCGGTGCGGTGGAGACAGCGGTTGGAATCGTGGTGGGACCAGGTCGAATTGCAGAGGTGGGTGGCGTTAAAGGCAGCATACCACGAATCTGACGTGGTGCAGATTTCAGGTGGAGTATTCGTATACAGTATGGGAGACTACGGAGAGGGGGGTGATTCCGTCCATTTCTTCCTAATTGCCGTAAAAAACGGCCCGGAAGATACGGCTTCATTCGTTTTGGCGCACCATTTTGTACAAGAGGTTCGATTGGTTTTGATTTGATTTCCAGTCTTGTGCGGCGCCGCATCTTCCGGGCCGTTTTTCACAGCAATTAGCAAGAAATGGACGGAATCACCTCCCTCTCCGTAGTCTCCCAACCCGTATACGAACACTTCACCTGAAATCTGCACCACCTCAGATTCGTGGGGTGATGCCTTTAACGAGGATTCCTACACGATCCCAACTGCTACGCTCCACCGCAGCCGCTTGCGCAACTGTCCGTGCTTCGTGTCGTTTTGACCCAACTATATACACGGATTCCTCTCTGCCTGGTCTCCGCATACTGTATAGCAAACATCAGTGCAAGCTTTCACCGAAGCCGTGTTGTGTCATCACGTTACCGTTCGTTTTTAAGCAGACTGTACATTTGAAGCGGCGTAGTGGAGCAAGTGGTTGCAGTTTGAGGCGGAACACATGTCAGCTGCAGTTCAACGCAGTCGAATTGTAGAGATGAGTAGGTGTCCCTAAGTGATCATAGCCGCTTGCTCCACTGCGTAGATTCGGGTACGCAATTCCACTAGGCTCCATTTCCTTTTTCCGCCCATCCGCAAATAGTTTGAATATGGGGTGATGTAGTTTGCACTACTGTATTTTAGAAATCATGTGAAGCAGCACTGGGTTTTTACATTCAGCAAGCGTGGATTACTCTAGGTATCAGCCAGTACAACTAAAAGTGACTATTCCTGGTTCAGTGCGGTAAATTTGTTAGGATTCATTTTATCTTTAGGTCACACAAAGCAATTGGTGCTCTACGGGACTCGATCTGGACGACTCGGTCTTGTGGATCTAAAACCGAAACAGGGCGATATCAAGTGGGAAATCGACACAAGTAGTCCTGGAGGTCTGTTGACTTGTCTTTACTGTGTATATAGTAGGGCCAGAAAGACACGAACGACGGTACAGTTGCGCAAGCGGCTGCGCTCGAAGCGGTGCGGCGGGGACTCTCACTGCCACCGTTCCTAGCTGTAGTTGGCGATTGTCCTAGCTCGATTCCAACCGGTCTCTACTGGACCGCTTTGAGCGCAGCCGCTTACGTAACTGCACCGTACTTCATGCCGCTTTGACCCTGCTACAGTTCTTGTTCTTTTGTTCAACTCAATGTATTTAATAATTTGTTGAGTTCTTTATTTGCTAACAAAATGTTATAAAATGTTATCGCTACTGTTTTTCGGAATAGTCTTTTCGTGAGCGAAGCATTTTCTAGCTATAAATGCGATCACTTGTTACCCGTTTACGAATTCCGATCACCCCGACATATTAATTGGAAAAGATGATGGTGTATTGGAGGTATACACTGTGGATAGTGAAGACAACTGCACACTAGCCGTAACCTACGTGAGTTACAGTAGTTTTGCAAAGAAACTGTAGGTGAGTTCCTGCAGACTACCAGAAATGGAAAACGTCATAAAAATTTTAAAAAAATCTACAATCTTCTGGATTTCTCATCGTTACAGCATTGCGAGGAGTCGATTACGGGTCTTGGATGTGGACGCATAACCTCAGAAGAAGACGACGAAATAGTTGTGTGCACCTATACAGGTATATCCATATACATTCGTCTAATAGTTAGTTAGTCTGAAATTTCTTCCCACTCATTACTTAATCTTATTCTCAATTATTATTTTTTGTCAAGACTTTGACATTTTTGTAGAACCTAGACCATTTTTGTAGAACCTGTTTGTGGACATTTCAGAAACTATTTGAATTTGCAAAAGCTGACTAACAGATGTCTTTGTTAATGTTTAAGGCTGGCTTTTTGCGTTAACGTCGGCAAAACGTGCAGCGGCAGCTATTACACCTAAGGCAGCCAGCGTTAACGTTAAAGTACAGCAGTTGAGGTGACTTTTTCCACAGTGTTCAAGTAAATGGTCTACAGCAATTCTCTGTACGATTTTATTCATGCAGAGAAATTCTTTTTAGAAGTGAAATCGAGGAATTGGAGAGTAAATTGAACGAAGAGCGTACTCGTTATGGTGAAATGACAAGAAAAGGAGGCAACCATGCTGCTTATCTTCCGTCCTTCCAGGTGAGGACAAAAAGCATCCTACTCGTAGTTATTTCTAAAGAACACCCTTGGGTAAAGTGTCGTTGAGGGCACTCAGTGCCGGCCTTATTTATTGAAGTAAATAATCAAATCAGTCGAGACCCTAAGGCCTAAACATTTGTCTTAGAGGATCTATGACGTGTAAACGTAAATTACTAAGAGAGAAAGATAGTTAGTGCATCGGGAAATAAGGGCGCCAGGGAGTGCCCCCCAACGACATTTTCCCCACACCCTTTACTTAATGTAGTTTACTTTGCTTTCAGGTTCATGATACCTTTGAATTTTCCCCTCAATACAACGCTTATTCGCTCATCATCGAATTAGTTCTACCTATCGATTTTATCATAGTGCAGGTTTGTCATATTTGTTCAACGGAATCTGCATTTACTTACGATTATACATTCCTATGGAATTCTATCGGATGGGTTGCCGCACAAACCTCTAACATAGAACTTCTTTTTTTTTGTGTCGGAAACCATAGGACCGAAATCCACATCGGTGGAATTCGTATTGAACCACTGCACCCCTTGCAATAATTACTTTTCTGGCGGAGAACTGCTTGGATCTCCTGTAAATTGTGTAACATCGGGTTGCAACCGTAATCACGGTAATATCGATCGAGAATAAAATTTTTGTTCTACTAAAACTAGATAGAATATTTTGGTTCGTCTCTTATAGCTAGAAAATTATTTAAGAATGTAAGTATGTGTTTTGCAGAGCAGGATACCCGCGAAGCTTGTAGAGGTAGAGCGAAATGCTTCTGTTGTGTGCCAACAAGCTCAGAGTGAATATGTAAGTTGTTATAGTTCCAAGAGACCTTATAATTGTGAAGAGAACTTTTCACACAGAATCCTTGGTCACTGCTGGCGTCGTACCGATGTCAGGCTAACGTAAGCCGCATTGAACTTCGAGTGAAAGTGGACGAAGGTACCTATGGACCTGTAGTGGTCTATATATGTCCAAAGATACATCCAAAGACGGTCCAGGTATGTGATCAAGATCTTTTTTTACCACGATGATCAAACGCATATTGTTTTTTTTTTCTGGACTTCAGCGGGTTTTGTTTTGTGTTCAGATACGGTCGTACGAAGTGAAACCGTTAAGTTCCCACACTAGGGTGCATACTTTCGACAATGCTAGACCTCACAATACTCTTTCTTTCGCAGGTGAATATTCTGCTGTTTGCTTTCTTTCTGCTGCTTGTTTTTATAATATTTCTTCATTTAAAGAACACATTTGAAATTTTGCTGAGGTTTCGATTGAGATGTGATTCCAGGCAGTTTTTCCCTTGCTGAAGCACACTCCTGGATGTCCCTCATCTTGCCAGGAATTCCATCGAAGCCACCATCGACAGATTCCATAACTGTCAACTACCAGTCCACATCCGACGCGCCCACACAGTTGCAGACGACTTACTCGTGAGTTAGTGCTACTGGCATTTCACTGATACTCAAAAATTTTTTAAAGTCTTTGTTCTCAGAAATTGGTGCTAAGATCCGTTTCTTTTTTCCTATTGCTACATGTAAACGTGGTATAGGTTCATTTTTAAACAGTCGAGTCAGATCGACTTGACTTGTACAGTAGCTAGCTAGCTACCTTCTGCGTTCCTTGCAAGCTATAATCAGTTAGCGTAGCTGAGTGAGTGTCCCACATCATGTCTCCTAGCCCAGCCGCCCAAGTACTATAATTGTACCACATCGCTCGTACATCATGCCAGATCCCCTCTAAACACATATAAAAGGCAGCATATTTTTTTTCCAGAAAAGGATCCATATCTTTTCGTTCGGATTCTGTATCAACGATCGTAATTATTCGAGAAATTATCAGCGAAGAAACAACGAATCGACAAATCAAAGTTCAAATATCATGCGGTACGTGATTTTTAAGAAGAGACCATAAGTTTCTTCTATATGAGCTAAGACATAATTGGGTAAAATCGCCGTGTTATCCGGAAAACAGTCAAAACATTATAAGTCACTCTTTTACTGTAAAGAGAACAAAATAAGTGGGATATTTGCCATTTTGAACGATAAATAGTGGTGAGAAAAGAGAATTGATTATTTGTACCATGGAAGTCCTATTTGACAACCGAGTTCGTAATCTTCGAAAACGGTGCCTTAAAATATAGTGGACGATTTTATTGATGAAATGCCAACCCTTGCTCATTTGTGCACATCTTTTTTGTGCAACAGTACAGTGCTTCATATCGTTTTGACCCGACTATATATTGTTTTTGAGGGCAACTGCTAATCGCCAAGTCGAACAGTTGTATTTACTACGATAAAGCATGGAGTGATACTGAACTCATAGCTGGTCGTTATGCGATTTGAGTAAATTGTATGGATCAAGTTAAAAATAAAGAACTGCTGGAGTGTTTTAGAATAGACAATGAATTTTGTTTTTCTCGAATCGCTTTTGATTCAAATTCATTGTTTTTGTCCAGTTCATCTGAGAATTTCTCTAGAAAAAATTGAAAATTTAGACTTGAACGATGAAAGTATCGTCCACTGTCTGAAATCAATGCATCCTCGTATGACTCATCTGCTCAATCTCGAGAGGAGGAAACTCATGGCAGCTGCGTTAAAGGTGAGTGCAATGAACCTCTGTATAATACACTTTACAATAATCAGTACGAAATGGTGCCTGTACTTTCCCTAGTCTGTTCTCGCTCCGATTCGTGTATTATCTGCATTGGAACTTGTCTTTTACTTCTTTAGTAGTGTTGTTTTAGGAGTTAGAAGCAAACAGCAATGATATTTCTTTCCTATCTGAAGAGAACAGGAAAATTCTCGAAAATCATGATCAGATATTCCAAGATGCTGAGAAAGACTCCATTGAGGTTAGCGGTTATACATATTATATATTCATATTTACTTATATTTTCAAGTCGAACATGAAATGGCAGAAATATATGTTTTTTCTTTAATTCTCAGCATTCTCTTCTTTCTTTGAAACGATTTTTAACGTTCTAGCGGGCAAACACATTTCGAGTTTTTGATTACATCATGATAAAAACATCACACGATAGACATTGGTTGCAGAATTCATCTACATTCATTCATTTTCAATATACATTAATATGCAAATAAATCTGAAGTTTTCCAGTAAGAAGACTCGTGGATTTTGTGTCTTCGGAGCGTAATGTCTGAAACACTTTCATTTCAGGATAGCAACATTTGTGGAATCTATGAGGCATTGCTGCTAAATCGAGCACGACTAAACGGGCAAAATGCTCGTGGCAAAGTTGAAGCTCTACGGGATTTGTTATTGAACAACTATAGTTTAGAAAATGTGATCGCTTTTTTCAAGTCAGCCAATGATGAAACGTTTTTGCGGTATTAGAAGAAAGACTTATGATTTTTTTCTGTGTGGATATGCAGTCAGTAGCATTCGTGGGTTTCGAAAGATTGAACTATTATTATGTCACTGTACAGTGCCTCTTCATATGTGTATTCTGTATTTTGTTTAGGTGTTACGGGTACTGTGGATGGAAGTACAGTTGGGTCAGAAAGTTTTGATTTGATGCGCAAGAGGCAAAGAGTGATAACAAAGTGCAGCAGTACATGACGGTTCTTTTTGTTGCTGGGGCGATTTTCGATTGACCGAACGCTCTCGCAGGCGCTATTGAAGGCGCTTAAAAACGGTCAAGTTCAGAGGTTTTGTCTGTAGTAGATTTGTCCTATGGAGACGAGCGACAACAGGACGAAAACGAGTATAAAGGATAAAGTTTCTGGCGTTAATCAATCCACTTGGGATGCGCCCCCACGTTAGAACGAGTATAAGATACTTCTAAATGGATTGAATATGAAATAAGAAAAAGGGATGAGATCAACGTCAGGTCAGTTGATCGGAAACGGCTCTGGTTGAGATGGAACGGTGAAGCCAGCAACAGGGTTATTGAAATGGACCCCACTCTGCCGTGTGATCGCAACAAGGGAAGGTTTCCATCCGACATCTTCACCACGACTCTTCAAGCACAACCGCTTGTAGAATCACACCAGGCATCTGGCCGTTTTAACCCCACATCGGTATTTTTGAGCTTATTCTCAAAAGGAACAGAATGCATCTCTTCTAGTTGTTAGCCACATACTTGAGGTAGTGTGGAAAGTTATACCTCCTCAACTTACATCAGTACATTTAACATTAATTATTCACAATTTGATGTTAAGAGATTTCTGATCACTGTATTACTAGCTTACGTACCGTCAACATTAAATTTGCGAAGATAGTGCATCAATTTTTCCGTAGCAATCGCCAGGAACCCTAATTTCGCAACACGCAACAAATTTATCAACACGGATTTGTGCACGCCCGAGGATAGAAAATTGTTGCGGCTGCACTGTAGAGAACTACTGATAGAAATATACACTTTCGATGAGAAGAAAACTACACGAAATCTCTCTTGTATGGTTCAAAATAATTAGTGGAAGATCCTAGAATGATAAGTTTTTGAATACCGATTGAAGTCCGTGGTCTCCCACAAGGTTGTAATCTGTGTACGAGTTCGCCACATTGTTGCGATTGAGTCTTCTTCCGACGCGCAAACTCATTGGTCTCCAAAAGTTATGAGTATTTAGCCTTCGAGTAGAAATCTTATTTGTGATCAATGCTGCATTGACCGACTTCTTCACAATGTTCCTTTAGGATTGGTTGCTTCTTAGATGCAGCATAGACGAATCTGACGTGGTGAGGGAATCCGCGGTAAAAGCTAGAGTTAGAGTTGTAGATTGCTGGGTCAGAGGTGGTCCCGCTCACCTCTCTCTAATCGTCCTAAAAAACGGCATGGGAACCGCTTAATTTCCTACCAGGAACGTTGGAACGCTCCTCTATGTAGACGTTCTCGTCCTCTCAACAACCTATTCATAGGTTTCACTTGAATAGGCAGTCGAGGAGAACTCGAAGGCTTTCGACCGCCGCGCAGCTGGATGCGGCGCGTGTGCAAAAATGGCGCGTTGCAACTGAAATCGTCGTGAGAGTCTTTCACGCGGTTTTTTTTTACGACGATTAGATAGAGATGTGTGGAACCACCCCGGATCCCGCAATCTATTATCTACCTCATGTAGAGTTTGTCCATGGGAAATCCATATCACGTCAGATTCGTGGGATGATGCATTTAACGAGCACCCCGTCCCCCTGACTGCCACCAAGGTCCTACAAATTCTGGCCTTGGAATTGTTGAATTTTCAAAAATGGGTGCGTATTTCAGCACTTATTTTAGTTAGATTTGTTAATGATAGCCGTTGATCTCTTTCGATCTCTTTTTCACCGTTTGTGATCACCTGCTTCGTTTCTTTTGCGGGAATTTCACCGTGAGGTACGATCGCTGCTTCCACAGTAACCCACGAGCAATAGGCCATTTGTCTACTTCTTCCTTGGATTTCGATGTAAGCTCCGGCCCATAGTAATCAGACTGAAATCACTCAGCAAAATAGCAGCAGGCATTTTTGCAGTTGTGCAAATGACTTTTTCCGGAATTTTTGGATATATTTCGCAACAAATCTCCAAGCAATAGGGATCTGCAAGAAATTTTGGACGATTTTTTTGGCTGCTAGGTTTCTATACAAAAGCCCAGGAACAAAAAACAAAACAGAAAACATTACGAGGAGTTTTAACGAAAAAAAAAAGAGAATTGGTCAATCAAAGTAGTCATGCTAATTAACGAAATTGCTTAGTCAACCAATCCTGTTTAGTGGTTCAAACCTCAGGAAACCTGCGTAGGTAGCGATTAGGGCAGTTTTTGAGTGCCCTTCAACTCTTTTTTGCACTTGTGCTTAAAAGCATCACCCCACCAATCTGGGGTGGTACGGTTTCAGCTGGGTAATGCCTATACGGGATCGTAGATTGTGGGGAAGAGGGTCGACACCCATTCGGACGAATCGCAGGCGGGGGCGGGGCGCAATGGTTGCGCATTGCATCAAAAGCCGTCGTAAGAAACAGCGTTCCGAGGTCGTCCGTTTACACTGATACGAGGAGAGATGAATGGAATCACCCTCTTCCCCACAATCCACGACCCCGTATAGGCATTACTCGGTAGAAAACCGTACCAGCCCAGATTCGTGGGGTGATACGTTTAAAGCAGAATTAATTGAATTAGTTGGATGAAGTGACATTGTTTCCGAAAAGTACATTGCTTCTTTGGCTAAAAATGAAAATATGGGAGTCTTCGAGAATGAAGCTAAAAAAAAAAATCGGCCAATAACGTTCCTATGCTTTTTTGAAGTTTGGAATAGCTTTGTCGCGGTCAGACAAAGCAGAAGTTACTAATGTTGTTGTGTTCTCGAAGAGAATCTCTCCTTTCTTTTGTGACTGCTTGACTTTTATAAGAATTAGCATTCACAATTAGGATCTACCCACCGATAAAACCTCGTTGTCAAACTTCTGCGGACGTCGACGTTTTTGGCGTAAATTACCCTGTTTGTTGCTTCGTGTTGTTTGTTTCTCTTCCATAACACTCAACATCATTTCTCCTGGTGAAGTCCATTAGTTTCTTAACATTGACCCGAGCTTGTTCAGCCTTGTTCGCTTCATGTTTGCGGTGAGCGAAGCGTTCATTTTGTTTATTTCCACTTAAGTCAAGCTGGATCCTTCTTTTCAGAGGAAACGGCTCAGTCGTGGGGTAACGAAAAAGAACCTGAGTGGTTCGCGAGATGTGGACCAAAGCCCCGTAGTTCAAGTGCGAAGGAAACAAGTACGATCTAATAGGATTCTAATCACTTTAGTTTTCCCCATTGAAGGGGATACGGGCGACTTACGTGTCAATTTTAGACGTATGGGCCTAATCCACGTCTTGGCAACCGGTTTCCTAAAGCCGATGGTGCCACAGCCATTGACAAAACCATCAAAGAATACGTGGAGCTTACCGCATCCAAGGGTGGGTCTTGCACAGGATCAATCATACCTCAAAACAACTAGCCAATTGTTGATGTTAAGGAGTAAAAGGATTTCAAGATGAATTCAAGAAAATGGCCAGTTATAGAGCGCCTAATGACTTGTATAAATACGAGTCATTTAATCTCAATCAGAAGAGAAATCGATACCCCGTAAGTTTTTTTTTCCTAGAGCGCTGTATGAAATTTGCTCTCAGGATTGGGCGGTTATGAGGGGAATTCTAGGGTCAAATATCTACCATACCAGTGTTCTCTTTAATGTGTAATCAGGATCGAATATGCTCAGCCGAGTGGCCGCGACGCGTCCTCGGCCGCGCACGCTCTCTCTGCATGACTGAAAATGTGTTGCGGGTACCCCCCAAAGGAGTTGTTCCCTTCATTAGGTCGACTGCTCTGTAAAAATTACTAGATAAAATAAAGTTGCTGATTAGAAATCATATCATCTTATTCCTATGCGGAAGGACCAGCTTTACGGTATTAAATGACAGCATTTCTGAGGAGACGAGGCACAGGGCGGTGTCTTTTCAGGATGTTATCTGTTTGGAATCTACTCGTGTACGTTTAACCCAAGACGTGCCACCATCCACTGATTATATTCATGCGAATTGGGTAAAGTTTGACAAACACGATCGAACTTTTATCGCAACCCAGGTAATTATCGGATTTCTATTGAAAGTGAGTTGGGATATGTTTGTAGAAGCTAAGGGATCAATGTCGCTGAAGAGGGCTCAGTAGGTTTAGGTTTTCTAGTCAGCTCTTATTAGTGGCTTGCGAAAAATCAAAGAGGAAAGTTAAACCGAAGGCGATGAAAATTTCTAACCGCTCACATTTAAAAGCTTTGAAAAGATTGTAGAAACTACTGGGTGTTTGAAATCAGTTGGACTTTGGGAAGTGTAGGAAAAAAGGCTCGGTGTAGTGCGTGTGTGATCAGTTCCCGCACAAAAGTGACCCATTCATTTTAGGCACCACTAGAAAATACAATTGATGACTTCTGGCGAATGGTTTTCCAAGAACGTTGTTCGAGCATTGTGAATTTAACCCATGTTAGTTTATGAGCTTTTTTGAGGAGAAATTAGGCGACATCTCATATTCTATAATCGTGTTTACGTACGGATTCACATCCATAGCCTAGTTCAAGGAACGGCAGGTATCCGTTACAGTTGTTGCGTATTCCAAACTATAGTAGGATCAAAACGACATGAAGCACTGCAGTTCCGTACGCGGCTTCTCTCGTGGCGGTGCGATGGGGCGTAGCGGTTAGGAGCGTACTGGATCCTTCGCTGGCACCACGCATCGCTGCAGTTTGCGATGGTCCCACCACCTCGATTCCAACTGTTCCCTCCACAGCACCGTTTCGCCGCGTATGCAAATGCACCGTGCTTCATGTCATTTTGACCCGACTATATCATTCTCAAAAGATGATTTTTGATTAACACAGAATCAGCACGATGAACGAACGACCTTACATCGGATCTCAGCAGGAGAGGGCTAGATATCGTGTATATCAGCGTACCGATTTTATCATAAAACACGATCTCGTTATAGTCCACAGCGGTGTCCGTAGGTGCGTAAGCACGTAAGCACTTACCATCCAGAGTTTGAGTCGTCTGCGATCCTGCAGTCGTACGATTCCGCATCTTGACGACGTTGATTAAAAATCCTCCAATGGGTTGTTGCAATCGTTCCTCACAGGTATTGCGTGCCCTCTTAATCGATTTTCTCTATCATCTCCACAGTAGATGGTGTAGTTATCGATACTGATGACGGGGTGATCCCTGGGGCGTGTTTTTTGCAACGCAGCAAACGGGGCATACAAATGTAGCAGCAGTTTGGACAGAGCGGTTGTTAGAGTTCATTTGACAGCGACCGGCAGTTTAACGGTACGATACGGATGATTTTTGCCGAAGATTTCATGCTTCCCTCAGGCGTTTAAACTGCTAGGGAATGGGGTCTGACAGGGTGCTGGACTCCATGCCCTAACAATATGTGGGAAGCTTTTCCCATGCGACAGGGCGGGGTGTGTGGCTCGTATGCCCCCAAGCCGTATTCTCAAATGTTTGATTGCGTTTAGTGGAAGCAGGGCTTCCACGGCAACAATCAGACTTGTATGCTCGGCCTTCGACGAAAATGAATGACGAAATTACAAAGAAGAAAACGAAAAGGAACAAAAGTAGAAGGAAGTTCATAAATGTGACAAAGAAGTAAATAGCAGCATACTATCAAGCTGTCGCATAAGTCCTTTCTAATTTTTTGAATGACACTTCACCCTATTCCAAAAATAACAAGCCTGATATTAGAACTTTGCAGTACTCCCGCTTACCACTTCAAGGAACATTCGGGTTGCTTGTCGACTTCTCCATCCTAGAAGGATGTGCGGAAGCTCCCGAGTACCTTCTCGTTGTCCACAGTTTTTCTTTCCATTATTCCTTCCAAGAAGTGCTGAAGATAGCTGAGAAACCAGTTTTTGGAGATTTCTGTGTTACAGTCAGATTGATGGAGTAACAACCAATCACAGCGATTATATCCATCTCGACGTAGATCATGTTTGCCGTGTTTGCTCGTTTGCTATCGTATTGGAAGCGATTTTAACCTCCAGTCCATATTTTTGATCGATGTGGCTCATCAGTCCTCTGTAGTTGTGGAACGGGGGTCTAATGTTGATAGCATACCTCCTATGCAGAGGCCCGCAGTATTTTATCCACCACAGGAGAAGAGTGGAGGCTGGGCTTCGAGACCCGCTCGTGCTCCACATCCCGATCCGCCCACTGTTTCCTGACAAAGTTTTCGTACATGAGTCACTTTTCATTTTCGACGATAAGCGTCTTGAGAAAGCCTAGAGTCCTTTGAAGAAAGAGAAGAAGAAAGCATACATATGCTTTTCCTCTTCGCAAAATCGAGAGCAGACAGCCAGTCGGCTACCACATATCGACTGAATTTCTGGAAAGGCGTAAGTGGAATCGTGAAAGCCAACTGTGGTCGCTAACAGCCTGCCAGTGGCGTACTAGTCTATCTCCACACTGTCCTGTAACTTGTCGATTAACCGCTGCTGTGGTCAACTCGACAGAAATTATCCAGTCGCTAGTCTCGAGTTTGGCAAGGCAGGTCGTAAACCTTTCAAGAGAAAATATCCGTGCATTGGGCTGAGTTGCCTACAAGCCCCAACTGTGATATTGCCGTACATAATTTTGATCTTTATGCTAGTGTGATGCTACCATGACACTAGTATAAAACACAAACATCACCTTAACTTATCTGTACCTACCTTCTAGAAGGTATATCATACTAGCATAAAGATCAAAACGATGTGCGGCAATAGATGCAGCGAAGTCATAAAGGGTGCTAGCACACCCGCTTAAACTACAACACGTATAAGTATGTACGGTTACATAACTACAATACTCGGGAAACAGAGGGTCATTAGAAACATTGGAAGAGACTCTTACGGCAAACTAATATGATCAGAACACATAGAGCGAAATAAAGTTATAAATAAATAATAATATATAGTGAATAATATAATAAATAATAATAATAAAATAATAATAGTTATAATAAAGTCATAAGGAAATAAAGTTATTCTATGGAGAAATGTCATAGAAATGTTAGAGAAAATGTTGTAAAAATAAGAAGTGAATTTTTGTGAAAAATAAATTTGCGCAGACGGTACAAAGAGGAAGGAAGAAGACTCAAAGAAACCAGCTCATCGATTGAGTTGCAAACGTGTCATTTGTACATGAAATAGCAACAAAGAGTTACTAGATACAAATAATTTGTTTAGAAAAAAGAAAAGGATAGCATGAAGTCCGTAATGTATTGGCCAGAGTTTGCTGGAAGTTTTAAGACATACGACAAAATGTTTGTTAATACAAAAAAGGTCAGATTTCTGTTTCTGGAGAGTCGGGCCAGAACTTCTTATGATATTCGAGAACTTTTTATTTTTCAATTTAGATAGAGTACGAGAATAAGCTTCCAATCTACACTATTGAATTAGTTCCGGAAGGATGCTCAGATTCTCATGTTGTTAAAATGATTCACATGTCAAATTGGCCAGATAAAGGTGTACCTACTAGTGGGCGACATGTGCTGCGGTTGCTCCGAATGGTTGTAGTGAGTAGAATGTAGAACTTGGCAATTATTTTTTTTGGGATTGTTAAAATATATCTCAAAATGATACCTGAATGATTTTAGGCAAATAGGCTCGACTGTGGTCCAATAGTGGTACATTGTTCAGCAGGGATCGGTCGTACCGGCAGTATTATATTGATCGATGTTATTCTACGGAAGCTCTTCACTGGTGAACATGTTGATGTAAGAGTCTTTCGTTTGTCCATGAAAATATAGAGGACAAAAGGGTGTGGCGTTAGTGAATCCGCCTGGGATGCGGGAACGCATTCGACTTCAATTCAGCATAGTCTGAGATTTATGAACGCATTTCTGGTCTATACAATGACATCCGAAAACTAGGCGTAGGTGAACTATCTAAGTGTTATTATCCTCACTGATGAGTTCCGTGTTAATCTATCGGTTCCGAAGGCTGAAAGGTCCGATTTACGTCGTTGCAGTTTCGAACCAGATTCAAAACAAGCAGTTTGTGTTAGAATCCAAAGTATCACCAAACTGACAGTGTTGGTATATCCACGAATAGATGGGGGATAGTAAGTGTGATCACGCTCAATCCGGAAGAAAGTGTGTGAAACACCCTTATGTGATCCCGTCGTCCATACGATGCAACTTATAACGTAATAGAACGCGGGCAACCTCATCTGTGTATCGTCCGTTGTCCACCTACTATAACTGAAATAAGCAGCAGACAGTGTGCTACCGCCCTATTCGCAGTCGCGCAGTTCTGTTACTCTCAAAAAGTTGGAAAGTTGGGTCACACAAGACTGCTTCAGAAGCCTCTTTCTGGATTACGGTACGAAGTGACCGTAAGCAGGCTGATCCTCCTGAACTAGATCAAATCTCTTTCTATTCGTGAAGAGATCCACAGGATCGTCACTTGCATGATACGCTGTCTTCAGAAAGACAAAATTAGAATGAATTCAATTTGCAATAAAATTTTGCAACTTTAAATATTGTAACGTGCTGTGGTTAAAAATCATGGATGTGAAATCTCCATCCCATATAATTCTTCGTATTTTATTCTTCTCAGCATTGCCTCAAAAATGCTAAGATCATCAATTTTGTGAAGTAGTGCCTTTAGAAATTCTTCTTACGTGGTCACAGTTCTACTATTCTTACAAAAATTTTTCTTCATATTTGAGGAAATTATCCTCCAGAATAGATAATTGGGCTGCTACAGTCTTTTGACACATGAAAAACTTTGTACATTACTTCATGATCCACAGCATTTCCAGAGGGCCGTGAAAATTCGCAAGTAGTCCTTTTATTATGAATCACAGTTATATAATACTTATAGAGTACAATTATGATAATTTGCAATATTTTTTTGAGTATTTCTAGGTGCATATTTCTGAAATGGACGGCAATGCTCTTTTTTTCAAACCTAATCTTTTAGCTGAGCCCGTCTAGTAGTTCTTTATTCCTTGGATAACGCAGCTGATTTCTTTCTTTCCTTTTATTTTCGAAGAAAAAAGAAATTTAGTTGTTATATTGTGTTTGTTCTATTTGTAGATGGTTGAACTTTTCAAAGAGCTTCGAAATCAACGTGCATGGGCCATAAATAATGAATCCTTATACGTATTTGTTGTCTACAGTGTCCTCGATTATATCAGGGTGAGCGGCCGGTTAAAGATACGAGCAATTTTTACTATTAAATATTTCCTTATAGGCAAAATATCCAAATAAATTCAAGGATGAGACGCAAAAATTTCTCGACGATTTCAGAGCGTTGCACCCGTCGATGTGGTGAACATATAGACGAGTTTTTGTGTTGAGTAAAAGAAAAAAAGGAAAATCATGTTTTGAATCGAGTTAATGTATTGAAATATTATCGTCGTCGAGCATCGTATCTGTGTGTTGAATAGATGAAAGAATTTGAATAAACGATTTCCTTTATTTATACTCTTCGTCTCCCTTTCGGCGTCGACGCGGGATGCGGCCGGAGTGAACACTCGAACAGAGTGTCGCGCACTAGCCGGTATATTCTCTCTTTTCTCTCTTTCTCTACTCTTTATTCCATTTTTTAAAAGAAGTCGTCGAAGAAAAGAAGATCGATCAGGATCGAAGGGAATGACGGATGATAGGTGAAAAGAAATGAGCACCCGAGGTCCTCAACAAATTCTTCTTTACAATTGTCCTGTAAAGGGCAGGTGTGGCGCAGTCGGTTAGAGGTCAGTTGTAGTCACATGGTCGAGGGTTCGAAACCTCCCAGACAAGTTTGGTACCAAAGTATCGATCCTGGAGGAATGAAAGCCTTATAGCTTGATTAGCCTTATAACTGCTTAGAAATATTGAATGTGTGGTCACAGCGGACCTCCTAGCTGATTGCGCTACAACCGCCGCTGTCATTTATTTACATTAGGAAGGAAAAATCCTGGATTTACCTCGAAGCTTTTGAAAGTAGTGAGTAATGTATGTATCAAGCCAGTGTTCTTGTCCTCACAGTGAAGTCTGGTACCAATTTACCGACCAATCGGAAGGATGAAAGGTTTTTTTTGCTTGTAGGATGAGCTCGAAACTTCGACCATTCGTGCAGAGACGGCAAAACCTCTTACCGACTGCCTACATCCACCGTATTCCATAACAACTTAAACACAACTGTTGGCTCTTTTGGAACCAAATGCCTCAAATCACTAAACTCGGGAAATTCACGGCCAATGATTGGCTTCGCTAGAGCCTCCCGCAGGCAGCGATCATGCTATGTTTAAAGTAGTTAGCAATACGAATGTGAACTGAATGTTACTACCAGACACGTTATGTAAAAAGAGGAAGAGATGTTTCTCACACTATACTAGTTACTAGTTTCGCAACATACAACTAAGACCGGTAGGAGAAATGCTCAATGCTTGTTGCCGCAGATTCTTTCTAAGTAATTTGTCAATAGCTTTCTAAGGAAAGCACAAGAGAAAAGATATAAAATTAATCCAAAGAGTAAAGAAAATGGAGATATCAAACAAAAAACTGCTCTGAAGGATCGTATCTACCTAAATAGCCCATTTGAGCCCCAAACATCCCGCCAAAGATCAGATATTCAGAAAAATATTATATACTGACTACATATAGCATGTAATTCAAGTAGTTAAGTTAGATAAGATTCAGGGAGCTAACTAATAAATTTTTAATCTGATTTCTTTGGATTTTTTAATTTATTTTAATTTTCAGTGATTTTCATTTGCAATTTTTTTTCTTAAAATTCTTTTCAACTTTACTGATACAACATAGTAGCTTCAAATGCATGCTTAAATTTCTTGCGCTCTACTTAAAGGCATCATTCCACGAATCTGGGGTGGCGCCGATTTCAGGTGAGGGATAGTTTTTGAGGCGATGGATACACCTATACGGGATCGTAGATTTTGGGAGGAGGGTGATTCCGTCCATTTTCTTCCTCATTGCTGTAAAAACCGGCCCGGAAGATGCTGCTTCGAGCGTGCACAACGCTGGTGCGCTCCAATCGAACTCGTGGAAAATAGCGCCCCGCAACGCTCGAAGCCGCATCTTCCGGGCCAGCAATCAGAAAGAAAATGGAATCATCCTACTCACCATGGTCTACGACCCATATAGGTATAACTCACCTGAAACCCGCACCACTCCGGACTCGTGGGGTGATGCCTTTAATTACACTTCGTTCTTCACTTTTTTCTTAGTCTAGAACAAATTTCTCCCTAGTAAACATATAAATTAGCATTTTTTCAGTTGTATAATCAGCTTCGTATACACAGCAAACCTAACACCTAGGATTTCAGTGCTTAGTGAATTTATGAGTATCCATCTCAGTGTTATAGAGGATACCGTTATCTAACTACTTTAAAAGTACAGTCGTCTGTTCCAGAGGAGAGATTTGTTTTAAAACTTCCGCTACCAGTAATGCAACCTTCAAATCCCAGAAAGACGCTTCTTTTTTTCGCAAATATTGTTATCCTCTGTACTGATCTTATCATTATAAATATGTTTAATTTACAGTGCAAGGTTGGAAAAAATATTTCAAGTTATCGTATCCTAAGAAATTGTTTAATGGTTTTGGTTGATTAGTACGCGTATATCTTCTATCAATCTGGAGGGTTTTTTTTTCTCAATATCTTTTTTTTTGTGGCTTCTATTTATATCTGTTTATTATTTTAACGTTTCGAGGAGTTCCAAAATTTCTTTTCGCTATTTCCTACAACCGTTTGAATAAGGAGTGTGAACCGGAAGTTATTTTCAGATTGCGCTACGGTGCGCAACTTTACGCACGTATATTTACGCAATGAATATGAAAGGTTGCAATTATTTTCTGCAACCATAATCACTTTTTTTGACGTATTGGTTGATACTTTTCCTTTCAATCTTGAATTCTTCTAAGATCCACTTAGGGCAGGTTAATGGATACTAGTATTACTGGTATTGCATTGCTTTTTTCTTCGATTAATCTCGGAATGTGAGGCTTGATTTGCCACAATTCGCTATTATTCAGCCGTTGCACCACATCTCATAGCTATAAGCTAACGAACGAATTTTGGATTTCTTTGGTTATTTCCCGGTTGCTATTATGGGAAAACATTTGAAAATCTCTTCATATAAACTATTTACATTCGTACAATAATTCCACTCACAATAGTTCCAAAAAGAAATCTTCACAGCCTTGTTCTTATAATATCTCTGCAACTCCGTCTTCATATTTATTCTATAGTCTAAAGTTGAAAAAACAAAAAAAACGCGGAAAATCCGAAAATTTCTGGTCCTTTCATCCGTTCTTCAAAGAATCGGAAATTTTGTGACTGGAACTCGGAATTCTGTACATTCGTGCTCTATGTAAAATTTACCATCTTTTTAATGCAGATCTATTTTTCATGGTAGATAGACAAATGTCTACGATGGTGAGTGAAAAAGTGCATTTAAGTGCATTTCGTTCAATTCACATATAGGCTAATTTGTCGTTTTACCATGAAAACAACACATCGGTAGTAGCTTTCAAACACGAACGTCAACATTGACGACGACGGTCGCCGACGCTGTGCTAATGACGAAATGGCGCGTCATTGGGGCGCGGTGCCGATGTTTTTGACATTCATCGTGCGCATTTTAGGCCCATCGCTTTAGTTGTCGTCGTCGTCGACGTCGTCGCTGCTGCTGCCGTTGTCAGTGTCGTAGCGATAATTGTATTGACTAAGTGCTAGCGAAGATGTATCGTCATGTGGTTCATATCGAAGAAATGCGGCCATTCTTAGCGCCTGGACCAGCACTCGACATCTGACATCTACATCTATGTTTCAAACCACCTAATCCAACATTTCATTCACACTCATCAGGATAACGCACTCTCTTCAACACACATTCTTTCGCCTTTCTCTAGTGTTCTATTCGCTCTTCGATTCCCATACTCTTTCGCTAAGAATACGCAATGTACTTCAAGAACTTATAGGCATCACCCCACGAATCTGAGGTGGTACGGATTTCAGGTGGATTATTCGTATACGGGATCGTAGATTATGGAGAGAGGATCGATTCCGTCTATTTCTTCCTAATTGCCGTAAAAAACGGCCCGGAAGACGCGGCTTCGGTTGTCCTGGCGCGCTATTTTTTACAACGAATCCGATTGGAGCGCGCCAGCCTTGTGCACGCGCCGCGTCTTCAGGGCCCTTTTTTTACGCCAATTAGTAAGAAATGGACGGAATCACTCCCCTCTCCATAATCTACGATCCCTTATAAGAATACTCCTCCTGAAATCCGTACCACCTCAGATTCGTGGGGTGATGCCTTTGATGCGTGCCTTACGTAGTCGACATCTTAATTAGAATTTCATCGTAATTTTTTTGCACTGCAAATTTTAAAGGATTTTGTGTAAATCATGAATTCAAATTATCAGACTTTAAAATATACTAATTGTGGAATGACATTCCTCTACATCGGTTGGTGTTCGGGTGTGCTGCTAAATTCGCGAAAGATCCTTTTTGTATTTTTTTTCAGTTTCCAAAATATAGTGAAACGATGGTATTTGAATAATTCTTAAATACTACAGCTTATTATCTATTAGTAGTAGCTATTTAATTAATAGTAATCGCATAGTAATTAATTATATATTGTTCTATTACATTATAGTTTTGTGCTGTTGAAGTGCCCAATAGACCTACAAATCTAGAAGGAATTAAAAAAACCTTGCATACTTAGTAGCAACCCTACGTTTCGACATGTGCTTCAGAAATGCGCAGAAAACTTTAGAAATCCACATTTATCAGCGTAGTAAACACCTGTTAAGAAATCTCCCGTGAAAACAACAGAAACACACTTTTACAACCCACTTCTTACTGTTCTTCCTTGACCGGACTGGTTTCCCCGTTTAACTCGACACCGATACATCAAGATATAACTGACAGTAGTAAAATCTGGTCAGGATACGCCATTTTCAAACATTAAATTCTGGTTTTAATTGGCGTAAAATACAATAATTCAATTAGCATTTATATCGAAATTTGAAGATAGATCACGCAAACATTCACCTTTTTTCTAGGGGCTTTTTTAAAAAAAATTTTGAGAGTAGAAATCCGCCGAGATTCAATTGTAAAATGTTAAAAATTTGAGTTGATTGAGTTTTCGTTTTCGGTAACTCCCCTATTTCTCTCCTCCTATAAACTCTCCAAAATTCTAATCCTTCCCTAAAATTTCCAATTAAATATCGAATTGAATAAAGAAAAAGGTCTCAAAATTGAAGGTCTCAAAATAAATTGAATAAAGTCTCATTCGTCAGTCAATTTCTTTTCAAAGCTTTGTGAAAAAAAGAAGAAATTACACAGATTTCACTAGTAATAAAACATGAAAATATAAGATTCACCATAATACGTGGTCCAAGAAAAAACCGTTGCCTATTAATAAATTATTATTAATTGATTTATTCACTTCGTTTTATAATCGTCTTCAACAGCACTCTATCGTATTTATTAAAATAAATGAAATATCTATTCGAATAAAAATATATCTATTCAAATAAATAGAATAATAAATAATTGCTAATAAATGAAATAGATCTCGTAACAAATAAATCTGCAACTTCTCATATAATGATGAATGACAAATGTATCGTTTCCATATGGGGTGCGTATGGCTCGTTAACTGCCATTTTCCTTCGAATTCATTACAATGCATGAAATTTCTCGTTTGAAAAAGTAAGTACTATCGAACTTCATGTGTACCAAACGTAGTTGACATCTTAATAAAAATTTTATTGTAATTTTTGCAATGAATTTTAGAGAATTCCGTCTAGATTACGAATCCAAATGTGCCGACCTCAGGAACCCCAGCGTGAGCTGCTGGCTTCGCTCTGGTAACACTGTCTTTTCACCGCACAGATACTAATATGAGAAAGGAAGTGTGTTCAAAAAATATCCCTGATTATCAAGCCAAAAGGAATCTTCCAAAAGATTATCGGAGACGTCCATAGATTACCTTAGAAAGTCCAAAATTTCATTCCTTCTTTCTTGGTATTTGTAAGGAATGTGATCAACGTATACAAAAAGAACTTTAGCTCTTACGTTTTCACCTGGATGGCATGAGTAGGTCAATATGAATGATGTCGATAATTCGCTGGAGGCACTTTTCGCGCCATACCGATATCCACAATAAAAACCCTGCAGTTCTCGTCGCAATCCTCTAACCCGAACCAAATGTCGAACCCGAGGTAGGCTTGGAACGAAAGAGGAGAAAAAAATGAAAAAGAAATATTATTACTATGAGATATCATCCACGTGCCACACGTATCCCTCTTCAGCGTTGTCGATTACCTCCGGGAGCTACATTCCGAGCGATTCTATACGTTACAAAAAGAGACGAGCCAGACCCTCATTGCTTGAGGCAGTGATCTAGGCCTGTCTTACTTTGCCTCGCTCCTCAGCAGCGTTCACTTCAGCTCTGCTGAACATGTTGCTGCGATCTCTTTTTCTGTTGACTGTGAACACTTCTCCTTCTCACACTAACTCGAAAACCTTCCTGCAAAACTGTGGTCGCGACACCCTAGCAGTCTGCGGTATACGCGGGTTCAATTACGTAAGTTTGAGGTCCTCCTGATCACTGAATGTGTAGGGATTCGCGTCGGACGGTCAGTCTTACGCCTTATTTAGTAGTTGGTATAAATTATGAGGCCACACTGTCCTATATCAGTGAGCGCTTAGGTGTCCTGCGGAAAAGGCAAAAAAAAAAAATCCCTCCTCCCCCTCCTTCCCAATCTATTAATAAATGTAGACCTTTGATTGTCGCTGTTCGCGAATTTCCAATCTTCTTTGGACTTTCTCAGCAAAAGGCGGCGGTAGTCCAGTCGGTAAGAAGAACTGCACGATCCTTCGTTGGTTCGAATTCGCCCTAGTGCACACCAGGCCTTTGATCCCTCCAGAGTCGTAAAATTGGCACAAGACGTGTCTGGGAGAACACAAAACATTGATTAAAGAAATTGGCTGACATCCGTAAGTCATTGCATGGACGAACACTCGTTCCTGAAACCTCAACGACTCCGATCTGCAGTCAAACGCGTTGGCGCATCTCTAACGGATTTATACGCCGGTGGCTTCATTCTTATCCTTTTTTTTAGCCTAGTTTCAGGATTTTTCTCCTGAAGTCAACAACTTTTTCAACTTATAGTCCAAAAAAAAATTGGAGTGGAATTCGGTTCTCCTGCAAGAGTGCGGCAGAGCAACAGTTAGTTAGTTGCCTTTTAATCCAAGTTCTATGGATTTCTTGCGGAATTCCCGCTTTTGTTCTCCAGAATTTCTCTTTTCCTGGACCTCTTAGTATTTTTAATCTTAGCTTTCCCGTAGCGCCTTCTACACCTTTCAAAATGAAAAATTTTACTACTATTAGTTTTATCACGCCTATTTTTTCTTTGAAACAACTGTTCTACATAGGATGTACGTAGGCTAACAGGAAAATGAGTCATTTTCAGTGAAACCTAGTCTTATTCACATTTCACCTCTTATTCTCACACATTTCATTAGAAACTACTGAACTAAACGCTAAAAATTCTTCACAACTGGCGAGTTTTTGCGGGGTTTTGCAAGGAATGCTCTTAAGATTCAGCTACTCTACGCGGAGTCGGCTGTTTTCCGAATATTCTGCGGTTCGTTCCCGGGCGATCTGTCACGTGATTCCTCTCCTCCTGAAATATCGTCCTATTCGAGCATTATGACATCGCAGTTACCCTGCACTCATTGCAGTTGACATGTTTTCAAGGGAAACGTCGATAAGTACGTGCGCAGTGAACTCGCAAAATTCAGTTGTTTTAACTGGAATGGTAGTGAAATCCTTTCCACGAGTTCGATTCGAGTATTGGACGTGGCTTATGCTACATTTTCTCGCTCCCAGAAGAAAACCGAGGAAAAAAGGCCGGTTAGAAAGCGACCCGACGTTGGCGGTTCATATTTTATCTCAGCACTATAGCATCCACAGCAATGACAGAACACTCCTATTTGTGACAGATGAGTGGTGCCGGGCTTGTGCCGTGTAGTTTGGGATCCGTTAAGTGTCGTCTAGGGGCAAAATGCCTCTGTCATAGACCAGCTAACGGCTTCAAGTTTCTCTAGCATCCAGAAATTTCGCTTCCCCACCGAATGTATCTCTATCGTCTTTCCAGAATATTCGAATTCTTGAACAGATAATTTCGAACAGATATATTCGAATATCAAAACATTCAGTCTTTTTTTTTGCTATCTCCGTTATTTACCTAGTGGTTCCATTATTTACTTTCTTTTCGTTCTTTTCCAATTTTCCTAAATCCTTGAATCTAAAATGAAATTCTTGAAATCCAGAGGTTGTGATTTTCAATTTATTTAATTTTTGTTCGTGTGCTAAATATTTGGCTACGCTCTCTGTTGTTTATCTGATACGGTTTTTCTAAACACATTTTTGACTATTTTTTAATTTGCCAGTAAATTATTTAGTCATACATTGTAATCACCAAAATAGTCAATGATCCTCATCCATCGATCGGATAGATAGTCGATAATTTTGGCGCAAAATTCAGGCCGACTGCGAATAGAAAAAATTTAACGAAAAGGCAAACTTGGTAATTGTAAAGCACACTAATTATCCTAAAAAAACCCATAGACCCGAGTTTATTGATTTTCTTACTATTTTCTTGCTTTTTAAAAAATGTTCAGGAACGATATACTGAAATATTTCAATCGATTCCCACTGAATGTTGGGAAGGCGGATTCGATAGTATAAACGCAGATGGGAGTCGTAGTAAATCCTATGCAAAACCAGCGATCAATGAAAATTTATCAAAACAAAAAAATGATTACTGAAATCGGCAACATAGGTTGATTATATTGATTAGCTATTGATCCGGACTATCCCGACTTTATCGGCTCTTGATCAGTTTCAAGATGATTTTTTCTAAACGAATGCTTGAGTTGGAGGTATGGAATTTTATTCCAATTTGTCCGGATTAGATTACGGTACATTTTTTAAAGGTTTAGTTGGATATTATCATAGGATTTTCTCAATTGATTTGCTACTTTTAATTTCGATCTAGATGGAAACTGTAGATCAAAATGGGTTTATCACGGGATTTTAGTCGGCACAATCGGATTTTGCACGCCCCCTTCTCTATCGCCATTTCACCATTTCTGTATTTTACCATAGGATTAACTATTATTTACAAATAAACTGCATTCTTATTGGTTTTCTCTGGACTCGGCTGCTTTTCTCATATTTCTATTCCTGAAATTCTGTGTGTTTCGTGTGAAACAACGTTCGTTCCTTTATAAAAGGTTTCGTTGGATCCCTTCTCATCCGTTGCCGCTTTGGCGCTCCTCTTGTTATCTACACGGTTCCCGCTCTTTTATTAATATCGGCCCCGTATACGTTTTGTTTTCGACCAAAAGCATTCGGTTGTGTTGTTCAGCTACATTGATAATGATCCATGATTTATGAGTCAATTTTCATATGCATAATCACCTCATTCCGTAGGGTAGGCATGGTTTTATAGCATTAGATGCACTGGATCTATCTCCTCTCTCTATTTCGCTCCTCTTCCCCCGGAAGTTAAGACTGATTTATTCCCTTCTTCATAGAAACAGATCTTCCCGAAAATCCGCCTTTCGGTTTATGCTAAGCGCTTCCGAATAACAGTTTTTCCGAAAAGAATTCGAGAAATCCAAAAGTTCTTCGATTTTTGAAAACTTCAGTATTTCTCTGGATATTTGCTGCACACGATAACCCACAGGTAACGTCTAGTCTCATGCAAAACGTAGTCGTTACCAATCGCTGTTAGATGATAAATTAGATAAATTAGATGTATTTTGGTGATATTTTGTTGAGGTTCGTTGAATTCTCCTAGGCGAGAAGTGAACTGCGACGTTTACTATGAGCTGCGACATGAAAACTCTAATATGCGCAGCTAAGAGTAAATTTCTAGGTTAGGAGAGTTTAGAGCAGGCTAAGCCATGGTAAATTGGTCCCTTTTCTAACAAATAATTATTATCCAGTAGATTTGTGGTAAAATTTCAGCTTTTTCGTTTCCTCGTTTTCTGTTGATTAACTCATCGTTTCGCCTTTTCTTCGGTCAGAGCACCTTCGTTGTGGATAGATCAAAAATTCGTAGATGGTTTTTAAGAATTTTACCTGGTGATGATTAAAACTTAGATAAGGTCTGTGTTTTCTTGTTTTTTCAACGAGGCGATGACTTTTTACAATCTCTCCCTAATTATCAAAGATGTAAAAATGGCTGGAGGTTTTTGATACTGTGTATGGCCTATCAGACTCATTCTCTTCGCTTTCCAAGCCTCGGTATCGTTTCACCTGCACTACGCAAGAGCTTCCAATATTGTAGGTAAGGAAACTTATAGAGGAGCGAAGCTAGTGAGCCGACACGTTTTAATATTATCTCCCTAAGTATTTAATCATTTTATTTTTAGGGGTTTTAAAGCGTTTTTTCAATCCTAAGTGATTGTTGTTATAGAAGTGAGAAGTTCGCCTGGTGATTGATACTTAAAGGCATCACTCCACGAATTTGGGGCGGCGTCGGTTTCAGGTGGGTTGTGCCTATACGGAGTCGTAGATTTTGGAGAGAATAGAGGTTCCGTCTATTTCTTCTTAATTGCCGTGAAAAACGGCTCGGAAGATATAGCTTCGAGCGTTCCAGCGCGCTATTTTCCACAACGAGTTCGATTAGAGCGCGCCAGCCTTGTGCATGCTCCGCATCTTCCGGACCGTTTTTTTACGGCAATTAGGAAGAAATGGACGGGATTAACCCTTCTCTTCATAATCTACGACTCTGTGTAGGAACTCTCTACCTGAAATCCGCAACACCCCAGATTCGTGGGGCGATGCCTTTAAAGACAGCATACTATGAAATTGTGGATGTCGAGATCTTTCCACGCATGGATAGTGTTATGGGTGTAGGTCACTAGTATGAGTGCGATCACGTTTAACCTCCCCACTAATTATCCATGAAAAAAGCTTTAAGGGAAACGACCCTGTTGCAGCCAATCCCCACGACAAAGCACCCAGTGACGTGTCATGTCTGCGAGCGTAGGCGTACGCGCAGCGTCAAGCAGCCCAGCGAGTGGAAGAGGTAATGGGTTGTGGTTCAGTTCACTGATTGATCGCTCGCTTGCAGACGTGGAACGTCGCTAGGTGCCTCGTAGGAGAATTCGAGCAATCAGGTCGTTTCTCACACCGTTTTTCAGGATAACAAGATTGTAAATGAACGTGAACTACATCTGAACTTTCATGGTAATTGATCATGAACTACATCTACATATATATATAGCACAGTAGATTTGTAGAGAGATTTAAATACCCTCAATTTCGTTGTATGTTGGAATTAAATTGTCTAAAAATGCGTCTTGAAATTTTTTTTCCACATGAAATATAAGGCATTCTTACACTACTTTTTGCTTTCGATTTAACGGATTGGAAGCGAACATGCAGCAACTGAATAAATAAGTGGATAAACAAGCAGATAAACAAGTTTGTGCTTTGTAAATATATGATGAAAAGAACTTGTGTGCAGCTTTTTTTGCAGTTCTTTTTAGCTAGTCATCCCCTCATTTGGTCTTCTAGCGCTGTGTATGTCTCTTTGTCGGTTTGTATTCATGTATTCATAAGTCTTGAATAATTAAAATGTGTATCATTACCGCTCGCAGCGTATTGGAAAGGTTCGATTTCAATAACAGGGCTTCGAGCAGGCCCAGTTTCGTTTTCGCCAGAGAAACCAGGACTTCGTTCCGTCGGAGAGCTATGATTTGAAGCGTATACTGCGAATATTTCCATTGACACTATGGATACGCGGAGAATAATCCAGATATCAATTTTCTATCTGATTTACACCATTTGTTCTATTTCTGTTTTATTTTACTATTTTATTCTTTCTCTACGTTTCCAATGTTATATTTTGTATTATTATTTTATTTTATATTTCATATTCATATTAGATAAAGTGGCTGCATAATTACGACGATTAATTTAGAATATCGCTAGTAATCTGCATAGATGATGGGAGGAACAGAAAGAGGAGGAGGAGAGGAAAAAGGAAGAGAAAGGAGTAGAATAAGACGGTTAAGAAGGTTATGAATGGAATAGATTAGAACTACATACATTAGATTAGTTGCATTAGAACTAACAGTCAGATTGAGAAAAAAAAATTGACGAATAATTTGTAATGAAATTTTCCAATTAAGATAAAAATTCTGAGCAAAATAGTAGTGATGCAGGAAAAATAAAGTGATGGAAATAAACAAATCTACTTTTCCAGTCGAATTATTTAGTTGAGTGCGACTATGCACGTTACACATTCGCTCTTTTATCGTAATTGGTTTCCTGTGTAGCTTTTTTTCTTTCCACAGATGTAAAGACAAAAAAAAAATTAAAAATGAATGCTATGTAATTAGATCTCCTGTAAAGTGCTCTCTTGTTCGTATATGTCCGCAATTACATACATACCATACAGACGATAAAAGAGTGAATGTGAACGAATTGTGGTGGTGGCTAGAAACAGAACAAAGGAAACATGCTAGTTAGTTACGAAATAGAAAATATAGAAAATACTTCTTTTCTTATGGAATGCAGTAAAAATATACAGAAATGGCTACCAAAGAAAAAATCTCATTTCTGTGCTTATTCCACCTGATGCACGTACGTATTGATCGATAAGCAAAAATATATCTTGACGGCAGCGTGAATTTGACCTACTCTGAGGATTGAGATCAGCAGCATGAGATCGTAAGAGAGGGATGAGGAAAATTTAGGCTCCACCACTGAACAAAACGTTTCATTTCAACATTTGTTTAAATTTGTTAGTATTTGTTTAAAATTCAGCGGAAAAATCCCCTAGTTCCTTCAATTTTAAAAATGGGTGTTCTGAGTTTCCAGTGTTAGTTACCAGACGGGCATTCTGTCGACGTTTTTGGTGTCTGACATTGGGATCACCGGAGCCACCATTGGAGCCACCATTGGGATCCAGAGTTTTTTCTTCAACCACTAGGGATCCAGAATTGTTTTTTTTTTCAACTTACTCACTACCTTACTTTACTTCAAATGTTTTACGAGGTCTACTACAGTAATGACACAATATCCACGAGTAAAACACCGCTAGTCGAAGTGTTTTGTATTGGGGTTCAATTCTCGCTTAATTTAAAACCTTCGCAAAAATCCAACTCCGATATTAAGCTTGTGTGCCACTTTTTCTTTCTTTTTTTTTCCTTTGGGGAGGGATAGCATCTGTGGATTTATTGGACTTTTTGCGTAAATGTGTACTCCAGACCAGGCAAGTGGCTGGCCTGCAACTTTTATACCTTTGGTCTTTGCTATGTATTCAATAGCTATCCTCTTGCATCATGTATGCTTCACTTCTTCTTCGCTCATTCATCAATCGTACATTTATTTATTTGTCCGTTTGATAATTAATTAATTGATTTTTTTCGCCTTCAAACTTTCACACATCCACCCACTAACTTCTGTAACCGTTCAGGTTAGTCCACGAAAATGTTTTTTGAGGTAAATAAAAGACATGGACGGTTGTAGCGCAGTCGATAAGAGGTCCGCTGTGACCGCACGTTCGATGTTTCGAATCCTCCCTAGTTCTAGTCAAGTTTTTCATTTCTACACGATCGACAAATTGATACCAGAGTTGTCTGGGTGAACAAAAACGCTGAATTGACACATTGGCTAACCCCCACAGGTCATTATAGTGCCTAGAGACGTGTTAATAAAACCTGAAACAATTTCTGAATTGGACTGAACGCGTTGGCGCATCCCAAGCGGATTGATTTACGCCGGGCAATTTATCCTTTCATCCTTTAACCTTCAAATAAGACACATTGAAATGTGAGAAAAATTTATTGGCGACCTCGAGTGCTCGTGTTTTTTTTCTGCCAAATCCGCCAGCCTCCCCTTTGAACCCTGATCGATCTTCTTTTCTGAATTCTTTCACGCATTCGTTATTGCACTCTTGCAATCAGGTCGTTTTTCACGTGGTGTTCGGTCAGGAATAACAACTAGAAGAATTTTAAAAAATTGAAAAATCAAATAAAAAAAGGTGCTCCACGTTTATCAGTTCTTATGGGATCTCTTAAGAGTGTTGAATCGGACGTTTCAACGCGTTCTACTCAAAAGTCCCGGATCGCTAAGTGTTGATGAACGCCAACAGCAACCTCCTCCTTATTGTGGAACCCCCTGAATCGTTTTAGTTTGAAGAAACATGCGTTTTCTCGGATCTCACTCATACTGTCTTCTCCGCGGCGATTTTTCGGCATGGAGCGAATCGAGTATCCTTGCGCTTATATTTACGACTCATTCCCAGCTCTCGTGGACTATTTGGTAGTCGTCCTTGGTTCTATAACGAATGAATTCGTCTTGAACAGTGACAGCTAAAAATTCAAGATAAACAAACGTACGCTCTATAGAAATCAGTAAACAAATAAATAAATAAGTAGATAACCAAGCTCGGACCTATGTGTTTCCTTAAAAATTCCCTTCCATATTTATTTTTTTATTGGAAGGTCAACGTAAGCCGCAGATCAGCGTGAGATACTGAAAAACGGAAATTTGTGTCAAACCACTTAACAAAAGTTTTCTACTGAAAGGAGTAATTTAGTTTAAAAAAAATCCCGTAGTTCCTTCGGCTTCTGAAAGGAGTTTTTTTTTTTAGTTTTGAAAGCTAGTTTTTGGACGGGAATCCAGTAATCTCGTCTTTTTTCTCCGCTATCTTCTTATCCTGAGAACTGGCCAGGGTTCCCGCCTCCTTTTTCCTGCAAAATTGCACACCTGCACCTTGGTATCTGAACACAGTCTTAAATAATGTTTACTTTCTTTTTGTGAGAACTTGTACATGACTTATAGTTTATGGGAAAATTTTCCATTTTTCTATTTTATGTGATAGGTGTTAATCACGCAAATATACATGTCATTAAGATTTACAGTGCTCCCTGACGTGAATGTGCTGCACAATTTGAAAAACGTTACAGTAATCCGGCTGTCAGAAATAAATTGCTGTTTAGAGCTAGTACTAGGTAGTCTTGAGTGATTGATAGATAATCTGATTTTTTTTCTTTTTGATCCTATTTCTCTTTGTTCCCCTTTGTTACTCTTTGTTTGGTTTTTTTGTGACCAGCGTAGTGGAATTTTCTGGAACCATTCTTTTATTTGGAGAAATTTGGTGAAGTGAGGAAGTTTCTTTTGAGAAAAACGGATCGGATCTACTTCCTCTATACTTCCTAGCCATTCTGAACGTATTTTTACGCGAATTTGGTTCCTCCAACCTGAGTGTTGTTTACGGCTCGCTGCTTCAAACGCTTTTCTGTTAGCAGGCAGCAGCTGCACACAATAACAACAACCACAACGACCAGACAAGTTCCGTTTGATCTGGATTGAAGCGATTTCATTCGATCACAGCCGTTGCGTGAGTAACATTTGTCCTTTTGTTTCCGCATGAAAATAGCATATTCCTCGGATTTTCGATTTTATTATAACGCAGCCACTAAATGACGACCTTGGGATCCCTCCACGTAGAAATAGGATTGGAAGTGTAGATATCGAGTTTGTGTGCGATCACGTACACCTGATACCTGTGCTTCAGTTGTTCGTCAATTTGCTGGAGCCGGCACAAGTTATACTTCCATTTGTCCCAATTGCAGGAGTCATCCAATGGTTTCTCCTTTCGTGTGGGACACGAAGAGCATCACATCTTTTTTCGAAGGACTTTACGAAGTCGTTTCGCCTTGATCATCGAGCCGCCTCTCTTCCTGCGGAGCGTTTACTATCGTGTGGTATCCAGTCGCGCACAACTCTGGCACAGCGATTGTCGTTGAAGCGCACCAGCTTCGGCTCACCCAACTTCACTTTCCTTGGCGTATGCGGCACCGTCTCTGATCTTCGATCGATGACGTAGCGCTGAAGTTTGAATCCCCTCTTTCACCTACGTAAAGCCGGACATGCTCTTTCAGTTGACCGTTCGATGACGCTGAGCGCATTTTCCTCCAGCTTACGGTACGTCCAGGTTTTCAAGCGAAGCACGAAGTTGTCGAATAAGTGAACATGGAGCTTCGATCACGTTTACACCCTGCCCTAAATTGCAATCGTTGTAACTGGAAAACGCTATGAGTAGCTGATCGAATTTCCCTACGAAACAACTAACAACAGACGCAGACGCAAGTGGCAGACGTGGCGCGTAGGCTTTTCGTACAAGGCAAGGTCGGCAAGGTCGTGACAAGGCCGTCTCCCACACCATTTTTCTGGACAGTTGGGGAGAATTGAGCGCGATGGCAATCATACTTTCAGAAGTGCGAAAGTTCGACTTTCTTTAAATCTTGGCACAGAGATTGCAACTTGTCTATAAATTTAACTAGTTTATCGTTGCTAAACTGACCATCGACCACTCATACTTTCGATCTATACCTACAAATCTTTCCGAGGATGAATCCCAACATCGTCAATTCTGTAATATGCTCCTTTAAATTCATTCCGATTTTCAAAAATATGAACTACCGAATCGTTAATGAAGTAGTTCTTCAGGATAGTAAAAGTAAGAGGCGAAACAGTTCTGCACCGCGGTCGCGTCGCCGACCAATGAAGCTCTGAATAAGGAGTCTACGATGAAACGTTAGCCGAAATATGGGGTTGTTAACAGTCCTAGTGCTGCGCTTCGATTAAGGCAAAAAGGATGTGAGATAGTTGTCAAATGTGCTTGCAATTGCTTCCTTTCAGCACACTGCACATGAATTTAAATCATTATCGGAAGAAGTCACATGATCAGATGTTGGGAAAAGTCTAAGAATTCCGATAATCTGTAGGAGATTTTGAAAACATCTGTTGACGTCGTGACAAAGTGATCCTACAGTAATTCTGAACGCTCTGTAAAATTATTATTTGAGACTTCTAAAACTGATTATCTGTGAACAAACCAATTAGACTTACATGAAAATAATTTCTTACAGATTATTTTTTTTTCTGTCAAAAGATTGATTTAGAGAAAAAAAGCTGTTTTCCTAGAAAATCCTTCTTCTTTTCTTTATGAAAAGTTAATGAGTATATAATAAACAATGTTTTCCGGTGGTCTAAGGATTTTCATGGATACCTTTGGATACCAAGATCATTACATAAGCATTGCTTTTATTTTCCGAAATTGAGATTAAGAGAACTTTGTTTTGGTATTCTCTAGATTCGATATATTCTCATCTTTTCTTCGGGATCACCTTCCATCCGTAAAGTAGATCTTCCCTTCTCCTAAATTCGCTTGTCCGCGACGAAAAACTCCATCAATGCCTGTTGGAAATTTATTTTTATTATTCATTCTTTATGAGACAACTATTTTTTTGATAATTTGATAGAATTTGGTTGAATCTTTGCAACAGCAACGATAGAAATTCCCTATTTTCATATTCTTTTGGATTGCTCACATATCTATAAGTGTTTTGGAGTTGGCATTAGTAAGTGGTAACCACGCTTGCATAGGTGGTAATTTTTCTTCTAAAATTATCTATTTGTCGACTTCTCGAGCATTAATGTTACTTTCCGAGGAGTTGTGTATTTTTACGTTTTCCTACGGCGTATTGTGATTTCACTGCACATTCGAATTTGTATTATCTGCTACAATTCCATACCACTGCAGCATGCTAGCTAATTAGCCATCGGGGAATGATGGGCATTGGCGTCGTCGTTAATCTGACGCCCTCAGTCATCGGTTTCTCGTCGGACTGAGATACACCTCGTGCACACCTTGATTGTAGCATTTTTGAGGATTTTTCTTTGTCTCTTTCAATTGTGAGAGTTTCAGTGATGAAATCATCACTTCAGTTCAGCTTAATCTGATTTCGCTTAGGATTTTTCTATGATTGGTGTACTCTTCTGTTTATTTAATTACTTCACCTTGTATCACCTGCGCTTCTAGGAAGAGACACGAAGCCCGCCGCATTCTTTCTTTAAAGGACTTTGTAATCAAGTCTCACCATCGGGTCAACGGTCTTCCTGCAGCTGCAGGTATCCAGTTGCTTCCAACTCTGGTTCAACGATTGTCGTTGAAATGCAACACTTGTTCGATCCACTTTATCCTGCTCTTCTTGGGCTATGCGGCAGCGTCTCTTATCTTCTATTATTAATTTAGGACTGAATTTCAAATCCTCTCTATAAGTTGTGTGTTTCTGGCACCAACCTTTCAATTGAGCTTTCCATAACGCTGAACGCGCATTTTTTTCTGGTTGTGAAACGCTACGGTTTTTGGACAGAAAGTGAAAGTAGGAACGACGGTGGTGATGAATAGGTAAACCGGATGTTTTTGGTCTTCTTCACTATATCCCAAATGCTATTGCTATGCTCCCAAGTTGCTCGTTTCCTCTTGCCCAGGTTAGAAGTCTGGCTGTTCATCATGTTAATTTCCCGACATAGATATACATGAGTGGAACGCTCGCATATATTAGGTTGGGTACTTGATTTTTTACCCACGCATACTCTTCACAGTCCCTATTCCTTTTCATATTTTCATAATCACACAATGATGATCATCCGTCAATGTACTTAGGATGAGTTTCAGTCATAGTGTTTGTTTTGAGAAGGATGCGATTTTCCAGAAGCAGAAACTGGAGGGCTGAGGTTCAAACAACAACTCTACAACAGATATGAAGCCAGTGACACACAGCTGTACCTTCAGAGAAAGGTTAATTTCCCAGAGCAAGTAGCCTGATGGAAGTAGGTCTGGGAAGTGGGGTGGATGGAATGCCGTCTCTATTCTCAAGTGCTCAAGTTGGCGGCGAGCAGCAGAAACGACGAAAGCGTGCAACCGCGCGTTGTCGTGGAGGAGCAAGACGGCAGCACATCTTGGTCATTTTTTTCAGACTTTGGCAGTGAATTGGCGGAGCTATTACGTGTATACTTTGACGTCGACAGTCTAGTTGTCGTGCTGCAAATTCTGACCTGGCATTCTTTGCGAGTTCCAGAACCAGCGGAGGTCTACCTCCTTCTGACTTTTGACTGGGGTGTGGTTTCCGCAACGGCTGAAATTCTCGGGACGCCAGCAAACGCGCTGCCAGTCGTTATCACAGAAGATCTCCTCTTCCATGACGACATCCTGCAGAAACTCCGAATGGCTCGGGTGGAGCAGTATTAACTGACATGAACGTTTGGTCTCGATCAGCGTGCGACGTATCCTATCTGCCTTGACTGAAGCAGATTGCGATATGGTTGTCGACGTCCTTGGATCGTCCTTGTTATGCAACGGTACCGTCTTAATGGTCTTCCATTGCTAAGGGACGTTCCAGGAAAATCCCGGGAGACAACAAGTGAATAGCCTCGCTGGTTACTCAAAAAGGATTGCAGGTCGGTTCCTCAGATGTTCAGACTTATCAGGATCGAGTAAAGTACGATTTTCCACCGACATGATGGCACGTGGGACTTCGAAACGGAGAACCTGTGGAATGATGTGTTCGTTTTTCCTTAGCTGGAGAGGAGACAAGTAGACGTGGTAATCGGACGTGGTCATTTTTATTTCTTGATTGGTGTGCTTCTAACGCCAATACTTTTAAAGTCTTTTTTTACCGCTTCTTTGCTAAGCATCGGACATCGGTGAATTCGTAGTTGTATGTGGCTTTTGGGACTCCATGCTAACATATTTGCACTGGATTTTTTGAAGACACAGGTCTTTTGCGGTTTTCAATTTTTCCTCTTCCCTTCTAAAGATGTTCCACGAACCGATCATATTCGTCGTCGATGTTGTTCATTGCAGTATCATCCCAAAAGTGGGCCAACCTAGAGAAGAGGTCCCATTTGATGATGGTTTTGAGAGTTCGCTTTGTAAACTTTGCCGTTTTCTCTGTGTGAATGTTGTTAGTTGATCTGTCTCTTCCGTGAGAAAAGAAAATCACCCTCAAAGAAGGCTGTCTCTCGTGTAGAAGTTTGGTACAACAGCAACAACCGTCAGGCAAAATCTTCTACTGACGATGGTGTGGTCAGTTTCTTTACGGTAACCTCCTCCGGTAACTCCTACGTCTTTGTAGCACAAGAAGAACATGTTCTGGAATTGCAAGCTCATGGGAGATCTTAGTTGCTGTGATAAACTCAGGAATTCTCTCTCCCTTCCTATTCCATTGTGTCTCGTTGGTCCCGAGAAAGTAAACCTAATAAAAGTAGAATTCCTGTGTATTTTCTTTTAACTTTTCCTATTTTGAAATGAACCTAGCAGTGTTTTCCAAACTATTTCTCTGGTTTTGGATCTGACAGGAGAAAACATTTTGGATGGTGCTTTAGAACTGTGTTCTGAAAGACTGACGGACTGACTAACTGAATGAATGAGTGAATGAATGAATGAATGAATGAATGAATATTGTTTCTTTAAGTTTTCTTCTGAGGTTACATTTATTTAAATTTCTGAAAGATCGAGCACGCAAATCTTTTTTTCTATAAACATTGAAAAACTTTCAAGACAGAGTCAAGACAGATCTAATTGAGCGTTTGTCTACTTTCGTGCAACTAAACTGCGCCCTCTGAATGCCCTCGGGGGACGAAAATGAGAAGTGCATCGAGAAACGTTTTTTCTACAAACCATAACTAGTAATATTGAGGTTTGATGAAATGAAAGCTCATTTTTCGAATAATAAATGCACAAATGCAAATACCTATGTCTGAGACGAATCGCAAAAGAAGTAGAGATCCCTGGTGGAAATTTGCAGAATATTTCTTTGAACTAACTAGAAATTTGTGTTTATGTAGATTTTCATTCTCGCCATTTTCGCTGATCTTTCCCTTCACGTTAAGAATTCAGAATCATTTTTGTTTTTTTTAAATCCATTTCTTTAATCCACTCACCCGGATTTTTTTAGAGTGACTTTTTTTTTTTGTAAATCTCCGAAATTCAATTTATAACTATAATATCTGTCTCAACACTGATTCTTCGTTCCTATAAGTTTCTTCCAATCTTTTTTGTCATATTTGTCCTGCATTTAACAACAAAGACATGCCAATCAATAACGTAGTCACCAAACTAGTCAATGATCCTTACATCATTGATATGATGGAGGGAAAACTAGGTAATTGCCATTGATTACTGAACATCTGGATTCCAGTGAAGTTTTTTTTTTTCCGAAGCGAACAACTTCAGTGAAATCCGAGCCTTTGCGAATAAACGGGAATTAACTCGGAATACAACGCAAGCACTTTGTTTTCTATATCGCATCGTAATGGAAACGATGCAAGCAATCCTGAAATGTTCGTTCGAAAATTTTTCCCCTCGTATTTTTCCGAGCTGAGTAACTTATGCGATGAGTAGATGAATCAAATTTTAATTTAGCATTATATTCAATTGTTTTCTGTGAATCCTACATTTGAAAAAAATTCAAATTTTAATTGTACTAGAATTAAGCAATTAAGACAGCAGCTGCAGCTCCATTACTCCATTTAGTAGGGGGACGCGTATGCGATTCAATTTACTTCCAGCAAGAAAAAAAACATCAAACATTTCTCGTTCGTCGGGTTCTACTGGAACATTCTCATGCATCTTTTCGATGAAAAAACTGAATGAACTCCAAATTCCACTACATACTGCTCCTGTAGTCAAGCCATGACCGCCGTTCTGACTCTGCACGCTACGATTCTCTACATAGGAAAGATATCATTATTATCTTATTTATTGCCAGTCTGAATGTCCGACTAAAGCAGGACTTCAGACTTTCTGTGGTGTTCGCTTCGCTCCCCTTCACTGATCAATGAAAATTTATAGTAGCAGTGGTATTTTCTGTAAAATTAGATCTGTACTTAAAAAAAACCCCTTCTTTCTCTTTTTTATCATAAATTAATGCGAAAGGTTACATAGATTTCCTTCTAAACGCGTCAGTTCTACATTTGGAGAATATTCAACGATCAGCTTTAAACACTCTTTCGATACCAATGAAATATAGACACAATTAGGAAGCATTACTCGAAGTATGGGTGTTCCTCCTGATTTCCCCCAAAAGTTATTGAATATTGATCACAGAATGATGTTTTAACATAAAATGACGTGAACAACATCGTCGTACTGATAAAGATAAGTTCCACATAAAATTATGTGAACTGTTGGGTACTATCTAAGCAGCTGGTTGGGGTGTTTCCACTTTCCGAAGAAAGCATACTACCAACTTGAGGGGCAAACGTGCAAGGAAATTGATACGCGGAGGAGTCATAGGGGTGCAATGCAAGACGTGCAGTGACCATGGTTATGAAACGGTTGCAACGTCTCATTTACCTTTCGCGACCATTTTCCACACACTTTCCACTCGAAGTTATTGCGCACCAACTCGAAGCCGGTGGATCCGTCGCACCCCATTTTACCGCTCTACGATGCCTGCGCACCATTTCGAGGCCGTCCCGGGACCCTCCGCACCCCAGAGATATTTTACAGATATATGGCGTTAGCGCACCAACTCGATGCCGGCTCCATCCGTTGCACCCCATTTTACAGACATCTGGCGTCTGTGCCCATCTCGACGCCACGTCACACCCTAGCTTTCTGGCGTCGCTGCAGTAATTCGACGCCAGCGCACACCCTTTTACCGCTCTACGATGCCGGTGCACCATTTCGGCGCCGTGGGACCCGTCGCACTCCATTTTATGGCTTTCTGGCGTTGGAGCACCAATTGGACGCCGGTGGGACCCGTCGCACCTCCCTTCTGGAATTTTGTTTCGCACACCACACGTGACAGACTAAGCCCGTTATTATATGACATGATTAGTGTTTCGTTTTTATAATTATGATATTTCTATTATCGTTTGTTATTTTGTTTGTTACTATTTCATATTCTATCGTATGTACCTCTATCATTTATTATTTATTTTCCAATATTGTTTTCTGTTTCATTTATTTTGTCCATTTATTGTCAGTGTTCCATCTAGTGCTTTAAGTTTTCATTTATGTTATTGTTTATCCTTTTTCCATTTCTAGTCGAGCAATGGAGCCGATAGGTTTGGAGATCTATTGAGGTTCCAGTTTCTGTAGTCTGGTCCACATTTGATTATTTTCCCGTTCCGTTAAGCCTACTTCCATTCGTAGCCGTGTTTTCATCTCGTTATGTTCTCTCTGAACCTTTTACAAGTATCTTTCTATGCGACGTAAATCGTCCTGTTGTGTTTCACTTGTTTATGTTTGGGTTTATTCCCGTTTGTCTGAGTTCTTCCATGGATTCACAACCTCCAGGGTCACTTAGTCCACTTTTTTTTTTCTCTATTTTCTCTGAATCTCTTCACATACAAGCTCACTCACGTGCATCTTTTCCGAATTCTTATGAAACCAATTTTTTACGATTCCTCGCCGACTCCTTACTTTTCCTGATAGGTAATTATTGGAAGTCTTACTATCCCTCGCAGTGAGGAAAATTTTAGGTAATTGACTTATTGGTTGAAGTGAAAAATTAATCAAAATTACTATTTTCATGTTTTTCATTCAATTTCTTTATCACAAATTGTTCAGTTTTCTACCGGTTTGACTTAATCTTTGCGTTTTTACCATTATTTTGCAATTTCATTTTAACTCTTTTATTTGACTTAAATAACTCTTTTTATCGTTTTGATTCCTTTGGAAAATTCTTAAAATTATCTCTGCTTTCAGAATCACCATTGTTGTCTCATTTCAATTCCGTGACTTAAACGGATGTCTACGTATGCCAATCTACATGTCATTTCTCTTTTAATTGGTTGATGAAGTTTTGAGGAATTAGAGGGAGAGGAGAAGGTTGTGGCGTTTCAAAGCGTTTTAATGAAAGAGATGGAAAGATCGTTACAGTAAAAACATAGAAAGGTTTTCATCAAAAATCAGGAATCAAAGTTAAGAAAAGTGAGAAACGCATGGATTGAAGGGAACTTCAAAAAAGACCATCACGTATATTTTCAAAAAATTATTTTTGAATTCTTCATTTTTGAAATTTCTACCCGTTTTATTCATTTTATTTATTTATTTTCTTTATTTTCGTGCTTTATTACTTTCCATTTACTTCCATTTACTTAATTCTCCATCAAACTATTCGTGCTCTTCTGAATATTCATTTCGGAGAACCCAGCGCAACTCACATATTTCAAGGTTGATTTCTTTTAAAGTACAATTTTTTTTAATTCTTTGAAAATTCCCTTTGTTATAGCCATCTGCAAATGTCACGGTTTTGCAATCGGTCACGTGAGAAACATCAATTTAATCCAAACAAAAAAAAAACCCCTGGTATCCTATTATCCTTCCCATGAATTATCCTGTCCGCAATTGCAGACGTTCATTATTTCGAGACGTAAAATGCGAGGAAGCCACTTGTTTATTTATTTATTCATTTATTTTGTTGCTCTTTTATTTTGCCGTTGACCTTGATCAGCTAGTGTGTTACGCCTCGATTCCTAGCAAATTTTCAACGATTATAGTAATTTTGCTAATTAATTGATTACTTTTTTCCAGTTCAATGATTTCCTTCTGATTTCTTCTTCCGATCATATGGTCAATTTAGTTTAATGAGAAAAAACTAAGTATTTAGCATATAAAATGTACTTAAACTAGCCAGTAGGACCATGTTCGGACTTACTTTTTGCACAAATACTCATTTTAAATCTAGTGGGCGGAGCATTTTAATTGCTGGACCCGCCTCCTCCCCTCCACCCTTAGTTTTGACTCTCTTTGTATACGTTTTGCATGATGAATGGTTGCAACATTTCTGGCGCGGCAACGTATCCGATGATCTTCGGACATTGCACTTCATTGCTAATTATTCCTGGAATAGAATTTTTCACCAGATCTTTGAAATCAGGAGAAATCTGTCTTAGATCTTCTCTGGACAGCGATCTCTATTCTTCCGCACTTCCCTTCTGATGATTTTTGTTTGGTTCAATAAAACATTTAATACAATCGATACTCATGTTTTTCCCATACCTCCTACATTCTGTAAGAAGAAAACGACTTCTTTAATCACTATGTTAGTTTTTTTTTTGCCAAGAAATGAAATGCGGAAGTTTCGCCTTGGTTGCTTCGGTTCACACTTAACCCGTTGTCGACAGCGCGCTCTTTTGCGCATGCGGCTCTGTCCATGTTTTCATTTTCCTGGTCCATTTTCCTGTTGTGGATAATATTTTTCGAAGATAGCAAACCCATCAAGTACACTAAAAATTTTTTAAAATTAAAGACATCACCCCACGAATTTGAGGTGGTACGGATTTCAGGTGGAGTATTCGTATACGGGATGGTAGATTATGAAAGAAGGGTGATTCCGTCCATTTCTTCTTAATTGCTGTAAAAAAACGGCCCGGAAAATGCGGCGCGTGCACAAGGCTGGCGCGCTTCAATCGAACTCCCCGTAGAAAATAGCGCGCCAGAACACCGTTGCCGTAAACCGTATCTTCCGGGCCGTTTCTTATGGCGATTAGGAAGAAATGGACGGAACCTCTCTCCATAATCTACGATCCCGTATATGCCAAATTGTGATCAAAAAGCTATCAATTGGAACCCAATATAGTCTGAGGTTATAGTGGAAAAAGTGTTCAGAGACTCAAACTCTTACATTTGGTCAGAACAGCAAGAATTTTTTGGTTTTTTTTTTGAACAGAATTATGCAAATTCCATAAATGTTGCCTTCCCAAGTCTGCAGCAGTGATTGCCGATGGTGCAATAGGCCAGCCCTAGCTGAGGTACGAAAATAACCGAACAACGGACTCTCATAGAAAATAATAAATCTCAAATCGCTTTGCAAATGATATCATTCGACTCGAGATGCTGTGCCGAACTCAATTTTTGCAAGTTAAGCACTGGACTATTAAAATATTGACATAAAATATAACCCAAAGTTCCCTATTCTTCCTAAATATGGAAGGTTATGAAAAGGCGGTACTACAAGAGAGCAAAGAAATTCATCCAGAAGAAAACCAGCTTCCCAAACTGAAGTACATACGTTACGCGTTTCGAGAGTTCTGCTCAGATTCTTTCAATATAAAGTTTGTCGTGGAGATTAACGGAGGTGTGTAGGTGAAACGAAAAATAGAAAACTACGAAAAGTTGGATTTTCAAAGTTTCCCTTGCTCTGGTGTGCGATTCTACCTAAAAAATCCACCGAACACAGATGGAGTTGTGGTAGATCGCGATTTTACTCAAAACTTTGATTTTGATAACTTCTTTCCTTACAACAAACGTTTAAAGTAAAGCCAAACCTCAATTTTGATCAAACTCGCACAAATGAGTTGAAAAAATAACAAATTAAAGATTTTATTTTGCTGTTCTTTATTACTAGTTTTATTTTATGTTGTTGTTCTCGCCTCGAACAATTTCTTGCTTTTCTGACCAAATATGAGAGTTTGAGTATATGAGCCCTTTTTCAACTATAACCTCAAGCTATAATGGGTTCCAGTTATTAGCTTTTTGACCCGTATTTGGCGTCATTTTACTCCTTTCTCAACGATATACGACTTTTTGGATAGATCTCAAAGAGATGGGAATGGTGAATTAGGTGTTTTTAAATTACTACTTTGTTACAAGTTAAGGCCAAACGACGGTGGAGGCGGTGCCGCACCGTCACCCACCGTCGGTTTGTCAATATTCGTCCATAGTATTATATGTTTACAATACATAACTTTTTCCATTTCTTCCTGTTTTTCCCGTTCAGTTCTTGTTATTGCTTTTCACGTTTCTCTTTTCCTTTTCCTTTCTTTGTCTTGCTTCAATGTGTTTTGCGGTAAAACATAAAAACGCAACATAAGATACAAACATAAATTATTATTATATATTGTCATGTTAAAGTTTGAACCTTACTGTAAATTGCTACCATATTCTATTTGTTATATTGTTCTTATAAATTATATTCAATACAATTCATTTGGATAAATCATTTGCAATACCTACAGCAATGGACTTTTGTCATTTTTATGACGACAATGAGATACTAGGATGAATTATTCCGAGGTTTTTTTTTGTTCGGTGCGCATTAAGTGCGCTATATTTGTATTCATTTTTTCAAGGAGCACTTTTTCTTCATATTTTTTCAAATTATAATTTCATCTAAATTTCGTATCCATATCTTAGGCATGTTCGTTGTAATCGTGTCATAGCTTCACTCTACACAATCTATAATTATATTTACAACTCTCATTCTACGCACATGTTTTGCACGTGAATTCGAAAACTTCCACCACTGAACGCTCATTGTTGTCGTGTATCGTTTGTATAACGGTGCACAGCGATGCGGAATTCCGATCTCCGGACATTTTTCTAAGTCTCGACGTTTTTTTTTCTCTGTGAAATTCCGGCTTTTGCACTCGTAACTTTCAAAGGTAACTTTACTCATAGTCACCACGTACGTATTACCTTACGGAACGTACTTATTTACCTCCTTATGAAAAAAAAATGTAATGATTCATTCATTCATTCATTCGTATCTGTATTTTCTACTTACACAAATCAACGTAACATTCAAGCAAAAAAAAATAGAAAAATAAAATAAAGACAATAATACGCTATGAAAAATACAATTATGTTATTTAGTGAAAGAGAAAAAATCTCCTACCAATCGCGTCCACAGAAAATCCTTCGACAGATTTTTCTCGCACTTTTCTCTCTCGAAATCTCTAAATTTCCAGAAATTTCATTTGTTACCTTCTCTGCTAGTGCTTGTTTTATTTTTGAAATTTTCTTTTCGTTTCAAATCCACTAAGCCTCTTTCATGGATGATAAACCAAAAGGAAAATATTGTCTAGACTCGTCTTGTGTATTTATTTCCACATATTTACGAAAGTTTTGCTCGTATTAGAGGTTTTACTTCAATAAATTGTTTTCTTTTTTTCAACATACATACTTTACTGATCTACGATTTTATATTTATGCTTTCCGTGCAGAATTTGAACTCAAATCCTAAGCTTCTACGTTTACGTAGCCGATTTTTTCTTTGTGTTTTTATGTATGTTTGATTGTCGTATAATTTGTTATTCATGAAACGTTTTTATGGTCGTTTGCAAGGCTGCACGACAGCCCTATTCTCACCTTTTCCTCACAAAGAAAACGAGAAATTCCTGAATTTTCTTTCTTTACATTTGTCGCTTTTTTCTGCTCGCTGATATGCTTATGATTTGGTTCCTTTAAGCTTCTAACTTCCTTAAGCTCCTTAATTAACTGTGTATTTCAGTGTGAACATTACTGGAGAATGCCTACGCTATCCTGAATGATCGAAATGCCGGAAAAGGTACGCGTTTTTTGTTCCCATTCGTCGTTCTTTGTTCCTTTTTATTAGCAGCAGTGTGGACGTGTTTTCATGCTTCGCATCACAATATTCTCCGACTCAGTCACATTGCGCTTCGAGGGCATATTTCCGCTTAATTAGTTCACCAACGGGAATGTCTTTGTGCTCACCGTGAGACGAATTGTTTGAAGCCTGGATCAGTACGGGTTTGGTTAGGGAGACGGGTCTTGATTAGATTTTACTTGAGTGCGGACCACCGTTCTGGAATGATGTCGTGGTTCATTTTGTGGGTTTTCCCTTGCTTTTTTAAGGGTGTAGTAAAATCTCGTCCGAGAAATACTTTCCAAAATTTCCAAAGTTCCAATTTTCATTTGCACTTTTGTGAAGAGCGTTTTCAAAATGTTCACGAATGCCAAAAAATTTAACAGAAATTTCTGGATAATTTTTTCGAATATTAAGGGAAAATTCGCCTTTTTCTCCTACATTCTTTCTGCCATTAATGGACAGAAAATGTCATATTGCGATGAATCGGTTGTGTTTCCATAGAAGCGAACGAAAAACCACCCTAAAAATCGACTATTCGGCGGAAAACACGAATATCTGTGCAGTTTCGGGATTATTTATTGGCTTTTGGGAACTATTACATTCGATTTCGTGCATAGACCGACATTTGTTACGTGTAGGGGCCTTAAATTCATGGAAACTCATCGGTGTTCAGTAGCAAATAATTCCTCGGATGTAACTACACTAGTTGAGTCATGTGAGTAATAGAGCGAACGTAATGAGACCAACCGCATCGGGCCAAAGATCAAAATGTCACTCATAGTTAGTTGAGTTATGTTCGCGCGCTACTAGCGATATTCTAAACGAGTTTCTAATTTAATTTTGCTCATTTTTAGTTTGATAATTTGGTTTGTCTTAGTTTAGTTTACTTTTGCGTTTTCTCGCGCTAATAGCGACAGTCCAAATAAATTTCCAACTTACTTTTGCTTACTCTTATTCAGTCTAGGTCAAATTTTAACTTAATTGTCCTAAAACTTCCCTTCTTTTCATTAAACCCTTTGGTTTCATATGACAAGAGGGGTTTTTCTCTTGTAGCTGAGGGGAATTAGAATACAGCTGATATTTTCTTGAGAAAAGGAAAAAAACGGGAGGAAAGCTTTCTAAATTGGAGCGAATTCTTGTCATATCTTTTCTATAACGGCACATATTGTCAGTTTTGCGCTGAACTGCGATCATTGATCACCACATACATATGTCAGAGAAATCACCTGGGAAAAGTCATTTGTCACTCAAGAATTGTGGTGTTTAAGCGAAAGGCGCGTCTAGACATCTTAATGGAAGTTTATCTCCTACATGCAAAATTGAGGGTTGCGAGGAAGAATAGACCAGAAATTAGTAAAATTTCTTCTAAACGTCGCAATTTTCCGAGGAAGCCACTATAATTTCTGAGGGTTTTCGAAATTTTCAGTTTGAATTCGTTCAACCTAAAAGCATCACCCCACGAATCTGAGGTGGTGCAGATTTCAGGTGGAGTATTCGTATACGGGATGGGAGACTATGGAGAGAGGGGTGATTCCGTCCATTTCTTCCTAACTGCCGCCGTAAAAATGGCCCGGAAGATACGGCTCCGAGCGTTCTGGCGCAATATTTTCCACAACGAGTTCGATTGGAGCGCGACAGTCTTGTGCACGCCCCGCATCTTCCGGACCGTCTTTTACGGCAATTAGGAAAAAATGGACGGAATCACCCTCTCTCCATAATCTACGACCCCGTATACGAATACTCCACCTGAAATCCGTACCACCTCAAATTCGTGGGGTGATGCCTTTAATTCGTTTATGCTCTTTTGTTTTCGTACATATCTTTGTTTTCGTTATATACGTTTCGATTTTCTTTATTTTTGTCTTCATACGTAGCATTAGTACTTTTAACGATTATCGAATTTCCAAGTCAGGGAATATGAGATCTTTCCAAAAAGTTCTGCATTTTCTCGGACGTACAAAGTTTGAAAAATGATGTCAACAAATCGCTAGTTATATTCTTTTTAAGCGTTCAGCTTCCCGATTTTATTCAAACGTTTGTTTTATGTTGCCAGTTCTTATTGAAGTGTATTTTTTGAATTTTTGATTGCTTTTTTTTTTCTTTTTTTGCTTGGTTTCTCTTCTACTTTTCAGCGCTCGTCATTTTGGTCACTTTTTGCCTAATCATTTCTTTTTTTTAGCCCTGCGCCCCCTTTTTAACTTCTTTTTCTTCCACTTTTATCCGCTTCGCATAATTTTTTCATGCGAGAATCGCTGTTCTTCTTGTTGAAACCAATTCCATGCTTTTGTGGAACATCGGATATTTGTTGTTTCCAAATCCGTTAGGCATTGTTTTCTCTTGAAAATTTCTCCTGTTTTTTCTTCCTGAAATGCATTTGATGACTGCACTTTTTTTATTTCAGTCTACACGCAGTTTCTTTGTTTTTTGTTTTGAACACAACAAAAAATATTTTTGATATTCATCTTGAGAGTTTTCCTTTGTAACACGTCGAATAGTATTTCCAGTATTCTACATTTGCTGCAAAAATGTGAACCAAGAATTTTCATTCTTTTTGAAATTCTCTCTTTAAAATACTTCTTGAATAGCGTTATTTGAATTTCAAGAGTGATTCAAGCAACGGAATAGAAACATTTTACATATATTTACATAATTCTCCTCTATGCCTATGTACTTCTGACTACTTGCCTCAATAGATCATGGAGCGCTTGAATTTTTCGAATAAAAGGACCTACAAGCATAGAAAGAGTTTTTGCAGCACAGACTTTCTTCTTTTTCTAGGTTATACGGTCGTTTTTAGCGGCAACTAAAATTCCCGTCTGAGTATCTGAACTTACCTTATTCTCAGCACAGTCAGTGGTCATCTCTGAACCTAAATCTGCTTCACTTCGTGTAATTTTTACGAGATTTAGCCAAATTTCCATGTTAGTGGGTTTGCTCAGGGAATTTCAAGGTCCTCTTCCTTCTGTTCGTTTGAGAAATGAGTGTAAATGAGCGGAATATTATTTAGGCAATATCAAATCCTCAACACATTTTTCTATCCTATGAGTTGATAAACTCTGGAACGTGGGCAAAACCGTTATAATGCGATGAAGTTGCCAAATAAATTAATCTAAACACTATACACCTAATTAACTTATACTTTATCCTCTTAAAAACTATACAGGATGAGAAGATAAGCTTTACCTTAACACTTGTAGTGTTAAAAATGTCACCACCAATCGTTTGAACCAACGTTTTTCCTTTTAGGGTTTTCTCCTAAATTAGTAAATATGGATCAGTGTTCTTATATTTTCAATTCAAGTAAGTTTGCAATGATTTGAATCTATAATGAGGTATTGAAATTTAGAACAAAATAAAATTCTGAAATTTTTATAGGATATGGTGTTCAAACAGTATTTATTTCCAATTCTCTCCCCTTTCCAAAAATTTATCTTGCTCATTTTTGTTCAAATAATTGCATCAAGCTACTATGTCAATCATTTCATAGCAATATTTTAGCAATAAATACTTTTCCTACTTCATTTTTTAATAGATTAATTTCTAAGCAACAACCTTAGGTTTTTTTTAATAAATAAAAGAAGAAAGACTGGATGGCAAAATTCTCTTTTCGTCATCCAAACTTCATTATCCGTTAATATTTATATATGCGATAAATATAATAAAGGGTGGAACCACTTGTTATAAAATTTCGAAGGCAATTAACTTTTTTACATCAAAACTCTTCAAACAACCCCTTGCAATAGCTTTTCTTTCATTCTGAGCTGAATCGCAAGCAAATTTCCGGCACGCTGCTCCAGCGATCATTGCTCTGTTAGTAGCGGCCAGTTGGTGTGTTAATGACAAGTCCCTTTGTCATCCATAACTAATCTACTTATTCATTTGTTGAGCAACGAGTAAGTTGACAATTCCTCCATCAATGCTCTTTATCTGCTTCTCAAATCCGCTTTTTGATCCTCATCAAAGTTTTCAGGAAGAAAAATTCTGTAGAAAAAAAGAAAGAGAAAAGAAACGTCAGAAAGTCACCGTTTAGTCCACTATTGTAGTTGCCAGTAGCGGCTCAGTCAGATTCATTTCACCAAGAATCACATCGCCTATTCCACTATATTCTCCTCAGCACCGTGCTCTTCAGTGTTGTCATAGTTTTTCTGAAAATATATTATCAAAATTTATAATGGGAATCTTTGCATCATTATTTTATCACGACTATTTTTTCCTACTCCTCCCCTTTCGGCTGGCGACCAATGGTAACGGACATAAGTCATCCAATCATGAACGAGCTGAAAAAACTGAGCTTAAACAGCTTAAACAATTTCACATGTCTGCATAACCGCGGTTTTCACAGAAATCTTTAAGTATACGCCTGGACAGGAAGAGAAAAAAGCCTTATCCATTCGGAAAAAAAAATTTAAAGGGAAATCCACCTATGAAGTCGCTGAACTAGTTGAAACTACTAGTTGAAAGCCAAGGGTAAAGAATTAAAGGATAAGAGGATAAAGGATAAAGTTTCTGGCGTTAATCAATCCGCTTGGGATGCGCCCCCACGTTCACTTCAATTCAGAATCGTTTGAAGTTTACGAACGTGTAACTGACCTATACAAAGACTTGCGGGGGCTAGCCGAAGTGTCAAGTCAGTGTTTTTATCCTCCCAGACAAGTCTGGTACCAATTTATCGACCCCGGAGGGATGAAAGGCTTGGTGAGCGGATTCGAACCTCCGATCGATCGCGCAGGAAGCGGAACCTCTAACCGCTACACTACACCCGCACCAATATAAAGAATTATATTGAAAAATGAACCTGCAGAGTTTAGCCAACCAAAAAATCTAAGTATTTTTAATTCATCGCATAAATTTTTTAATCTATTTTTTTCCGTGAAATCAGCCAAATTTTGACTAATTTCTTTTTTAAGCGACCTTGGGACTTCTGATCGAGTCTTTGGCCTTTATTCCTATCTGTAATAATTTGTTCGATGTGAAAAAATTTCCCTGAAATTCCTTCAACTTAGGACAAAGTTCATTAGTTCTTGATGTGATGAAGTATCTCCCAGTAAACTATGTAGAATAATCCCACTTTATGCAGGTTTTCTTTTCGGACCATTTTCTCTTGCTGCTACTTTTACATGGATGTTTGTGAATGCGCATAGTGCATGCATGACATGCAAATCCAGGATTCATATTACGTAGGATAATCCACAAGCTCGGCTGCTCTGACACTGCAGATTCATCGATTCTCATATCGCTTATGAATTCCTTCGTTGTTTAAAATAAAAAGTTCTATCTTGGTAGAAGAATTATTGTCATTACTTTTTATTTAAACAAAAAAAAAAACTCGATAAGGTTAGAAACTAAAACCTAACGTGAAATGCTGATATTTTTTTATAAAAATATCCATAAGAGTAGAAATTTTTGAAGCATAATCGAGCCGACTTCGTCCTGTTTGAGTTGTTGAAAAGAGAAAGTATTACAAGTTGAGAGATGTAAAACACTGAAATACTGAAATTTATTTTAGATTATTTTGCCTACTATTTTTTACTGAACATGTCAGAACTATTTAGTAGTTAGTTTTAGTTTAGTTTGTTTATCCATTATTCCATAAACTGTGAATATTCGATAGAAGGAAACGACAAAATGGGATCTCATGAGGAGAAATCTTTTCTTCTTTTGTTTTTCCTTAAACCACTACGAAAATATCTTTTTTGTTCAGTTCAGCGGTTCCACTAATGAGATCCTATGAAATTTTCTCCTAAAATTCTGACATATTGAATTAGTGGTAATTTAACAGCGAAAACATTAAACATTAAAAAATAAGTATAAGAATAAAAATAAAATACAACCAGCGGCGTGTAGCAGAACATATATAGAAGTTATCGAAAATAGAAAACACGATAAAAGAAAAAGATAAAAAAGGCAGAGAAGAAAAATAGAGAAAAAAGATGAGGAAATTTTTATGAGATTGAAGATTGAAGAGGGATTGGAGAAAAAAAAAGAGTAGAATTTACGAATAGTTAGATAGCGTTCCAATCTATCTCCGTCTCTAAAACACGCAGATTGTTTTTTTTTTCTTAAATTTGAGCCAGATACAAACAAATTATGAAAATTGATTGCGTGCCTAGAAAATATCTGTTGAACATGGATCAAATGTGTAAGTTTTGAGCATTCTGAACGAATTTGCAGCACTATCGATCGATATATGATACATGCGATCATGTCACGAGAATATATCGTGTTGCGACTGTTTTGCTGTCAAGATAGACTATGAATCTAATTTAATCTACAGTTCTTTTCGGAACCACTAATTGAGTTGGAAGAATTTTTAAATTTATGTCGAAGTCAAACACGTCACAACTCGTCCAAATCCACAGTAACCCGCGAAAGTGGCACATGATCACACGTAAATGGTGGCTTGAAACTTTCCTAACCGGATAGTGGGGTCGAAGATCCAGAAAAAAAACACCTTACATAATTTCTCTGGCCGGTGTGAACTGCAGTGCACTGAGAAGTGCAGTGCTAGTTATCCGTAGAGTTCAGTGGCCGATTATCCACGATCCGTGCAACCGGCGAGCGCTGATTAGCTGCGCCGTGCGCCTTAGACAAACCCAAATAGTGTAGCGAATAATAATACGATTGAAACATGGCTGAAAACGAGCATTGCCGCTTGCCGCTTCCGTTTAAGTCGTCAACATCCTGATTTACTCGCGTAATCCGCTACGGATAAGAAATCCCACGTGATCATCGTTGAAACCTACACATATCGACGTCAGAATGTGTGTAGCGTTAATTTTATTGATGAACGCCTTCTACAAGGTCTACTATTGGTTGTTCGATTTATGTGAACATGCCCTCGTATCCGCACTTTTACTCGCTACCGTATTCTTTTTCTTTCTTCCCGTATTGTTCAATTTGGAATCGGTGAGTTTCGCTGCTTTTTTCTTTCCAGCATGACCTTAGACTCGAGTCGCTTTTGCAAGAATGACAGGAAAGGAGAGAACTTCAGAGTGTATTAGATTTGGAATATTAGCATTATTATATTATTATATAGTATTGTTATTGTATTAGTATATTAGTATGACCCTCGGTGCGGATGTAGTGTAGCGGTTAGAGGTTCCGCTTCCTGCACGATCGATCGGAGGTTCGAGTCCGCCCTAGTGCTCACCAAGTCGATAAATTGGTACCAGACTTGTCTGGGAGAGTGAAAGCTCTGACTTGACACATCGGTTAGCCCCAAAAGTCATTGTATAGACGGTTACAGGTTCTTGAACTTCAAAGGTTTCTGAATTGAGGTAAACGTGGTGGCGCATCCCAAGCGGATTGATTAACGCCAGAAACTTTATCCTTCAACTTTATCGGACCCTCGATCCTGGCACTGTTCCACCACATCTCCACTCAAATCTCTTCAGAACCCAATCCTAGTCACAAACCTTCTTAGTACCCAAACAGTATTATCAAAGAAAGAATTATAGCTTTTTTAGTATTCTATAGTATAGTCGTCCTATGTTCGTAAAAATATTCCTAAAAAAAACTTTTTTTTGGCTGCCATTTCCAGGAATAGCCTTCCGTTAAATCATGTTCCGTGTGGGTGGACATTTTCTCCTGAAAATTGGCTTCAAAATTACAAAGACGCTGCCAACCAATACCACAAATTTTTAGAGCCGAGTCCATTGTAATTCTTTGAAAAGGATGCAAATTAAATAGAAACAGCAAAGTTGTGGAAATCCTAGGGGATAAACATCAACATCGGATCACTACTTCAGTCTAAGGTAAAGCTTGATTATTGAGGGGAAAATGGAGAATCCTGTCAAGAAAACTTTTTTCGGCTTCCTTCGGTACAGTTACAATTTCGTGAATTTCTTCTTAAGTTCCCTCTAAATTCCTGTTATTTTTCATACGAATCCTTGCAAATTCTTAAATTTCTGTTGTGAAGAATTGCTGAGGATGGATGATCCCATATCTTTCCAGCATCAGCATCTCTTTTTTAATAGGTACAGGTTACTCTAAAGTCTAATAAATCGCTTTTTTTAAGGAAGAAAAGTGCTCCTATAAATTTCTTGTGTTCTACACGTTTGCATCTGTCGAAAATACGTGGATCTATTTATCACATTAGCATATAAATATTTTATCAGACAGTAGATATGTATTAGACAGTGAATATGTATATACATGCACTTCTAAGTGCTGTACTCAATTTGAAAATTAACTGTAGCTTTTCCAGAACTCTTAAAATGGAGAAATTTCAGTTCCCTTTCACAGAAGTCGAAGACTGGCAAATTATTAGCCACATCCACATCCATGCAAAAAAAAATGCTAGACTCCCTACCTTAGTTTTGACCCATTTTTGGATGAGATCACACTTTAGCACTTTTTTCTATGAGGTACGCCACATCCCCAACGAAACGCAGCGCAACTGTATCTGCGTAGAAGAAAAAGGAGGACAAAATAGTGAATTTCTCATAATTCGACTCCTCATTGCTAAAAACTAAACAACAGCAAAGTTTCTCCGTCTCTACGGGAGGATTTTGAGGTTACTATGTGAGGTGCTTCGCTTCGGCGGAGATGGGACGCCATCCGTATGAGATTTTAATCAGTTTCTTGTCTGGATATAAAAGGTGTCAAAAAGACTGTCGTGTAGGTTTTCGATTTTGTGAAAGTGAACAGAAATGACGGAAATTTCTCTTTTTGGCACGTCAAGTAATTGATTTTAATTAACTTTTTGTAAATGATCATGATGGCGATTATTATTATTATTATTATTATTATTATTATTATTATTATTATTATTATTATTATTATTATTATTATTATTACTTATTATTATTATTATTATTATTATTATTATTATTATTATTATTATTATTATTATTATTATTATTATTATTATTATTATTATTATTATTATTATTATTATTATTATTATTATTATTATTATTATTATTATTATTATTATTATTATTATTATTATTATTATTATTATTATTATTATTATTATTATTATTATTACTATTATTATTATTATTACTATTATTATTATTATTTCAACGTATTTGTTAGTTTGACTTGTTCCAAAAACAAATTGACGAAATTTCAGAGAAAAATTAACTGGTGTTTGTTAAAAACGTGCACCAATGGTTCTTCCGTTTGTTCGGCAAACAGTTGTACGATTTCAAATGAATGACCACCTCATTAATTTTATCTTCTCTTTTTGTTCCGTTTCACAGCACTAATTTTTTTTTCGTGAAATTTTTGATGTGAAAACACCAACCTACCACATACATACATGATACATTAATGTGCACATAGAAGCGACGGATGTCCTTGGGGAATTCATTGCTGTACATATTTATCACGTATGTATCGAGTCAGATAATGACGACGATGATGATGACAGTAAAGGCGAGTATCCAGTAATTTTATGCATGGATATATCCATCCGTGAGCACACATCAACGCATGCAACGTTTCTGATGCTCTTCCTATTTTTTTTCTATGTTTTCTTCTTGGTTACTGCAGTGCAGGAAACCCTTCGCCACCTTTTCCTTTTTTTTCTTTTTTTTATCTTTCGCTAAAGGACTCGTGACGAGTCAATCACTTTTTCATCCACAAAAATTCTTAATTACTACATATGTCTATTAATATAATAATTTTAGAACATCCAATTAGTTTATTTCAAAAAACTAAATTGTCGAGTCCTAATGGAAAATTAATTTTAAAAAAATTTAAATTCTAGTAAATAGGTGAATTATATTCTAAAAAATATAAAATTGGCTATAATTTGATCCCTTCCTTTAGTTCAGCATTCACGCAATTGCAATAATTAAGGAGCAAGGCGACCTACATAGAAAGGAGGAAAATTTCCTTAAATTTTCCCAGATATTTGTGACGAATCATTCTCTACGAAATGTCAAAACGAAATGTCAGTCTTTGACGTGACATTTATTGTCTTCAAAAAACAAACAATGACAAATCGCAAAACATTCCCCTTCCTCCTTTGGTTTATGTCATGTCTGTAAAAATAGCATAGTCGATCAGTTTTCCACTTTTTCGCGAAGATTTCCACGCTTCCAGATAAATTTACAGCCACCATCGTATGGATTTGGATCTTCTACCCGAATTTCGCAAGATCACGCAATGAAAAGCTAGTAAACTTAGCCTTGTTGAGCAGAGTTTGGACGTATCGACTAGAAACTACACCGCTACTAACTTGTGTCCCAGAATCCGTCGCAAACCGTCGGAATTCTTGGAAATAGGCAAAATTAAATTTTGAAAATACTATTCGAAAGCAAATGAGCTGCTGATTTCAAATGTACTTTACGGGACCTTTAAACTCATCAGGAAAACAATAAGTTCTTGTTTTTCAAATTAATGTCAGTGTGGTCATGCACTATGTTTGCCCTAATTCCATGACCTCTCCGAATTCCCATCCAGAGATAATAATGAAGTGTAACGATTTCCCACAAACACGTGATCCAGAAAAAACTATCATCACGAGTATATAACTGGGATTTTGGAGTTTTCCTGGATGCATAGTGAGTGATATTGATGTTAGTAATTATTAAATTTTTTTTTAACTATATCTACTGAACACGGTAATTGAGCGTATAGTATTTATTATGCATAGTTATATTATATTATGTATCTTATGTATTATATTATGTTTTGTGCTTATTCTCTTGAACAAAACTGGCCCAGTAACGCGCTTCTGATTGAGGCAGAGCAGAAACTAAGGTGAGCATAGTATGTCCCACGCGTCGGACGCGTCGCGTCGCTTCGCGCTGCGACCACTTGGTCGAACACCTCTGGTGCTGACTACACAGCGACCGTTTACTGACTAACTGAATATATGGATAGAAGTACAAATAAATGATTAGGTTGGTCTGGAGGATCATTAAAGCTATTGTGGGAATTCAGCCAATTGTGGCACTATTACAGCACCAAACTCGAAAAAAAAAAAGATTTCTTGTGAAAAAGCAGAAAAAAGATTGATTTTACGGCATTTAGTCCGTAAATTATAACACAATAATCTAATCCATATAACGATAATTGTTCCATTAGTGTTACGAATTAATGGATTGACTAGGATCTCTATATACCGTATAGAAATTGAGGACTGTGGTTTTTTTTTGAGAACGCATTGATTCCTGCTGAGTACGAATATCATGTGGAGTTACAGGGTTCCCATCTAAGCCGCATGGATAAATGCTCTCTGGCGGATAAATTGATCTGTGCTGGATACATTGCTATCCAGTAGAAATTTGGCCACAGATTAGTGCTTATTCTTGTCGGAATTTTTCCACTCCTCTAGGACTCAGTGCTCGCCACAAACTGCTCTTATATATCTACATCCTTGCTAATCCCCGCTAATCCGACATCTGATGCCTGTTAACTCGTCACAGAACCTTCTTAGTTCTATATTTTTAGCACTTATTTACGCACGTGAACAGCATTCTCCTCTTTCATGCATTAAACGATTGCAAATTGCCCTCATACGTCTAACATGCAAAAAAAAATGATGCTTATTTATTTTGACTAATTAACAACAAGATCTAATTTTAATTAAATATATTATAATTTTGCTCCGTATATTATATTCTATTACTATATTAATATTATTATATTAATATATATATATATTCCATTCCATAATTATTTTTTGCAAATAATGGCACTAACTATAGTTAGTTAATTTTCTTCTTCTAATAGTTGTGCATTTGCGTACAATCTACATTAACTAGTCTATCGTACTCCCCGTAGTGTCACAAAATTCCGTAATGCCATTTTTGGTGCCATTCTGGAGCAGGAGAATTTTGCCGCATATGTTCATCAGCTATGTATGAGCTGTCTTCGGTTTTGTAAAGAGACCAAAGACACATCCGAAGATAAATGGATTGTCTTTGCAGATGGATATTTAGCTTCTTCTAGTTATTTGCTCTACGAAATCCTGGTGTTAGGTATATGGATATATATGGTCTTGGAAAAATGTAACTTTGGCACAGTTTAGCAATAGATGCCACATTAGTAGAGCTTTATGGATTTGTTGGTCTTTAAACAAAGTTTACTCCAATTCCGTTGCTGTTTTGGTCTTTTGTCTAATTATTTCTGGAAAGCTCAGAAAGTTCTTCTCTTTTCCCCTAAAAGAAGCAATTCTGTGTGAACAGAACTGGGTATGGTTATAAGTAGCACTAATCAATAAATTGTATTAAAGGCATCACCCCACGAATTTGAGGTGGTACGGATTTCAGGTGGAGTATCCGCATACGGGATCGTAAATTATGGAGAGGGGGAGATTCCGTTCATTTCTTCCTAATTTCCGTTAAAAACGGTCCGGAAGATGCGGCGGGTACGCAAGGCTGGCGCGCTCCAATCGAACTCGTTGTAGAAAAAAGCGCACCGGAGCGCTCGAAGCCGTGCCGTTTTTTATGGCAATTTGGAAGAAATGGACGGAATCATCTTTCTCTCCTTAATCTACGATCCCGTATACGAATACTCCATCGGAAATCCGTACCACCTCATATTCGTGGGGTGATGCCTTTAATCCATAAAGGCTGTATTTGTTTGCGAATAACTTTACATCAAACCGAACTTGGGTTAAATCGAATCTTAGAATCTTCCATAGTGCACATAGAGGAATTATGACGTAACCTGAATGTAACAGAAAGAATAAGTGATTTCTTGCTAGAAAAGCTCCAAAACCTGGAGCTCTATCGGGTTGGAAAGGACATTGTTAGCGTTTTTTTCCTCTTTACAAAGTAAAAATTGCGTGAAAAATTAGAAGTACTTTCAAAAATATGATACATCATTAAATAGAGAACTCAATACAAGAGAACATTCAAATTAAATAGAGAACTTCTCGTTGCAGAATCCTTTGTTATTTTTAAATTTCAAATTCTTTTCCAGGTCATTAAAACAAAGTAGCAAGTTTGCAAAACGGCAAAACGGAGCATTTCCGTCATCACCGTCTTTTTTTTATCTTTTTCTTGCAATTACTCGAAATGATAAGGCTGCCTAAGCTGGTTCTTATATTCGTATTGTTTACGGTGGGCAAAGAACAAGAATCAGAAATTAAAAAAAGACGAAAAGACTTGGAACAAAATGACAATGCGGAAAAGACATATAAAAAGAATAAGCAAACCATTGAACCAGAGAAGGAATTCGATGAAAATGACTAGAAGAACAGTACGATGATAATTTGTAGTAGCTTCTGGGTCAAGAAAAATTGGTGAAAAAGGAATTTCAATCTCGAAAACGGAACGCATGTTTTCAGGATTAAAATCCCAGTTTTGAAGCAAATAGCATAGAAAAATAGCATGAGTTATTTTATTTTCTTTGCTCCTTCTCCCTAAACAGCTCCACTCTGCTGTGTGTTCAATCTTTAGTAGCTTTATCATCTCCAAAAAAAAAAACAAGAAAACAAATGGTGTCGAAAAAAAGCAAAAATAAATGAAATTAAAAAAAATCATTTTAGACCTATCTCATAAACTATCTCATGAGATTCTCTTTCGAATGTTCTGTAGCATTCCAAAATTTCTTTTTAAATTTTGAAGCATTTTCACTTCTAAAAAAAACCTACAACTTGTCCCTCAACCTACGTATTATAATACGAATAGCTCTTTCTCGCTTCTATGAAAACTTCAATACATGTATTTGGAATTCCACATATACGTACCAAATAGTTGAATATTTCTAGCAATCCTTAAAGGCTTCACCCCAGGGATCTGGGATGGTGCCGGTTTCAGGTGGGCAATGGCTATACGGGGTCGTGGATTATGGGGAAGAGAGCGATTCCATCCATTTCTTCCTGATTTCCGTAAAAAAAGAAGGGAGAAAGAAAGAAGAGCGACGCGTGCGCAAGGCTGGCACGCTCCAATCGAACTCGTTGTAGAAAATAGCGCCCCGGAACGCTCGAAGCCGCATCTTCCCGGGTGTTTTTTTTTTTTTTTTTTTTTTTTTTTTAGGAAGAAATGGGCGGAATCACCATCAGCCCCATAATCTAGGCATAACCCACCCGAAACCCGCACCACCCCAGATCGGGTGACACATTTAAAGCTACGAATGGATATGAACATTGAATGCGCGAAAAAATCCGGAAAGCTAGTGTTTCTTGTCAGAGTATTGATTATTTTCGATTGCAAAATTCAATTACGTTACCAAGTGCTTCTCAGACTTTTCCTGCATGTTTACCTTGGCGGTTTGAGGAAATTTTGTCGATTTATTATTCATCCACATCTGAAAAGATCACTTCTTTTTCTTCTTAAAACGTGAGGAAAAAATCATTTTTAAACTGCTCGCAACAAGTAAATAATGACTTTTTTCTCTGAAATCTACTAAATCTAACATGAATTATCGTGATTAATGTGTCTTAGCTTCTTTTATCTTATTACTACTTCTAGATAATTTTTTTTTCAATGGCATTCATCTCTCATTCTTCCCTCGTTTGCAATTTCTTTTTCTTTCTTTTTCTTGTGATACCATCATCGTCAACTTTGAAATCCGCTAATTTTCAGGTCTCTTAACTTCTTAGGTGCGCCTTACTCTAACAAATGGCTTTCAGCATCGGAAATTTGAAAAAAAATTGCTGGGTTTATTTGTCTAAGTAGAAAAACAGCTGTTCCATCCATGCACTTTATCCTCGTGGCCACTTGTCAAGCAGAGTTTCGGAAATATTCATATATTATTATTGTTAATATTGTCTATTGTATTGTTCAATATCATTAATGGAGAGTAAATGCGATGTTTCTTCAAGCACGAAAGCCACGGATCATCCCTTGATCCCCTGGATTTGTCCCCTCATTTCTGTGATGAGAGACTTGGAACTTGCATGATTTATTGCATTTGTTGCTACTAGTGTTGCAGGTGTAACTGATTTCTCCCATTTTTCCCTTTTATGGATCATGAATGTGAAATAAAAATTTTACAGTATCAGAGAAGAAAAAGCTTGTTATTGCCTTAGATTCAATCTATTCTCAATAGCGTTAGTAGACAATCTTGGTTTTTTCTATTTTTTTCAATTGACCTCAAGATTCATCGAAAAGGTTTTTGTTGTTGTGTTGAACTTAAAGGTGTTTTTTTTGGAAGATTAGTCTGGTACGGATAAACTTACATCGCAAAATCAGACGATTTGTAAGAAAACCCAAACCATTTCAAATGAAAATTGGTAAGAAAAAATATGTGTCGCCTGGAGAAAATTGAAATAGTTTTTTAGCGAGCAAGAAAGGGAGCGAAAGAAAGCCATGAAATCTCAGAAGCCTTTTAAAATCCTCTTCAAGCATCACCTTGTATTCTAAGAAGGTCAGCTTGATATTGCTATGATTATAAGGAAGAAGAATTTTGCTGCCCTTGAAAAAATCATATCTTTCTCTGGAAAAAATGAAGAATGGATAAACAATGATACAAAATCATGCTTTTGCTACCTTAAACAAAAAAAAAAACTCGCTGGCGGCAACATCCTTCGAAATTATTTGCTTTTGGGTCTTTTTAAGTTTTGCTTACTTGCAATTTTCTTTTTCGTTTCACTCTCTGAACTATGAAAATAACCGATCTTATTTTTTACGAATGTCATTTTAAAAATTTTTTCAGATCAGTGAAAAATCAAGCATAGGACTTCTATTCCGACACGTCTATTCACTGAAGTCACCTCATGCCAAACAAAATGTTATTAACTGCTATTTACCTTCTTAGGTTGAGCCAGATACTTATTAATTAAGTTGAAGTGAATAGTAGTTTTTTTTTAATTTCACATGGAGCGAAAATAAAAATTCTTTTCTACTTGAGCTCCTATTACCAGAATTTTCTCCTTTTTTTGCAAAAACAAATAGCAGAAAGTCTCCGTTTCAGGTTTCCTATGCTAGGCTCGCTGAATGTCCTATTTGATTGGATTGTATCTTATATCCTCTTGTACTTGAACCTGGATATCCTTGGAAGAGCATTAAAATGAAGTAGAATTTCCCCCACAGTTTGTCAGATGGAATTTCCTATAACGTTTTCCGGCCTTATGTCATAAGTGTTTACGGAACGGGTTTAGATTCTTGTTTCAGCAAATAAGTGAATGGGAATGAATGGTATTGGTAGGAGGTACGTATCAGAAAGCAGGGCGGAGCCACGACGCTCTGATTGGTGCGCTTCCATGACCTTTAGTAGCTGTGCAGTTTTGGTTATCGAAGATGAAACAGAGGCTTACGAACTATCCACATGATATCCTATTCATTTCGTTTCTCTTCATCTTATCTCACTTCATATCTTGATTTGAACGTAACTTTTCTTTTCCTCAAGGGTTTCATCAACGGGAATTTATTTTAAATTTATTTCATTATTTTTGCCATGTTTTATTCCGTATTTTTTTTACTTTTCCTTAAGATTTTGTTATTGTTTTTATGGTTAGGCTTCAGCGCTCTTTGCAATTTCTACACTTTTAGATTCCATTCCATAGATTTCCAATTCAGAAGAAACTTTCGTTTTTGTTTTATATTCATCGAATAGTGATTTCTTCCTCAAATTTAACGAATTTTTTAAAACCTCCATGTTTCTTGTGCTCCTTTTTTTTGATAATGAGTGTTGTTTCTGAGCTATTTTTTAATATATTAAGTTCTAAAAAATATCCAAGTAAGTGTGTTGGATATTAGAAAATCTAGAAATGCCTCATCATAGGCAGTGACCGTTGAGTATGAATATCCTCTTATTTTCCAGCATGTCCCTTTACGTGTGCACTATTGTAGTAAATTCTCCAACCAACTATTTCTACTGCCATGATTTTGCAATATAGGCATACTAAAGGGAATGTCATTTGCTGTAGTAGTTTTTCCTACGTTTCTTATTGCTGTTTACGACGACTCTTTTCTGTCAAGCTCCTAATATTCCTCTTTTTTGACAAAGGACAATCCTCTCATCATCTCATTTATCTGATATTGTCTCGTTTATGTCGTTTTCGACAGATCTGCACTCTCTTAGGATGTTTCTTATAGCGAAACGTGATAGGAAACGTACCGTAAACAAGTGAGAGATTCAATAATTACAAGTCTTTAAATGCATGTTTTGCATGTTTTGCTCAACAATAATCTAAATATCCCTGAATTCGAGACAGATACTAAAATTTCACTTTCCCCCACAATGACTATACAAGGTTATATGGGAACTCATAGCTTGCATTTTTGTATTAGGACAGATTTTAGCACTAGGGCTCATTACGACCGCTGTTATATACAGGACGTTATCGTATTGCGGAAAAAAAAAAAACAAAAAATTCTAAAATGAAACCGCTCTTTATCCTTTAGCTCCTTCTTTAGGTCGTTGATCTTGAGAGTTGTCCCGAGTTTCATTTCGAAGCCCTTCTATGAATGATAAATGGTTTTTTTTGTTCAATTTTAGATTTTGTTTCCAAATTTCCATTTTCCTAAATAATTCCTAGTTAATTAATAATTCCTAATTCGAAACTACAAACCTTGGTCAGTTTTATTTCAGCTTAATTTTGGCTACGGCTATCACTTTCCTCCATTCCTGCTGCTTTGTTAGAACATTCATTGCATTAACGAGACGAATAATTCTCAGTACAGTAAGAACTAAGGGGATCAGTTATAGTTATCTGTTTACCCCAGTTTTCGTATAGAACGGTGAATAAAAATAACAACACCAGTCAATTTTACTGTTTAATTCTCATATTAATTTTTGATTACTCAAAAGTCCAGAAACTTGGGGAAAGGATGACTGTTCTATAATATGGAGCGCAGAACTGTCCGCACTCCCGTCCGACCATCTGAAGTCAGCGTTTCCTCAAACGTGGGAATTGGAGGAATTCGGTATGTTTTTGGTCATATACCCTTAAAGACACGCCATTCCTCCCGATTTGACCATTTAATCAACACCTGGAAATCCTAGAAGTAGTAAGGTTTTGTCTCGAATCATATCGATCGACTTCATCGATGTTGACTTAAGCTCCTAACATTTATCCGCGTAAAGCTTAACTGAATTACTTCAAAATTTCCTAAGGTATTGCCACAGTCTTGCTTCGTACATCACACAGGACGAATCTCAGGTTAAAATGTGTGATAAAATTTGCAAGATAACATGAGAATGTGAGCGAGGAGACAGAGTAACATTTCCAACAGTGCTGTGCAGGGATAGCTGATAAGGAGCGGGACAAGACGAGGAAAACGTGGATCAATGGCAACATGACTGCATTTCTTATTTTGTATCGTGTAGAACTGGGTGGAAGTTGACCTTCAGACGTAATCGAGACTATGCATCCTTTTCACGGACATCTGTGTTGCGCAGACGATGTCTTTCCCTGCAAATTTTGAATTCATAGATTTTTTACGCGTATCGTTCACTTAGGCTCTGCGAAATACGCTGAGAACTGCTGGAATATTTGATGGATATCGGTACGTCGGCAAAAGTGTCTTCAAGCAGCTATCGATGCTATTGACATTGACTTATTTTTAATTTATATATTTTTAATTTATTGAAGGTGGAAACAGCTAATCTTTTTCCAATTACACTGACCATAACTTTTACGGATGCAAAGAAACTTTCGCCCTTCCTAAGGTAATCTATAGAAAGACTCTTTTTCGGTTTTATATCTAAATTTGTATTTATTGTGTATTTTCAAGCACACTTACCTTTCCAAATAAGTTTTTCTGTTTGAAAAAACAATGTTACAGGCATCACCCCATGAATCTGAGGTGGTACGGATTTCAGGTGGAGTATTCGTATAACGGGGTAGTAGATTATGGAGGGAAAGGTGATCCGTCCATTTCTTTCTAATTGCCGTAAAAAACGGTCCGGACGATACGGCTTCGGGCGATCCGGCTCGCTATTTTCTGCAACGAGTTCGATTGGAGCGTGCCAGCCGTGTGCACACGCCGCATCCTCTGGGCCGTTTTTGCGGCAGTTAGGAAGAGATGGCCGATCCACCCTCCTCTCCATAATCCTCGATCCGTATAAGAATACTCCACCTGAAATCCGTACCACCTCAGATTTGTGAGGTGATGCCTTTGACAGCGAGAGAGGATGACGAAGCCAGCAGCTCGCGCTGTTTTAGATATTTTTTCTTGGACTCTAATTTTCTTGCGTTACTATTGATTCTTTAAAATGTCTTGTAAGATCTTTCTTTTTTTCAAATTTTATTGCTGGGAATGTAATTTGGAAAATTGCCGTGATTGCGATTTCTTCGGTTTATTTCCACTTTTCATTTGAATGTTTCATCCCATTGTCGTCGTTTTTCATTTCCTAAGGTTTAACTTCCTTGTTATACAATATTTTTTAGTTTTTCTGTTGATGTTCACTTTAAATAGTCGAACAAAGGATTATTATTTAGTAAATATTATTTATATTATATTATTTTTCATCTATTCGATGGTCCTCTTCGATGATTTCCTAAGAAAATAGCTTCACATTTTAATGTTTTGATGTGGAAAACTCTAGGATTCTGCATTTATCTTTTAAACTTGTTGCTATAAGAAAGGGAAGGGATTTTCTTATTTTTGTAGGAACAGAAATTTGAATAATTCAAGAAGAATTCGTAGATTTCGGAGAACATCAATTTTATACTTCTGTTTCTGTCATTGTTTCCATATTTCCAAACATTTCGCTTATTGTTATAACTTTATTTTGCGAAACGTATTTTAGACTAATTTCTTCGTTATTTTTTCCATGGGCATTTCTATGAACTAAACTTCACCTTTTCTTCTCAGAAAAAAATTCTGTAATTTCATTATTTTAAGTTATTACTTCCAAGAAGCGTTTATGAGACTATAATTGACTTTCCTTCATTTTCGTGCACATCTCCATGAAAAATTATATTACTACACTGATGTCATTATCTGACTATAAAGTACATCCATTTGCTCTGTCGTTGAAAATTTTACTGTTAGCTCCGCCCATTCCAGATAAATATGCTGCTGGATCTCGGGCGAATCTCATTTCTACTGGTCATTTCGTACGCCCACGCAAATTTCTGTGTATATCGTTAGGATCTGGGCGAAGTTCAGTTGACACCAGGAAATATATCAGATCAAAGATGCCAGCGTGAAATTCTGTGCATAAACTCCTACAGAGCTCATCTCATTTTCTAAATATTCTTTTTCCACGAGATTTCCCCATTTTTCGTAGGAATATAAGAGGATATTTGCAATTCCCCATGCTTTTTTTCCAGCTGATACCAAACTAACTTTTTAGAAAAGAGTCAAACGGTTAGTTTACGTTGGATTCGTTTTTTTCACTAGATACAAAGCTAAAGGTTTAGCGCGAAGAAGTCGTTTGGTAACTCCGCTATCGTACAGCAAAAGCAACGTCACTCGAATAATTCATCTACTGTAGCGCCGCAGGGGATTGGCCATCTCCATCCTTTACAGAATTTCCTGGAGCATTGCACTGCCGTCTTGGATTTCTTAAAATCTTTTGATCATGGTTTTTTTGCTCATTTAGACAGGATTTTTTTCCTTGCTGAAGACTAATTTCTTTTCCAAACTTTTCCCCGTGAGGAGAATTACTTTAAATCCTAGATATTCGATAATTTTCTAATTTTGTTTCTAAAATTTCACTAATACTCCTGGAAAAGGTAAAGGAAACCCAGGCAAACGGGACCCACCACTTTGTTAAGATTTCCGAAAAGAAAGTCTGAATCTGCCTCATTTTCTTCAGATCTTCATGTTTTAAGCCGTTTTCTCCACAGAATTCATGCATGATTCTTTCATCTCAAAACATCTTTTGGAAAAAAGGAGACAAATTCGTTAAGTTTGCTAATTGTGTGATATAAAGAAGTTTTCGACCTCGAGATGACCTCCTATAATTAAATTGCCTTGCTAACATACTCAATTATTCAATTAATGCACTTTTTCGATCCAACATCGATTACGTGGCATTCCCAGTAACGATTTTTCATCGCATCCTATTTCTGGACGACTTTGAGTAGAAAATCCCGGAAAATTTTGAAATTTTGTACTACGTGCTCTGTGCGACTATCCTTGAGCGCATATAGCCGCGTTTTTTCTTTACGACGAATCGAGACGGCTGGGCATGGTTTTAACGAATGATATTGTAAGGTGTAACCTAATGCACAGCTAGTTTTTCTGGATTGTGGTGTTTAATTTCGTTAGCTCTTGTCGCTGGCTCTTAATTCTTGAAGTGTTGATTTTGTTTCTGGAAAATTCTTGCAAACAAACTAAAATCGCACAAGGTTAACGAATATGCCTAAGTCACGTTTCTAGTGGCACTACGTTGGCGTCCTCGACGAGGTTATCCGTGGAAAAAATTATGGTAAATTATTGCGCATAGCAGATTTTTTTTTTTCGGAATTTTAGCTAAACCTCTTCTTTTACGGGTTATATTACTCTTCCGAAAATCATACTCTGATTTCAATTCCATTGAAATATGATCTTTTTCCCGATGTTTTTTTTTCGTTGCTTTTTTTTGCCACCATACTCTTTGCAAACCTTAAAAAAAGCAAAAAAATTTAATGGAGAATTTTCTTGTACAGCCTCTTTCGTGGATTTTTTTCTTTTTTGTAAATTTATTGTTTGGAAGATAGCAAAATATTTGGGAAATTCAGAATTCCGCAAATGGAAACCTTTTTCATCCTAATACTATTTTGAAAAAAGGAAGGAAATGCAAAGATCATATTTAATCCTATTAGCTCAAAAAATCTATTGATTTCGAACTGATGCTTACGCTCAATCATATGACATTTCTGAATGAGACAAGCAAAGAATTAAATTTTTATGTATTTTCCCTTTTTTCCCTGAAGAACTCATGACTGTGATTGGTTATAGTGTTTTCTTTATTTTCAAGCGTTATTTTTCATTCTGAACCGTCTTTTGTCTTCGTAGAAATATTTAATTTCTGTGTAAAACACCTAAAAACTCGTACTGGATCCCTTAAACATAAATTTAATTCATCGCCCTCTCCATAAATAATTTTCTAAGGAATAACGATGAAAAATCGACTAAAGAACGAAAACACATGCATATATCTACGAGGCATTGCATGAATGATGCCCCTATTTCACGCGCATCTCCATTTCTCACAACATTTTCTCATGTGTACGCGAAAGATGCAAATTTGCGCCTGAACGTATTAGATTTCACGGACACATCACGTGCTCATCATCATCATCGTTGATTAGCTTCCTTAAGGATGTTCAATACCATGAAATTGGTCGAATAGTCGAATTTTCGAATATTCGATAAATTTCGTTCATTCTTCTTCACATTGTTCCAGCAATCATATTCTCCTAATGATGTATTGATGTTGTTATCTGAGCAGGAAGTGTGGATCGGACAAATGGAGGCCGAAAAAAGGCAAAACATTAACATTCACAATCTGTTCCGCTCAGAAATTTTCATTCTTGATTGATTTATTTTTCCAATATTTCTAACTCTACTTTTATATGATGACTTATTTTATTTTGCATTTCTCCTCAATTTTCGCTGGAATCAGCGCTCAAAATCATCCCGGCAGATTGTTTGCGGTTTGGACGAGTTGTGAGATGTACTGTTTGAACATTTGATTTTTTCCTCGCGTAAACCCTATTTATCCCCAAATTTAACCGAAAGTTACTGAAAAATGCGGTGATTAACTCAGCAAACGAGTTTACAAGAATAATGGGACCATCACATATTCACGTGACATATATCATGCATGTACCCTGAAGATAAGCCTGCACCGGGAAACTCGTCCACTCTTTTTTTTTTCAGGTTAAGAATTACATTTTTAGACTAATTCGATGTACGAGATCACCGCACTACCTGTCTAACAGGTGTTTTTACATGCTATGCCCTGTGTTAACATGTGAGAACCGCACCGCCGTGAACTCGTCCACATTTTCCAAAATCCGTACATTTATCGCATTTTAGAAACCCTTCTATTGGTCCATGACCAATTTCGAAGGATTTTGGGTCAAACCCCAGTGTTCTTAATTAATTCAACCTTCTAAATTGTTGGAAAAAAAAACTCAGCAAGAATTATTTCCAAGCATTTTACATACTATCACCTATGCTGTAATTCTTCTAGATTCTTCCTTGAATTATTTTTTATACTCACTTTTCAATCGTTTCTCCTTTTTCCCCTAACCAAACATCTCCTTACCGAGAACGCCTCCGTTTCTCGTCCGCCTACCGTAACCCGAATAGAACCACCATTGGTGTCGTGCATCTGTATCCTTTTTCTTGTTTTTCTTCGAAATAGTTTCTTACCGGTGTGTATTTAACATGAATGAACTTTACCACCCTTTTTCTTCTTTTTTTTCTTCTTTTTCCTTCAACTTTTCTTTTCCTTCTGTTAGCAAGTGCTAGAAAAATTTACGATGCTAATTTGGCCAAATAACGACTCCTGAAGCTTTCCAAAAATTTATAGGGGACTTCGAAATTGAAAGGACAACTCGTTTTCCCACGAAGAATTTTCTGGAGACAAATTGTTGTCATTCATCTCATTCTTTCCTGACTTCTTCTTCTTTTTCTTTTTCTTTTTCTTTTCCTTTTTTTTCTTTTGAACTCACGAAAGTATGTATATAGTCAGCGAAGGTTCTGCTGCCTTCTTATTCATCTAATCCATTTGCAATTTTTAAAACTTCAATGGTATTGTTAATTATTTTTTCTCGGTGCTAATCCAAATTTCCCATGATTCTCATGCAGCTGGTGGTTTTGATTTCAGCTTTAGTATGAAGTCTCCTTTTTGGGTCCTAGTCCTCATTGGACCATGATTTTGCATTATTCATTTCTTTCCGGTCCTTGTAGATTAGTCCAATACCGAACGGATCAACATTGAACTTGCTGGTGACTGAAAGAATGCGACTGAACTCCTGTACATAGAAGACTGAAGCACGTTCACCTCTGTAATCTTGGAGGGAATTCAGCACCATTTTCAATAATATCGCCCAATAAACGACTACTTTCACAAATTCACCTTATGGACGTACTTTCACGTAACTCCAATATTTATCAAATTCTATAAACAAACAAAAAAATCCACTGAACTAACAGTTGCCCTTAGTTTGCTCTTGTTCCTCTCCGAAATTCAGTCCTACAACACTATACGAATATTCATAAAACTCCATAAATTGATTACTTTACAACAAATAAATTATTCTATTCACAATGTTCCAACGATTTTCAGGATGACTGCTTTTCCAATTTGGAAATTCCGCGACTTTCGTTTGGAATTTCCGACAAATGTTTCTAGTTCTCCATTTTTGACCTCCCTGAGTTTCTCTCTTATTCCACCACTGGTACTTCATTGTAGACTCGAAATGTGTTTGGTTCCAGAAAGGGATTAGTCTAACACTCCAAACTTATAGGAATTCAAAGCGGTTTGCTCAGAGGACTGTTCTGATTCGCTGTGTGTCTGTGTCTTTTGATTGTTGGGAGAATTGCTAACGGTTCACTAAAACTTACCAATTACGAAATTCCATAAATTAAAAGAAAACAAGCAAAACATTCACTCGTAAAACGAATATATCTACATGTGAAAATGAACTACAACTTGAGACTTCATTTCCGTAATTTTCCTCTATTTTGACGTCGTTAGAACATAAAATAGAGACAAAAAAAAGTGCAAAGAAAGCTGCTTATTTGAGCTAATATGCAAGGATACTAAAAAACGCTGTTATATCTCATTTAAGGCGGCCTATTCTGAATTCCACCATGTTGGGGTCTCTATGGGCAAATGTAGATTTCGGGTTGCGGAAATAAGTCGGTAATCGTCCTGAAAAACGACATCGGAAACGGTTTTTTTTTTCAAATAGGTATGTGAAAGCGCGCCGCTTTGTGATGTGCTTTACTTAGCGGAAATAGTACGTTACCCATATGAGATTTCAATCAGTTTCTAGTCTGGATAATATCGCGGTTCATGTCCTGTACGCTTCCAAGTTTAGTAAAGCAGGTTAAGAAAAAGTACGGCTATTTCCCAAACACGTCCACTAGTTGATCATTATCATATTTACCTTCATTTCTCATCCTAGGGCCGCGCATACGAGTCTGATTGCTACCAGGACGTGGTGGCCCCGCTTATAGTAAACGCAATTAGGGATTGTAGTATACGCCTTGGAAAGGTACGAGCTATATCAATTGTATAACGTACACAGTTACATGGTACAAGATTCCCATACATTGGAAAAGTGTTGTCGTCCCGCAAATCCCCAAACCCCACATCCTGAAAGAACAACTACCTGAAGGGAGCATGGAGCCTTTGGCAACAACATTCGTTTCGTCAAGCTGAAATGCCACACACTGTCGAGTGAACTCCAAGAAGCCACCCCATCTCGGCTTCTACGATATCTCCGTGTGCCGTTTTCTGCACTTCGTTTTCTACACTGCGGCAAGGGCAACAGCAGGGTGGCCACACAAGAATACAACGTATCCAGTGCGGGTTTATACTACGCAAATAATACGGTGAAAACCCCACATCACAGCAATATACAATACTGCTGCGATGCCGATGAGAAGAAAGTAGGTGATTGCGCTGTTGCTTTGAGGGACGATTACAACAACGTGGTGGAGGGATTTGGCTCAACGGCGTATAGAAGCGCCTTTCACGACTGCGAGATTCCACAGGACGTCAGCTCTGGATTGCTGATGCCCAGAACCGCTGATGGCAACAATAAGGACGTCTTCTGTGATGAGCTCAATGCGTTGATTCTAAAAGAACACAGTCAGGAGGTGGCCACTGTCGGAAAAGATACAACTGCGCAGATCTGACTTGAACAACAATCCGGAGTGCTAGGAGAATCGTATTATTCAGCAAGGTGCACCTCGGATAACGGTGACCTGGTCGACTTATGTGAACAGAAAGGCCTCATAACCAATTTCATGTTCTTTACGAATCATCGATTCTATTAGCTCACGTATTCAGTACTCAGCGGCAGGAGTTAACCTTTTGATGTCTTAAGAACAGCGCAAGCAGAAAAAGAGGACTTTCAAACTTTTTACATTCTGACTAGGAACATTCTTCAGTCGGATATCCAACTATTCAGAGCTGTCTGAGACGTTGCATTCGACTCCCACCACAGTTTAGTTCTTCTCAACGTGTGTCTATTCTATGTATGTTGTGTTTGGAGTATGGAGCAGGAAGATGTATTGCGATGCGGGCTTCCTGACAAAGTGCATCCAGGACGCTGCAAGGAAAACGCTTCCGGTTCAAATGCTGTGGAAGAAGGTTCCTTTTGCATCTGCGTGCAAGATACACCTACAACTCTGTATGTGTCTCCCACAGCACTGGTGAATTCTTTTAATGAAAACACCCATTTCAAAATAGCAGTCACGATTTTGTCACCCGAATCCGACGTTCTAGCGCGGAAAACATTGGAAGCCTTCTAAATAGCACCCAGAAGTCCAACCATGAATCGTAAGGAAGGATGCATCGCTGTGATCAACGAGCTGGCGCCGTATCAAGACCTGTACGGGTTTTGACCTACGGGGTCAGAAGCAAGGGACATCGTTATTAGTTACTATTAGCTGCGCAAGTCAAACAATCGGTGGTCCGCTAACATAGCGGCTTAACAGCTATCAAGATGAGCGCTATTGTGGTTTGCCTCTCTGACGTTGTCTTTGAGTAGTCTCTTTGCTAGGTCATATCTTGTTGGGTAACGAGGCGTTTGAGGGGTAGATTACAAGGAGTTTTAGGCTCTGAAGAAGGCGATGACGTCGAAATGCTAATAAGAATAAAGGTGAAATAATAAGAAATAAGAATAAGAGATAAAAAAATAAAAATAAAGGAATAACATTTTTGGGTCTACTCAAACAAAGTAGTGCACGATTCAACTCATTGCCACTGCATTGCCAAGATTCAAGGAGGGTCGAACTTGGACTTACTGGTGATTTCATTCCAGAAAACATCTGAGAAGGGAGTTACGTAGCGAACTGCAATAAGACTGGGATAACGAATGGACATCAAGAGCAAAGGAGTTTGAAAAGGCGTGGAAGGGCAAGAACCCACCGAAAGAAAATGCTTCACTAAAGCAGTCCAGCTGGAAGATGAAGAAGTGTTCTTCGGCCCTCAACACTGTCAGTGGAGTTTCTGTCAGTAAAGCAACACTGCCAGTTTGGAGGGATCACTTTGGAGCGATTAAAACCTTGCTAAACCGGCAAGCGCTATCATTTCTTGAACTTCAGTATGTTGATAAACATAAGATGTTGATGAAGAGTCGTCGACCGAATCGGAAGTTTTGGTCTGTACCCAAAAGATGAAAAATGGAAAATTTGGTGGAGGCAACGTAATTAGCGCAGAAATGCTGAAACATCTTTCCCTTTCTAAGATTCGTAAGACGACAAAGATCATCCGCTCAATATACAATAAATACACGAAAGGATACCTGATTCGTAAAGACACGCTATCAGAATTCCCCTCCAAAGGAAGTTATCCTTCACGTTCCCAAGGAAATATCGAGGAATCTCTCTTTTGCGTGCTATGTACAATGTTTTGGAGCGGATTATCCTGAAGCGACTTATTAAACATCGCGAAGAAACAACACGAGACGGGCAAGCTGGCTTTCGTCCTGGCTGATCTATCCAACGATTCTGTAGGTGTTCATCGTCAAGAGAGTGATCGAAATCTCGCAGCGGTATTCGAAGCCAATGCAATTAGTCTTTCTCAACTTTGAAGCACGCTTTCGGTTCTTCTCATTGAGACCGTCTTCTCAAAGCGCTTCGCGCCAATGTAGTATCAAGAAAGTTCGTTCGCCTATTTGAAGACATGAATCAACTAACAACTACTGCAGTGCGAACACCACCCGGATGTACAACACCATTTGAAGTGGTGACTGAAGTAAGACAAGGGACATAGGCAAATCCTTCCTGAACTTCGCTGTCGATGACATCATACAAAAAGCAGTCTATAAGTGTCCTGGGAACATCGTCATAGCACCATCAGAATGGTGGACGATCAATCGATCCACCTCGTCGATGAGTTCTGTTATGTGGGCTATATGCTGAAAAACAACGCCAAATATAGGTAAGCAAAGATGCACCAAGGCCACGTCTGCATTTAACTCCTTAACGAAATGCCATCGGAGGCCTGGGCAGCACCGCCTACGGTGATGGGGAAGCTTGACTTCACAGAAAGGAAGCTGCTTAGATGGCTGCTTGACTACTTTTGGATTATGCCACAATGAAGAGTACAGAATTATATGTGGTGTACCGGCGGATAACACGTGGAAGATATCAGGATCTTGCACCGCCACCAAACGTACCTACAGAAAATCGTCTGCTTTTTTTGACATCTACTGAGAAGACCAGCAGATCGCCTCGTTCAGCGATTTCTGAGGAATCCGTGTTTAAGCGGGGAAAGCTTGCCTTTCTGAAAACGGAAAGGAGGACTATTGGACTGAGGTGGTGAAATGGACTTGAAGACACTCGGTCGGCGTGGATAGGCAGTTCAAGCGAGACGTAAGGTTTCGCGGGCTGTGGAGTACTGGCGAATGGATTGATACTGTGCACGCTCTCGTAGAAGATCGAGAAGATTGTACAGAAGTATGCTTGAGGACGACATCTCGGCGAAGACGCGTCAGGCGACAATATCAACTTGTGATTAAGATTGTCATTCTCGCTCCAAGGCGCGAGCACGAAATGAGCGGACGCTGAAAACTACGCTTTGATTAACTATCTAGGGCAGCCATACAAACAAAACTCAGAGCCAACATCCCGATCAGTAATGTAGCAGACTAACAGCAATGCATGATGGACAGAGTTAAAGACTATAATTGTGAATCGATTCGGCCCTTTTAGGCTCTAAATAAGGTGACTTGTCGAAAATTCAGGCAATAAAATCACTTGATACCCTTGTGAAGAACTGAACAATGTTTTCACATGACGGGGTTCATCGAAAATTGGACACTTTAATATCTGAGATCTTCTTTTGCGTACAACTGACTTGTTAAGCTGACTTACTAGACGGACCCCAACTTCCAAAGCGATTTCCTCAGATCTTCCAGAATTACGTCAGCATGTGTCCTGGATATCTTTGGTTCTTTCGATTGTCTCTAAAGTTCTTTTTGATACCCATAGATGTGATAACCGAAGTGCTTCCAGCGCAAAAGCTTTCTATATTCGCCGGTCTTCTGTTCCTTGTTTGACCTGACAAGCTCGTTCATTGCGAGGCTAGGAACGTCTTATCCTATAGCACCATAATTGTGTTTCCTGTTTTGCTCTTCATTTTCTTGAGACAAAAGCATGACGTCAAGGGTGTAGAGTGCAATCCAAGGTAAAAACACTGGGAGGTCTTCTGTTATGGTATTCACACAATCATTTATGTATCTATCAAGAGCAGCGTCATAGCGTGAATAGCATTGAGGTGTGGCAGTTGGTGACGAAACCGCGCTGATGAGTGGGCGATGTATGATGTCTTGAATTGTCCATTGATGCTATCAAAGATCTTCATACTGCGACACTGCAGTGCAATCGGCCTGTGATGTAAACACTCGGCCTGATTGCCCTTATTCCATTTTTTGCAGGATTCCAACTACGCTAGATCGGTCCAACCTGTCATTTCCCACCTTCACTCGTTTCAGGCCCGATTCGATTTCGTCAATGGTTGTCTCTTGAACCCTCCATATGTGTGGGGAGAGCTAGGGGAATTGGGGGATTGGAAAACTCTTCTGTTGAGATGCTCTCGAAGTAGTTATGCCATCGCTTTACAACTTTACTCCGGTCTATCAGGAAGATTACATCGTCTCTATTGACCAAGAAGAAATTCTCGACTTTTTTCTCGCGATGATGAGATTTCGCCAGTTGGTAGATGAGGGGTTCACCACAGTGTGTCCTACTCTACTCCCGGTGTTTGGATCACTGTCACTGATGACTTTGGAGCCATCCCTAATGTCCTTTGCCTTGCTACTGGAACATCTTCCCTGCATCGCGCAGATCTGCAATCCTGCATCGTTCCAGTGCGACCGCTATCTCGGGGCGAGCGTCCCGCAACGTACCGACATTCCATGTCGCTGCGTCGATTTTGGCAATGTTGTGAAACTGGCGGTTATGAGACTGTAAGGCACGTCTAATTGCCCATGCCGTCTTATCTGAAACATTGGGGACTTGCACATATACTTCACACTCGCCGAACCCTGTGAGTTCGCGTCGAATCTGATGGGCACGTCCAAGCTTTCACCCTAATTTCTCCTCATTTCATCTAACAATATGATGTGATGGCGCCTGCCACGCAGGTCCTTCGCCGGTTTCTAATTTCACTGATCCCAGAGGATGGAAGGCTTGCTTAGCCCTGGCCTGGAATCTCAGAGTCCTTCGCGCTGTGCAGCGCCTTAGACCAGTGCGCCACTCCAGCTCCGCACCTTTTCCTGAAACTGTTCACATAATTCCTATTTCTTGTCTGGTGAGAATATTCTATGCAATGCCGTCGCATATACTTATATTTGTCCAGATGACCGCGGTCCCTCTTCGATTAGAGCAGGCTAAAGAGGCGAGAAAGCGTATGCACTGCGGCAATCGCTTTGCCGCATCTGCCAAGAAATGTGCATTTATCTTTGTGTTATTTGATTTATTTCATGATCTATGTTGATGTTCCTATCAACGCCAACGTGTACTATTGTTATTGATATTATTATAAAGTACGTAGTAAGGATAGTGATGTACCTCGGACGACCTTTTCAACTTCTTACTACGTATGTACTGTGGTCATCCAGGCTAATATCACTATCGGCGACCACATGCATAACTTTTTTGATACTGCCTACGGTTACTTGAGAGGATGCAAAAGACTCCACCTGCTATTTGAAACTTCAACGAGTCCAATGCTCTTTGTTCCATCCCACTATTCTATCCTGATTCAAACAAGTTCTCAATGTCCAACAATTTCAGGAAGAGCAACGACCACTGTTTACGATCGCTGTGCTGGTGTCGGGAGTGGTCGGCGGCCTGGCCGTTGTCATTGCTGTCGTGTATCTGTACCGTTTCTGTCTTAAGAAACGGCCTCCAGTTACAACGTGAGTAGTTTTCTGATTTTTTTTTAGTTTTTAACTGCTTCTATTGCTACTCCCTTGTGTCAGGCACATGTCTAGGCAACAGTCTCGAGTCTTGCCAAAAATCCGCGATCTCTGCTTCTGTGCCGCGCTCCATTGTATTTCGGGCGGACCTGCCGTAGAAGTCAGCGTGGTGGGACCCTCGCCGAACTTGGCCCTCGGGATAGCGGCCGTTCACTAGCCACGCTGCACTACTGCGATCGCAGTCATCTCCCCACTATTGAGAATCGATTCGCCGTGGACGTTTATTGGACTTTTAGTCAGGTAATCTGCCCAAAAAAATATGAGGGTTGCGGTTGGTGCGTCGCGGTCGCGCAAATGTACATGGACTCTGTTGGGTCCGTAACAAATTAGATCAGAATTTGATTTCTAGTGTAGTATAGTCTGAGCGACTGGGTTTAAAGTGCAGCGTGGTTTTCGACCATTTGCATGTCTACGAGCATGTCACCGCAGCGCATTTTGTATTCACACAGCTTGAAAGCGGAGTAAGGCGAGAACCCTACCGCGCAAATGTCAATCTAGAGGTCCGTCAGCAGCACAGACTGGCCGCAAAGCCTCAGCAACGCCGGTGGGACGCACGCGTTCGCGTCGGAGAGCGTCATCGACACGAAAAGCGAGCAACGCAATCTCTGAATAACCGACTATGAATAGTAGGAACATCGCCCTGTTTGTGACTTTCTGCCATTCTGTCCTTGGTTACGGTATCTATGAGCAACTGCAAACTCGTCCTTTTCCAATCCCATGAGCAGGATGCGCGTTTTTTTGCCGCTGGTGGGACTCTGTGTGTAACGACAGTGTGACGCAGCAGGAGTATCGCGTTTCTCACTGGACCGTGGTGGCTCACACCCCTGATCATGACCGTTCTATCACCTTTTTCTTCCATATTGATTTGCATCTCGAATATAAATGACCGATTTGCCACAGATAGAATTCTGAACAACAGGTGGATACTAGGATTTTCAGGACCGCAGTACCGGAGGCGAAACGCGAACAGATACGAAGCAATGCGACAAGTCAGAGCCGGCCACTTCCTTTACCTCTTTCAACTGACCCGAGCACTCCATTTTTGTCTCATAGCCCTTCAAAGGAATATACGTAAGTAAATTTTAAGCTTTTAAATCTGCAACTGTTAAGAACCAAGCCAATGAGGAATCAGGACAAAACAGCAGCAGCAGCAAAAAAGGGAAAAATGACGAATTCGCGTCCGGACTAGAATGTTTTGTGGGAAGTGCTTGTTTGCCCACAGTAGCATATTCGTGACTGCAGATGAACAACTGCCATTCGTGATCGTTTACTTACTCTTAACGGATTTGTTGTTGTTGGAAGTAGATTCGCTGGAAAAATTAGCACTCCTGAGAGCGATTATGTCATCTGCAGTTTCAGTTATTTGCTTGATCGTAGATGCTTGATTGATGCTTGAGGGACAAGATGTTTGGCGGCGATAACTCTAAGAACTTTTTTTGCGGATTTCTCGCTATCTCTAGATTCTCCACAGATCTTGATTTTATAAGATTTCCAGGCAACTGAAACTAAGTGTCCCGAAGGTTTAAATGCTCGAAGTACTGTTGAAAACTACATCTTGGTCGTTTTTTTTTCTAGATTTACATTCTCAGTCCTTTCACGAATTTGAATCTGGTATTTGTACACATATGTGTATCTGTCTAATTACTGCCATGATTAACTTTTCTCTATCTTCCGACCATAGTTCTAACAAATTTTAATAGAATTTTTGATAGTCTATATGACAACTTTAAGCAGTTTGTAGAAGAAGTACATATAAGTATTCCAGTATTACCATATATAAGTATTCCAACAAAATAACGTTATCTATACTAATTAAGGCAATTATTTGAGCAGACATCAATAGGGTAGCGTTTCACTGTGAACAATGAAATTTGTGAAATCATCTTTTTAGCTCCCATAGCTTTCTTTACATATGTGTGGCGTTATACACGGATAGAAATGTAGTCGGTAGGTAGGGAACGCAGAACTGAAGGAGTAACAGAATACAAAAAAGGACTCGTAAGCTGTCTTTTTACGTACAAAATATCCTCTCTGCAATATTTTAGACCTTCCAGACTGTCGATGTGACCTTCACTTTATGTATTCAGAAAGGAAACCGTAGTCGAACGAGAGTCAACATTTGGTTCACCAACTCGGATAGCTCAAGTGTTTCCATTAATTCCAAAAGAACATGCAGTACCGTATATTCAGCGGTCAATTCAGGACATATCACATAACAAGTGTGAGTTTATTTACTCATTTTGTCTTATATAGCCAGTAATGTCTCATTACTCATTTTTCAAAGACTTCACATTGATTAAATTGTTGCAATAAAAAGACTTTAGTTTATTTCTTTATTTCTTTTTTTTTTCTTTTGAAGGCGATGTCTTTAGTCGAACTTCCACTCAGTTTCTGGACTCGGTATTCTGCTATTCGGAGTTTCTGTTCCAATCTTTCCGTCCTTCTTCAGCTTTCCTTTCCGTATCTGATGGTCCCAATCGTGCTCAGTCAGCCGATCTGCTACAAGCCGATACGAATCCCGACATACGCCGTGCGTCGTTCGATGTACCGCGAGGAACTGGCAGGCAACTGCCAAGCACCGAAGGACTCGAGGTACGTTGCTCGATCTCACTGCTTAATCTTCTTGGTTTCTTTTTGTTTGTTTGATTTTCTGTTGTATATAATTGTTTTGTACTTTATTCCACCATCTTTATTTTTGGTTTTCTTGATAGGTGGATAACATGGATTAAAGAAGCTTGAATGCTCACAAAGCAGTTTAAACTTTTACGCTCCCTTACCTTCCCTAATCCCAAGAAAAAAAAGAGAAAAAAAATGTGGTTGATGACCATCCTAGCAGCGGTTTAGCAAGCCGGATCTTATCGTCAGCTGCCTCAAGCTATTCGCTGTTAGCGGCACATAGTGATAACATCGAAACGTCTAATGGTCAAAAACTTTTGATGTTAGTGCCCATGGAAAACGCTTTACGGAGACCATAGATGCGATAGTAGGAGGCGCTGCCCCGATCTCCTTCACTTTTCAACTGTTAGCAAAGAGATCCTCATCACTTGAGCTAGATCCCCTTCACCTGAGAAAGAGTCAGGGTCCTCCCTATCGCACCTATGAAGGCGGCTAGCGTTGAATCTTTTGAAAGGATGTTGAATGAAGAGTCATTGAGTATGTAGATAGCGCTGATTAGTAATACTAAACACTCCAAGTGATGGAATAATTATTCATATGTGTAATATATGTTTCCAAACTGAATAATTGATTTCTTTATTAGTGCACTTCTGAAACTCGTTTAGTAATGAAACCAATAAGCGCACACATAAGGAAATGGAGACAATTATTCAAGTAGTGTAGAGAAACTAACTGGGACGATAATTGCTTAATTCATATAAATAATTGATTAGAATGCAGTTATGAAAGATGGAAACATGACAGGTCAATATCGAAATCATCAAAATTATGGTGTTGAAAAGATATCCCAATTTGCATAAACCTGTCGATGCTAAAGGCAATCAATCAAAAAATCCAAACTTTAATTCACTCGTAGTGCCTATACTTTGGAAAGTTGACTTTGTTTCCAAGATAGAATTCAGTTTTTGGTGGAACAGATGAGAGGGTGTTCTAAAACTAATTCTGCTGTCTTTCTGAAAAAAAAAAAATGTTTAATACCAGGTTGAGTAGAAAAAACTTGTACTTTACACAGTTCAGACAAGTTCTTGTTTCTTTATTTTTCAGTTGAAGCACTGAAGGTTTTCATTTATTTTGTTTACTAGAAATGTTGATGCAATTATTCAGCAGAAATCAAACATTCGACATAACTAGAAGAAAAAGAGGAAGTCTTTTAATAGTTTGGCACCATAAATATAAGTTTATCATAGAAGCTTCATCTTTTTTAAACACCAACAGAATTCAGCACGTGCTGGAAAAGACTCAATTCAGGGGATCATATAGAACTTTTCGCTGGCGAGAACTTCTATAGGTAAATGTTGAAAATAACTAATTATAATGATTTGCAACTAATTCAAATTAGTGTCCCTGATAGCGAAATATATGCGGAATCCACTATGGAGAACTTTGCTGCTCGTCATTTATGATGTTGAATGCAACATTGAGAGCCGGTTTTTTTTCACTCGTCAAAGCGGGTACAGTCCTATAGCGATTTGGATACAAAAAACATTCATTTTCACGAATTGGTATTAAATTTGAAAATACTAGTTGCCAGCTAGTAACGATATGTTGGTTTATTTACGAAAGAAAAATTTCAATGAAACATGTGACATGACACAATTTATGCCTGGCATTGACGGGGTGTATTGATCGATTCATATTTTCGATCGCGTTTGTCCTTATTTTCTTCCAAATAATTGTTGAACAATTAAGTTGTGTTAAAATCAAGCTAATGACAGCTAAATTGGTAAAATAGACACACATGACCGTAGGTCGCATTCTCCTCCGGACTTATTATTCTGACTTCATTAGCGGTTTTAGAAATAGTTCGGTTACACCACAAGCCAAGATTTAAGGTGGAAATTCGGTAGCTACGGGCGGCTGACAGCTAGCCTTCAACAGTAACTTCGAGTTCTTGCTTTAGGGTTACGCTTATTCACATAATATAGGTGTTTCCCGCACGTTAATCTCTGGGATCTTCCCTGACACATGTCACTGTGCATCTTGTTTTTATTCCTTCACCGTTCTCCTGCATTGTTCTGTTCTGCAACTGAAATAAGGACTATCGACTAGTAATCAAGGTATTCTAAACTACTTCTTTACTTTATGGACTCTAACTACATTTCTTTCTACTAAAGGCAGCTCTGCACGAATCTAACGTGGTGAGGGAATCCGCAGGAAATGATAGAGCTAGCGTTGTACATTGTGGGATCCGGCCTGATTCCGCTCATTTATATGTAATCTTCGCAAAAAATACGGTGTTTGCTCTTATAAAGTACATTAAAACGCGCCACCTTGTACACGATCCGGTTCCGTCACCTGCTTGTTAAATGGCTCTACTTTACCAGGCAGTCGAGGAAAACTTACTGGGTTTCGACAGTTCGCACATGGATGTGACGCGTTGCAACAGAAATCGCCCAATTAGCGGCGTCTTCCACGCTATTAACTTACGACGACCAAGAAGAGATGAGGGGGACTACGGCGGATCCCGCAATCCACAACGCCATCTCTAGCTTTTCCGACGGATTCCCTCGCCATGATTCGTGGTATGCTGCCTTTAAGTATCAAATGAACCAAACGCAGAGGAATTGTCAGAGATAGCCCGTTTTGGTAGCAACATAGACGAAGAGAAACGTTTGCTTCCAATTCATACGTGGAAGAAATAATGAAATGACTTGTTAAAATACATGTTCTCGTTATATTATTAATATAAAGTCCGAGTTTAGAAAACGAAGAGCTACAGCAAAATCTAAAAGTCAACATTTCGGAAAGTTGATCTTTCGGCTTCTGAATTTTGGTATAGCTCCGAGTTTTCAAGATGATAACACATGTGGTAACCAAACCAAAACCACATCAGAAATAATCTGAGAAAGAATATTTTAACTTCTTCATTCAATTCAAGACTAGTAAAACACATTGCGTCTATTTTCATATGCTCATTTTCGTGATCTCTTGGCGATGTTTCTGGAACAACTAAAAAGTCTCTGGAATCTAGGAAACTTGCATACTGCTACCCTAAAACCCGTACTTCTCGTCGCTTCAATCCATTTAAATGGTAATAAGTAGGTCCTGTGAAGTCAGAAACCACAAACAAAGCGAGCACCGAAATATATGCCATCAAACTAGATTTTATCATAAATGCTGTCTTGTGTATCAATGCATGGTTAAGACGAGATACCGACACACACAGGGCAATACCCGTCCTGCAGAAATATGAATAGACAAAGCATTTCATAAGTGAATTAGTCACTTCTATGTTCTACACACCGACCACGTATTGGGGAATGTATTCCTGTAGATCAGAGCGTCCTTTTCGCAGCTATCCCCTATTTTCTGCTCGAATACCAAAATCTATCGATTATTTATTATTAAATCAATCTTCACTCCTCCGAAAATCCTCAGAGATAAAGGACGTTCTAAGAAATATTGAACCCAAAACAGAAGAAGAAAGTCAACGGCAGAAATAACAATAAAACAACTAAGATCATGGTTTTGTGGCTTATTAGCCATGAAAGCATCGTTGTGGGCTTGGAACCCAAACACAGCGAGCACTACAATAAAAAAAAGAAAACATGGAATAATGAAATGTCAGTGAGAACGGTCCCGTTTGATGGAAAGCCGTCCACAAACCCATGTTCGATGAAGAGGAACGCTATTCACAGAATAATTCAATCAAAAATGTGAGAAATTGCAGCATCCATTATGGAAAGTAAATGATTGCTGTCTCAAAAAAGAGGCATTTTGTTACCCGTGGGCTGGCCCGTACATTCTAGGTAAATAGAACTGAGGTGAGCAAAAGTACAGCGGATAAAGGTGCGAGATTTCTGAGACACCTCCTCCATTCCCAACAAATGCTACAACATCTTTGTTCAACTACGCAGTTCTTTAGAAGACTATGACCTAGTGAATCAAATATTAAGAAGCCTCTCAAGATTTCTCTTCAGTTGCTTTAGGCTGTGCTTGCACATCTGCTGATTTGAGAATATATGCAAAACATCGCTGGACGGTCCGCGCGAGAACATCTGCAGCTCCGCACACATTGTAGTCGACCATGTTTTTTGGATCCAGGACAGTGTGAAGGCCCACCTGGTGTTCCTCTTGTGATTTTATGCTTTCTGATGTATACTTGCATGCTTTACATCTGGAATGGGGAAAGAAATTCTTCCGCACTTTAGTTCAATCATACGAATTCTAATTCGGAGCGTAAAACTTTGTCAAGGATGTCACAAAAAAAAACTAAAAATGGGCGGGAACATCGTGAAACTCTTGTGTTTCGAAATACGTCAGCTCTGTACATGGACAAATCCCAGCAATTACAGGATAACCAGGCAAAACGTGGAGAATAATAGGCTACAGAGTTTCTTCGAAATGTCTTCACTTAAACATCAAGGATAAATTTACCCCTATTATCTTACCTGTACACGGGATGAGAGTGAGCATGCTTCATTAACGCAGATTTGGTGGCCTTTACGCTTGCTTCACACTGTTCGCACTTCACTTGTCTTATGTTTTTCTCATCGATGTATCTGGAATCGATGCATCGATGTATCACTTCAACAACATCATGTTCTTCTGTTTTTAGCGAATGATTTCACGAGAAAGTGTAAGCTCACTTCAATAAGTTCTCAAAGTCTCGAGAAATATCTTTTTTCGAGCGCGGACACACCCTAGGAAAGCACTCCTGGATTACGGCACATAGCTTGACAATATCTCGCCGGTCTTCGAATAATTCCAGCTAAAACCTATTTCTAAGAGATTTGAACAACAATAACCATGTTTAAGTGTTGTGACTCACATTATTAGGGTGTTTGACTCGCATATGTTCATAGATTCGATACTTGTCTGTTTCGCTTGCTCCGCACAACTTGCACCAAAAGCCGCCGGCATCGGCATGCTGGTTAACGTGCGTATGGATAGAGTTGTCGTTGCTCATCACTTCACTATCGCACAGTGCACATTTCAATATAGGACCAGGTTCTCTGAATAAGGCGAAGTTTTTTTTTTTTTGGATTTCTCTACATTCTCAACGATGTCCCTTAATCACATCAGTAATTGCGACACGCATGCACCTTTGCCGTGCTGTTTTAACTTTGCGGTAGAATTCAATGTACGCTCGACGTCGGTCTCGACCTTCAGGACGATTGTCGATCGATTCTATGTCGACGAATAATTCAGGCTCTTCATCTTCTTTCGAATTCGATGATGTGTCCACTGATGTGCTTGGTGAGCATCTCACTTCTGCCGGAGCTTCTGTAATTAAACGTAACAGCATCACTTTATCACTTTGAGTAGATAGTATTTTGGTAGATACGTCACTGTGATTTTGAGATATTTTCCATAATTCTGTTGTCGTTATGTCGAATCGCGCAATCAGTGTGAGGCCTATTAACTCTAGTATACCCATTGCTAAGTACACGTAGACACGTCTGCGTAGAAAACTATGGGCGACAAATCTAATCTAATTTGTTTCGTAGATATCTTAAAAGATTTCGCTTCACCTAACGTAAAAACAACCAACTGGTAATATGGTAGGAAGCGTTAGTCACGTGATGAAAAGAGATTTTTGACGTTGACCTAGCCCGTTCCAAGGCTGTTCTGCATAGCCTAAATCTGTGCGACCATTCACGCGCTAGTCATTAATTACAGTCCAATTCGAAAGTTTTCCGTTATGATACATATCGAAAACCAAGATATTTACAAAGCGGCACAGTTTTTACTACTCCAAATGTGATCATAATCAAACAAAATTATTCTTGGAGAAATTCTGGGTGACGAAAAAAGAAATCACGGAGAGGAAATCCTCGAAAATAAATCAGCGGACAAAAATAAAGACGAATTTGACGAAAACGAAATATCTTATAGAAACTTTCTATCCGGTCTTCGAGTTCACTTGCCACCACCACTCTTCGAACCGCCCTTTGATAATCAGAATGTTTGCGTAAATAGGACTCAGTTCTCCACATACACCTTCGCACACATTCACGAAAAGGTCGCCAACGAAGGCAACTCACGTGACGAAAGTCAACACAACTTTAAAATCACCTTCGAAGAGCAATGTGTAAGAACTCACCTGTGATTGGTGACGCAGCACATGACGTAGTAGGAGTGAATGTAGTTGGTGGCACGCAAGCAGAAACACATGGAGGATCTGCCTTTATAGTTGGATGAGTCGGTTCGGAGGCGATATGCGGTTGTTGCTCAAGGAGACGTTTACGCTCTTCTTCGTTGATGACTGGAAGAACTAGGCGAGGTCGTTTAGGCACTGGAGCAACAAGTCCACTCAGCTCCATCGAAGGAATATACGATGAGATTGTGCTGGTTGGCTGAAAAGTTGTTTTTTGGTGCTCTGTTGAACAAGAATAGGCAAGAGTTCGTGATGACATACCAGAATTCCTAATGATGAGCTGATGACGTTTTCATCCGTCTTCGAGACCTCTGTTGTTATGGGAAGAGTAACAGGTGCGATGATACTCAAAGGAGATATCGAAGTGGAAGTAGCTGTAGCTGAAATCGTACAAATTTCTTTTCTTTCACTTCTTTTTTTTCTGGTGAAATCTATTTCAAAGTAACGAGTTAGAGTAGATTTATTCATATTTATTACTTACTTTATCAGAATGTCAACTTGTTTAGTCTGGGAAGCCTTAAGCAAAGTACAAGAAAAGCACGCTTTGTGAATTTGAGACTGTCATTACATCTTTTTGAATTGAACAACTACTCATATTTCTAAATGACGTAAAGCTTCATTTCATTAGTTAATGTTCTGCTGTGCAGTTCTATAAAAACACTATCTCCGAATATTCGGAAAATTGTGTAGGAGTCGACGATGAAGTTTTTTTTGTATGTTGCCTACGACTACCACTACCGATTTTCATGGTTATGTTACGGTATCATTTCGGCAGCACTTTCATGCAACTAACCAGCTTACTGTTCTCAAAGTAGCAGTTGAGTGGCAAAGCATGAAGGATGAACATGGAGAATTGTACACATAGCGCATGTTAGGAAACAAAATGAAATAAATGCCTACTGGTCATTGAATTGTGATCATTTCGCATCCAGCTTTTTATCTAAAGAGTAATCAGTTAAATAGCTTTTGACAAATGAGATATCCATGCATTTTGACTATTGTATGTATGTGGTATTTAATAAATACAGTATTTACACGCCATATTTTATGTGATGTATATTCAACCTATCGCCCAAAATCGTAATCACGTAGTCTAATAGGCACGCACGCTTCATTGTTATCAATTTGTTGACTACCATAATTCAGTACTACAAATAATAGTAGTTGAGGTTGGTGGATTCGAATCAATAGCAATTCAACGTATAATTCTTACTTAACAAATAGCAAAAACGGAGGTCAATTTCTCTAGAAAAAATATCCAGTTTTTCTTTGAAAAAGTGCCTTGGTTTTTTTTTTTTCGATTAGCGACAGGTTCATGGAAGTAACTAGTTTTGGGACGTCTACATTTTTATTGCCACCTAATGTAACTGTCTGTTTATGAACCTTTACATTTGAAAAAAAAATATGAAATTTGTATCTTTATTAACACATATGTACCAAAACAAGGTGTACTTACTAGCTCGTAAATTTTCGAGGTACTGTTGCACTGCTAGACGCTGAATGTACTGTTGCTGTAGCCACTGATTTTGTAGCAAAGCCGTTGGGTTGATGGAAAATGCCTGCAAAAAGTATAGGTACATGAGTTTTTTTAAAGGCATCACCCCACGAATCTGAGGTAGTGCAGATTTCAGGTGGAGTATTCGTATACAGGATGGGAGACTACGGAGAGGCGGGTGATTCCGTCCATTTCTTCCTAATTGCCGTAAAAAACGGCCCGGAAGATACGGCTTCATTCGTTTTGGCGCACCATTTTGTACAAGAGGTTCGATTGGAGCGCGCCAGTCTTGTGCGGCGCCGCATCTTCCGGGCCGTTTTTTTACGGCAATTAGCAAGAAATGGACGGAATCACCTCCCTCTCCGTAGTCTCCCATCCCGTATACGAATACTCCACCTGAAATCTGCATCACCTCAGATTCGTGGGGTGATGCCTTTAGTACGCGATATTTTGCCTGAAAAAATACGACCTCAATAGTTCGTCAATTTTAGGAACATTTTTGGAATATAGTTCGTTCGATCATGCACTTTTAGTTGGTAGCAATGTCGCAATGGGGATTTTCATTGCATTCAATACTATGCAAACATTATTGTCTAAAGTGCAATCCGTACTAACTCGTAAAGTTGTACTAGCATTAATAGCGGTAATCATTCACGGTGTTTAAAGCATTGATGGAGCGTTTATAGAGCAGTTCGATGAGATCAGATTACAATTAGGGTAAAAAGCGGAAAGAAAAACAGCAATGTGTCAATAGCTGAAACTTTGTGTGAGCAGCTAAAATCAGCGTATTCTCTTTTGAAAAACCTCAGATTAAAAAGTAAATTTGCTGTCTTCTCTGAAAACTACGTCATACCTTCGCCTTTTCCCCCGAAACATACGGAGAACCTTCACGTTTTGCCCGATTTTCCCGTTCCTATAGCGGACGACTAGCTTTCTAACGACATTTTTTCATCCAAATTTTTTTAAAACACTTATCACAACACACATCATTTATCACTTGCAAATCCTCATTTTGTCTTTTTTTGGATTTACGGACTATAGTAATTAACAGAAGCCGACTCCAAGCGTAAAATAATGTTTAGTAACTCTTCTTTACTCAGGGTAAGGAAAAAACTTTGAAAATCCAGCTAAACACTACGTTTAGATATAAATATCCGAGCAATACCGCAAACAAACGTCAAAACTAAATATTTCGCTTTGTCGAACATTGAGGTGAAATTTTTTCCTCTGGTATCTCAAGACAAAGAACTGAATCCGACATATTTCCTTAGTAAATTAGTGTACGATATTATTCGCTAATCACTGCTGACTGCTTGAGTACTACTGGATCGAATATGACCTAATCGTTTCAAATATTAGGAGAAAAGACACTGCTCAAAATATTTCCTACATTGAACAATCTAAATTCAAACCAAAACTTCGAATTTCGAAATAATATTTCAACTAGTTCAACAATTATAATCTGATTATTTGGCTTCTTAACGTATTATACCTTGTTCTTGTACCATTTTAGAGCTAAAATTTGTGCACTGGGAAACGTATCTTTTTAAATAGACATGAAAAACAACGATGTTTTTGTTGTTGAGTTTACAGTTAGACTCACGTTGTAAAGGCATGGGCGTGTGGTGACGGAAACTAGTCGCATGAGGTTTCAACGATGAATGTTACAGCGAACGTTTATAGGAAGGGTTTCAGTTGTTTAGATAGGTGAGATTTTATGTATTACGACGGTTTTCTATTAGTATCATTCCAAACTTGATAAAACTTCTTCTACCATCATCTCATTTTGCAGCTAAATACTATTGATTCATTTTTTTTTGGTTGAGTATTATTGATCCACTCGAGAGAATTTTAGAAATACTGAAACAGAATTTCTAAAATCATTGCTAGTTAGTGCACTATTACAAATTCATATATGTGTAGCTGAATTTTTTGAATCCTAGATCACAGTTTTCACTTTCACAATGTATGCTAGAGAATGAAACAGGAACAGTCCTACTCATGCGACCTCTAACATCAGCTGTTATGCGCTTTAGTACAAAAAAAAAGTCAGTGGATCCACGTGTTACAACAACTAATCGACCTACTAATCTTGGAGCAGATGTTATTATTATTTAAACAAACAATGGTTGAGACCCTCATCTCCAATCCACCCCAGAGAGAGGTTAAAATGTAATGAACACAGCCTAATCGAAGGAGTTGAGATGCTTATCAACTCTTTTGATCGGGACAGTACGTCGTTTGTTAGTGCATGTGAAAACGTTGGCTAGTTACTAAAGTGGCAGATATGTATGATCGAATGTATGAACACAGAACAGTGTGTTTTGTGATTAAACGTGTTGTGTCTAGGAAATAGTGAGGAACTAAACGGCTACATATCATTGCGCGTCATCGCAACAACAACTCGATCCAGCATTCTGCACTTTCTTCTACAGAAGTATCACCGGACCCATTCGGTAGATTTCGCAACAACGAGGGGATGAATGTGTTGAAATAGGGCACGTGGGCGTAATGTGTCTTTGAAAGTTAGTCACCACACATGAGAATTTGAGATTTCTTTGCTCTTTGCCATTACAGATTAATGGAGGGAAGTCTGGTTCTGTTACTTTAAGAATATCTCCTAACCTATAGTACTAGAGTTTTGGCGACAGTGTAGTTACCTATAGTCTAAAATTACTGTTAGAATAGCTACTTCCAATTCACTCAACGGCGTGCACACAATCAATCTAATTGGAAATAATTGCCTTAGGAAACCAAAAAGTACTTATAGCATGGCCGCAAACTTCGTAGGTCATCTTCTTAAGGTGTGACACCGCTCAATTACCCCTCGACGCCGTTTTTCTTCGCGCAAATAGCGCCTTTTCATTGAGAAAACGACTAAGACGCTGTTAGCAACAATTGTTTGCGTCAACGGAACTTTTTCTCTTCTCAATGATGTCATAGTGAATGCTACGCGGAAGTGAAAAAAAAGTACCTGCTGTCCGACAGAGGCGGTCGCACTTGTGAGGTTCGGCGATGCCGGCATAGCAGCAGCCGCAGCCAGAAGTTGAATATAGTTCTGATCCATAGCTATTGAGGATCAATTTTCATCTTAAAAAGTTTGGCAGGAAAATTTTTTTCCGGTTAACAACACTGCGAAGATTCGGTGATGAGAAATACTTGAGATGGGAATAAGTCTTGAAGAAACAGGTCCAAGAGAGATAGTGTAATCACAAGAGGAAGAGAGATAATGTGGTCAAACAATAAGCACTAAGTAAAAATAAGAATCATATTGCAAGTTGTCGGTAGTGTTTCAATACAAGGAAAAGTGTAGAATGAATAGGGACGACCGAGAAAGTTGGAATTAATGCGAAGGAACTGTTTCTATAGTAGCAACATTAACATGTACTCTATCATTTTAGTTTTAGCCACTGTGGTGTAATGCGGGCGGGCTTGTTTTTTTTTTTCTTGAATCAAAACTTATAGCTATTCTCATGATAGACTTATTTAAGAAAGAAAAACAACATGCTGGAAGGGTCTCAGAGAAAGATACGGTGCCCATTAACCCAGAGATTATGCGCATTTCCCTGGGAATATTTAAAAGAAAAAACTTGAAAAAGTGAAGTTTACCTCAATTTTATAATGATGTATTTCTTGAGAATGGACATATCTTCATGACCTTTTTAAAAGTCGCTGAATTTGAGGATTTACATGGAAGCAGCTGAGGAATAAGAATTGGAGAGAGCGTAAATGGTTCCGCACGGTGGCTTATATTCAGCAAAATCAAAATAACTACTCCTAAGTTCGTATTCCGCAACGACGAATAATTACAGTAGTCAGGGGAATGCGTGCGACAGAATTCCAGTATGAATAACGGCTTAGCATTGGAATGCACGAAAATACCAGGAGAAATCACGCTATAATCACAGATAGAGATCATACTAACAGAGTCGGCCGCAACGCTATGGAAGTTTGCCGTTTATATAGGTCCTGACGAGGCCAGAGTAGACAATGTACAGAGCCGCAGCTGGCGCGAAATAGCGCCGCAAAGAGACGGACGCAGAATTTGGGTGGCTAGAGAGAACGTGAAGCGTAGAGATCACTGAGATGACCTTTGAAGCGCGTCCTAGCACACTCCCATAACACTGACTGACTGGATACACGAGTAAGGACATGTGTGGTGGTGAGATGTTGCACTAAATGACAGTCCGTTCGCATCTAAACCCACCGGCATATGCAAACACACTACGGTGTCTGTGGTATTCGCTGTAGGACCGTACGAATACGAGTGGATGACCCCAACTATTTTATGTGAGCCCTCTTCGATTCTGCTTGATAATACATCCTCATAACGATTCACAGCGGGAACTCATTACACGCACCGCACGCTATTCACATGGCTCCCCTACATTTTTTTCCTTCAACTGATCAGTTAACATAATCCAGTTGATTGGGTGTTTACGTGACCAATCAGGTTTCTTGTATTAAGATCTTGATCAGTTGGTTAGTTTGGAGGAGATTTTGTAATTGTTATTGATTTTTTAGTGTTACGGAAGTGCTGCTGCTCTTTGATCATTCTGGCAAGATGATGAACTACCGTTTCCGAACACGAAACTGGAAAGTGCCACCAAAAATGCTTACAATTTTACTGCTTCTGTGACTGTTCGCCTAACAAGGCCCAGAATTTCATGAACGTGGAAGGCCGGCACGAAAATATACTACTGACATTGTAACAAGGTTTTGTGCACAAAAGCCCTAACTGGGATAATCGATCCTGTTGCGTGTATTTGGACCAAACCAAATATCGTAGGTTCCTGCTCCCTTCTTAGATTGGGACCTCCAGAAGTGCTATGGTACGATTCAAGAAATTATACACTATATCACAGAAGGACAAAAAGTTGTCGATGCGTCGATGATGTCCCTCCTTCCTTCGATTGCCACCTTCATTCATCCTAACAAAATCTGCGCCGTGAAATGTAAAATCCTGGCCTCCCGGACGACTCCCGCAGGGTTCATTGACTCCGATGCGAAACATAGCGTGAAACGACCCTAAATACTGACTGCAATGGATGGTCGTTAGTGCCGTCCTCGTTGCTGGGCACCAGATGGACTAATGCTGTCGTTGGTACGGTTGTATGGAGTGTTCGTATAGAATAAGTGAACAGGGAACGTTCATTTTTACATTTATGCTGTCGCGGAGTTCCAGAGAAGTTTGTTCTTCTGTTCAGACCTCAACATTAAATGTTTTCCGCATTGTATCTTGGGACATTAGCCCATGACAATGAGGAATTTTAGGCCACACAATGTTTGCAACAACCACAACCACACTGGTATTGATAGCGAGAAAACATTCTGTATCTTCCCTTTTCGCTGCTCTTCAAAAGACGAAATAACCTGCTCGATGGAGATTTCGCGAGCGACCCCAAAACTCCTGCGAGGACATCTTCGAAATGAAGTGATGCTCTTCGTGTTGTATCCAGGAATTCCAATCTCCTCCTTTTACACTTCATAACAATACTTAGCGACTCAACGGTATCACATTAGGATCTTCGCGAGCGATCGCGCGCGTGTCGGTGCGCAGCGATTTCAGTTGTCGTTTCTGCTGTGTTTCTGTCATTTCTATCATTTAGTCGTTAGTCAGTGGTAACGCATAGCAGAAGATGTGGTCTTTCTGTTTAGAGCGTAAGCGCGTCAAGTGTCCTATGTCTGTGTTGTCCGGATAAGCGATGACAAGAAGTCTTGTTCTTCCGAGGTTTGGACGTCAGCTGAACCGGCAGTCCGCTCACATAGAAATACAATCCTTGACCGTTTTCGGTTGATGACTGCATCGACGACATCTAAGGATTACTGCAAGTTCTCCTCAGGCAACAATATCAGTACTAACTCTTAGGACATGCGCCTTTTTTCGCGCTCTTCTTGGTCCCTGTTCATCATTTCTGGATTTAGTAATGAGCACAAGACGCTAGCAACAATACTTTTTTTAATAGATTCACTTTACTGCAGTTGTGAGGGTTCACCAATCAACTTGCAGATTTGCCATCTATTTTATAGAAAGGAAGAGTTGTATGAAATCTGCCGCGTCGACATTTTTTTCTGAAGAGCAGTAATAAAAGATGAAATGCATTCAAAACGGAGTCCAGTCGGATTTGAATGAACTGATGATGGATCGATGAATGTGGGCGCAGCAACTAATATAACGAGTGATGAGAGTCAAAAAACGCGCGGGACACGTGGCATGGGATCGAAAACCAAGTGAAATTAGCGTTCATGTATTCTATCATTCACGAGTTGGAAATATTGAAATATTACATCCTCCTATAGAAATCGGGAAAATAGTGGGTTCCCGTATACGAAGACGCCAACAGGATTAAACGTATCGTCCATTTTTTAGAGGTTTTTTTTTTGTCGCGTAATATCGTTACATTGTTGCTAGGCGCTGGAGTGGCAAAATTTACGAGCCCATTTTGCCTTTTGCGACATTGTAGACAACATGTCGTACCTATGGTTGACATATTATCTACAATTTCGCATCGTGGCATGCAAATTTGATATCCTACAGTGATGCACTTACCGTCGATCGAACGTCGTACGACAAAGAAACTATGAATGGGACTTAAGTGGAGGCAGCAGTCGCCCGAAACAGTGGGAACTGTGAAAGGAATGGAAAAAGGAACGAATGCGGGATGACTAGCAACTAAGGTCATTCCAGGGACAGCTTACGTAGATGTAAGCAGCTTTCGCTATCAGACTGCGAGATCAGCAAGGTGAAATGCATTCGGCTGCAACTTCAACTTACATCATTGGGGTATTGATGGGCAGAAATATGTGAACTGGAGAGAAATAATTGGAAGCATGTGAAACCACGATTTTTCATTCCAAAATCCACTCAAGCTGGAGCAGGAGAAAAGATCTCTTAGAGCTAAGGAGATGTGAGAAGATGATGAGCTCAAGAGGTTCCACGCAGTCTGGTGCTCAATGTGGGTGCCAGAGATGGGCGTGGTTTCAATGCAGACATGATCGTGAAAGCGTCTGCAGGCAAAGGACACTCCCAGAAAGTGCAGTGCATATTGCAGAGTTTTGAATTTCATGGTATCGATGAAGGAAAAATACGCGTAGCGGTCTAGGTATAGAAAATACTGCAAGAGATATTTTCGTGCTAACTGGGTGGAAGTTATACGCATGCCCATATTGTTTTTTATGCCCGGAGAACTAGACGGTTAAGTTATCAACATCGGAAAAGAGATGGGAACAGTAATAGGTACCAAACAATGACATCATCATCGTGACATCGAAAGTCCATATAAAACAATGCATATGCTTATTTTTTTGCGGTTGAACGAGATAATTTAGGACCACCATCCAGAATATGCAAAATATTCAGTGCCAATATGCCAATTCAGTTCAATATATGCATTCCCAATAGCTAACGATACGGTGGCGTAAGAAACGATAAGATTAAAAACAGAAAATGCAACAGTTAACCTTAGTGGATAATGGAAGAGTTGTGACGAGTTCCGTGCAAGCATAAGGAGCCAGAGTAATATCGCAGGGAAAAAAGTGCTGATTTAGTGTTGATTGTTTGAATCTCTTGGATGATTGCACTTCAGATTCACCTAGTATTCGAGCTATCGAACTCTATCGTCTAATCGATGCATTTACTTCATACGATCAATAAAAATTAGTTAGGTAAGACCAGACCTCACAGAGTGAAGGAAGGTCCAGAATTACATTGAAGGTGGTTGGTTCATCTTAGACAGCAGAAGATTTGAGTAGACCAAGTCTCTTCTGACGTGCATGTTTAGTAAAGAAAGCGTAATTTCGTTCACGCTACGCAGCGTGGGTGAATTTAATCTCTTTTTGACATCATTCTCATAGTTTCCTAACACCTCTGAGAGATCCTGGAAAATTCTCAGAAACTTAACGATTGCACCGTTCGTGGATACCGAATAAAGGACCTCGCAGTAATTCTGGCTGGACGACGCTATTTCGACTATTAAGATGATCATGTAGTGAAATCATAAAATGCGTTGAGTGCATCTATACATTCAAACACCAACATCTAGTCATAATAGTAGAAACAGGTGAGGTCATCGTAGCAACGTTACGACGCATAACCTAAATATGTATGCGGCATGTATATGATCCAACTACGGGACTCTAACGCAAGAGTAACTATATTGATCGAATTCTGATACTGTAAGATCACTGACGTTAAAATGCTTACAAAGACAAGAGCTCTTCTAATAATATAAGAGCTAGTACTTACTGCTAAATACCTATATGCGATATAAAGTTGAGCTTCTTTTCAAAGTGAGACTTTTTCGTTGTTTTTTAAAAGCATCACCCCACGAATCTGGGGTGGTACGGCTTTCAGTTGGGTTATGCCTATGCGGGGTCGTAGATTGTGGAGAAGAGGGTGATTCCGCCCGTTTTTTCCTAATTGCCGTAAAAAACGGCCCGGAGGATGCGGCGCGTGCACAAGGCTGGCGCGCTCCAATAGAACTCGTTGTAGAAAATAGCGCCCCGGAACGCTTGAAGTCGCATCTTTCAAGCTGTTTCAGGCGATTAAGAAGAAATGAGCGGGATCCCACCAACACTATACGAGATCGTAGATTGCAGAAACATTTCTGTAATCTACGATCTCGTATATTGTTTGGCGGTCGAAAATCCTAATCACGTCAGATGGGATGATGCCTTCAATCCTCTGGATTACAGCTTACCGCTGCGACTGCACAGTCGATGGTTCGATAAATTGGTGACGGACCTCTCTAGAGGACATTAATACTGATCTGACACATTGTTCAGCCCTTACAAGACATTGTACAGGTCATACATACGTTCATGAACCTGAAACTATTCCGGATTGAAGTCGACAACGTCGGTGCCCCCCTAGTGGATTGATCAATGCTAACCACTCCACCCATTACCCCTTATTGTAAAAATTTGCTTCTTGCCGTTTCTATCCGTTTAAACTGGTATTCATCATAGTTGCGGCCTTTCATATAGACACATCTGTTGCAATGCACTAAGCCAACTATGGGCTCATTGTTCCATAACGTCTCCTCTGTGGCTGACGCAAACACCTCCTCGTACTCTCTTTTAGAGTTCTCTCCGTATAGTAGTAACTCGTTTTTGACGTGAAAAAGAACTATGGGCGTTCATAAAGTGGAGTCGTCGAAAGTTGTGATGTTTCGAAATCTTTCAACTCCCGTCTTCTACTGTATTCATCATCGAGAGCGGTTATAGATAGATCCAACGACGAGATATGTACTCTGGATGACGAAGGAATCACAAAACACAATGGGCGTCGTTCTGATAGCTGGATATTTGTGTATGCAGCCCACGGTGGCACGATATTTAAATGTTGTCGAAGGATGAACGGAGAGAGACGAAAACGGATTGATATCTGAAGAACGAACAGCTCTCGTGTGTCGTGTCGTGTCGTAAATATCAAAATTGTCGAGCTGTGAAGCAGGACTTTTAAATATTTCTCGAGAAGATGGACTACTGTACTCAGGAATTTGTGAGAATACGGAGGTGGATGATTGACACAGTGAAGGGGAGTGGAGGACGAAAACGTAGTGTTTTTTCGTAAGTCATTCTTCGAAATCATGGATTTCCGTTTAAAAGTCTGAACTGCAAGCAGCTGTAATGCATTTCACATATCTGGTGGTTGAGGATCTAGAAGTCTTGCATATGCCGTAACGAGGCAGCTAAAATTCTTGGAAATTGGAATGGACTATCGATTGGTTTATTTGCGACTTGCAAGTTGATTTGGAAGCGTACCCTTGCCATGAGGCAAGAAGGATGTTCGAAAAATTATGAGGAAAAAAAAGGACTAGTTCTGACAACGCTGGGAACAATCCAGGCAGCTATGAGGAAAACGTGATTGTCGAAGTAAAGGCTGGAAAGAGCCCTAGAAATGCTACTGTTACTTGGTGCGGACATATTGTGGCTGATATAGAGAAATGCACGCAAATATGCGCATTTTTATGCGAGGAGCTAAGAGCAGTCCTTTAACCTCCCACGAATTATTGCGACCGTCTAAAGCATTATTATTCAACACACTGAACATAGCTATTCAGAGCTACCAATTCAAAGGAAACGGAAATTTGTAGGAAATATTAGAAATGTTGGAAGGAATGGAAGAAAAAGTGATGTCTATCGCCTGATTTAGGGGGTTTGAAGTATCGCTGTGATGTCCTTATCAAAAACCCTACGTGATTCCTTTGCCAGTACATTACACACAATTGCTCTAGTCAAAAACTTTTAACTTACGAACTCACAAGCACACGAACGATACTTCATATCTATATTATTCCTTATGTGTGCATTACTTATTGCTAGAAAGTGTTATGATAACAAGACATGTATACTGAGTTAATTTCATGCTCACTTATGGATGTAATTTTGAATGCAAATTTAGTGCCTCATAAAATCAAGTTAAATAAGACCTATGAACATCGCTAAGTGGGAACAGTTGTTCTGAACGTAACCCCTTCATAAGTCGAGGAGTTTGTGCACTCTTACAGGGATAAAACTGTAAGATAGGAGACTTAGGAATAGAAGCTCAGAAATATGACTCAAATGCATCCAATTTTTGGTGAAATTTCCCATTTGTCATTCCACCCATTCCCGATCGCCTAGGAAACGTAAGAAGACGGTGGTTGCACGCGTATCCAAGATAATTCAATGCCCCACGACTTTCTCATGATTATTAATCATAATCGTGACAGTTCTTGTTCTGGGCAAGACACACCAGTCCGCTAATGCTCGGCATCATTGGGAATCTAGGGCGATGTTCCCAGTGATGCCGATAATAAGCTATTATTATTCATTATTGAAGACGACTTATTTCATACATTAGAGAAAAGGTGTGCACATACCGATAATTAATTAATTAATCGTTAATTAATTAATTATTATTGTTGCTAATAATTTATTTTATTTATAATTTACAGAGGAATAATAACTAGTTTGGTTATGGTTAACTACACTAACATCAGGATTTTTAAAGCAATTTTTCGAGTGCAGATAGTTGAAATGCGACGGTTTAATTGAAAAAAAAATTCGGCGATAACACCAAAGAGATGCCATTTCTTCGACGTACCAGCAATGAAATGTATGAGATATTTGAAGAGCACTGAGTGAAGCTGCGATTGTGAGCGTAATGTAAACATTGTATAGACGAAGTTATTAAATGCCGTTTTTGTACAATTCGAACGTTGAGACAGTTACGGAGAAATATAAACACAGAAATGTGACGTTCCATAAACAAGCAATCTGAACTTAACCATCTCCATTATTAGATAGCATGGGGTACGGTATTAACGATTGAAGATATGAAAGAAAATAAGCGTTTGAAATGAATAGAATAATACTAATGAAGTGATCCACAAAATTATTCTAGTTCGGAAAATTGCAGAGAAACCATTTTTGAGCTCACACAAAATTGGGTATTGATCGCCACCAAGTGCCAAGCCGCTGCACATCCCTAACGTGAGAAATTGCAAATTTCTCAATTTAGGGATGCGCAGCGGCTCGGTAAAGATTTCAACAGAAGTCGGTATACATCGCTCAAATTGCACCTATGCTGCCATTTGAGCGATGTATTGCGACTTCCGTTGAATTTGAACTGAGCATGACAAGCTTCCTATTGGGTCTTTATTACGATTATCATCGATTATCACACTTAAATCGAACACCTGACTTCAAACGTAGCCAAGAAATTCTTCTTGTAAATCGCGCATGTTAGTAGAGCGAAACATACCGTTATTCACTATTTTGTATCCGGAAAAGACACACTATCTCTCACTCGTACGCCTGCTTCGGCTGCGCCAAATACGTATAATGCTGGGATTTCAAGCCGGTGCAACAATTATTTAAATAAAAAATCTCGCGGAGCAGTGATTTACTGTAGATATCGCTAGCGGAATCGATCGAGGTCGGAATGGATGAGTGCCTGCGAGAGTTATTCACTCTTTATCCATTGACACCAACGATGAATAAATTAAAGGAATAAGTCTGTAATAGTGGTAAATTTGAACATATTAGTAATAAATCTGGAAATATGTGTTCACACAACAATATCCTGTGGCGGAATCTGTAAAAGTAATCTAAAAAGCAATCTTTAAGTAAAATTGTCATTATTAGTGATTTCGGACTTGGCCTGAACTAGAGAAAAAAAGAGGCTGCCATGGAACTATCTCTGGTTTATTTCGTTGTGATCGTAAATGGTTTGGCTCACAAGTAAGCTTGGTGGAAATTGTCTCTCCATCCAACGTCAAAGAAAAGTTATAGGCAGTCTCATTCAGCCGAACCGCCCAACTCATATTATCGTACTAAAATCTGCAAGAAACAAAAATTTTGTGAAAAGTTTACGAAAGCGTTCTAATCTCGAGAATTTCCATTTTATATTGTAGCAATATTACATTCAGATCCGAAATTTTGAAAGTTTCTAGTCATACATTGGCTGTTTTATCTGCTGAGCTCAACAGATTTATGTTATCCTTTTTGCCATATGAATTGTTCCTGTCGAGCTGCAATCGATATGTTGTATGAACATTTTCTTCCACAATCTAATTAAACTTTGTGCAAAAGCGATTGTTTTTTCTATATGGTGATCATCATCATCAGCGTTCTTTCCGCACTAGCACTGTTTTACCGCCGTCTTCTGCTTTAAAGTGGTCTCAAATCTAGATCTAGGTTGGGTTGGTTTCAGGAGTTAAGGAATCAGATGAGACATCGATTCCGGTTAAAAAGTAAGAGCACCAAATTGAACTGGCAAGTGTAACGTGAACCTCAAAATTCGTTCCTGAGACAAATGCGAAAGATGGAAACTGTGGAACAAACTCTCTAGGATATGTGCATGTTCTAAATCCTTTTGAAAACTCCCGAACTGAAGCTGATGAGTGCTGTTCTCAAGGTTGAAATGAGGAAAATGCGAATATGCCTGAGAACATTACCATAGTATTGGAAAAGAGATACATATGGCAGTTGCAGGGATCATGCAGTTGTTGCAGTTTATTCTGCATCATACATTCCTCGCTGTGTTTTTTTTTTCAGGTAAAAGCTGGTCAGTACCCCGAGAATTCCCCACCACCATACGCGAAACCTTTTCCTGAACGGCAATGAAATTAAAATTTATTCTATTCCGAAGGGAGAAGGGGCCGGCGGGGATCTACGTTCCTGAAAATTCCTCGGGAGAACATGGAGTAAGAGGACCTTTTCCATGTACAACGCTTTTCCGGGGTTGGGATTCTCGCGAATACTAGATAATGTAGATATTGTGAACAGATAGTTCGAATGGTTCCAAAGGCTGATTTCGTTTTCATTGCGAACATTTTCCAAATGGGCGCTTTTCATACAACAAAACTGCATCGTTCAATTACTATTGTTGAAACTTTACATACATCTGCTCTTTGATTCATCCTGTCCTAGGCTGTACATACCTCCAAACAAACTTCTAAATCTTCCTCCCTTTCCATTTCTATTAAAGCTGCCAGATGCTTAGCGACGGGTTCGCAGGGAGAATACGACCAGCACTTCCTAGATTGTTACGACCCTCATCCGAAAAAGTTAACACGAACCCATGCGGCCGGCACTCTGAACCGGATTGTTTGGCTTAATGAATTTTGACGTTCAGAACGTTACTAAAGCTGAATTGTCATATTGCAGCCACCATCTTCATATGAGTAGGTACATAAGCAACATAAAAATAAGAAATGACTGGAATCAAAAGATCCTCAGCTTCGTCCACTCCTTTCTTTCCTTTCTTTAGGATGCGGGGTCTACATATTTAACGTAGAAATGGTTGAGTACAAATTGAATTTTTCCCGTGCGGTAACCGCATCCCGTAACCGTAAGCGGCTTGGTGGAACTTGGAAAGAGCCTTCTTCAAATATCAAAAAATTGATAAAAGAAGACACTACTTTGTCTATCTTTCAGAAATTTATGTCCTATCAGACAATCATCTTTTCGAAATCAATCAGATTATGAGGAGATGATTAATGTAGTTGTTTCTCATCCAGAAATATGTGTTGCGGACAGGGAGGCGGTTTTATTTGCTTATCTTTGCAATTTGCCTTTTTCGTACCAAGCATCGCAGGTGACGAAAGAGGCAATCGACGGAAATTGTTTTTTTTTTGCTTCTACTAAGAAGTGACAGATCAGCTACCCATTCTTATCATCTATTTTTTGTTAACGAACCAATAAAATAATCACATCTCGAAACTGCTAACACATCAAACACCATGTGCAACCATTTTGACAAAATTCTTTGCACAACTGCGTTCAGTCCCAGAAAGAACGTGAACGTGAACGTGAAAGAAAAGAAGAAAAACTCCCTCTGTATTCCAACGTCATCCACAGAATCGTACAATAAATAGATGCAAAACACGAAAAATTAACGCTCTAACATTATTCGTCGTTATTTTCTCGTCGAGTACTCATTCATTCAAATTATCGTGGTTCTAATTTTTTGACTAAAAAAATAAACACGTAAGAAAAAACTTTGTATAATCAAATACTGGGAAAAATAATAATGCCACAAAAGTCTTTTGTTACCTTGTTGGTCACAGTTTTGCCTCTTCCTTTCTATTCGTTTTTCCATTATCCAAAACGCTCTTCTCCTGCCTGACACGATTTCGCGTTCCTACGATAAGACTCGTGGTAGCGTGGCCGAAAGGAGCGTTTCCATGACATTTTTTGCGATGCGGTCCGAGAGAGGTCGGTGCGTTCGAGTATTTTGTTCCGTATGGTTGTTTTTTATCCGAATACATGGGAATGTTTTCCATACATGATAGGCTCGATATTGAATAAATCATTATGCAGTTGCCTTACTTGCCGAATAGAGACGACTGGCAGAGAACGTCAATAATCTTGACGTTTGCTTCACCTACGTTATCCAGTAGTCGAAATAATATCTAAAATTTCGAACGATTTTGAGATTTTATGGTTTGAAGTTAAAGTCCGGGGTTTAGCAAATTTAACATTTACGGATATCCAATACTCATTCAGCTCGTTGGGCAATTGAAGTAGGTTTGAAAGCTGCGACGCGATTTTTCCACAACCTGCGTCTGTCATACGGAAGTCATTCTCAATTGAGTGAGAACCTCAGGATTAGACAACGATTAACGACTTAAACTCTAAGCTGTTACGAGAGCGTAAGATAAAAAACCATTAAATGAGAAATTTGAATTTTCTCTGTTTGGATTGGGAATTTTTTGAATTTCCCTCGTACTTAGATTCCACTTTAACTTCACTCGCACATGCACGAATGTGCTGGGAAAACGACGTTTTGGTTCAAAGTAAGATCAGATAAGAACGTGAATAAATTGCTGATGAGTTGTTCGCTATCTTTCTTTCGCTATGTTTTTTTTTTTTTTTTTTGACAGCTGAACAACGAAACGTCTGCAACTGACATGGACCTTTCGTAGAGTTCGAGTTGTCGGCCAATGTTTAAAGTATCTGGTGAAACTGGTCTCGTAGAGAGGTCAACGTTGACAAACAATCATGAATTTGTGGATGGACAACATCATGGTTACACCTTAAGCAGCGTACGGAATCACATCGTTCGATTCGTTTCTTTAGGGAACACCTTCCTGCTGAAGTAAGCGTAAATAAATCGCTTTCTATTTCACCCTTTAAGGCTGTGAAGAAGGCGAATTCACGGAAACGATACCCAAGAATAAAAAATTATAATTACCTTGTGTCCAGCTCAGGAAAACAAGTGAATGTTGTTAGCGACTCGAATAACCGTTGGTACCGTTCCAACATATCTCGTGTTACCCATTATAAAACCCCTATCCTTCGCTACACCCTTGACGCTACCTTAAGCATCCCTTTGCTCTTCAACGGTACATCAGCATAACTAATGGCTGATTATCAGAGTGGAGCGCTTGAACCACGTCTGTCCCCACAACTCCCTACAATTTTTTTCCAAACAACTACCCAAGTGTTTCCTTCCCTGAATGTAACCAGTCTGTAACCGCTCGAAGAATACCATATGTTTGTTAACAGACGTAAATAAACACTCAAGTTATATGAATACTTTTTTCAGGGGATGGGGGTAAGAGGTAGGGAAACTCGTTTGTTTTTTTGATTTAAAAAAAGCTTTGAATAAGTTGTGAAGTCAAAAGGAGAATTGAGGACTTGGGGAAAAATTTACGCGATAAGTTCTGCTTCGAGTGTGAGAGATTATTAGCGCTTCCGTTTTAGGATTTGCTTTTCTGAAAAACAAAAGTATAGGTTGCATTATAAAAAAAAATTGTGCAACTGAGACGTTCAGTAGATGATTCACGAAATGTTTACATATCCTCTTCATCTATATACATACCGTAACCTGTCGGTACTTTTTCTACAATTTAACCATTTAGTACACTGTAATGTCTAGCAGGTGGATGCAAATAGGATCGAAAAAACGTTGAATTAATCGAGTTCGTATCCAACAGTGTAGTGTTTGAACATTAAACCTCGATGTACAAGTTATTACTGTAAATCTGTGGTAAAAAGAATAAAGTGGATAAAGTGGTGGAATTGTACGGCGTTGATCAATTGGCTTGTGTTCAGAACCGTTTGTGGGTTATGAACGCCTGTGCAGCTTTATAATGCTATGATTTTGTTCTTACAATTTCTATAATCAGTGTTTTGTCCCTCTCTCCCCCGGAGAAGTTTGCTGCAAATATATCCACCCAGGGATGGAGGGTTTGGTTGCGCTAGAGCGGATTCGAACCAACTACTTCGACTATGCACCCACTGAACCTCTTACCAACTGCACTAGACTCGCCCCAAATCTTTCATGTACTACCGGAATTCGAACAGTTTATACTCCGGACATTCATCAAACGGTTATTAAAGTGGCATGACAGAGGGGACATGAGAAAAATAGGTACTTTTAGACGAAGAGCGAGAGAGAACCAGTTTGCAATTCTGATGTTGTTCTTTGTTCTGGAAAACTTAGTACAAGAGAGAGATGAATGTAATTGTGGTGTTATGTTTTAAAAGTAGCATTGGAAAAGTAACTGTTATTCGAATTATTGAAAATAAACTTGTGATCACGTTTTGTTTTTGCTCTGGGTGTCGTTTTTTTCAAAGAAAAGAGAATTCTCAAAGTAGTTGGGGATGAAGTGTTGTTAAAATAAGAAATATTCTGCTTCTAGAGATCAAAGATGAGTTAATATGTTCATCCAGAGATTAGATTCAAAAGGATGGAAAAAAGAAGAAAAAGAGAAAAACTTGAGAAGTTACAAAAAGACAGATATTTAATATTACTGTTTTTGAAAACAGAACCGAGATAAAAACACCTCAAATTCAAACAAGGTCAAGAGCCGTAGGTTCTGGAAACTGTTTTTCAAAAAAAAAAAATCAACAGCAGAAATGCTGTGCAGTTTTCAAATCATGGTTTGGAGTTTGTCCGTCCGAAAAAGGTAAAGACGTTATTTAAAAAATAATGTTCAAAGAAGGAGGGTTAAGGTCTGACATGGTTTCTGTATATAAATCGTGGTCCCATGACCTCAAAGTTATCGGTCCTAACAGATCTGTTCTGGTGATGGCTTATTTTGTACCGCATGGACTGATCTGATAGGAACAGTAAAGAAAAAGGGGGAGTATTGACGAGTTCCACAGATCACATGCACAGGAATCACGAAGAATTGGAGAAAACCGCCCACCGTAGACATCGATGAGCTCTGCACCACGTCCACTCAAAACAAGGAACGGTAGCAGAAAATTCGCTATTTATACTCTAGACACGGCACAAGAACCGGTTGCGGCATGCGGTCACCTCTGCCATTCAAGTGGTGCCTGCGTTTTCGATTCGCCACTTTGCCTATCTCAACGTCTCTGCACTATTTCATCTTCGTGTACGTGGCGACCTCTACCGCTGCTCGACTATGATACTGATGATGGACTGATGTTGGAAACAAAACCAGAAAATGTCGCGAAAAGGTCAAGTACGACGGCGAGCGGAGAAACGACGGCTGTTGACCAGCGGTTCGGTGACTTCCATCTGCATCAGACTATTCATAACACTTCAATGAAACCAAATGGGTGAAGAGGTTAGTAATCAGTCCGTTAAAGTGCCAGTCATTTGATTTCGGCGCAACTGCGCTTGAACCCGATTGTTGACCTTTAACCGATCTACAGTTTTCGAGCAACAGCGATCTGAAGAGAATGCGAGTCGGGAGTTGACCGATTTTCGCATTTCTCTGAGAATGACACCAAGTGGGAACGAATTCTTAGGTTTATTGGCAAAGAATATATCCACCAATTATCGCCAGTGCAATTTAAATGGTCTGTTCTCATTGCGAGGAAATACAAATGTAAGACATAGAGGAAAAGCAGAAGACAGGCAAATTTTCTCCAAATTGCAGGAGGTACGTCGAGCACGATTTTATTTGTGATAGATTACTTATATCACAAATAATATAGTATTCAACATGCATTTCCTATCGGTTATTGTGGATCTAATGGAACTCATGCGCTTGTTCTCGACTTTTATCAATGGGAAAAGAAGTAAAGAGGCTGATATAGCGCCAAAACGATCATTATCAAACTAATGCTGAGGGTCCCATCACGATCGCAACCGCATACGAAATTGGAGCAGATCTCAGGCCGTTTTCACCCGAACCGTGCAATACAATGTAGCTTCAAATAGATTTCACATTTCCCTCTCAAATAAGCAGAATATCCGATAGGTATATGTGGTGATAGGTGCGGTAGCACATACAGCTATAAAACTCACACTGTCCTTTTTATATAGCTTTCCATTCAAATCTCAAATTACTTTGAACTCCCTATCCGGCCCAAAGTCCTAGGCAGAACATTTTCTCACTTTCAAATTTTCTGAAAAATGCAGTTTGAAAATCTGACTTGGAGATTTTGTTAACGCTTTGACGGAAAAAGTGTCTGAAAGAGTACATAAACATTTGAAAACAAAACGGAAGAGAAGTACATGAACATATCACGGAAAATGATATAGTCCGCGAAATTTGGTAGTTCCATTTTCTCAGGTTTACTTGCATCATTATTAACTGTTTTTTATATATACAATGTGATGTGCAATATAATATTATATGATATAATATACGATACATCATATACTTATGTTTTCTCTGATGGCCGCAATGATTAAATCGGAGCGTGTATCATGCAGGAAAAACAGGGGGTGTTGCGCTGTGGCTGCCGCGTCGCAGTCATGGCTGTACACTGACCACCACCAGCTATACTTTTATCTACTTATTTATTTGATTTGCGTGATATTCTATACCAACGGTACTCCCACAAATATGTACTGTTGTTGATATTAATACAAATATTCGAGTGAATATTAGTACAGGTGTTTCAACAGTAACATCTGTCGTACTGCCACTAATTTCCATTTTATAGGATCACTGTGCCGCTATTGTGTTACTTTTATAATGATATATACTATTGGGATATGAAGATTATTTTTATTATCCCAACTTCGTACAGTTCCTAGTTTCGCCTTTTTCTATATTTTTTTCTAGATGGGGTTCTTTTTTTCTTTTTGAAATGTTTTCCTTTAAGAGATAAAGGAAGGAGACGGAAGGAAAGGAATTCTAAGTGACTCTTTTTTTGCTCTCTTCAGAACTTATAATTTCACTTAAAGGCAGCACACCACGATTCTGAGGTGGTGCGGATTTCAGGTGGAGTGTCCGTATACGGGGTCGTAGATTATGGAGACGGGGGTAGTTCCGCCCATCTCTTCCTGCATCACTGCAAGCAGCCGCCTCCAGAATGCTGTTTTGTACGACGCTATCTATTGCAACGCTCCACCCCGTGCGCCGCCTCCGCCCTGCGATTCGTGGAAAATCAATTCGGGCTGCCCCGATAGGCAGTAAGGGACGCTACGCGTGCAAGGGTTCCGTGCTGCGATAGAAGGCATAGTACAAAACAAGTACAAAACAACTTTCAGGAGCCGGCTGTGATTCAGGGAGAGATGAGCGGATCCACCCCGGTCTCCATAATCTACGACCCCGAATACGGATACTCCACCTGAAATCCGTACCACTCCAGATTCGTGGTATGCTGCCTTTAAAGGAAGAACACGAATGTGGCGTGGTGAGGGAATCCGCGGGAAAAGCTAGAGATGCGGTTGTACAATGGATTGAGGGATCAGGGGTGGGTTGTGAAAATGGCGTGGAGGAAGCCGTTCTGCACAACGATTTTAGTTGCAACGCGCCACCGTTCTGCACGCGTTGCGTCCAAGTACCAGCAGTCGGAGATCAGTGATGGCTTTTCATCAGACTATTCAAGCGACACAAATGAATAGGCTGCTGAGAGGACCGAAACGCGTACCGAGAGGCGTTCTAAGCTACTTCGTAGGAGCTAAATTGGTTTCCACACCGTTTTTCACGATTAGGGAGAGATGAGCAGAGCCACCGCTGATCCGCCAATTTACAAAGTTTTCCGCGGATTTCTATACCACAACAGATTCATGGTATGCTGGTTTTAAAGGCATTTAAAGGCAGGCAATCTGCGGTCGTGCAAATTTCAGGTGGAGTATTCGTATACGGGATGGGAGACTACGGAGAGGGGGGTGATTCCGTCCATTTCTTCCTAACTGCCGCAAAAACGGTCCGGACGATGCGGCTTCTAGCAATTCGGCGCACTACTTTCTAGAAGGAGTTCGATTGGAGAGCGCCAGCCTTGTGCACGCGCCGCGTCTTTTTTTGCCGTTTTTTACGGCAATTAGGAAGAGATGGACGGAATCACAGCTGGCGTGCTACAGTCGAACTCCATTAAAAAATAGTGCGCCAAAACGCCTGAAGCCGTATCTTCCGGCCCGTTTTTTACGGCAATTAGGAAGAAATGGACGGAATCACCCCCTCTCCGTAGCCTCCCATCACGTATACGAATACTCCACCTGAAATCCGTACCACCTCAGATTCGTGTGGTAATGCCTTTAACGATTTAAAGAGAAAAGACCTCAGGATGTGTAGCATTAGAACAACTGTAAACGTATAACAAGTTTTTTTTTATTCAAGATTGTCAGTCGTGTTAGATTCAGAAAAATTAATTATTTATTTAGCTGTTCTCGGCTACGTTACACTTTAAGGGTTTTGCTAATTTATTCTAAGAAAAATCCCATTAATAAACCTAACTGGGATCTTTAATATCGTTGCGAAGCTTTGGACGTTTTTGTTTTGGACTAAAGTTGATATTTTACTGAAGAATGAGCCGGAATTCGCTCTACCATTAGTTGCTCCCGAGAGAACTTTTCTGGCTAGGAGTGTCACATGTTTTTTCCTTTCCGTTTTCACTGTTTTGAAGTTAATTTCTCAGTGATTTTCTTGCCGCACATAAAATTCATGTAATTTTTTGAAATTAATAGTTACAGCTGGTTTTTTTTTTAAAATTCATTTGTGACTTTTATCGTCTCTTTACGTATGACACGTCAGTGAAATCCGGCAAATTTATCGCAACAGAAAATCGTCATGATCTTTTACTGTTGTTTTAGAATGCCTTAGAATATAATAGAAATCACATGAACGGAAATTAGTGGCAGAGAAATTTTGGGGAGAGTAGGCACCAGCGAAAGTTCTTTTAAAAAGAAATGCGAAGGGACAAATTCGTCGAAATGTCGCTGTTCCGAGTAATGTAGACAATTTGTCTGATGAAATAAACTCTGAAATGTTCTTGTTCTTTGTTACAAAATCAGTTTCACTATAGTGATGTAATCGATGTTAGTATAGTGATGGACGAAGAATTAGGTATGCACGATTATTTTGGATGCAAATTTAAGCGCGAGTGTTAAACAGCGTAGCCGTAATATTTTGTTGATGGTGACCAACGCTGTCACTTCTATATAGTCAGAACGAATGCCTGGGGTTAATCTGAAAATTCAATCAGTAAGAGAAAGAAACAATAAAAATATAATAGAGAGATTATTGATTTCATTGGAAGAAGTTAGGAGTGAGGACTAAGCAGTGGCAAGAGGTCACCGCTTAGTCCCTATATTCTCTGAACTGTTCATATTCAAAGTGGATGGGTTTAGGTACTAACCCTTTTTGCCCTTTTAATCATTTAATTTAATTACTCCACTAGTAATAAAAAAATCAAGACATCTTGAGGAGTTCCAAAATCAGTATTGAGCATAGGAGTCTTATTTGCTGAAATTTATTGAAGTCGGTGAAATAGGTGAGCTTATTGGAAACGAAAATGAAAACAAAATATGACAAAATTGCGGGACTGAGGATAATCTTTGAACATAATTTACTGGATTGCATTTTTTTTCTTAAAAAAAAAGAAACATCTATGTTGAGTAGTGAGGAAAAATTTCAAGTTTGAGACCAATAAGAAAATTCTCTTAAAATTTAAATTTCATGAGATAGTTTGATAAAAACATCTTTTCTCTGGCATCTCCCGGTATCTCTCCAATAATTTTAGTGAACAGATATTTTTACGTTAAAATTAGCAGTGGTACTCTTATTGTTGTTGGATCAAAACGAAGTGAAGTTCGGTACAGTTGCGCAAGCAGCTGCGCTCGAAACGGTGCGATGGAGCGTAGCGGTTAGGATCAAGGGACACCATTTATCGCTGCAGTTTCCGATGGTCCCATCTCGATCCCAACCGCCATCTTCACCGTGCTACTCCGAGCGCAGCCGCTTTTGCAACCGCATCGTGCTTCGTTTCATTTTGACCTTACTATACTTTGTACCGTATCCTAATAATGAGAACGACCAAATCTAGAGAACGGATGTTTGATAGCATCACATAGGTTTCTTCTACTCCTTCCTCTATTTTTAGGCTAAATCCTCTTAGAAACAATACAGTAGAAATTGTAGAGACTTTACTAAAAAAAAAACAGAGGAAGAAGACGCACATTAGTTACAAAGATAGTTTTTTCTTTGAAACAATTCTAACTGCTTTGTTTTTGCGTACTTCTGAAACTCATGAAAAAGTCCATATTTTTCAGTGTTTGAAATCGTCTGTGTCGCCCCTCATGGGAACTTTTCAAAAGGATAGTAAAATAATCTATTCTGAACTCGCTACAATTTCAATTTCGGATTCAACAACAAAATCACATGGGGTTTATAAAGCTGTCTATGTTTACCGTGCAACTATGGACCTGCGATTGTGTTATTTCAGGAACCCCTCCCGCTGATGATATCGAAACCATTGTTACGAATTGAAAACATGTTGTTTTGCTCATCTTTTGGGTACTTGTCCTTTAGTTGACCGATACTATAATAGTTTCATCAAAAACAGAAAGAGATCGTCATTTGATCGAGTACAAAATGGTCTTTTCATATTTCACATATATTTCGACGGTGTTCTATGTGTGAAATAACAAAAACACAATTTTCCTACAATAACATTAAATTTGATAATCGAAGTAGTAGTGGGAAGTAGAAAGAAGGGGAGAACTGCCAGTAGTTTTGAGTTAAATAATGGAAATTCTCAGTACAATAGGATAAGACCAGAAATATATGTAGAAGAGAAATATTGCGGCAGCTTTTCCAGAGTATTCCATTTCTATTTCATTTCGATGCATGGTGTGGATGTCTCGGAAGGACTATTTCGGTGAAACTTCCGCATGCGCTGCATTTCCGCCGGTACTAGGACTTTGCTCATGAGCATACGAAATGCTACCTAATGCTACCTGGTACTTAAGTTTGCTCGCACGTCCGCGACACGCCCGCCGCAACTCATCTGCCTTTCTACCTAAGAGACGCTTCGTCTGTTTCTATCGGTCTGAATGACATTTTGCACTTTCAATTGACTGTGTCCCAATCGAATTCGCAGAGTACTGTACTTCAGCCGAAATATTTATTTCTTTAGCTTTATTTGACCAAGACTGTTAATTCCATTACAGCCATGATTTGTTGTTCTGCGGTTGCACCGATGGTGGCATTGCAAGGTCAACAATAAAAGGGCACAAACATACTCGGTTCAAATAATATTTACGAAGGACAGTGATGGTTTTGAGAGGAAAGGTGGAAAATTACGGTGGGAAGAAATGAAAAAGTTTAATTATTCCTACTAGTCCGCCAGGATTTTCGCTGGACATTTCGATCACTTTCTACAACTAAATTACTTTGTAGACCTACTACAGGAGAGGGTTTTGGAGGAGAATGGAGAAGACCGAGAAAAACTGAACAATTCACAAAAATGCAACAATATTTGTTATTCGATTGCACCAAGTCCTTCAAAACAGCTTAATATACATACTACGTAGAACAATTGTTAATATATCTCATAAAGACAAATACGACAAAAACACAAGAACAATTAGCTTTTCATTGACAATCTATACCTTTTTCGATATCTTTTGCATTCAATCCATATGATTTCGGAACATAACCATTAAAATATCGCGTGGACGTGAGTTCTTGACCAGAGTTATCAAAGGAATTTTATCAAAGTGTCATAAACCTATATACGTGTCCGGAAGGACTTTGTACGGTGGACATGTGACCTTGGTACGTGAATTCGCGTACTCGTATGTTAATCACGGTTTTTGTTAGAAAATTATTGTCAAGTTATCAATTTTATGACAAATTCCGATAATGATAAGATAAGGGTTTGTATGTGAAATGAGGTAAGAATGAAAAAGATATAAATAAAATGTCGGGAAATGAAAACGGTCCATCGGATATTAAAGACGTCTTAAAACGCTATTTCTCGCAAAAGTAAGTACGGTGGACTCAAAGAATGACAATTTTCATGTGATAAAGAGTGGAACAAATCTTTCGAAACAGGGAAAACCAAATAGGAACGATGGATTTTTCATCGAGTATCCGTGGAAACATAACAAGAACATAAAGTTGTGTTGAAATTCGTAACTAGTGCATAAACTCTATGTGAATGTAGTTTTTTTGCTTAACTTAGCTTTAACTTTTCTGCAAGTTAAAAACTGTACCCTCCCCTTGTTTGAGAATGCGTAAGAAGATTTGATTCCTACAGACTTAAAAAGTGCGAAAACTGCGTTCAAACACCTTTTAGCTATTTCCTTCTGTTTCTTGAAGTTTCCCTAAAAAATAGTCTCAGGGGAGCTGTAGCGCTGTGCTGGTGTTTAAACGTTTGTACGGTGGATGGATCGAAACCACCAAGCCAACCCAACTAATCGTTCTACATTTCGAGATGAGATTTATCCCGAAGGTTAACGTCACTGACGTGGTGCATCAGTTGGTCCTTAAAAACCATTGTGCAGACCACAGACGCGTTCATAATTCTGTACGATTCCGAGTTGTTGTTGATACTTCCATTTCGGATGCTGACTTCAGTTCAGAATCGTGGAATAATCGCCATCGATTCACACCATTCATTAAGTACTTCTTTTTTTGCAATTGATGTTAACAGTTTTGCTCGCAAAAACTTGTTCATCATTAGATTGCGCCCTTTTGGAGTTCGCTTCCCCTACTTTTGCCCTTTCGCTATCAGACAATCGCTGAAGAACACTAACATGATCATTTCGTTGCATTGTTATGCCATATGCACATAAATACCACCATAAGTCCAGTGATTATAAGGGCATCCGAGAATATCGCAACAATTTTCGCTGCTTTTTTATTGGCATCAGTGCACGAACATATGCACTTTGGCATATAGCTCCTGCCCAATGTTAATAACGTAATTTGAATGGATGACATTTAATGTGCATTGAGAGATTAGTATAAAAAATAATACACGTGAACTGAACAGTTAAATGGCCCGAATTATCGCAAACGGGAATCGGTTCAGTGCTAGAAAAGTGTCCGGGTTTAATGATGACGCTGAGCGAAGTATACAGAAATTTTTGGAATCGTGACAAATAATTTCCGTTTTTTCTTCTTTTCCATTAAGATTACCAACCACAGCGTGTTATTTAGAATTATTTTATCGTGATTAGTATTAGGCGAGGAGAAGGAAATGAATGAGTTTATTCTAGTTGTTAAGTTTATTGACTGAAATTTGTGAGAATTTTGATCCTGCTGAAATTTCCAAAAACTGTGATCGTAATGAGAATTTCGAAAATTGTAATCCTAATGAAGATAAGGATGATGGCTTGATGTGAAATGGGGGGAGGGCGACTGTGGAGTGGAGGCAGTGGAATTCTGCCCTCAAAAACCTCGAGAACCTTTGACGTTATTTGTTTTTCAATAGGAAGTGTTGATGTCAAATTTTAAATTGGATGTACGTGAGAATTTCTGATATAAATGAGCTGACAGATTGAAAAATTACAATAAATCTGCTATTATTTTACTCACAAGCGGTTCAATTGCTGATCAGATTGGACTCTGGAAATCACAATGTTCTCAAAAGGTTCCATTTCTTGAAAATATGTATAGAATGTTATCTTAACTGTTTATTACTTTATCAGTGTATTCATTTTGGTGGATTTATTTTTACTCGAAATATAAATAATATCTATATTGATATATTTAGATGTTAAAAAAGTGTCTCTGAAAGAAGTTTTTTTCTTTTTGTGTTCCTTCCTATTTGAACTGAAATTGTCTCAAAATATGTTTTGGACTCAAATCGTCCCAAACAATAATTCATTTGAACGAAAAATTGTACTTCTATTCTTAAAGACGTTCCTAAAAAGATTACACAGAAAAACTACGAATTGCACAAACCACGAGAACTGCTTACCGAATATTCCTTTCCCACCCACTCCGGCGCCCTCTTCATGCATTCTTTTCATTTTCATTTTTAGTGACAAACTATTCACTTAGCAGTAGCTAGGGAGTGTCGAGCATGATGGTAAACGCGAATCTATCATAGCTTATGACAGATTTCAAGGGGAATCAACAGTTTCTAAGATGCCCCCGGGCACACTTTTGATATCATGCGTCCGAAATTTATATTAGTTCGAAAATGTTTCTTTTTTCAATGTTTCTCGGAAATACATCAACAGTGTTCGAAAATGAAAAAGTGACGAGGTGGTGACGCACAGTTTTAAATGAGCATCGCGAAGACATGACAGTTGATTCTGAAAGTTTCATATCGTCAAGCCCATCGTCATCATCGCTCATTGTTGAAAATGTTAGATAAGAGACCGAAAAATGATGTGACGCTGTAAACAGCGCCAGAAATAGAAGAAAAGCTCACGATTAACATGCTCGGTCAGGAATGTGGTCAAATGATTACCCATGTGACCGCATTTCTTTGTTAGATTCAAAAAAAATCATCAACAAGTAAATTCCAAACATAAAAAATATCTGCAAACGTGCCTTCTTGGGTAATTTGCAAAAGAGTTGAAGCGTTATCTGAGAAAAGCAGGAACTCTGAGAGTCGTAAAACGTGCCACCGACTTTTTGATACCATTCGTACCGCGTTTTCCCACAATACTAATTTTCTCAAAAAAGAAATCCCACAATACTTTTTTTCTCACACACTTTTCGCTTTGTTTTCTATCTCGATCTTCCCCGTATAACATCCTATAGCATAAAAAAACAGGTCCAAATTGTAGCTGATTACTTTTAAGAGAAGCTTTCACTCATCTGCGGTGAGAAACTTTACCAAGTTTTGTGATATGAAATGTTCTGAGAAAGCTACAATGTCGGATCATTGAGATCTCCGTAATCATGATCGCTGAGCGAAAAGCTATCGAAAAGAGAGCATTAATTTTGTATATTGAATTCCAGAAACACAAGAAACCTTTGGAATATTGGAAATATTATTAATATTTAGAAAGCAAGAAATGTAGATGTCAGGAAAACTTTGTTATGAGCCAATTATAAAAATCATGACAAAAAAGTACTGTTTCCTTATTTCTGATAATAAATAATCAAAATGTAGGGGAGTGTTGAAAGAGACTAATCTCTAAGCAATTCTTTTGAAATTTGAGCGCGCGAAAAAAGTAGATTTGGGAGTGTACAAGAAATGTACTACATGCAACGGTGAATCACGAAGGATTGATTATCGGTAATTCGAGAATCTGTCGGATGAAGTCGTCATTCGAAGGCAGCCGAATGCGATCCTCTTGCTCTAAACTCTTTTTTAAACATATCATGTTATGCCAAAAAAGTGCACATCGCTTAGTGGAAATCTGACGTGTTTTTCGGCATCGAAGCGATGAGCGACTTACACTAAAACAGAAAGAATGAAATTTTGATTTACACACCTAATAAACGATTGAAAAATACTGATTGTGTCCGACAAAACAAGCTACGAAAAAGTGACCCAACAAACTAACTGTCTTAATTCGCTGAAGCCTAAATCACAGTAAATGCTGAAAGTGAACCTTTTCGGATGAAACCGTAACCATAATGTAGGTGATTGAAAACTCAAATACTCTCCTTTTGAGGCACCGCAGTTTCATTCGAAAAAAGTGGCCCAAAATTTGAGAAGATTCACCAGGGAACAATGCTCAGTGAAGCTCTAAGGTGTAGAAAAATAGTAAGTCGCTGGTAAATCCTGAAGTGGGACTCATATCACGAGAACCCTCAAGTGTAAATACGAGAAAGAGGGGAAGAGAGAGAGGAAGAGAGAAAGTGAGAAGGAGAGAACTGTCGAAAGACACAGACTACTAAAATTGGTTTTGTAAACAAGAGATTCGACCATACAATAACGGGTCCTCATCCAGAAACCTTGAGGAAATTGAACTAGGTTAATTTTTTTGAACTTGAACTAATTCAATTTTTTTTTATCCAGAGAAGACTAAGAAAACATAAGTCGTGGGAGGGCCAACAAATAGAATGCAGAGCATGTATAGATGAGTAAGAAAAAACAAATACGTAGATGTAGTTCATATCAAATTCTGAAGCTACGTTAAAAAAACATGTGGTGAACAGCACTTAAATACATTAGAAATTTAAATCAAAGCCAGATAGAGGCTTTAAATAGAAGTGAAATGCTATTTAAAAAACATTTCCGATTTCATAAGAATACATTGTGCTGTGTGATTTTGAATTCTTAATTATGTATAGATGCACCATCGAAATGATGGTGAATTGTGAGTTTACATTTGTATCGAGCGGAATTATGTAATATTGGTAATCCCACTCTAAGCTTTTGGACGAAGCGGAATGATGCTCTCATCATTCTGGTTTTAATCCTTCGAATTTTCGCCAAATCCGAAGAAAAACGAGTATATGCTGAAAGCAGCCTTCAAATGCATTTTTGATGTTTGGATTATTTTCCTAGTAGATATGGTTCGGGATATAATATAGTGCAAGTATCATTGCGAAAAGCGAAACACTACCTTCAAATTCGGGGGATTTGAGGCCTCATTTTATCCAACGAACCAACTCTTTACACTTACTGGATATTGACAAAACGAAGACCCGTGAAATAGATCTCACAATATTTTCACGAGGAGATCACCGTATACAGCTTCAATTTCTCAATTCTATAAACGTAAAAAGTTTCCTCGTTGGGCAAACTGATACCTCAGATACTCCGGGGTATATACTTCAGGTTCTTTGCTTTATAGCGGGTGATTGGTCTCCGTGTTGCCGTTCGTGAAAACCACGACCCGAACATTTCCAACTAGCCTTGGGATATCGCTTTTAAAATTCTTCGGATGTTGCCTTTAACTGTAACTAAGCTTTTTAGTTTGTTGGATTCTTTACAGTATAAGTTTGCCCTCATTGTTAGGTGATATTTATACAGTATTGAAGTCACATACCCTCTTCCTTACAGTTCCCTAGTACGGTACGGTGATGGAGGAACATAGCACGAGAAAGGCAGAAATGTACGACCTAATTAATTGTGGTATTAAATGTGCCTGAAACGTCTGGTAGAGGACTTAGAATATGATGAGGAACGAGAAAAATATTAGGCATAGAAAGAGGGAGAGGAAAATTAGCACGCGTGGAACAATTTTCTTCACTACGTCTGTAGTTCTGCTGGCAACCTGTAGTTACATGATCAGCATGCATTTAAGTTCTGCCATGTGAAGTTACGGAAACTCATCTTTTTCCTAGTTCTCAGTTTCTACTTTTTTTCTTCTTTCCTTTCCCTTGTTCTTTTCTTCCGACTCTCCATTTTAAAAACTGTCTGGAGGGGCGTGTCAGTATTTAGTCGAGATAAGTGCGTCAAAATAGACAATGTGTGGTCTGATTTTGCAAACTCTAGTACATTGTCGGCATTACAGAGAATGAAAGCAAAATACGTTCGTAATTCTCTTGTTTGAGATGTTCGAGGGAGAATTTCACACGAATCAGTTATTTGCTATGCAGCTGTAGGATGTTATATTAGCAAAACGTACTGAAATATTGACCAAGAGATTTACATTCTAAAATAAAACAAAGAGAAGCGATGGGACCTTGATATGGGCAATGGAGAAGAGATAAGGATGGCGTCTCCATTTTGACAGCCTATATATAAGTCGTATGTTTGAATGATTATTCATCGAATCACTGTGTGCTTAAATGCTTGAAAGGAGCGAATACATTTTGATGCCATTTGAAGAAATGCGTCTCCAATGTGTCGAATGCACTTCGTTGTGTACGAAGTAGATTATGCGTTCTCTACCCGGTCATATGTCCTTTAGAAAAAAAAACGGTTATTTGCCTGCGTATCTGACGAGATGAGTACCGAGTGAAGAGCTGTGGCGGGGATTTTATAGTCGGACGGGGAATTGTCAGCAAACATAGTGATAAGCAGTGAAGCAAGAGTTCAACGTGATGAACCCGCACAACCTCTAAGTGAAGGCGGTTGGCGCCATGCATCCGTCATCAGTCGCGCTTTTATAGCGCCCGTCTATCTTATCTATGCACGTATGGCATTTACAGCGACCTAATGCACTAGAACGACGATTGCTAAAGTAGTTAAAGAGATGTGAAGTACCGTACAAGGCGGAGGGGGAAGGTTAGAAATTTGAAGAGAACACAAGAACTTCCAGGTAAAACCTAATTTAGTGACCCTACAAGACTCCATATGTTGGATTGTCGACAGATTCATATATAAAAATTATTACTAAAAGGAATCAGCACACTAAAATGGCTTCCTTGAGAATATAAACTTGATGAAGTTATTTTGACCGTGCAACTCGTCCGAACGAGGTCCTTATCGTCATTCAAAGGCGTGTCAACCCACCATTGGCTGGATTTTTTACTGGTCTTTGAAGCCTACTGCAAGTCAAACAGAAGGCTTCTTAATTTTCGTCCCTTCGCAAGAATGCAGCCTCGTGTACGACCTCACCAGGGATTCTCACCAAAATCTGCTACCGAACACTTTCTCTTTCTCTCCTCGTTCTTGGAGATCTAATTTATATTTACTGAAAAAAGTTGGTGAAAACCAATCATTAAACCGACGTCCGAGGTTCTCTAACCTCTAATGTAGTTTTTCTACGAAGCCCACTGTTGGGATAAATATCAATCAAAGCTTCTTTGTGATAATTGATAGCGGGTGAGCGATAGTATTGTAAATCTTCACAGTTAAGCCACATCCACTGTGATTTCAAGACATTATGAGGAGTTTTTTATCTTCAGTGGTGATATGATGCAGTAGTAAATCTTATTCTGTTACCGGAATATTTGATTTGAAAATTGGGCAGCTCATTCCCACGAACCTTTTTCGTGGTGCAATCACGGATAGCAATTTTGAACCCGTTGAACAGCGGTTTCAATCAATCAGATGATGCAGTCTTTTCCAGAACGAAATTGACAAGAGAAAAAAGCAGCAGTTGATTCAATACATTTGTGAGCTGATTTGTACCAGAAATCCTGAAAACTTTCTATTCGCCGCAGGATAATAATCGTAGAAAATTTCTTCTGAGAGGGATGGGGAAATGAAATTTTCTCTTCTACGACCTAAGCGGGGACTAGTTGGTGTTTTGGAACAGTAAAAAACAACAACAAAAAACATTATATTAGAAGCGTTGAATGATAAAAAAAACTGGGAAAATTTTATTGGAGAATTAAATAACTGAGAATTAGGCGCTATTTGAAATACTTTTATAACAATATTTGATAAAGAGGCCACCATAGAAGATGCTACCATGTTTGCAGTTGTTGGAAATATCATTTCTCAATTTCTGGACTCCGTAAAACTAAATAGTTCAGCGATTTTATTGAAAACATGCGGTAACCGGTGCCATTAAAGCAGCAATTTTAATTTTGTTTTTCAAATTGTAGTTTTGTGCAGTTCATGAACAGAGAAAGTGTACTGTGTGTGTCATGCGATTTTCTGAACGATTTTACAGCAATACAACTGAAAAAGTGTTCAGTTTTTTCTGGTCATGAAAACGGAGAATTTGGCCGGATTATCCTGTGCAATTACGGACTTTTGAGCAAGTTTCTGATCTGTTGTGCACGTGATTAACATTGCCGGTTAGGAATCGGGGAGAAACGTCCATTTCGTTCTTTAATGTCCAGCCTCGAAATGCTGGTCTCCGATGAAGCGGCAAAAGTGAGCGGAACTTTCGCTGTGGCGCAGAGCGGACGTACAGCGTTTTACTGCTGCTTATGCATTTTCATACTATTGACAGCTGACTGCGAAGTGTTCCAGAGAAAAAAGAAAGAAATGTTGTTTGTGACTATTGTCAACAAAGAAGCACCTTAAAACAACGACATGAGCCGTGCCTTTTTTCAAATGCATCAGAGGTTTAATATCGTCGTAAACAGATGATTTTTCCCCCTACTTCCTTATCTATCTCTGGAATTTCTCTGGCAGTGATTGGAAAAAAACAGTTAAAAGAACAGCACTTTGGAAGTTCTATGAACGATGACATTTCATGCAGAGTGTATCGATGAGTCAAAGTGTATATAGGAAAGAAATGAGATGTGTTCCTGGAATGACGTGGTCGCTTTGTGCTTTGCTGCGACTAACTTCACATTGTGCAATAGGAATGATGATCGACGGTGTGGGATGATGAACATCGTATACAATACAAAATCGCACGGAACATTTCAATTACAATCGTCCGTTGCCACATAAAAACGTTTATGAGCACTCCGTGAAGCAGATATGATGGTGTTTTTTGCATAATTGAAAGATTATAAAATAGAATATTATATGGAATATCAATGCAGCTGGAACGGAATGTTTCATATTTGCGACATTAAAACGATGCTGCCTCTTCAAAGCTGAAATGCTCGCACTGATAAATTGTCCGCTTTATGTTAACCAATACGCGGGTCATGATCTAAGGTCGAGCTAGGGACTTTTTTTTTGGAGACGTTTCCTTTGTATTTATTCTTATCATTATTCCGATGATGGTTATCGTGCACTCACTACAATACAGGTAGTTATGGGTGTGGCCGCTTATAGTAGCTACTGCTTTATAAGTATTACTGTGGGGTCTTTGGCAATAAAGATACACATTTTGGTTCGTCGGCTAAAATAGCGCTACATCTCCCGCGTCGAAGAGTGATATCTTTGGCCTCTGGAGAAAGAGACAAGCTCATTGAGCAACTTATACGGTCAAATCAAAGCGGTGAATTGCTATGACAATCCTAATAAATCATATTACTGAAGACATAAGGGTAAAAATACAAGATGGAATGAAAGTATACAAGTATGAGATAAATAACATGCTTAAGACATAGATAAAAGCAATAATTACAAGTACAATTCGTGAACCTGGAGATTTCCATTTAACTTTAAAGTCATCCGCTGTAAAAAAAACATAAATACTCCGACTCCTATCCTACCTTCTGATGGCAAAGATTATATTCCGTGGTGTTATGGTATGATGCCATTGGAACATACATTCTTCACCTGAAGAGAGAAGCAGAAAGCCTCGAAAGATCATGACTTCCTCAAGTAGTCGACCAATTGCTCAGTTCAGTGGAAAGAATCTCTTTCACTGCCCTACCCGTCGCCTTCATGATCCGTCCCTCGACGAATAATTCACAAATAGTTTCTGCTTAATCTCTTAAGTGGCACGCGTCTGAACACAAAGTGCACTGCACGGTGGCGGTATGTTGAGATCCCATTCGAGTGTCCTGTACATAGAAAGATGAAGAAAATTAGTACTTGTTACCCCCAGGAAGGTGTTCGTGACACTGATCCAATTGAACAGGAGAGAGTACATATAAACGACACGGTAGGCGCACAAATACGGCATTAAGCGTAGTGTTTCGCTCACTTTTCTACGATGCGGGTATATACGTCAAAAGCGGTGCGGTGGTCAAATGCCCAGGACGTATACACATGTCTTAGGCGCTAAAGGCGCTAAATAACTAAAGGAAAAAATTCAAAGAAAAATTCAAAGTTGAATTTTCTTGCCGTCATTACATATAAATATGTGCAAAAATGGTGAGCCAGCGCTTTTCCTATAAAAATCACACCTTTCTGCGCTACATATGCCTAGTTTTGTTTTTTGCGACGAGCATCCTAACGAAATCAAAGTTCGAAGCGAGAAGTTCTTAAAGTGCAAATTTTTTTCAAAGAGTCCTTTCGGGCTCACCTTTACTGCTTCAGTGATTTTTTCTCCGGAAGTTACGGTAAAAGTGCTGTCTCCGTTTCTATTAGCTGCTAAAATCCTGCGGTATCTGGACCGACTTCTTAATTATTTGTACCACGTTTTGAGGCTGTTAGCGTATCTGCTACAGCCTTTGGCTTTAATAATCCTTCAATGAGCAGGTCAGCTAATTCTATCTTAAAAAAAGAACTTCTTCCAAAGTATTTAATATCATCGTAGAGCAATAGATGACTCCATCGTCTTTTTTGAAAACCAAACCCGGTTTTTAAACCGCTGAACTGTATTGTTTTTAAACTACAGAGAAGTTTAGTAGATCCGCAAACATTTCCAGATAGCAAAATCGAATTCAAGATAAGGTTCAAGACTACAAGGTTTGATGAAAGATCACTATATCAGTTGAAGAGTCAGAGTACGCGATGCGCGCATTTGCAAATGTCCCAGTGTAGCCGTGCCGTACACTGAATTACCTCAAAAAAATATGAATTCAACATATTTTAAAACGCTATTGTATGATGACCAAGGGCGTCTATGTCCTAGTCATAACTCGTTTTGTGGTCTACGGTCATCGCTCTCATATTGTTTTAAAGACGTTTGAAGCTATGTTCTCCTGTGCGATTCGAAAATTTGCATCATTTTTTCGACGTCAAAGCCACTGCACGTCATCATACGCAATGTTTCGTTATCAGCACCTTCTTTCCCCCGTCCACCTGGATTCACTAAGATGCTTCGAGTACTAATGTACGAACGCATCAATTCTAACTCATTTTTATTGCGATCAGTAAGATACCAGTTATTTACGGAGATTATCCCTCTCTTGGTTCTATTTTTAACCATACTTTGCTCTTGCGGTGCGGTATTAATGAAGAACATTTATTTATTTTGACTATAAATCCACATCTCGACGCTCGATTCCGTTTTCTTAGATGATTGAGAAAGAGATTTGAACTCTAAACGTTCTTTACAGGAAGAAAAAATGCAAATGTCTTTTCAAAGTGATAATTCAAGTCCAGAGGCCAGAGTAAGCCTTTTTTGACGAAAGGAATCATTACTCTGCTAACGCAGAAGAATTCTGCGATAAATGTTATCGATTCGATCCAAAAATATTCAAAAATTTGCTTGGTCTAATTGAAATGCTAAGAATACTTGACGACAATTTTTCATCTTTTTGTTTCTGTTTTCAAAGAAAAAATCCTTGTTATCTTCAAATTTAAGCTGCTCGTTAGAAAGTGCATTCAAATATATAATGTATGTCTAAATCTATATACAGAGTGTAGATTTAGATCCACATAGGACTAAACTAGGCCTCAATGCGTTTCGGTGAAGTTCGTTGATGGAAATTATGAAACCTCAGCAAAAACGTTCTTCTATTGATATTGATTTGTCAGCCGCACCAAACATCCGGATCGAACAAACAGTTGAACACGTGAGCATACCAGTTCCTATTTCAAAAGAAAAAATTACAGCATCGAGTTGCATCTTTGGAAGTTTGGTGATCTCTGCTGATTCTGCACAAAAATGTGCAAACATACTGTGTGAAAAGAAGAATTTGTTCTGTTAAAACACCTTTAGCAATTTCTTTTCCTGCAATTTACAGGAAAATCTGCGAATTTACGTTCCGTTGACAGCATCAAGTATGTAAACAATTACCGTTAACGATCGAGTGGTTTTATCAGATTAAGGTCGGTTTGAAAAAAAAATGAAATGGTTAAATGAGGAGGAACAAAATTGATGTTTTGGGGAAATTTTTGGCTGTGCACGCAAATGGCTATGTTGATTCTGAACTCCGCAGGGAAGCCAAATTGCCTCATAGAGGTGGAGTGGATGAAAAGAATGCTCAGGAGAGCGTGATGCACGTCGCGCTTCTGCCTAATTTATTTGACACTGGTTCTGCGGAAATGTTTTAGATAATATTAAGAAATATGATTATGTGGGAATGATTAAGAAGAGTATCTGGGAATGATTATGAAGAGTTCGGTTAAAGAAGGGAACGAAGGCAAGACGGACGGAAAATTTATCAAATGGTGTACTTATCCTGCTCAAAATAAGAAAAATACGATATATATGAGAAAAGGTGAGAGCTGGAACAAGGATAAAAAAAATTATCGAAGTGAGAAAATGAATGGCAAGGAAGCTGAAGCTGAATAGAGAAGATTCCAGCGTTTCCGATAGGCAGCACCGAAATCACCCTATCTTTCCCATAATTTACTGCATACAACCAGAAATGGATGAATAAAAATTCCGATGGAATTTTTCCGCTATTTCATCGAATCTTCGCTTCCGATATAATTAACGAGGGCTGCAGTTTTCAGGAAAAAGTTGGTTTTTTCGAATACAAAAGAAGCTTGGGGAATTACAGTCGGATAGAAGGATAATGCATCAAAACGTCATTTTAATTATGTATTTTAGAGGATTAAATATCTTCAAAGTTTTATTTATGTCTTCTGGTTATGATATAATGAATATTTTACATAATACGTCCATTATAAACAAATTTCTCATTCCCGTAGCATTTCTAAATAACATGATAATGTAATTAAATGAGTATTTTATGGATTCTTCATTGGTACTCAAATCAGAGTTACCAAAGGTGTATAAACTTGACAATCAAGTGTGCTAACTGATACTTTCCCGCTTACAGAAGCAATATGCGGAACGAGCTCGTCGAATGAGCACACTTTCACGGAGTGATGCAATTCACGGTTATCAACCCGTAAAGCAGGTGGGTCGATCAATTTTTCCGGCAGTTTTTCGTTTCGTTTTCCATTCTTCCATACACTCATTATATTTTTATACAAGAAAAGTAGTAAATATTATAGTAATAAACTGTACTCAGATGGATCAATGGTGATTCAATGAAGAGGTGAAAATCCCATTAGAATTTTTATTTATCCATTTCTGGTTATATGCAGAAAGTTATGGGAAAGGTGGGGTGATATCGGTGCTACCTATCGGAAACGATTCAATCCAATGGTTAGAGAAAAATCTACCACCAAATAAAAACTGCTGGCCGATTGAGCGCTGTTTGGCAAGTTTTTGATAAGGCGTACCTTCAGCCTTTATGAGTCATCATTATTTTGAAATATAAAAAATAAACGCCAAAAAAAAAACAGCTGTTGGAACGATTAGCGATGAAGAACAGGGAGTAATTCAAAAATTTCTTTTTGATGGATTATTGTTCTGTTGCAGGAGAGAAAGAGAGCTTAGGAAACTATTCGGTAAGAACGTATGTTTGCACTGGCCTCTTAAAAGAGCATTACAGTATGGTGTTGGTTATTATGGTAATGCTGACTGGTTTGAGTTCGAAGGCAACTTCAAGAGTGCAATCAAATGTGACATTCATTATGCCCTCGTGCCCAGCGACGTCCGGGATGATAGTAGAGGGTCATTTGCCGGAACGGGGACTACACATAATTTGTGCAAAGCTTCCTAGCTTTGTCTTTTTTCCTTCAAAGGCATCACCACACGAATCTGAGGTGATACGGATTTCAAGTGCAGTATTCGTATTCGGGATCGTAGATTATAGAGAGAAGGGTGATTCCGTCCATTTCTTCCTAATTGCCGCAAAAACGGTCCGGACGATGCGGCTTCCAGCGATTAGGCGCACTACTTTTTAAAAGGAGTTGGATTGGAGAGCGCCAGCAATTAGGAAGAGATGGACGGAATCGCCCCCCTCCCCTCTCTCTCCATAATCTACTTTCCGGTCACTCACTTTTGAGGATATTTTTCTATTCAATCCCGAACATTCTCACAAATGATTATTTTCGGGGATGATTTAACAGACGTATGTTAGCTGTAGGTAAGAACCTATCTAGATGACTTTTGAATCTTTTTTTTTGCGGATCGCAAGTTGATGCCCGCTATGAGTTGGCACTGAACCACATGTTTTCCTCTTATTTGTATTATGATCAAGTGAGCGCAGATAATTGAACTAGTAAACAGATAGGTGAATGAGCCAGCCTTGACCTTTATCATTGGTTACTGAGGATTCAAATTTCTCCTTTCAGAATTCAAATCCGTTGCCCGAACATCCACGAATTTACGAACGTGGACATGAACATTCAAGATCATGGAATCTTGAGAATCAGCAAAGTATGTCCCCATCACCACCGCAGCAAAACGACTATCAATACTATCAGATGGCAAGTTTTGTGCATATTTATATTCACATGATTTGGTGGTTGTCACATGTTGTTGACAACATGTTTTGTCCGTGATCAGCTGATGGTGTTAGGCATATGAAAGGAACGCTAGTGATTTTATGGTTTAAAGGCGGCATATAACGAATCTGACGTGGTGAGAGAATCAGCGGGAAAAGCTAGACATGGGGAGGTAGATTGCGAGATGGGAGTAACTCCGCTCTGCTCTCACTCATCGTCGTAAGAAACAGCGTTGGAACCGCTTTGGTTACAACGGGGTACGTTAGACATTTTGGTTATAACAAGGTACGGTAGAAGACATCACTGATCTTTGACCAATCGCGCGTGGATGCGGCGCGTGCTTGCAGCTGAATTCGTCTTTGAAGGCATCACCCCACGAATCTGACGTAATATGGATTCCCGATGGTCAAAGGCTATACGTGATCGTAGATTGCAGAAACGGGTGGGATTCCACTCATTTCTTCCTAATCGTCGTAAAAAAAAACACCTCAGAAGATGCAGCTTCGAGCGTTGTGGGGCGCTATTTTTTTTTACAACGAGTTCTATTGGTGCGCGCCAGTCTTGTGGACGCGCCGCATCTTCAGGGCTATTTTTTTTACGGCAATTAAGAAGAAATGGACGGAATCACGCATCAAGCCGTACCACTCTAGATTCGTGGGATGATGCCTTAAAAACGTCGTCTTCAATGCTTTTTCTTACGACGATTAAGGAGAGATGGGGGAACCACCACCACTGATTGAGCAATTCTACAACCCTAACTCCACATTTTCCTGCGAATTTCTTCGCCACGTCAGATTCGTGGTATACTGCCTTTGACTTGTTGATCTGTTTCATTTCCCATGGAAAAATGATATTTCACAATGTACGACTTTCAATAAACTTCAGCATGGTGATATTTCAGTATTTGCTTTCTTTCATTAGGCTGGAAAGGCATCTCCTCACGAATCTGACGTGGTATGTATTTCAGGTGGAGTATTCGTATACCGGATCGTAGACTATGGAGAGAAGGGTGACTCCGTCCATCTCTTCCTAATTGCCGTAAAAAAAAACGGCCCGGACGATACGGCTTCGAGCGATCCGGCGCGCTATTTTCTACAACGAGTTCGATTGGAGCGCGGCAGCTTTGTGCACGCGCCACATCGTTTGGCCCGTTTTTTCTACGGCAATTAGGAAGAAATGGACGGAATCACCTCCTCTCCATAATCTACTATCCCATATACGAATACTCCACCTGAAATCCGTACCACCTCAGATCCGTGATATGCTGCCTTTAACCTTTCGGTAATATCGCCTTCTTCTGGTTCTGGAAGCGTGGAATCTTACGTGATTTGTCCGGTCCTCTACCCTCTATCCTACCCGTAAGCACCCTATGACCACCAAATGCAGTGGTGGTCACGTGATTTCTTTCTGCAGTCCAGGTGTTCTTTGATTCGAATACATAGTAGTCTAGGTGTTTCTCCCACGTATTCGTCATAAACTGTTGTTTTATTTTTATAGCATCAAATAGAGATTTTATTTGTCTGCGACTAAACTAGCTTCGTGGGTCGCATATATTTGGAATATTATGTGTATTCTGCTTTTTTTCTTGGTCTTATAGTATTATTCTGTGTGACAATGCGGACAAAATCAAACTGCTTTTATTGAATCAAGATCATTTACGCTGAAACATGTATGCATAAGAGGTGGTATTTTCCACGTTCTTGCTTAATATTGATGAATAGTGCACAGCTTTGTACTAATAATTTTTGGAACTTCTCTAAAATTTCTCACGAATCGATATCATTTGAAAAAGCTGCTGGCTTTCATATAGGTTAATACTAATCGCTAATTTAATTTTTAAAGGCACCACCCCACGAATCTGGGGTGGTACGGGTTTCCGGTAGGTTATGCCTATACTTACTAACTTAGATACTTAGATGGCCCGTCTTCACTGGACGTGCGGGCCCCAGCATCTCTTCCACTCGTTTCGTTCCCTCGCCATTGTCATCCAAGATGTTTTCAAGCTTCGTGAGTGACGTTGATGAGGTCCTTGAGCTGTATCCAGCTGAGCTCTCAGCTGGTCCATCCGTGCAGCGAACACGTCACCCCATCTCGTTGGCGGTCTCTCTCGGGGGCGTTTAGCGTCCCTTGGGAAGCACTCTAGCGTTCTTTTAGGCCATCTATCGCCGATTCTTCTCATAATGTGTTCTTCTCATCTATGATTTGCTTTCGATATATATTCCGATGGGTCGCGAAGACGTCGAACAGATGGGCACGAAGATCTTGGTCCGTCAGTTGGTCCGTAGATTCCCTGACGGCTGCGAATGCTGCCTATGCTGCTCTCATTCTTCTATTCAGTTCTTCCTTCAAGTCGTTTTCCATGTTCATAGAACGTCCGAGGTATACGTATGACGGAGTTTCCACGATTTGGGAGCCTTCAAGTTGTACTCCTCCGTCCTCGCAGTGGCCGTTCTTCATGAACTGTGTCCTCTTTCTGTTTATTCGTAGTCCTGTTCTCTTCCCTGCTTCGTTCAATTCGTTGAACATCGTTTCTGCTTCATTGGTACTGCTCGAAAAGAGAACGATATCGTCCGCGAAACGAAGGTTCGAAAGAAATCTTCCATCAACACGTATGCTCCTTTCTTCCCAGGATAGTGATTTCATTATCCATTGCAGTGCAGAACAGCTTCGGCGATATAGTATCGCCTTGTCGTACCCCCTTTCCAATGGTGAGAAGGCGGTGGAAAAGCTGTATCCTAGTCGTGCATCGATCGTAGCAATTGGCTAATGTCCTCACATACGACACATCCACACCTTGATCGACCAGCGCTGACAGTATTGCATTCGTTTCTACGCTGTCAAAGGCTTTCTCATAGTCGACGAAGGTTAGAACAAGAGGCAGGCGGTATTCCCTGCAAACCTCTGTGACCCTCGACACGGTCTGGATGTGGTCCAAGCAGCTGAACCCCTGGCGGAATCCAGCTTCTTCTTGAGGCTGGGTTTCATCCAGCCTCCTAGACATGCGCGTGAGGATGATCTTGGTGAATACATTGTATAACACGCTCAGCAAGCATATCGGACGGGTGTTTCGAAGGTCCTCTCGGTCACCTTTCTCATGGATAAGAACGGTTCGTGACGTCTTCCACTGGTTTGGATTCTTTCTTTCTGAAGGTAGGATGTCATATGCGCTGCTAAGATTACATGAAGCGGATGGCCACCAGCCCGAAGAAAGTCTGCTGATATAAAATCGGATCCGGGGGCTGTGCCAGGTTTCATGCTCTTGATAGCGACTCGTACTTCCGAAGGGAGAATCCATGGTGGAGCATCGCCAGTGGGGATGATTGGGCTTGACACAGGAGTTGATGAACGGAAAAGGTTCGAGTAGAACCTCTCCGTAATGATTTCCATCTCACGACGAGAAGACGTGCGAGTCCCGTCTTCGCTCAGCAAGGTTGCTAGCGAAATATTATATTCGCGGAGATCCCTGCGGCACTTCTTCAGACTCGTTCTTCTTTGTGCTGCTTCCAGAATCTTTTTCTGCCTGTATTTCGAAAGATTCCCCTGCAACGCTTTTCTGCAGCTAGTGTTTGCTATTAACCGCTCAATGTGCGACACATTCGGATCAAGCCTCAAGGCCCTTCTTCTTTCCAACAATTTCTTGGTGGTCTTCGAAATTCGATCCAAGTCTGTCGTACGCGGCTTCGAGGCACGTTCAGCACAAGCTCGTAATCCTCTGAGCAGCATCTCGTAGTCCACGTTTGGGTCCTCCTCGATGTGCCAGTCACCTTGGGACAAGGAGTACGCAGTCGTCGTAGACGACTTCTTTTCTCCTTCGTTGCCGATAGCAGATGTTCTTTTCCATCGTGTTGTTAAGTCATATTTTCACGAAGGAGACGGTGATCAGAACCACTACAAAACGATGGTACTACTGAGACGTCAAGTAGGCACCACCTCCGGTTGGTGAGTATGTGGTCGATCTCCGCACGAATCTCGCCATTGGGCGATTCCCATGTCCACCGACGATGATTTTTTCTTTATGAAAAGAGAATTCCCATGAAAGAGGCGAGCGGCGGACAACAGCCCGGCGAGACGATTGCCATTTTCATTCCGGTCCCCTAGTCCAAATCTTCTAATCCTGTATTCCTCTTCTGTGGCCTTTCCTAGTTTTGCGTTGAAGTCTCCGACAACGAATTTGTGGAAGGACTTCTCGTCGCGGACTACTTCCTCCAGCTCCTCGTGAAACGCGTCCAATTCGGATTCATCAGCTGCTGATGTTGCTGAGTAGCAGTTGATGATACTGATGGATTTTTGGCGCAGAGGGCCGAGGCGAAGAATGGCCAGACGAGGTGACAGGATCTTGTGAGAATCGACGAGATGGACGACAGATGGATGCACAACAAAACCAACATCGCCTACATTTCGCGACGGAACCTTCTCTCCACGAATGACGAGTGTACCGTCATCCATCTGTCGTACGTCGCTCTTTCTGCACTTGGTCTCCTGCAGAGCAGTCACGTGAAATTTGATACGCTCTGCAGCTCCGAGAAGGGCATGCAGGTCAGCGTCTGGAGACACTGTTCTCGCGTTGTAAGTATGTAAGTACAGAGTCTGAGACAGTCTCCATGGCGAGTCGTGCGTGTGTCTCCTTGGTCCAGAATCAATGACGTCCTGAGCAACCTGAGATTTGATCGCCTCTCACCGGTCGCCACACCGTCCGACGTCTGAGACGGCAAGGCCCAGTGTGCAGGGTGCTGAGGCAGTGAATATGCTGGAGTGGCAAAGAGACTTTTCTCCAAACTAAGCAGCCATGCCACGGCGAGCTTACCTTTCACCACAGGTCGTCGCCCAACCTATATGGATCAGGAGCCGCCTTGCGAGATTTTGCTGAGACAGTGGTGAAATTAGATGTGGTTTACTCTCAGCTAGACTTCCGATTCCGAGAAGTCGGAATGTCGAATGCGTCGAACTCCTTCTCAGCTTGGGAGACCCTGCCGGAGGACGAACCTCCGTTGTGCATCGTAGTTCGACGCCCAGTGTTACCTCCACGCCACTATGAGGCGGTAAACCGTTGTAAGGTTATGCCTATACGGGGTAGATTATGGAGAGGAGGGCGACTCTGTTCATTTCTTCCTAATTGCGGTGAAAAAGGGCCTGGAAGATGCGGCTCGTGCACAAGGCTTGCGCGCTCCAGTAGAACTCATTCTAGAAAATGGCGCCCTCGAAGCCGTTTTTTACGGCATTTAGGAAAAAATGGACGGAATCACCCTACTCCCCAAAATCTATAATACGACCCCGTATAAGTATAACCCACCTGAAACTCGCACCACACCAGATTCGTAGGATGATGCTTTTAAACACCATTTCTATTCTCAAAATGGATGAATATAGGAGATTATAACTCTTTGCCTTCTTCCAAAGAAAATGTTACAATTTTTAACGCGTTTTTTTTTTTTCTCTCAACGTCGCTAGTGTGACAGAGTTGACTAATGAAGTTGAGTTTTGTCACGCAATGTAATATTTCAATAACTATTAAGCGAAGAGTACAAATTTATCCTGAACATAATATCTGATCAGAAAACCTGTGCATTAAGTTTAACGATGACCAGTGAATCAAAAGAATCGAAAAGAAAAAGCCATAGATTGCTAGACGAGAAAATGTAAATGTTCTCAGCATTAAAAATTCAAAAATTCAAATTTCTGTACAGTTTCATCCCTTTCAATTCTTTATTGATTATGATTGCTCCTTTTTTTTCTTCATCATTTTCATTGTTAAAATTCTTTATGTAGTTAGAATTGCTGTTTCCATATACAAGAAAGTAACCAATAATTTAACTCGGACAGATCCTTGATGGGGAGAGAAACTTGGAAAATTACTGCTTATTTAATATATGAGTAGAATAAGATGATGCAGCAACGTTTGTAGTTGGAAGAATAATAGGAATTACCTGACGCGGATACAATGAAAGGAATATTTCTACTTCGTTGTTATGATTTTCTTTTTTTTTTTTTGAAGAACGAAGTGTATCCTCAAGATCGTCCTTATATTCCCGTCATTAACGAGCCACCTGGACACCTCGGAGTACGACAGTTTCACAGACAGGTAAGATCTTCAGAGATCTTCTTCCATTAATTTTTCCTTGCATTATAGTGTTCATGCTGAGCACTATGCTAATTCAGTCGTCCTTTATGAGCAGAGCATTGAGATGTACTTCTACTTTGAGTACAAACTGCACTCCTACTGCTAAAAAACATCTTTTAAGGCGAAATCTTTCGATGAGCGAGGTGAACCGCCTCGTCAAAATCGACGAATGTCCATGGACAGACGAACACTGTCCGAAGCCGAGCGTTCAGCAGCTCGTCAACACACCGCACAGCTCCTGCAGCCTGAGGCATACTATTTCTTCTTAATGTTCTTTCCGTTTTGTATCAAAATACGTTTAGACTCCTGTTGTGGCGGCCTGCCAATCGTTGTGGGCGGCGAAGGGTCACCTGGAAGAGTTACACGCTTTAGGTGAAGTTTGATACGCGGATTCCGCACTTTTTTCCTACATTTTTTTCTCTTCGGGAATACTCAGAATTTTCTTTTTAGTCGCTCTCGCCTGGTCCGAGAAATTTTTGAAGTAGTTCTCTTCAGCTTGTTTTTTCTCAAATCGTATCATTTACTTATTGCAGTGCAGGGTTACGCGCCAGTCAAAAGAATATCGAATCAAAATTTTATTTTGAAAAGTTCATCACTTTAAAAAACTGATCATGCTAGGGGCACTGGTTTTTGGAAATAATCGGGGTCTAGTTGAGAACAGTGAATTGATGAAGTTCTAGAGCACTGTAAAAAAAACCTTTCCATACCATTCATTGGAAAAATCCCACATTCCCTCATTACTCCTCTTCTTACAGGTATTTCGGATCCGTCTTCGGCATCTACCTCCTTTGAGTCAAACACAGATAACAGTCCTGCGTCCGCAAATCCCGAGAGTAAAGGAAGGGAGGAGGGCGCAGACAAAAAACGTCTTCAATACAAGTGAGCTTGCTATGCTTTACTTTCCTTCGAATTTTTCTCATATTCTGCGGTTTTGCATGAATATGAGGATTGTTTGATAATGTAGTAATATTGCTCTTGAGAGAATTAGATCCCATTCTCGACTTTTTTGGACAGCTCTTCCATTCCAAGTGTTTTCAAGATCTTCTTTAAGTTTTTATACTTTTCTGGAAAACTAGACACGGTTACTAGGAAGAAGTAGTGGTATCAAGAGCTGCAAGTTTCTGGGGAAATGATTTATGTAGCACCTCATTCTGAGGGATCAGTTTTCGCTCTTATCCACTATTATGCATTGCTGTAGTTAATAACTAGGAAACCATTTACGAAAATACGAACAAAATATGAAATAAATACATGGAATAAATGATAACGGTGTAAATATAAAATAATCACTTGGTAAACAACAATTTTTTTCTTGCCATTTTACTATTTTAGTCCACCATCTCGGAAGGTTTCCGTGGAAATCCCTGCAGTGACGGTGTCTCGTCATAGATATAAGGAAACGTATGTTAAATATCCTCCCTGTAGAAAATAGAAGTAGATTAGTAGCTCAGTTTTCGGCAAACTCTGGACTCTGGAGACGATATTATCGAGTTCTGACTATAAAATACTTTATGTAGAGAGTTCTTCTGTCTAGAAGAACAACATTCTCCTTAACTTTATGGAAATGTGCAACATTTTCAAAATTAATGCTTTGATAAATTCAAATAAAATAAAAATGATGATGAACTGGTTTTTTTTTAATTTTTGCAAGTTACAATGCTCTGCGTTATGTATTCAGGAGTGAATTTTTAAGACCAGTTCCAGATCATGGAACCTAACTAGTGAAGGCATTTTGAGTTGATCCAGCGTGGAAAATTTGAAAGAGTATTTCAATTCAGCATTCGTTTGACCAATTTTGCAGATAATTTTCTTCTTTTGATTGAATATTTTGGAACGACTTCTTCAAAATTTTTCAAAACGAAGTTTGAGGATAGTTCCTACAATCTAGAGTTCCGCTTTGGTCGAACTGTTTTGTGAAAGGATTTTAACGAACGTTGCAAAATTAGTAAAAATGTTAAATTAAATAAATTTAACGCATAAGCGTAAATATTCAGGCTGTAACAGTTTGGATATAGCACCACTAGCAATGAAATACGTGAAAAAAAATGCTATGCTGCTATGATATGCTCGTATGTACAATTAATCACTGGAGTTTTTTTTTGATATTCATGATCAGTAATCCTTTGTCGTTGATAGCAGATATGGTCCTTGTCTAGTTCGTCGCGTCTGGTTGGGTGGCTTGGTCCTGACCTACTTCTCAGTTCAGTCCTTAGCTGATCACAGCAGTCAGTTTCCCATTCGTGAATCTACTTCTCGATATCCACATTTTTAGCCAGAATCTCGATCAGCGTACATAAATTGAGCTATCTAGAAAGCTCTGGTAATGGAGTTCTTTTTTGTTGGTCCACCGAGTTCGACAGTCTTAATGTAAAAAAAGATTCTTTGTCTTGCTTGTGTGAGTAAAAGAAATGCGATATTACAGTCAGCAGTGTAGTCTCAGAGCGAAAATATGGTTTCTGGATGTGTTTGCCGAAGATTAAGCACTAAAGATAGGATTAGATTCCATCCATTCCCAGTGCTGTGAGGTTTAAACTTACCTGGGATAGTGAACTTTTTCGACTGTTCATATTACGTCGCCAAATTTTTTGTGGTAGTTCGGTAAAAATGAGTGATCTTCAGTTTTCTTCTTCCTTGCCTTCATGAACAAAGCGCTACAGTTAAAGGCATCATCCCGCGAATCTGGGGTGGTATGGATTTCCAATGGATAAAGTCTAGAGGAGATGTAGATTGCAGAATACCACTCATTTCTTCCTAATTAGCGGCCCGGAAGATACAGCGCGTGCACAAGGGTGGCGCGCTCCAATAGAGTCTCGTCTTGTCGTAGGAAAACAACGTTCCGGAACGATCTTTACGGCGATTAGGAAGAAATGAGCGGTATCCCACCCATTTCAGCAATCTACGATACCGTATATTCTTTAACCATGGGAAATCCAAACCACCCGAGATTCGTGGGGTGATGCCTTAAATTGAGTTGGGACCATTGCGGATTACAGCGATGTCAGCAAGAGTACCTTCCAGATTTTCACCACTATGCTCCGTGCCACCGCTTCGAGCGCAACCGCTTACGCAACTGCACCGTGCTTCATGTCGGTTTCACCCTACTATATGTGCTGATTCTTCCTCCAAAATCCAAAGGCAGAAGGATTTGCTCTGTAACTAGGTGATCCCATAAAAATGCTTTATTTTGATTATAAACAACGTAAAGGTCAAAAAGAACTGAAATATTCAAGCGATCTCTCGTAAAAACTTATATATTCCCTCTGGCAGTTGTTGAATAGGTTCGAAATTTCTGGTATGAGCGAGAAATTCGACCCGTCTCAAGGAAAGAAAGAGGAAATTTTGAAAGATGTGCCTCATTCATCGATCTTACGAAAGAACACATACCTCGTAATTTCAGCATCGAATAGGAACAACAGGAAACGTTCCAGTTGCGAGCATGTTGGAAGTGTTCTTTTCTTTCCTTAAACGGAGATAATTGAATGAAGTGTTGCGCGCATAGAATACGGTATTTAATTACTCGAATGTTACATCGCAGCTCTAAGATTCTTTTCACCCGAGAAAATGGTTGGAATAACGCTGTGATCCACTATTAAATGACTCGTACTCTAATAAGTAGCTACGCGATCACGATGGACTTGCTTAGTGACTAACGCCGATATGAACTTCTCTTTGCTTCGCAACAGATGTTAGGGGGCTAGGAGGATTTATTCAGAATTTTTTTCTCCGACTAATTGAAGGCTTCATTCATACTACAAGGATATGGCCGTTCCGATTACCCAATGTCATGTTTAGTCCACTCATGTTACAAGCAGCCTTTGAAAATTCGTAATCACGGACACCCACCGACTGCTGTGATGTACTAATAAACATCTTAGATATAACTTGGTGACGTAATAAGAACATATAAAAAGTTTTTTTCTCTGACCGTACCCTCTCGTTATTGATCAAAAAAAGATCGATTTCTCAGCCCGAACACATCGTTGGACCAACGCTCATCACGAGAAAGCGTGAGTATGGATGCTAGAACTAGAAGAATGAGCTTCATGTGAGTGTCCCTCACAAATCAGTAGAAATTCGTAGTAGCGGTCCTCAGACTATTAGTTCCCTACATTCATATTGTTAAATTCGAACAAAAGTCGTGCATTTTGTCGTGAACGACTTTTGTTCAAATTAGAATTTGCAAATCAATCTGTTGCGGTAGTGACAGTATATAGATTACGCAGAAAATCGAACCAATTCCGTCGTCGTGTAGAAGATGAATCGCCGGCACTACGCAGTTCACGCGAAAGTGTCGCCTCACGAGAACTTCGCGATCTTTTCAATCGTAGAGGCTCACAACAAGTGGACTCTCGTAAAACATCCGGAACCTCTGTGCTAGGCGATCGAAGACCATCGACTCGTGATAGCCGTCGTGCATCGCTTTTCAGCGGTGATTTGCAAAGAGAAACCCGAGACTTGCGCGATTTCAATCGCGATAGACGGCGATCCTCTCGTAACTTGTTTTACGATCGCGATTTTGATTCGAGACACAGCTCTATCGTTCGCCGAAGGTCTGGATCTCGAAAACAACCACAAGACCTGCCCAATTTTTTTACACGTCGCGAGTCGCGTAACTATCGTGACCGTCGGAACTCTAACGATGTTGTGTACGGCGTCCAGAGCCGCCGGTTCTCACGGGAATTACCAGAGATCCCAACTTTCGAAATATCTGAAGCTACAAGCAGAAGAAACTCGAGAGCTTACAATGATGGACGTTTTCCACGTGATATGAGTCCACTTTATGAAAGGAATGAGAATCGCGAACGAAACCGACGTCGCAGTTCGTTCATTCGCCACGTCGCCGTGTCGCACGATGCGAATTTCTTTGGAAGGGACGACTTGCCGGATAGAGATGCAAGGTAGAGTGCTTGCACGGATCCGAATGGTTACCACTCCCATTTTGTGCATGATGTTATGGACTCCTCCCTTCATAAGGTAGTCAGAGTCTGTTCTGCGGAAGATTTTTCAGATCTGCCGTTACTAAGCAGAAAACTTTTCCAGATTTTCCTGTCTGAACTACAATTCCTTTGCACGTTGTCTTATCCTATGATACCATATTTTGGAGTTCTTTTTTGAATCTTGTCCTTTCATGCAATCCAGTGCCTCAGTCACTGTCTTTTTATGAGCTTATCCAAATAATGTTTTCAAACCCAGATTTGTTCGTGAAATCCATAATATCGTCCCTGGTCAACCCGACAAAACGCGAGTTGACATCTACTGCGGTATTTGTGCTACCAATGCTTGTGATTTGACAACTATTCCCAGGCCACTCCTAGAAACACAATCACTGTAGCTCGATTTTTCCAACCTTCCTCTTTCAGATCCCTTTTTCTCCGTCGAAAATTCTTGTCAACTGCTGCTGTGTCGAGTTTGGACAGCACGAATTCAACGGAATCCAGCGCTCCGGAGGCTATTTTCGCAAGTAGTGTGGATAGCGCAGGCAGCGATCTTGGTCAGTGCTTATTTTTGTACTGTTTTACCAAATGAATGACTACTGTTTAGTTGTTGGAGTGTCGTCAGTGTATTTACATAGGTATAGTCGGGGAAAACGACATGAAGCTCGGCACATTTGCGTGGCGGCTGCGCTTGAACCGACGTACTGATGCAAGCGGTTGAGATCGAGGTGGGACCATCGCGAACTATAGCGATGAGTGGTGTTAACAAGCGTCCTCTCGCAATCCTAACCGCTACGCTCCTCCGCAACGCCTCGAGCAACCGCTGTCGTTTTCCGTGTCGTTTCCATCCGACTATAGCCGCAAAGACTTGCTTGAAGGCATCACCCCACGAATCTGAGGTGGTACGGATCTCAGGCGGAGTATTCGCATACGGGATTGTAGATTATGGAGAGGTGGGTGATTTCGTTCATTTCTTGCTAATTGGCGTAAAAACGGCCCGCAAGATGCGGCTTGTGCACACGACTGGCGCGCTCCAATCGAACTCGTTGTGGAAAATAGCGCGCCAAAACGCTCGGAGCGGTATCTTCCGGGCCGTTTTTTACGGCAATTAGGAAATAATGAATGGAATCATCTCTTTCTCCTTAATCTACGATGCCGTATACAAATACTCCACGTGAAGTCCGTACCACTTCAGATTCGTGGGGTGATGCCTTTAACGAGATTACCGTAGGGCTGGGTTTGGTTTATTTGCTTCGTTGGATGGTTTGTTCACATATGTTCTTGTATTTTCATTTTATTTTGTTATATTAATTCTTTGTCCTTTGATATTAATTTTCAACCTTTAAAAGTGTATCCAGACGTGTCATTTGCAAATTTTTGAGCACACTGTTTTGATTCTTTCCTATTAGTAATTAGTTCATTAATTATCTCCCCAAATCAGCACTTTACATCTTTGAAGCTTTTTGTGCGCTGATTTAAGCTACTGTGGGTAGTTAATCACGTAGAATCTATCTTTCAGTAGTGGTGAGTTTATAACACTTTGTGTAAGTACCTTCTTTCTCCTTCCAGAGCATCGACGATTATCGCTCATGAATCGATTACCAACGGGTAGTGCACCACATCTTATGTCCAGACAGGCACCAAGTTCGGCGAATCCTCCTGCGAATACGCAGCGACGACGATTCAGGAACAGAGACTACAGGTGAATCTTTTAGCGCTTCTATACATTCATCAGTTGCTACGCTGTAGTGAGTATGCATTTAGTGTGGACGCACAAAGTGACTCGTTATTTCGGGAGTGGAGTCGTGTGGATCCAGCCTATGAGGAACGGGACACCAGAGATCACAGGGATCAACGGGAGCCGCGAAGACGGCTGGAAAGGGGCGCGTCGGAGGATCAGTCCGCGTCGCGGTTAGCAGTATAATTATTCAGAGGTTTTTGCTTTGGTTTTCACGCTACCACTGGGGCGAGCGGCTGCAGCGCGGTTCAGCAGCCACGTGCGCCGGAGTGACCGATCGATAGTGGCACGTGGTTGTCGTAATGCGGCGACGAACAGAACAAAAACTATATAACTATTGTGAAAGGTGTCATGCGAAAATGGTTCCTCGTGCAGAAAAAAGTGCATGCTTATTCCAGACCGGTCCGAGCGCGTGCCTATTCTCGCCAGTTGACAGTAAATCCTGGAGGAAACGTTATGGTTCCATTCATTTGTTATCCGGACGAAGTGAATTGCAGCCGGTAGTATCATGGTAGCCGACCCCGTATGCAGCTCATAACAATGTATACTTTCGTATTTGATTGTGTGCACACTTACTCGTCTATCTTAAGATCTTTCCGATGTTTCATTAATTTTTCCATAACCATGCTTTTATGAAGATTTTTCTCGTGTAACATATCCTAGTATGGATTTGAACGGACAACACTGATTTATTGATCTCTAGAACTCTTTGATTTATCCGTAGACTTCCGTCAGTTCGTGTGCTTCGAATTATACTGAGTTGAACAAATTGTAATCGCAAATAAGAATTCAGCAATTCCCTCTGTTGTTCCGAATTTCGACCACTAATTCCGTCAGTTGATTTAAATTTGACATTATTTTCCACATTGCGAGAATTGCTCCCCTTTCGCGTCTGTCCAGCTTTTACTAGAGTAAATGTTTGTGGAATGCATACGTGACTCCAACAAATCCCCTCAAGAAATTCTTCAAAAAAAAACTGGAATTTACCTGCAAATATTTGAATTAGCTTTAATGAATATTTTTTCTCTCAATTTCCGTCTAGTTTGTCAACTGATAGCATGTTCAGAAAAAAAACCGCTTATTTTATATGGTGCTTCATTTTTGATTTGAGCCATTTTTCTATTCGAAAATCCAAAAATGGATAATGTGGAACCAGAAATGAGCTTTTTCCTTTCAACCACTTTCTTTCACTTTTTCCCCATGAGGAAAAGCTGTCAAGTGTCTCACACCAGAAGAGCATTTATTTCTCATTATTTATTTATTTTTCAGTTACGACTAAAGCACATAAACTGTTTACTTCAATTTCGTTGATATGCATATGCTTAAGCTGAATTATTGATAATCGTCCTAAAATCGCTTTCATAATTTTTTTCTCTGTCCTTTTTCCTCTCATTGTCTTTTTTGTCTTCTTCTTTAAAAGGTGCTTCCTTGCCTGTCGATGATATAATGTCATTTTTGCACTTACATTACCTTTTTCTAAACAGGCGTGCATTTGCAGTAGATACATATGAAATCTATCCCACTCTCTGATAATTTCTTTTAAGAAAGTACCTCAGTATCACCAAATATTCCATTCTCTACGTGCTTAAATATCATATTCATTTTATATGTGCAATATTTTGGTAACCATGATATCTTCCTAAAATGTCATTTTCCTGACTATTTATCATCATGTACAGTGTTTTTTGTTCAATAAAATTTATAAATTTGCAATAACCGTCAGCGCTCAGTCGGGTATTCAAAAAATCCCAAAATTCCTGTTGCGTTTTAATCTGGTAGTTTGTCTGAGAATGCTTTGAGGAAGCTGATATTAGCTTTTCAGAAATCCTGCGCTGGAGCATTGGTAGAAGAGAACATTCTACATCCTATATTATTGCATAGTTTAAAAAGAGATGTAAGGTACGTAAAATACTGGTAAAGCATTGCCTGTCCTCGCTACTAATGTTATCTCATGCTGAACAACAAGAGGCAGCCTGTAAATCATACGACGGAGATAATTCAGAAATTCAGTAGCGAGCGACAAGTACTAGCGCCGTTGCAAAAGGTCGCGGCCATCCAGCAGTGCCAAGAGCGGGTGTTGTTGGAGTCTGAACATGGCACAGAGCAGTGGAGCCCACGGAGCACCGAACACCAAAGAAATGCGGGACATATACCTAAAGTGCACTAAGTTGGGTCCCATTACGGAGCAGAAGTCATATGGCAAGCTCCGCGAGCTGCCAGGCAAAGTGCGAATCAGCGGACTAGGGTGCGGGAGTGGTGAGGGTATGGAATGGGAGGTGTGCAGGCCATTCCCAAAAGACCACAATAATTAAGACAGCGTATGGGCTACCGTAGCCTTTCGAACATGTCTCCTATCATCCGTTGCCAGGACCAATGAGCGATGTTGTGTATCCTAAGGAGCTTTATCGTCACACAAATAGTTGGTGCTCCCAACTGGTTTGCCCCTTACAGCCATAGACTGATTATATGATGAATTATCTCAAATTTTCAACAAAAAATATTATATACGCTCTATCGACGGAGATGTATAAAAAAAATCTTGATGAACATAAATAATTAATGAACTTTCTTAAGTATTCTAGGATCAAGCAAATTTGCCTTGATTTACTAATGACATGGTGAAGTGTCTTCAATTTTCGAGGAGAAATATAATGTACCTAGTTTCAAGCCATCAAATACAATCGTTTTCCTATCCTTCAAGGAAGAATTTCTCTTGTTTGTACTACGTTCACAAAAGTGCGGTACACGCATACATTATACATTCTCGTGAAAAATATCATGTATGCGGTTAACTGTTATTCTCTAGGTTGTATACGTCGACAAGAGCGTTTCACGATATAATGTTGTCAGTTTTGAAACAAATTACAAATAACTATTATCAAAATAGTAAAAAGCAGGTCGCACTAATTTGAAAAAAAAAATGGAAACCCGCCCAAAGTATATCTCTAGATCCTCTTGTCACAGAGTCATTCGCGATCTTCCAGACCTAACATTAGGCGCAGAATCTGAGTTTTTGATAATTAAATTTCAATAAACGTTTTAAATCAATTAATTAAAATAAATAATCAATCAACAATTTAAATTAATGATTTAACTAATTAATAAGTTAATTTTCAATTTGATAACTTTAAGTAGTTTAATTTTATAACTTCTAAACTGCTGAAAACTACGTATAAATAAATTCTTAATCTGTTAAAGGTGGTTTCAAGTTTCTAACTCTGCTGCAAAAATTTGACGCAGCGGGGCGTTGAACCTGGGTGGTCCCATTTGCTACACTGTCAAAAAAGAACGATGTCGCCAGCAAACCGAAGGTTCGTGAGGATTCTTCCACCAACATGAATGCCCCTTTCTTCTCAGGAAAGTGATTTTATTATCCATTGCAATGCAGCCGTGAACAGCTTCGGCGATATAGTATCGCCTTGTCGTATCACCTTTGCAATGGATGTGGTGACGGGGCGGTGGAAAAAAGTTGTACCTTAGTGGTGTATCGATCGTAGTAGTTGGCTAATATCCTCACACACGACGCGTCCACACCTTGATCGACCACCGGTGACAGTATTGCATTTGTTTCTACGCTGTTGAAGGCTTTCCCATATCCTATCGACGAAGGTTAGGCCTCTCATAGAGGTTTCCGGCAAACTTCTATGGCCATCGACACGGTCTGGATTAGTCCAAGTAGCTGAACCCTCAACGGAATTCAGCTTGTTCTTCATCCAGCATCCTAGATATTTGCGTGAGGATGATCTTAGTGGATACTTTGTATGACGCGCTCGACAAGCATATCGGACGGTAGTTTCGAAAGTCCTCTCGGCCACCTTCCATATAGATAAGAACGATTCGGGACGCCTTCCATAGGTCCGGGATCCTTTCTTTCTGAAAATATGACGTCATGTGCCAGGTTTCATGCTTTTAATAGCGACTCGTAATTCTGAGGGGAGAATCCGTGGTGGAGCTTCGCCAGTGGGGATGATTGGGCTTGACACAGGAGTTGATGGTCGGAAGAGGTTTGAGTAGAACTTCTCCACAATGATTTCCATCTAACGGCGAGAAGACATGCGAATCCCGTATTTGCTCAGCAAGGCTGCTAGCGGAATATTATATTCGCGGAGATCCCTGCGGCACTTCTTCAGACTCGTTCTTCTTTGTGCTGCTTCCAGAATCTTTTTCTGCCTGTGTTTCGAAAGATCCCCCTGCAACGCTTTTCTGCAGCTAGTGTTTGCTACTAACCGCTCAATGTGAGAAGCATTCGGATCAAGCCTCAAAGTCCTTCTCCTTTTCAACAATTCTTTGGTGGTCCTCGGAATTGAATCCAAGTTTGCCGTGAGCGGATTCGAGGCACGTTCTGAACAGGCTCGTAATCCTCCGAGCAGCATCTTGTAGTCCACTTTTGGGTCTTCTTTGATGTGCCAGTCACCTTGGGACAAGGAGTCCTCGATTACGCAATCGTTGTAGACTTCTTTTCTCCTTCATCGTCGATTTCAGATGTTCTTTTCCATCGTGTGGCTGAGTCGTATTTTCGCACAAAGGATACAGTGATCAGAACCACTAAAAAAGTATGGTATTACCAAGACGTCAAATAAATACCGCTTCCGTTTGGTGAGAGTTTGGTCAATCTCCGCATGAGTCACGCCATTGGGCGATTCCCTTGTCCACCGACGATGATCTTTCTTCATTGAAAGAGAATTTCTACGAGAGAGCCCCGAGACAAACATCAGCCCGGCGAGACGATTGCCATTTTCACTGCGGTCCCCGATTCCGAATCTTTCGATCCTGTACTTCTCCTCCGTAGCCTTTCCTAGTTTTGCGTTGAAGTTCCCGAAGACGAATTTATAGAAAAACTTCTCGTTCCAGCTTTCTCACTTTCTCCAGCTCCTCGTAAAACGCTTTCAATTCGCTGAATTAGCCGCTGATGTTGGTGAGTAGCAGCTAGGGGAGAAGGCGAAGGTGGAGAATGGTCAGGCGAGGTGACAGGATCTCGCGAGAATCGACAAGATGGACGACAGATGGGTGCACAACAAAACCAACACCGCCTACATTTTGCGACGGAAAATTCTCTCTACGAGTGACGAGTGTACCGTCATTCATCTGTCGTACGTCGCCCCTTGTGCACTTGGTCTCCTGCAGAGCAATCACGTGAAATTTGATACGCTCTGCAGCTCCGAGAAGGGCATGCAGGTCAGCATCTGTGGACACTGTTCTCGCAATGTACAGTCACAGTTTGAGACAGTCTCCATAGCGAGTCGTGCGTGTGTCGCTCGACTCGCTATGGAGACTGTCTCACCCGTCGCCATGCCGTCTGACTTCTGAGACGGGAGGGCACAGTCTGCAAGGTACTGAGGCAGTGAATATGCTGGAGTGGCAAAGAGACTTTTCTTCAAACTAAGCAGCCCTACTACAATGACCTTAGCTTTCACCACAGGTCATCGCCCAACCTATTTGGATCAGGAGCCGCCTTGCGACATTTTGCTGAGACAGTGGTGAATCTTAGATGTGGTTTACTCTCAACTAGGCTTCCGATTCCGAGAAGTCGGAATGTCGGTTTGTCGAACTCCTTCCCAGCTTGGGAGACACTGCCGGAGGACAAATCTCCGCTGTGCATCGCAGTTCGACGCCTAGAGTCACCTCCATCCGAAGAATTTCATTGCTGTGTGTAATTTAACAAAGCCTCGAAGCTGAGTATCTTGGATTGGTCCTTCAAACATCGCGAAAAAAGCACTTGCGGTGATGAACTCGACAGAAAGCGTTGCACAGCGTTTTGGTATTTCATTAAAGCTCGTTCAAGTAATCGAGTACGCACATCAAAAAACAGCTGCCGCTGTTCAAACAGCCATTTTCGTTTTCTGTCGAAGAATTAGTGATCCAACCGTATGTGTGGTTCTTCTCACCTGCCTTTCGTCACATTACCTTCTCCAGGACAAAAACCTGTTTATAATTCGGAATAGCGAGGTACTTACTCACACATGGCAAGAATTTCCGTAACTTAGCGGAATATTAGAACAAAAGAAAATCCAGTACTCGATATTTAGTATTTCCTGGTTGTACTGTTAGCTTGCCGGGATAAACATATGGATTTGAATATTACGAAACGCGTATATTCTGTTGATCACGTCCAGGCCAGTATCACAAAAAGAAAGAAAAACGGACATATTGGGAAAGCATCGCGAGTTTTGTGAATAGAAAGATTTAATTTCACCAAATTCACATTCATCCTAGTACCATTTCGATAGTTTTTAATTTGTGGGATGCGTACTTGCGTTACTTGCCGAGTCGTGCAGTTTTGGTTGGCACGTACTCTTACTAGCACTAGTATAAAAGGGTAAGTAGTATAAAAGTGCCCTGGAAACAGCACACACTAAGCCTTGTTTCACATCATGTGGGCTGTGACATTGGTGAGTTATTTTAGACTATAGGGATTACATCAGGGACATGTCGCAGTGGTAGGAGGGTCCGTAACGTCTTCTCCCTGATAGTCTCCCTACACTACTGAGGTATTTCACCCCTCTCGACCTCGTAAGTTTATTTCAGAAATGTCTGAGGATAACACTAACACTAAGTTGATATTGGATAGCTCAGCAGAGCACAGTACAGGTCATCCATAGACCACGATTCTGGATTAAAGTCGAACACATTAGCGCATCTTTCACGGGGTACGGTCAAGCGGTATCCGTGTGGTATGCCGCTGCATAGGCTGATGAGTGTCGATAATTGCACCAGCGTCATCATCTCCCCCATAGCATTGCAACTTCTCCTAAGATACGCCTTAATCACGCCCCGTCAGCTCATGAATGGTGAAAGTTGTTCGAACCTTTAAGTAAAGTAGAGCGCCTGAGGAATTTCAGGCACATTAAATGTCGTTTAAAAATTGGATGGAAGTGTTTCCTTTCTTTTTTCCAATTGTCAAGTGAAACCCACTCATTCATCCTACCATCATGAAAGTACAAGAGATTGGTTGGAACATTTTCCACTGATCGGTGTTATACCATGTTTTCTTACTTTTTTGCTTTCTAAGCATTTTTCTGCGCAAATTGAGTAAAATTGGTATCCAACCGTTGGTACGCGCCGACCAAAGCCTTGCAGGCATGAGTTGTACCTAAAACCGTATCTCGAAGATACAAAGGTGTTGTCTATTCGTCACTCATACACCTAACTGTTCATACTGATTTTGCAAATGATAGATAGGAAATGAGAGATTAAGTGTTTTAGAAAGCAGAAAGCAGTTTAGAGAACCATATAAAGTTTTATTAGATGAGATGTTCTACCGACATGAAAATTTGACCTAACACTGGACTAAATGGTTCTTTCAGTTACATGACAGTGGAAACAACGCTTACTTATCGTTGGCACCTTTATGTTGCTACTTGAAAAAAGGAATCAGCTTTAATAGTTGGTAGTTACGAAGTTCTTAAAATGAGGTCAATTTAAACTATGAGTTAGTTAACAGTTATTGGTTTTGATATGACTGTAATAATGTATCCCTGAGTTGGATAGAAGGATCTGTTTTTTTTTGCAATTAATTCCCAGTAATATATGCTCAACTTGTCTTATTTGAATCACAACCCGTTATCTCAATCACTTTTCACTAATTTCCTGCTTTCCCGTTCCGAGATCGTGGTTTTCATCGCTTTGACGCAACGCTGAGGCCGCGTGTAGTTGGGAAAATGACAGGAGTGATGGGGTCTAGATTATTTCAGACACTAACTCTTTAGCAATGCCTATGAGAAAAACCTGATTATTTTTGTCTTTCCACTTCAAATGAAGTAGAGCACTTTCTTGTAGCACACTTCACTTACGCTTCACTTCCGATCGATCGGGCAGGAAACACAACCTCTAAAAATGAGCGATATCGTTCCCAACTACTATAACTACGTTTAAATCGTCAGGCGCTTCTCCTTCCTCCCCGTGCGCTGCATTTCTTCTTTACGTAGAGTATCATTGCGTACTGTGGAAACGATAGAATGCTAAATAATAGCGAACTTAATTGCAGGTCGCTTACTTTATCACAGTGCACAAAAGTGTCAGATCAAAATTACTGCCGTGTATGCTTTTAAATACCCTTCCTCTGGCTATACGGCCGGAAAGAAGCAGTCTCTACTGCTGAATAAGCAAAGTAGCTACCTGAGCTAAAAACATCTTTTTGGGAATACACATTTAAGTATTTAACTGAAAAAGTTTATTATCCACTGGAAATTTACGTTTTCTAACGATTACGTGGTTTAGTGTTGTGCAGTCTTTATTGCGCTGGTCGCTGAAACTGAAACAGCAGCAGTACCTACATGTGAGTTCGTTGCTGTTTGAATAGCGAAAGTCTTGTTTTGTGCGCAACACACAAGTAGAAGTAATGCGAATCTCATATCATTTCATTATCCACTGGAAATTCAGCTTTTGGATGTCGGAACTCGCTACTTTCGGATGAATGGAGAGCTTTGGTTCTGACATTTCATAATGACAAACGAAGAGCTCTAGCATCTGGAGACCAAGAAAACAAGGACGGGACTAAACTGAAACCCGCTAAGAAAATGAATGAACTGGTATGCGCATCTTGAGCTTTTTATGAATTTTAATTATGAAGCTGGAACTCGCCTAAGTTCACAGAATTTCCTCTCGAAAATTTCTTCATAAAATCCATTTTTTTGTGGTTTCTGTTGCTTTCGAAATGTTGAGAGTTTTGTTACGTAAGTAAGTTGTACGTAAGTTAGCTTCAGCATACCGCTATGAGCGCAGCAACGTGTCGTTCTGACCAACATATACTAAATCTGGATGTAAATATATGTAGAAGTCCTTTTTGCTTGATTAGTGAACCATGTGCTTGATGTCATGGATCTTTCCTCTTTCACAAACAAATTCAGACATGGGATTGCAACTTAGAGCGGGATGCAACCGTAGGAGCTGCGGATTGCGGAACCTTTGATAAACCTACGTTGGGCGTCAATCAAAAGATGTAGGTTTTATTGAATCCAAAGCTTTCATTTGTTATGAAGAAAGAAAATTGGAATTTCAGCTTTCCAACTGCTACTTCCTGCAATATTTCCGTAGAAACCGAAAAAGTGCTTAATGACTGGTGGAACGAGATAAAAACTACAGCGCTGCCAGCCGATTTAAAATACGTCGCAGGTCTCGAAGATTTTGCGAATGTGAGCCAAAACACTTTTCAGCCCCACAGTCCTAGACGTGAGAGAGTAGGAAAAACCTTTCAGATGGCTTATTGGGAAACGAACGCGTTTGGTTGTGGAACCGCAAAATGCAGCAGTGGAACAAATCTGCTCTGCATATACAACAAACTGTTTGTGGATTAACATTTTTTTCTGTTCTAGAGAACCATCCTTTTCTGTTGAAGTGGCAAGGACTCCAACACTGCTTTGTATGAAGAAGCTGCTTCCGCCGACGTAGCGTGCGATGACTGTGACCAAAACACCGCACCATGTGTGGCCAGACTTTGCCAACCTGCATTTACCATAAGTATGTATTTGTCTCAAATATTTTGATCTTTAATGACCAATCAACATTGAGAGCTGAGGACGTTAGGTAGACATTTCTGTCTTCAATACCTTAGAAATTTCTATCTTCAATAGCCATCTAATCCAGCTACTAACAATACTCGAAAATTTCAGCCGCTGATGATCCATTGTTGTGTGCGGACGGTTCAATGACGAATGACATGACGAACACGGCCCTCTATATGCACAACTACTACAGGTTAAATCGATCATTTATCGGATATTAGCTCAAAACGATACCAAACATATAATATCATTACAATTCTGCTGCACCGAACGCCCGCAAAGGGTGTTTCATTGCGGAAATGCGCGACAAATTAAATAGCGTGAATGGAATTGTGGGAGATGAACGCATTCAGAAAAATAGAATTCAGTTGCCACGAGCACACAGTACAGTGTAAATGTTACCTCCAGCAACCATTATTTTACAGAGGACTACTGGGCGGGGGATGGGCAGAAGATAAAATAAGTACGTATGCTCCTCTGGCAAAGGCGATGCCTCAGCTGGTAAGAGGAAATAGTATATGGCGCTCCTTTATAGAGTCAGTGAAAACTTCTACATAATTTAGGAATACGAATGCGCCGCTATAGCTAAAGAAGCGTCTGACAGAGCCAAAGCGTGTAAAGAAACTCCTGATGATCCAACTACGTCACGCTCTCAGAATTATCTAGTAATTAAAGACGTCAATATGGACAAAGAAGACGCCCTGAAGCAGGTATTTTCAAAATATCACTGTCTCTTTTCATCACACTGAAATGCAAATATTGCATCAATTCATTCATCTGATACTTAAAAACTGTGTAAAATGAAGAAGACTAAAGAAGACTACGGGACTCATGAACATACCAATTTCTGACTCATCTAGATAATTCCATTCTGGAAGTAAAAGTTTAGACGAACACACGAAACGAACAACGAACAGTGAAATTTTGGGGTATTTCAGGCAATTTCCACATGGTGGAAAGAACTTGCTGACGTAGGGCTTGGTGAAGATACTACGTATAAAGCCGCAATGAAGGACACGCTTGGACATTTTGCTAATGTAATTTAAACGAATAGTTAATTGTTCCTCATAAAAACACACAGGTATACTATTTCAGATGGCTTATGATCAGACGAAGCAAGTTGGATGCAGTGTAGAGACGTGCACGAAGAAGGGATTCACTTTGGTCGTTTGTCAGTACGATCAGTAAGTGTGTAGCAGACACGAATGGTGCCAACTGCTAATGTAATTCATCAGAAATTAAACCGTTTGTAACGTCTCTCAAATTGTTAGGTTTAGGCACATTTTCTAACATTTCGGAGGTTTGGAGTAGAAAGTTTGCTGCTTTCTACTTCAAATTATTCGTTTTACGAACATGTTGCTTGCTTACCACCCAGTAATGGTAGGTGCGCGAATGGGAGGCGAGAGAGAGTTGATTTCATTGAATCGAAGAGATTTAACAGAGAATAGGAAGATTTGCTCTGTAACAAAAAGTTTCCTGTTATGTAGAAAAGGACATATCGTTTGCGAAATATAAGCAAGAGATTTGGTACCTTCATGCAAGATTCCGAAGATTAGATAAACTTGTAGTCAGCATGAAATTGATCACGGACGATTCCGGAAGCAGTTGCTGCCTCTACACGTTTTACCATCCTCATTTCAGTCTCTTCCTTCAGGGTATTTTCGCATCTTGTTCTGTCAAAGTAGTAATAATTTAAACAGTGTCAAATAACAAAACTATTCTAGGCAAATTAGTGATGGAAAGAAGATTTACGAGACCGGCAAGAGTGGCGATAAAGCGTGTGCGGGCTGCGCCACGAAGAAGTGCGGAGATCTGCAAGGATTATGCGCTCCATGAGCCGACAATGAGAAACAAGATTTTCAACTCTGCTTCTTCAAATCCTATTCACTTGTCGAAAAAGGGAGAATAAAAAATTAACTTTCTGATGTGATAATCGTGTTAATAATCATTTCCACCAAATGTGGTGAATGGGGATAACGTGTTTACTATTTATGTTTCATCGTCCCTTGGTGTTAGCTCTTCAAAAAAAATAGGAGTTTCTGTAGTAGAATCGGTGTAATCTCCATAGATAATGTCTATAAGGGCTTCCATGCTTCATAAGATAAGGATCTACTTAGTGGGTTGGTAGCAAACTTCGTCCAGTTAGACATAATTCTCGTTTCGATAACATTTATGAGTGTTAAGAGCTGATCAGAAAAAAAAAACGAGGAAAACAGAAGAAGGATTCTCATCCGTTCTCTTAGACTCCCACAGAAATAATTTATCTGTCCTATCTACGCCTAAAGTTACTTGTTAACCTTCGGACTTCCCTTCCGAATCGTCTCAAATTTTCCCACATCCTAAGCTACAGCAATAACGACTATGAAGTATGTGATGGTGCAACCAGAAGTGGACCACGGGACACCAGTCATCGTAGCGCTCTTGTTAGGTTAAAGTACCACCCCAGATTCGTGGTCATCACCCCACGAATCTGGGGTGTTACGGATTTCCGGTGAAGTATGCTTATACGGGATTAGTATACGCATACTCCACCGGAAATATACGGGAGATAGCATACTATTGAGAGAAAGGTGATTCCATTAATTTCTTCCTAATTGCTGTAGGAAACGGCCCGAAAGATACGGCTTCGAGCGCTTCGGAGCGCTATTTTCTACAAGGACTTCGATTGGAGCGCGCCAGTAGTGTGCACGCCCGCATCTTCCGGGCCGTTTTTTAATGGCAATTAGGAAGAAATGGACGGAATCACACCACTCTCCATAATCTACAATCTCATATACGACTACTCCTCTTGAAATCCGTACCACCTCAGACTCATGGGGTGATGCTTTTAAAGAGAAGTCGGACCTAGGGGGAGGGTTAAAAATCAGAAGTTTTTTACCTAGTAGAGTGCGAAGCAAGTGTTTTCACCTATGCCAGCTGAGTAAATCAGTTCGATTAGCTAATTCGCAATGATCTGGCCGAATTTGTCGCAAAAGTATGTGTGAATGCCTGGAGGACGAAATAGGTTCCTCATTCTTTCTTCTCTCTCTTGGGAGTGGTGTAACATTGTTGACATTTATTTTTTTACACATTTTATGCGCGGTAAGAAATGGGGTCGTATGTGGGCAATTGTCTTCACTTTCTCTTGGTACCTCGACTGACTCGACCTCTTTACGCAATCAACGTAATGACAGAGACTACTCCAGATGCTGTGTTTGTTTCATCGCTTGACAGCATAGTTTTACGCTAAAATATCATATCAAAAAGAAGACTCCTGAACTCTTTTCATTTCTGCTTTGATATCATCGTTTCAAAATTAAAAAGCTTATCCAACACATTCACAATTCATGGGTGATCCATGTGTCCACCTGCTTTATGACAAGCATAAGCAGGGTGCGGGACAAGAGGTACCCGTGAAAACCGGCTGACCGCTCCTAACCTCCCTTTAGCGCTGCGCGCCTCCGCGTAGTTACGGCTGCCGCTCCACCAGCTAGACATCCTCCACGACACCGACTGGGATCACCTAGACCCCGCCCCCTATTGCTCTCTAATCAATGACGCGCGCGACGGAGCGATGGATACTGCGAATTTGGAAGGGACAGGAGTGACAAACGAGTTGGCGCAGCAAGTTGTGATGTACGAATGTAGTAAACTGAGCGCGTACTCCCAAAAATTAAGGAGAAAAAGTAGGTCCTTCTAACCAATTAAAAGATATAACATCAGGGACATATCATAGGATATCAAAGAGTCAAATGTATGATGATTGATAAGAGTGATATGCGTGCTCTACATTAACCTCAGTTGAGCAACTTCACACAAATAAAGATTATCTAAAAAGATCCTGCAGGCAAAAGAGTAAGAACAACAAAGGGAAAGAAATGAATATATTTTCATACACCTCATAATTTCACACAATTCACTCCCAAACTGTTCTATGTAAACTCGTAGTGCATAAGTATGTGTTTTTCACGATGTCATTCAACGAATTCATGTTCAACTTTCGACTGCAGCAACTATACGCCTAGCAACTTTATTTCCTTATTACTTTGAACTCCTTTCTACATTTTACCTCTTCAAAATTTTATATGGATATAATGTTTATATGGAGCGCAACTTAAATATTTCAGTACTTCTTTGTACTTTTTATAGAATGAAACTTTATATGGTTTCTCAAACTTCTTTCAACAGCGTTTTATCGCTTCGTTTGTATCTATTCTCTACATAAAATCAATATGACAGGTTAGGTGTATCAGTGGCAAACAGAGACCTTTGCATCTTCGAGATATACCTTTAGGTACAATGTATGAATGCGAGGCATTATTCCCGCCTCGTTAGTCGTTGGATGACACTTTTACTCAGCTAGATAAGCAAAAAGAAATTCCTAGAAAGCGAAAAAAAGTTTAAAAAAACAGCATTACACCGATTAGGGGAAAGCATCTTTTGCATTCCAAGAGATGGATGATCAATTTCCATCTAACAATTCAAAACAGGATATTTTCATTTTCACTCGCATTTTTGAATGGCATATATACAAATAATATATTCATTTATATTAACTCACAAGTATACTTTATATAGAGTTTCAAACAACATCTAATATCAAGCACTTTCATTTTCCTTCGATTTTTGTAAGAGCAGCAGACGCGGCGAAATGAGCAGGGAGGGTAGCGCGGGAGGAGCGTCAGCGAGACGCAACACAAGAGGAGCAACCAGGCTACTGTAGCGATCACGACGCTGTCAGAAGATGCGCGGTGCAATTAACGACGCTCATTAGCCTCCCGGATATGTGGCGGCACATCACATGGGGACCGCTTGACCGTTCCCCTTATCACGTTTGTTCGTTGTGTTCAATTGTCGTGAACTTTTTGCATGAGAATTTAGTACAGGTACTACCGAAAAATTCATGAATGCGAAAGAGACTGGTACACCTTCTTTGCACTCCGACATCAGCGTTATACGTTTGCTAAATTACAACAAAGCGAACAGTGTGCAATTTTTGCTTTACGAAAATAGAACGAGCACCTTCTCAAAGCAAAAACTTCTTTATCGATCATTCCAAAGGAGTACTTCTGTGCAGAAAACCATTAATTACTATGACACACGTAAGCAGTCCCTTGCTGGCTGTTTTTGAGATAAAGCAGATTGTTGTTTACCTAAGCTGTGTGCCAAAGTTTTGGATGAATAGAGCAAATTCCAAACCAAGGAAATAAGAAGATCAAACATTGTCGGTCTTGCTTCTGTCCACTTTATTTATTAGTGGAATATGGAACAATAAACAGAATTCACCACTACTCCCCACTATAAAATATTGGACGTATTTTTTTCACCTTTCAAGCGGTTGGGTAGCTCAGTGGATAGAGGTTCCATAAGCTCATGTATCTACACACTCTCCTGCAAGCAAATTTCTTTACCTTGTTCAGGGTAAAGAAATTTCAAGGAAAACTGAACATACTAGTCCGTAGGATTGGCTCGTTACAAATTGCGAGCATGAGCTGTTACGGGTATGCATGCAAGTATGGCCGCGTATGCATGTCTAATTGTTAGTTGCACGTGGTGGCTTTGCTTTTATGCAACTTTTTCAAGCATTGCAAGAAATGCTATCGTTTAACACATTGCCAGAACCTAAGCCCTAATAAATAAAATTCATTGAGAAATCATAGAATCTTTAGCAACAAACTTCTGTTTCGTAACGCCAAACTATCGGTCGCTGTTGAGTGAATTCCAGCAAGACGCGCTATCCACACTGCTGTCTGCATGCGCCGCTTGCTGCATTATAGGAAACTCGCTGCAAAGAACGTTCCGTAATCAGTATTGAAAACTACACTAACTGGTGCGGTGATGTTAATGAAGAGAAAGTAAAAAGTCCCGGGGTAAATGTGAAGAACGACTAGGAAACCTGATGGAAGATTTCAGCTCAACTTCGTCAAGGATTGTACGACTGTAGGATCGCAGAAACTCTGGTTCGCAAGTACTCACCCTCCTAAAGAGACCGCTTAATACTATTACAAGGACGCCTTTTGTGATAAACTCAATATGCTCACGTCCAAGATACCCAGGTTACAGGAGGTTAATGTCCTAATACCCTCCTAAAGAAACCGCTGAATACTATTACAAAGACGCCTTTTGTGATAAACTCAATATGCTCACGTCCAAGATACTTAGGTTACAGGAGGTTAATGTCCTAATATGCGTAGCAAAAATGGGTTTCAAATGATAATCCGATGTGATCCAAAAACGGTATTATCCCGCGAGGCAAATATCGAACGGTAATCGTCTAGTAGACCTCTACGAGCAGACAAATCTAGTCATTGAATCCATTTAAGAGGAAGAGATTTAAGAGGAATCATCAACGCTATCAGCTTAATTGACAACTGTCAAGCCTTTCAAGGTCCAAAAAGCAGCGGTAATGGAAGATGACAGTTCTTAAATTTGAGCTCGATCACGTGCTGCAAGTAATATCCCTTTGTAAGATACCGGAAAATCAGAAAACTGTGTTTGAAGTCGCATTCGATTCCGAACGAGAAGGAAAGTAGAGCCTATGCTCTGATGAGATGCGACATGAAGAGGTCTTCAACTGCCAACTGAGAAGGTTTTTAATATCTTGCTGAGACAAGTGTCATCATTCTCTAAACTCAAGCACGATCGTGCGACGACAATTTAAATTGGGTAGAAGACTATCATAGTTCCATTTCACAAGAAGTTGTTTGTCATGGACCCCAAGAACTGGAGATGAATACCTTTGATGTGTGCAGTGCACAAGGTCTTGGAAAACACCATCTTTGATCGGCTTATCAAACTGCGCGAAGAAACCACCCGTGATGAACTAGCCGGCCACGAGCCTTACACCGATGGTAATGAAGAAAATCTCGTTCACGTAACCGAGGACATGAATGAAAGAACAACAGCTGCTTTCGGAACACCAACTGGTGTTTCGTTGAATCTGGAAAGTGAAATAAGGCAAAAGAGTGTTGATAATATCATGCCAAGAACAGTTAAGATGTATGCCGACGACGTGGACGGTCCCAGACTCAAACTTTCAAACTAAAAGGAAAAGGCCTTTTGGTCGCAAAAGAAGGATCTGGACGGAAGGGGCAAAAGAAGACCTGGAGACATACGGCATTCAGAGAGAGTTCAGTACAGACATAAAGTTCCGCAGATCATGGACTAGCGACTTATGCATAGATTCTATGCGGGCTCTAACAGAAGACCGAAGCAGATGGGCTCAAGCATGTACAAAGAGTATGTACAAGGACTACTCACCTTGGCGAAGATGTGGATAAACCGCGTCGAGCGATAGTATCTGTTCATGTTTTAAGTCAGGTCAATCCTGAGGTTACTTACTGTCCTTGAAATGTTTTTGTTAATTTCCCATAATCATCTGCGGACATAGCGCGGTTATTAACGCGGCTGAGGAGAAAAAAAAAGTATTTGTACCGGTAGTAAATGTATCTATTCACCTTAAAGAACAGATGCTTGTGCACATTGCCTAAACTCAAGAGAGGTCGAACTTAGACCAGCTGCAATGTTATCTGTCTAGTTGAGTGCGACGCCTGATTCAGTCTACAAAATTAGCTTGACCAGCGTGATAAGCAATCACATAGCTAAATTTTCGGCAGTGCTAAAATGAACGTCTTAAGAGAGACTGAGCTAAGTGGATTCATAGGCGGGCAAGCTGTATTGTGGAAGCCTTTGTCCTCATGAGCCTGCTACTGGTCTCATCTTCCCTTTATTGCGCGACAGCAATAAAAAATAAAGGATAGAGTTCCTGGCGTTAATCACTCCGCTTGGGATGCAACCCCACGTTCACTTCAATTCAGAATCGTTCGAGGATTACGAACGCGTAACTGGCCTTTACAATGACTTTCGATGGCTAGCCAATGTGTCAAGTCACTGTTTTTATCCTCCCAGACAAGTCTAGTACCAGTTTATCGACCCCGGAGAGGTGAAAGGCTTGGTGAGCACCACGGCGGACTCGAACTTCCGATCGATCGTGCAGGAAGCGGAAGCTCTAACCGCTACACTACACCCGCCCGCGACAGCAATATCTCGCTTTAATATATCATATCTGAAACTTGTTCGATGCACATGAAATAAAAAACCTTTACACATCCCTAAAGTGTCCAGTATATCTCTTTGCTTAATAACAATTGTAAGTTCTAAAATGTCACTTTTACTACCTCGGGTTTTTTTTCGCCAAGTTTTTCATTTCTATCTTTGACATATTCAGTTCGGAGTAGTTTTACAATTTCGTCTTCTCCTGTTACTAACCTTTTAGTCTTTGAGACATTAGATCGAAGTGGAAATTTAAAGGTGTATATTGAACTGATTACGTAACACTTTGCATATATAGATCAAAAAAGTGTATGAACTGATTAGACGTTTGGATGTGCTATCTAGAAGCTTCTGAATGTGGCGGTGTACTGCACACTTCGCTGTTATACATTTGTCAACGCTACTGGAAAAAGCATTGAACACAGCGCAATTCCTGTTAGCAAGTAGCATTTTTCAAAGCAAAAATTTTTTACCAAACATTTCAAAAATGTGCTCCGGGAAGCAGAGAGCATGACTCAATTCCATAACATGTGCTCTATCGCACTCGTGGTTTTGGCCTCAGTAGCGTGACATCTTAACTGAGCTCAATGCCAACGTCATGGAGTAGCAAAAAAAAAAAATTCCAGATCGATTAGTATGCAAATAATAGGGCGTGATTAGTAGCAATACGTGATGCAAAATCCAAGTTTTATCTTGTTGAGATATAAGTTAAGCTCAGATTTTCTCTCAGGATCCACTCTAATGTCCTTTTCACCCGCTTATCGTCCGTTCTCCTCATAATGTGACCTAATGATGAGACTGAATATTTCTTTTAAGTGAGAACTGCGAAGATGGATAAGTGTTGTGTGCGATAGCCAAACTTCAGAAGACAGATTTCAAGGGCTCTATAAATAGTAGGCAGCTATTTGTACGTCTTAACTGAGCTCAATACACAGTGTGTTCACGTCGCCGAAGCGTAACAGTGAAACTGAAAGGACTGTCAATTCAAATAAGTAAGTACGAATCTCTCGATCCGTCAGTTGGTCCGTAATCTCTCTGAAGATTCCGAATACTGCCCACGCTGGCTCTCATCCTTCCACTTAGTTTTCCTTTCAGGTTGTAGTCCATATTCAAGGAACGTTCAAGGCACAACGTATGATGAAGTTTCCACGATTTGGAAACCTTGCAGCTGTGTTCATGTGTCCTCACAGAAGCGTTCTTCATCAGCTCTGTCTTATTTCTGTTTATCTGCAATCTCTTTCTCTTCTAGAGTCTGCATTCACACGTTTAGTTAATTGAGCTTGGTTTCTACATCACTGCTCCTTCACGAAATCATGGATACTTAGATGTATGGATAACTTCACTGAACGTACAAGCGTCGTTTCTTGTCGTTCCTTTTGCTTACGATCGTCATCCAAGAAGTTCGGTGTCGCCCGCTGAAGTTTTTGAGTGGAAACTTTAATTGTCACGTAAATCCCTTTCTTCCCAAGCAAGTTATTCTATTATCCACTGTAATGCAGCCGAGAAAAGCGGGTGTGGTGCAATCGGTGGGAGGTTTCGCTCTCTGCACGACCGATCGGAGGTTCGAATCTGCCCTAGTGCTCACCAGGCCTCTCATCCCTCAGATAAGGTGGTACCAGACTTGTCTGGAAGTTTAAAAACCCTGACTTGACACATCAGCTAGCCTCCGCAAGCCCTTGTATAGGTCAGTTACACGTTCGTAAACCTCAAACGATTCCGATTCTTGAAGTGAACGTTGTGGCGCATCCGAAGCGGATTGATTAACGCTAGTCACGTTACGCACACTTTGATGCAGCCATAAAAGGATCAGTAAAATAATGCCGCTCCGTCACACCCCTTTTCCTATATATGGTGAGCAGGTAAAGTGGAGTAGCCATATCATAATGATCTATCGATCGGAGCAGTTGGCTAATGTCTAAACGTATAACGCATCCGCAGATTCATCGACCAGCGCTGACAGTATTGCATTCGTTCCTGCGTTATTGGTGGCTTTCTCATAAGATCAGGATATGGTGCAGACGATATTCCCTGTGAACCTCTATGACCTTCAGCACAGTCCCGATGTGGTTCATAAAGCTGCAACCCTGGTAGGATCTAGCTTATATCATCTAGTGTTCAAAGACAGAACTGAAAATTCGTAGGTGGAAAGACTCAGATGGTGGAGCGATGTAGCGACGATATAAAAGATACACCACCAAAAAGTTCAAAAGTGTGCGAGCCTTAGTTTTTTGTTCTTTTTCTTGAACATGTGTTCTTTTTCTAGAACATGCCTATCGCATCCGTTAGGTCGTCAAATTATAGGATTTGCATCATTGATCGATGATAGCCATTCGGATAGAGGTAAGAGATACATCTAGAGAAATATCGGTCGACATTGATTATTTCTTTGATGTGCGTGTGCGACAATACTCAAGGTTCTTTTTACCTGCTTTATCGCTACATCACTTTTTCCAGAACAAAGGTCTGCGTATGTACATGGATAGGAAAAAAAAAACATGCTAATACGTAATCACCACAGTTTTGCGGTGGTTAATTAGCCGAATGATGGGGTTTAAGAAATTCTCTAAAATTGAGCGCTGGTTGAGCTGTTGTACTGCCAGGATAAAATCTATGGATTTGAGCATTACGAAATATGGATATGGTGTTGATAATTTTCCGGCTAGCACCGCAAAAAAGGAAAAAAAACGAGGAAGAGTGAAAAAGTGCCGCTAGTTTTGTGAATAGAAAGATTTAATCTCACCAGATACGCATTCACTCTATTACCATTCCGATAGTTTTTTGATGTTTGGGATGCGCGCTTGCGTTACTTGCCGATTCGTACAGATATGGTGGAACGAACTATTACTAGCAGTACTATAAAAGGGTATGTGGTATAAAAGAGCCCTGAAAACAGTTCACTCACTAAACCCGGATTCGCACCATGTGGGCTGTAACATTGGTGAGTTCTTTTGGACTACAGTGATAACATTGAGGGCATAGCGCTGTGGTAAGAGGTTCCGCAACGTCTTCACGATCGATATTTAAAAACCTGTCTAGACTAATGAGGTATTTTATCTCTCTCGACCCCATAAATTTGTTCCAGGGATGTGAAGATAAAAACACTGGCATGATATTGGATACCTCAGCAGATCATTGTATAGGTTGCACATCCATCGTCCATAAACCACTACGATTCTAAATTGAAGTCGAACCCGTTGATGCGTACCACACGAATATGTATATCAACGCCATCCACTTGGTCCTCTACATTTTGCAATGATTTCAAGCACAACGTTTCATAGCACGCGTTAACCTTTTTCTTAGGTATGTCTGTGCGAAAAAGTGACTATTTTTGTCTGACGGCCATTGCTAAGCGTGCGATGGGATTTTTCAAGTGAGCGGTCGTAGAATGTGGGGTCTACAAGGGAAGGAGATCGTAAGCAAGTGTGCAGTAGGGACTAGTGGGCACTAGTGAATACAGGATAACGTGACAACGATAATGGCTAAAGTGACTGGCATTGAAGGCATCATCCCACGAATTTGAGGTGGTGCAGATTTCAGGTGGAGTATTCGCCGCGGCGCCGCACAGGGCTGGCGCGCTCCAGTCGAGCTCCTTGTGGGAAGTAGTGCGCCGGGACGCTCGAGGCCGTATCTTCCGGGCCGCTTTCTACGGCAATTAGGAAGAAATGGACGGAATCACCCACCTCCGTAGTCTCCCATCCTGTTTACGAATACTCCACCTGAAATCCGTACCACCTCAGATTCGTGGAGTGATGCCTTTAATCAAATCGCTCGGGATGCACCACCACGTTCATTTTAATTCAGAATCGTGGAGGTTTACGAACGTGTAACTGGCCTATACAATGCCGTGCGAGGGCCAGCCGATGTGTCAAGTCAATGCTTTTACGCTCCCAGATAACTTTGGTACCAATTTATCGACCCCGGAAGGATCAAAGTCCTGGTGAGCACTTAACGAACACTAGGGTGGATTCGAACCTCCGATCGATCGTGCAGACAGCGGAACCTCTTACCGACTGCGTTGTACTCGCCCCGCAGCAAGATAACCAGAACAAAATATTACGCAGTTTTAACTAATTACATATATTACAAAGTATTGTTTTAAGTTCGTTAACGTTAACTCCGTGAAAGGAGGATCTAGAGAAATACTTCGGGCGGATTTTCATTGAGGAAGGTTTGCACTAAGAAGCAGTCATATCGCTGTCTTTCCCACTCTCTACCTTCTTTATATTTTGACGGGACAAATTTAAAGTTTTTCGACCTTCATTATGTTCTTCCCATCTAATTTTGAAAGAACCAGACGGCCCAAAAAGAAATAATTCTGGACGTGGGGATTGCTTAGTCCGTCTCTGCGAGTATATGAGTGATTTATTAAAATTCTTGCCCGCTTTTCTGGAATGGGGAAACTTTCCAAAATCCCAATTTCCGTTCACGCGCTGAAAGGTGTATGATCTTGAAAAAAGTCTTATAATTCAGGGCAACTTGATGGCATGCAGATCTCCTTCTTGTACATATTTTGGCCGAGGAGTTTCCCTATCAGATGCCACATCATCTCATTTTCATATCCTCGCCGTTTTTCCAATCTTCGATACAAAAAAGAGGAAAAATGTCATTTTTCCCTTCTTTATCTCATCTGAATTCCAAAAAGACTGGGAATAGGGAAAAATAGCGTATGACCTTCAGTACGGCAAACCTTCTCCTTCGAAAAACTACCTAAAATATTTCTTTTGGTTCAAGACGTTATTCGCGATCTCCCAACCCTATTAACGTACACAGATTCTAAGCTTTTTGGCCATTTAACTCCATTAAATCAACTTTGAAACTGCTGAAAACAAGTTTCTAACTCTTTTTATAAAAATTTGGCTCAGCGGGGTGTCGAACCTGCATCTTTCCGTTTCACATTGTCAAAACATAATGTAAATTTTCTGGTTTTTTTTCTTTCTGATCGCTTGTAATTCAACCTATGCAATGACTCCTCTCTTTTCTTTATCGTATTATGTGATTTAATCATTATTCAAAAATATTTCACAGGTTTTAGAATAAAAACGATAATTTCGATATCAGTATTTCAACAACTTTTTTTGCGCAATCGCTCGTTCTACTACTTTTTGTTTTTTTTTCGCTCCTGTTGGCTACCGAATTCCACATTTGTCATTTGTTCCTCGGCTAGCTTTCGATTTTGCTTTTTTTTCGAAACACCCGAAATCTCCATTATATTGAATTGACTGCAACCGATAACTGTCGCAGCAACGTTGGAGGATTAGAAGAAGAAGAAGGGGGAGGGAGTCGCAGTCGAGAGGGTCGTGTCTTATTATCATGCTTGATCCTGACCACAGTTTTCTATAAACCAGCGTTGATGAAGCGCACACTTCATTCATGCTTCACCATATACGAGATTGCTAAAAACTCTTCCCAAAGACAACGTTCCAGTGCTTCTTCATTTTTACGAACTCTCATAGTAACAGTGATGTTTCGAGCGAGAATAACCGATGTGTTCTACGCTCAGTAGTACCCATGCAACCGCTACGAGGGCGTACGTTTAACGAAAGAACAAGTCTACTCCGCGTAATTGAAAAGTATAACTTCTTGTGCTCACCACTGCACTCACTACAAAAGATCAGGTAGACGATTATGCTCATACAATGAGGCATCTTCTGTTTTACGAATAGATTTCAACGTTCGATGTAGTACAATTGCATTCACATGTTCATGCCCTTGAGCTTTCGGAAAGGATCGTTGCAGGTATGAAAATGCTTAACTTTTCTCAGAATAGGAGCTTTAACAGACACGAAGAAGCCAGGAAAAGTGGTTTCCTGTGCTCTAATCTGATTGATATGGGGACTGCTCACAGGATAGTCCTCTTAGTGAACTCTCGATCGCTTCCAATTATTCGTTAATTCAACTACAAAAAGCTGCTTGTGCACTCTGATCCTTCTCTCTCATGTGAACCGTCAGAGGTTTCTCCTTCCCTACCATACGTTTCTTTTTCTTCCACAAGTATGCTGCTGAAAGAATCTGCCTCTACTGCTGACAAATAAAGTAATTACGTGTACTCTTTAGAACTTTTGCTTGAGAAAATGATGAAAAAATGCATTTGTTTGGCTGAAAAAGTTCATTACTCGCTGGAAACTCGCATGCTTTTCTAACGATCACGTGGTCTAGGGCTGCATCTTTCTTACACTGGTCGCTGAAGCTGGCACCGCAGCAGTACCTAAGTGTGAGTTCTTTGCTGTCTGAATAGCTGTCATGTTTCGTGCGCATCATACAAATAGAAGTGATGCAAATCTGATTTCGTTGGATGTTCAGCTTTTGGATGTCGGAACTCGTTAATTTCGGATGAATGGAGAGCCATGGTTCTGACGTTTCACAATGATAAAAGAAAAACTCTAGCACGTGGAGACCAGCCAGGCAAGGACGGGAATAAACTGAGTCCTGCTAAGCAAATGAATGAACTGGTATGCATATGGTGAATTTCTTATTGAGTTTTAAATATGAAGTTGGAGCTCGCTCAAATTCACAGAGTTCCCTCTTGAATATTTCTTCGTAAAAATCAGTTTTTTTTGTGTTTTTTTTTTTTCGAAATGTTGGGGGATTTGTATGGCAGCATTTTCAACACAATTCCTCGGACGGAACCGGTTCTACAACGATTTCTACGGCCTCCATATTATTAGAACACAATGATATGCAGTTAAGAGAGCTTCTGTTCCTATATGTCCTTAACAACAACGCGACTGGTGGTTCCAATTTTCTGCGCGAACTTATCGAGGCTTAACGAAGCCTACTAATGGACTCCTAAAGCACTCCTCACTTCCTTTACTCCGGATTATTTGCCTCCGGTATTCACGAGATGTGGAGTGGCTTGATCAATACAGGCACGTGAAGTTCTACATAGAGATATAGGCACATAACGTGGCACTGGTTGATTTCGGATGAATGGATCTGTTATCTCACAATGACATACGAAGAGCGCTAGCACGTGGAGACCAAAAAAAAAAAAACAAGGACGGGACTGAATTGAACCCGAGTAAGGTAAATGTGAATGAATTGGTGTTCATGATGTGGATTCATTATTACCTTAATTAGGAGTCTAAGCTCAATTAAGACATCTTCATAATCAGTATTTTTTAGTAAAGAGTAAATTCAGTGTAATATTTGTTGGCGTGATGTTCAAACATTTGCTTGTTGACAGTGCTTACACAATACCTCAGATGTTGGTGGCTGTTTCTGAAAAAAGAGATGATATGGTACGAAGCTCCTGACATCCTGTGTCGTTAAGAACCGCTCTACTTATGGTTCCTAGCCGTCAAGCAAAGCTTTGATTCAGAACTCAGAGTTCTCAGTTTCGAGTTATTAAACTTTGCTCAATCTCCTCACTCTAGCGTCTCTGCCTAAAAAAAAAGAAGTGTCGCTCGATCACAAAGGGAAAATCAGATCTACATGGAAAGGAAGTGGATATCGGTTGTATCGCAAATCCATGGCAGAAATGTGTTTTTTTTAGCGAGCATGTTAGCGCTGTCAAACCACATATGTGAAGCTATAATATATAGAAATTATTTATTCTATATCGCCAGCACATCGTGAACAAAAAGGCCGACTACAATACTTACTCCAATATCTTCAAATCCAAGGGCATGAATACAAATGCTTGATCAGGAATGAGATCTGATTTAGTTGCTCTAATAAACCTAGCATATTATTTTTAAAAAACTTAGACATGGGATTGCAACCTGGAACGTTTCGCTACTGACGCTGCTGCTCAGTGTAAAGACTACGATGATCCTCAACGTGGTGTCAATCAGAAGACGCAAGTTTTAATCGTTCCTGATTTCTGTTCGTTACCAATGAAAAGTAGTTAATCTTCAGCATCTCTGTCGCTTCTGCTTGCAATATTACTAAAGAAACGGAAACTGTGCTCAATGAATGGTGGAACGAAGTAACGGTAGTTGGTTTGGGTGCTGATCTAAAGTACACCGACAACTCGGGTCTGGAAGAGTTTGCAAATGTGAGTCCAGATATCTCCCAACATTAGTTTTATAAATGGGAGAAATCGATGCTTCTAGATGGCCTACTTCGAACCGAATGCCTTCGCGTGTAGTTACGCAAAATGCACCAGCGAAATACGACTGCTCTGTTTATACAACAAACTGTTCATTTTTCAAAACTTTCTTTTTCTTCCCGCTGCTACTATCATTCCGTGTTGTAGGGGTAAGGTGAACGATCAGGCACTGTATGAAGCAGCTGCAAATGCCGACGCAGCGTGCGATGGCTGTCCTGCAGACGCGCCATGTGAGGCCAGACTCTGCCAGCCCAAATTTACCATAGGTATGTATTTGCGTTAGTCTTTATTACCTTTTGATTTTTAGAGATGATTTAAAGACTCTGGGTTTACAACTTTGTTAATCTTGAATAAATAACAAACCTATTAAAATGTAACACTCGAGCTGCCAACTCTACATTTAAGACAAGAATTTTAACAAGGTGTGCCAAATAACAAGGAGTATAGTAGCGGCAATGAAATCGCAGTGAAGACTTGGTGCGAAGTTGAGCTTCACGGTAACCCAAAATAGTTGGATGCGTGGATGTGCCACCAGTCAGTTAAAGGCATCTCCCCACGAATCTGGAAGTGTACGGATTTCCGGTGGAGTATTCATATACGGGATCGTTGATTATGGAGAGAAGGATTATTCAGTCCTTCTCTTCTTAATTGCCGTAGAAAACGGCCCGGAAGGTACGGCTTCGAGCGTTCCGGCGCACTACTTTCCACAAAGAGTTCGATTAGAGCGCGCCAGTCTTGTGCACGCCCGCATCTTCCGGGCCGTTTTTACGACAATTAGGAAGAGATTGACGGAATCCGTGTACAAATACTTCACCTGAAATCCGCACCGTCTCAGATTCGTGGTATGCTGCCTTTAAGACAGTTTGGTATGCCAAGCTGAAGACATCAGCGACCATCGGCTGACTGCAGTTCCTCTTTTTTAAATTGCACACTGGTTTTTTTGCTGTTTCTCACCATTTCAAGTGCTGAGAACTACGTTAGAAGTTTTCTAAGACTTAAAGGCAACATACCACGAATCTGAGTTCGTGCGGATTTCAGATGGAGTGTAAATCAAATTTAGGCGACGGCGCTACCATCTGTTCGGTACGTTATGTTGGTGAATGCTTTACAATGGAGGCCCAGATTTTATTCTTCAAAAGCAAATGAGTAATACAAAAGGCTTGAACGACTTTTTTTAAAGCGCAAAAATTTGCATGAATAACTTATTACTGTATGATGCTATTACTGTTATTACTGTATGCTATGTATGATGTTGATTTTAATTTTTGCAGTAAGCCATAGAGTCTTTCAGTGCCTGAATGTTTCAGCCGCTAACGATGACCAATGCGCGGATGATGGAATGACAAATGACATGACGAACTCGGCCCTCTACATGCACAACTACTACAGGTTGAATCGAACATTTATGAGATATTAGCTCAAAACGCCCAAAAACATAATACCATTACTATTGTGTCGCACCTGATGCCCGATGGAGTGCATTTCATTAGTAGTGACACGCGATAAATGAAATATCGTGAGCGCGATCAGGGAAACGGTATTCGGTCGTCGCGGCCACACGGTGCAACCTTATGACCCTTATCTTCGATAACTATTATTTTACAGAGGGCTACTGGGCACAGGATGGGCAGAAGATAAAATAAGTACTTATGCTCCTCTGGCGAAAGCGATGCCTCAGTTGGTAAAGGAAAACAGTGTCTGCGGTTACTTTAAAGAGTAAAAAAACTTAATGCATAATTTAGAATTACGAATGTGGCACTATTGCTAAAGAAGCTAAAGATAGAGCTCAAGCGTGTAAAGAAACTCCTGATGATCCAACTGCGCCACGCTCCCAAAATTACCTAGTAATTAAAGACCTAAGCATGGACAAAGAAGATGCCCTGAAGCAGGTATTTTCTCAATCTCATTGTCTCTTTTTGAAATGCAAAAGGTATATCAATGACGCTCACGTGATGCTAAAAAAAAAACTCTACAAAACGAAGAACACTGAAGAAGACAACGGATCTCATGAAAACAATAATTTCTAGGCTATCTAGATAGTTCCGTTCTTGAAATAAAAGTTCGAAACGCCACCACCAGTGGAATTTTAGGATATTTCAGGCAATTTCCACATGGTGGAAAGAACTTGCTGACGTAGGGCTTGGTGAAGATACTACGTATAAAGCCGCAATGAAGAACACGCTAGGACAATTTGCTAATGTAATTTAAACGAATAGTTAATTGTTCCTCATAAAAACCTCACAGGTATACTATTTCAGATGGCTTATGATCAAACGAAGCAAGTTGGGTGCAGCGTAGAGACGTGCACAAAGCAGGGATTCACTTTGGTTGTTTGTCAGTACGATAAGTAAGTTTCGGAACACATGACCAACGCCAATTGCGAATGTAATCCATCGAACTTAAACTGTTATTGACGTCCCTCTAATCGTTGGGAATATTTTCTAACATTTCTGAGGTTTGGGACAGGAAGACACTTCCTTTCTCCTTCAAGCTGTTTCTTTTTTCAACATGTTGCCTGCTCACCACCTACTATTGAAAGATACGCGAACGAGAGGAGTGAGAGTTGATCTCAATCGAAAAGATTCATCAGAAAGATGGGACGTTGTTTGTTCTGTTGGAAAAGAATATCTCGTTTACGAAATATAAACAAGAAATAAGGTATCCTCATGCAATCTTCGATGATAAGGTAAATTTGTAGTCAGCCGCAAGTTGAGCACGGATGGTCCTGGAAACAGCTACTGCTTCCACAGATTTTGCCATTTTCATTACAGTCTTGTGCTTTACGATATTTCCAATTCTTTTTCTGTAAAAAGTAGTAGTAAATCGAACACTGTGAAATAACAAAACGATTGCAGACTAATTAGTGATGGAAAGAAGATTTACGAGACCGGCAAGAGTGGCGATAAAGCGTGTGCGGGCTGCGCCACCACGAAGTGCGGAGATCTGCAAGGGTTATGCGCTCCATGAGCCGACTATGAAAAGCAAGATTTTCAACTCTGCTTCTGCACATCTTATTCACTTGTCGAAAAAGGGAGAATAAAAAATTCACTTTCTGATGTGATAATCGTGTAAATAATCATTTCCAGCAAATGTGGTGAATAGGGATAACGTGTTTCCTATTTATGTTTCATCGTCCCTTGGTGTTAGTTCTTCAAAAAAAATAGGAGCTTCTGTAGTAGAATCGGTGTAATCTCCATAGATAATGTCAATAAGGGTTTCCATGCTTCATCTGATAAGGGTCTACAAAGTGGGTTGGTGCAAACTTCGTTCAGTTAGACATAATTCTCGTTTCGATAACATTTATGAGTGTTAAGAGCTGATCAAAACAAAAAAAAACAAGGAAAACAGAAGAAGGATTCTCATCCGTTCTCTTACACTCCCACAGAAACAATTTATCTGTCCTATCTATATGCCTAAAGTTACTTGTTAACCTTCAGACTTCCTTTCCGAATTGTCTCAAATGTTCCCACATCCTAAGCTACAGCATTAACGACTATGAAGTATGTAATGGTGCAACCAGAAGTGGGCCACGGGACACCAGTCATCGTATGCGCGGCGCTCTTGCTAGGTTAAAGAGAAGTCGGACCTAGGGCGAAGAGTTAAAAATCAGAAGTTTTTACCTAGTAGAGTGCGAAGCAAGTGTTTTCACCTATGTCAGCTGAGGAAATCAGCTCGATTAGCTAATTCGCAATGATCTCACCGAATTTATCGCAGAAGTATGTGTCAACGTCTGGAGAACGAAATAGGTTACTCATTCTTTCTTGTCTCTCTTGGGAGTGGTGTAACAGTGTTGGCATTTATTTTTTTTACACATTTTATGCGCGGTAAGAAATTTGGTGGTATGTACACAAGCTGTAATGAAACTTTTTTTCAGGAGCGCGTAAATCTCAAAAGACTGACGAACAGCAGTCAGTTGTTGCACGGGAGTGGTGGTCGCAATGAATTGTCTTCAGATTTCTGTACCTCGACTGGCTCGACCTCAACGCAATCAACGTGATGACAGAGACCATTCCGGGTGCTGTGTTTGTTTCGTCGCTTTACCATAGTTTTACGCTCAAATATCATATTAAGTAGAAGATCCTGAACTATTTTTATTTCTGTTTTGATCTCAACGTCTCGAAATTTAAAAATCTTATCCGGCGCATTTACAATTCATGGGTGCTCCATGTGTCCACCTGCTTTATGACAAGCATGAGCGTTGAAGAATCATTTTTACCACTTCATATTTCTCCACACTAAATTTCTTCAGCTTTTGAAAAACGATGTGAGAAACTACGTTTTTTTCTACGCAATAGGAGAAAATGTATCTTTGTGCATGAGCCGCATCCACGAGCGAGCTGTCGAAGATCAATGAGATCTCATCACTACCCTGTCTAAGTAAAACCAATGAATATGCTACGGCTATGCCAGTTGTTGATTGCTGCTGAAGTTTGAATGAGTACTATCGCGAATAACTCGCGATGTAGTTTTCGCTGGCAGATTACTGTAGAGGAACTTTACACATGTCGCGAGGGTGCGCTTAGGAAAGAAAGCATTCTTATCGCTCACATCACCCGATCTCCATTATGTATGAGACGATGTCAAACGCAACAGGCTGATTCGCATCTTTTATTCTCGTCCATTCTTCTCATTATCAAGCTGATTATCAAGCTTGTTCGTGGTGTTCGAATATTATTTACTTTGCGTGTTCAATTACCCAAGTTTGAAGTTCGACTCTATGAAGTGTGAGGTTTCTTTCTCTCGCACATATACAATTAATATATATACAGTTATACAGTTAGGCAATTTAGAGGAATTACTACGGAAAAACTTTTGAGTACGACAGTGTACAGTACGCCATTTTTACACTATGACATCAGCGTTATCCGTTTGTTAAACTACAACAAGAGCGAACAGTTTGCAATTTTTGCTATTAAAAAAAAACAGAACAAGCAGCTTTTCTGAGCAAAAAATTCTCCGTTGATCCTTTCAAAGAAGTACCTCCGTACAGAAAAAGCACAGTTGATTACTACGACACATGTAAACACAACGTTACTAGCTGATTTTGACATAAGGGATGTTGCTGCTCACCTGAGCTTTGTGCCATGATCCTGAATGTATGGAGAATACTCCAAACCAACGATATATGAAGATCAAATATTGTCAGTTCTGTTTCTGGCTATCTCATTCATTCGTGGAATATGGAGCGGATTAACAAAAATCCCCAGCGTGAAATATCGAGCTTCTTTTTTCACCTTTCAAGAAGTTGGGCAGCTTAGCGAGTAGAGGTCCCATGCGCTTATGTATGTTCAAGCTTTGCTACGAGCAAGTTTCTTCGCCTTGTTCAAGGAAAATTGAACGTAGTAGGCCGTAGGAATAGCTCGTTACAAGTCGGGATCATGAGCTGAAACGGATCGGTTGTGGAAAGGAACCCTCACAAATTCTCTTGCGCTCCCACACAAAGCTTTTCAATCCTCAAGGCCGCGTATGATACTTCTAAAAATTGGAGGATGTTCTATGGAGGTGGTCGTTATCAGAAGGGTTTTTTTTTTCTAACTACACGATTTACCCTGCAGAAGACTACTGGGAACTGGGCAGAAGATGGTATAAGAACGCATGCTTCTCCAGCGAAGAATATGCCTGCTGCTAAGGTAAAGTGCTCTTTTCAAGAGAAAAGGGAAACTTCATACGTATTTTAAAAATATCAGTGTGACACTATTGATAAAGAAGCTAAAGATAAAGCTCAGGGTTGTAGAGAAGCTTCTTCTAATCAAACTGGGTTATGCTCTCAGATTTACCATGTAAATAGAAACTTCAATATGAACAAAGAAGCGATTAAGAAGGTCTTACCTACATACCATTATATCTTTTTTACGGGTTGAAATGCTAACGTTACATCAGTTTATTCACCCGACATTAAAGAACCATACGAGGTGGAGAAGACTGAAGAAGAGTATCTAGATGAGTTCGATATCGAAATAAAAACCTATTATGCTTGGTATTGTGGTGTTTGCGTTTAAAATGCCAAAAACAGAGGAGTTTTGGGTAATTTCAGGCAATTTCCACACGGTGAAAAAGACTTGGTGATGTAGGTGTTGGTAGCAGCGACATCCCGTGCCTAGTAGCCCTCTGTAAAATAATAGTTGCCAAAGGAAACACGGTTACTGTAGCTCTATTTTCCTTAGTACGTTCTGTCTGTTTTAAAGGCATCACCCCTCGAATCTAGAGTAATATGGATTTCCGGTGGCGTATTCGTATACGGGATCGCAAATTATTGAGAGAAGGGTAATTCCGTTCATTTCTTCCTAACTGCCCTAGAAAACGGCACGGAAGATACGGCGTCGAGCGTTCCGGCGCACTACTTTCTACAACGAGTTCGATTGGAGCGCGCCAGCCTTGTGCACATCTTCCTGACCGTTTTTGATGGCAATTAGGAAAAAATGGACGGAATCACACCCCTCTCCATAATCTACTATCCCTTATAAGAATACTCCGCCTGAAATCCGTACCACCTCAGATTCGTGGAGTGATGTCTTTAAGTATGTCAAGCTATTTCACTCGTTGTTGGGTCACCGGAAATGAAATACGCACAGTAGTGTGTCAGATGCTAAACAGAAGTCACGTTCTCATATTTTTGAGTGTCAATTTGAGCAAATATTTCCTTAATGTTTGGTAGTAGTTGTGCATATAAAAGACAGTGCTGGTATGCCATCCATCATTGAATTATTCGCACACTCGTCATCGTTAGGGACTTCAAGCAATGTCAGGGCTCATGCCTCATTGTGTGAATGAACATCAACATACAATAATAACTAATTCCTGAAGTTTTCCACAGTTTAATACAAATTCTCATCACCTTCTATAAAACTCATTTGCTTTTGCGAAGTGAAATCTGGACCCAACGCAGTTCTTGCTTCAAGAACAGTGAAAAATGGAGATGCGAATTCTTAATATTAGATCATTCTACGTAGTCGTTGGTTTGGATCGTCTTCTGTTCATCCAGCACCTTAGCAAAGAACTTAGGTAAGCAGCCGTATGGTAAAGGTCAAGCGCACTAATGGCGTGGCGCATATACTGTGGAAATTAACAATGGAAATTACCGTGGAAATTGAATTAACAAATAATTTTTTCTGAATAAATGCGCTCAATTGAATGATGTGTAAAAAAGTTTTTGCTCTTGGAAAGATCTCGTTCTTCGTTCTACATGTCAGCGGAAAGTGCGCGGTGCTTAATGTTGTTGTTGTAACGGTTTAACAAACGGTTAATCACCGATGTCGAGGTGAAAAAGGTGTATCGTATTTACCCCCAGATTTATAAGTTTTTAAAAGTTTTAAAAAATTATGCAATGCCCTTCATTTCTGCTTGAAACGTGTCGCGTAATCATGTCAAGCGTTAAGTTTCCATTCTGTACAGCGTACGAACGCGCTGCGCAATATCTTTCAATTCTAAAATGTTGAAATCAAAACAGAATCAGAAAAAGATCAGGATCGTTCTTTTTTGTGAGTAGCAGTTGATGCACGTATATGGACACGTATATGGATTTTTGGCGTAGAGCGCGTAGGGGAATAAGAGCCAGACTTGGTGACATGATCTTGTGAGAATCGAGGAGATGGACGACATACACAACGAAACCATACCACTTTTATTTCACGAAGGAGCCTTCCTACAAGTGACGAGTGTAGCGTCATTAATTCTCGCACGTCGCTCCTTCTGCTCATGGCCTCATGGAAAGAAATCAGCGGGAATTTGGTGCGTACTGCAGCTTCGAGAACGTTCAGTGTCTGTAGATGCTTGTATTGTGTTGCAATAACAAGGTCGAATCTCTATGGCGAGTAGTGCACTTTTCGCCTTGGTCCTGAATCGAACACGTTTCGAGAAACCTACATCTGATCGCCTCTCGCCTCCACAGTTCTTCCGACATCTACGAATTGAGACAGTGTGTATCCTAGAGCTACAAGTAGGCTTTTTCCTGTATTAAGCAGTGCCACTATGACGAACTTAGGTTTCGCCACATGTCGTCGCCAACCTTTATGGATCAAGGAGCTACCCTCAGACATTTTCCCATGGTGAATTCTAGCAGCTCTTGGATTACTCTTAGCTAGGCTTCTGATTCGGAGAAGCCGGAATGTCTTACACAGATGTTGAACTCTTTCTCAGCTTGATAGACCCTGCCAGAGGACCTACATACCTCCGCTGTGCCTCGCAGTTTGAATTACTCAGAATTACGTCCACGCCACTATGAAGTGAAGTGACAAAAGCGATCTTTTGAATTAATCGATAAAGGAGTTTTTGCTTTTGCAAAGTGCTAGTTCTATTCGTTAGCGGAAGTTGCACTGTGTTCGACGTTATTGTTGTAACTTTAACAAACGACTAACCACTGATATTGGGGTGCAAAAAGATGTACAGTGCTGCCACATTCAATTATTGAGTTTTTCTCGGTAGCTCACAACTAATAGAACTGTGGAATGCTTGCATTCATCGCAAATTATGACGGATAAGGTGGTTGGCTCCGATCTATCCTCTCAGACAAACCCAATAGCAATTTATCGATCCAGAGCGACGAAAAGCTTCGTTGGTCCACGGGAGTTTCGAAGCAGATGCAGATACACGTCTTACCACTAGTGCACACTTTTCCTCTGACCACTGCAGACTAAAAGGACTCACCCATGTAACGGCCCACATGAATTGAAATCGAGTTTGGTGAAGAGACGGTATTTAGGGCTCTTTTATACAAGCTACCCTTTTGTACTACAATACATGCCAGCTGAATCTACGTGATTCCACCGAACGCGTAGGACCCCACAGGTTGAAAAACCGGTGTGATAATAAAATGGATATGTTTATCCCATGAAATTGGATTTGTTTAATTTGTTAGTCCACCAAACGCGTAGGACGCCACCCCATGATACTGTTCAGTTCATCTTTTTTAGTTTGTTTGTGAATATACCAAACACATTATTAAAAAATATCTATAACACTCTGTAGTATTCAAATACAGAGAATCTATTGTATTTTCATGCAGTATTAACCGAGGCTGACTCTTGAAAAGCTCTCGCTGTTCTATTAATCCTCTACTTTATTTGTAACTGTAGCTATTAATTGCCAGTACATTTTTGTCTGTGGTGCGATGTGTTTAGTTCTTTGTTTTCAAGAAGATGAGAAGAACTATGAACGCTGCAATTAATAGTTACAACTACAAAAAAGTAGAGGTTTAATAGAACAGCGAGAGCTTTTCAAGAGTCAGCCTCGGTTAATACTGCATGAAAATGCAATAGATTCTCTGGATTTGAATACTATAGAGTGTTATAGATATTTTTAATAATGTGTTTGGTACATTCACAAACAAACTAAAAAAATGAACTGAACAGTGTCACTGCTTTGAATAACAAATTAAACAAATTTAATTTAATTTCATGAAATAAACACATTCACTATATTGTCGCACCGGGTTTTTAACGAGTGAGGTCCTACGCGTTTGGTGGAATCACGTAAGCGTCATAACTGTATAACTAATCTCGGATCTATCTATGATTTACGAAGGCGCCACTGCACCATTCTTCTAGTATTCAAAGGAAGAAGTGGAAATTCGTAGCTAGAAGAATTTATGTGATGTAGGATCCCTATGTATCGACGACATCAAAAGAGGTCCACCAAGATTAAAGTTGTTTTTTTTTTTTCGTTAGTTTTTTTTTTCTAGTAGAGTATGTGCATAAGCGTGCAAAAAGTTGTGGAAAAGAACGACTTATTTCGTATTTTTGTCTTGTGAAAATTTTGAACTAGAAAACCACTTGTCTCGATTGCGGTGCTCCCCAAACATCGCATCTATTGGGTCGACAGATTTCATAATGTGCATCACTGATCGGCGATCGGCATTCTGATAGGGGGAAGAGCACGGCTAAAAAAGAACTGCTCAACAATGATCACTACTTTGATGTGCGTGTGCGACAATACTTATTATTTCTTTTACCTGCTTCTTCCCTATATCACCTTTTTCAGGACTAAGTTCTGTACATATATCTGGATAGGAAGGAATTTGCTAATAAATGACGGCAACAATTTTGGTGAATTAACCGATTATAGAAAATCCCTGGTTGTGCTGTCAAATTTCCAGGATAAAATTTTCGGATTTGAATATTACGAAATGCAGACATATTGTTGATTACGTCCGAGCTGTTATCATACCAAAATATGATACCAAAAAAAGGAAAAACGAAGTGTATTGCGACCTCTATGAATAGAAAGACTCATTTTCACCAAAAACATGTTTATCCTAGCATTATTCGGAGATTTTTTAACATTTGACATACGCACTTACATTATTCGTCGAGTCATGTGAATTTTGGATTATTGGCACTAGCACAAAAGAGCAATCAGTATAAAAGAGCAGTGCATTCACTAAGTTGCCATTCACTCGATGTGGTCTGTTACATTGGTGAGTTTTTACAGAGTATACTGGTTACAGGTGGGATCATTATAGCAGTAGTAAGAGACGATGGTTTGGTATTACGCCAGGTAGGCTTTTCAATTCAAAGTTGTCTAGTAGGATGAGGAAAACACGATACACAACCGATCACAAATACAATGTTTCTCAGCTTTGTCACCGTGTAAACACAACGGGTTGGTCATCAGTCCGTTAGAAAACGAGAAGCACGCATTAGCCTTATTCTAAGCAACGCCTGCGAAAATGGTCTGAACATTTTTGACAAACGATTTTCTATGAATTGCGTTTTGTTGATGTGAGATCTTTTCTTTAGGTTTGATCATGTACGAGATTGGTGAGGACATAGCGCGATTATTTGCTTGGAGTCTGGAAAGAATGATGCATCCAAATAAACGTCTTATTCGTTCTATTACGGAACTTCAATTATTGTTAATAATAGAATTAGAACTAGAATAATATAAGTATGTAAGAAGTACGAATAAGGCCTACAACACTATGGATGAACATTGAAAAACAGACGGTTCGGCACCGTCGGCTACCGTCGCCCTTTCAGTACTTCTACAAAAGTGAAGATTTCTTTAAAATCTTTACTTTAAAATCACAGATGGATTCGACTCGTTGAGATCTACTTAAATACAAAAGCATGTGAAACGAGTCAAGGAAACATGCGGAATAATGCATGAAAACACCAAAAATCATTGTTTGTTAAAGTATAAAACAGTAGTGTATTTTACCTACTACAAAAAATAAAACTGATAAAGTTGTGTTTCTGAGCTCTTCGAGGATCAATAAATGCTCAAAGTTGACAACAAACGATTTTTTCCTACTGTAATTGAGAACTTGTGGACTATGCAGAATTATATCTCACCATATGATACCAGCAGACAACAAAAACTTACTTCTTGTCAGAATTCAAATTGTTCTAAACACTATTCTGGGGACATATCCATATCTTATCATTTCTTCCTGGTTTTAAAGATGTTGGAACTCAGCAAAAGCCCAAAAGAACCCTTTTTTGAAGCTCTGACTAATATTTTTAAAATAATTCGAATAAATGATTTAATTTGCTATGAACTCATTCTTCTTTTTAGAAATAACAGAACATGACATTGTTCAGCACCTAAAAAAATGCCCTCTTCGAAAACTGTTGTAATTACCCCTAAATGGTTAAAGTGAGTGTGGTTTCGTGTTTTCAAGCATTATTCCGCATGCGCCCTAGATTCGTTCCACATGGTATACATATTCAAATAGGTCTCAACGAGTCGAATCCATCTGTGTAAAAATTTCAAAGAAATCTTCACTTTTGTAGAAGTACTGAAAGGGTGACGGTAGGGTGCCGAACCGTCAGTCACCGTCTGTTTTTCAATGTTCATGCATAGTGTTGCAGGCCTTATTCGTACATTCTTACATACTATTCATTCATTCTTACATACTTCTATTAATCTAGTTCTAATTCTATCCTCCTCCCCCTTCTGCGCTCCTCAATTTCACAAGCAGTTGTCACTGTCCAAAGTAATGCATGCAATGACCGTTGCACGTATATAATTCCCCTCACTCTTTCATTGTACAAAATTGTCACATCACATTTGTGGCCATATATTCATCCGAATAACACCTTCTTTCGACTCCCCATGGATTTTTAACCTTTTTTGAAAAATGCAAAGCGTTTAATCCGCATCATTAAGAAGTCATTCCAAGAAACACACACAGATCTTACTAAAATGATTCTCTTGCTAGAACTCAGCTTTTCATGTAATCTATGATTTAGTGTTGTGCCATTTTCCTTGCGGTCGTCAACGATCCTGCTGAAGCAGCCCACTGTAAGTTATTTGCTGCTTGAACAACAAGATTTTCCTGAGCATAACGTAAAGTTATGCTGATTTCACACTGTCGCAAACTCAGCTTTCGGATGTAGAAACTCGTTGATTTCGGATGAATGGAGAGAGATGGTTGTGAAGTTCCATAATGATAAGCGCAGAGCAGTAGCACATGGAGAGCAAGCAAACAAAGCTGGAACTCCGGTTTTGTCTCCGGCTAACAAAATGAATGCGCTGGTTTGCATATTATGGATTTCTAGTAATTTCGAATAATTTTTGGTTAATTTACTCGACAGGAATTTTTATAATGCAAAGGCCAGTGATAAATTCTTGAAAGTGATGGATTCTTATAATCCCCTTTACGACTAACCTTCCCCTAAACTATCATCAAACTTGATGCTGTCCTTCATTCTTTTTGGAACCCACACGTATCACATAAAAGGTTGCATTCATATAATGTGTACCTAAGACTCAACTTGCTTTCACTCGTGTAAAAAAACCTGTAAATCAACAATAGCACAAAATCATGCCATTTCGAAGAGAAAGTATGTGAAATGACTTTTCATTTCAAATTTGAGGGTGGAATCTAACTGTTCAGGGCAAATAATTATGTAAACAAATTTTAGAGAAATATCCCCCTTCTTTATACTCGAGTTTTTGCCTACAGTATTCTGGAGATGTGACATCACTTAGCGAACAGATATGCAGGTTTTTTGCCTGCTTAGTGAGCTATATGCTCATTCACTGCTATGATTCTTTTCCTTCACTGAAAATTCCAGACATGGGATTGCAACTTAGAACGCTTTGCTAACGATGAAGCCGCAAAATGCGTGAACTACGCTAACAATCAATTTGGAATCAATCAAGCTACGTAAGTTTAGGTCATCTCATATTTTTGTCTTCTTTTTTTCTCTTTTTCTTTTCGATATTTTTGTTTTTTGTCCACCAAGGAAGAACATCAAATTTCCAGCTTTGTTGCCGGCAAAGTTTGCGATGATGCCGAAAAAACCCGCGAAGTGTTGAATAAATGGTGGAACGAAGTAACGACAATAGGTTTGGGAAATGATCAAAAGTATGCCGCGGGTCTCGATAATTTTGCAAATGTGAGCCGACGTATTTGTCAGCTTTGTTGCCTTTGGTGTAAGCGAGAAATGATGTTTACAGATGGTCTACGAGGACACGAATGCCTTCGCGTGTAGTTTCGCAAAATGCTCCGACAACATAAGATTGCTCTGCTTATACAACAAAGTGTTCGTCATTTATCTGCCTTCTTCTTTTCAACGAAAACCTTTTCTGTTGTAGTGGTAACGAGGCCAACAAGGTGCTGTATGAGAAGGCTGCCACTGCCGACGTAGCGTGCGATGGGTGCGCTCAGGGTTCGCCGTGCCAGGCCTGGCTCTGTCAACCTCCATTCACCCCAGGTAGGTACTCTTGTTATTCCTCACCCAATTATCAATAGAAATTAATGCTGGTATTTTCTTTGGAACTAAATTTGTATTTTCTTCTAACGACGTCTTCTTCGTTTTTTAAGCTTTGATGAAATAGTGATGAAATTAAATGATGATCCCATAGCCATCTTCGCGAATACCTACATTTGGATAACATTAAGAGGATTTGATTTGATGTCTACACTTCTTTCATATCTCCCCAATTTGGAAGCATCATTCGAAGTCTAGGTTGTTCTCCACTTTTAGCCAAGAATTACCACATGATAATGTGCTTACAGAAATGAAGTGAAGTGACCCTCATCGTACTGATAAACAGAACGCTCCAAATTTTTCTCTCCCATTCCTGTTCTCTCCCATTTAAGTAGCCGTTTGCATCCGAGTTTTCAATTTTCGGAAGAAGAATGATACCACACTGATAAAGCAAACTTGCAGAGGAATAGACATGTGAGGGAGTATATATAGGTAAAAGGCGACGTACGCAGTATTCACGGCTAACACATTCAAAAAAATTCACATGAAGTTATCACACGACACTACTTCACTTCCGACGCAGTGGAACCCTTATATTACCAAATTCTTGTGCCGGCGCACCAATCCAACGCCGTTGGAATTTTACTACTGATTTCTGGAATTTCGCTACACACAAAAACACACGTGACGGAATAAGCCTGTTATAATACAGCATAATAATCGGTCGGTTTTGAGAGGAGAGCACCTTACAGAGGTGGACATCTTTTTCAATCTTCAGTAAATAAACAACGTATTATAGTTCAATATTCGCGACACCACAACTTTGCTCTAAAGATTGGAATTGCAACAAACAAATAGCTAAGAAATCTCTCTGCGACTTCAATAGTTGATTGCAATTCCTCATTTCTGTTTTGTTGCACATTCTTAGCGTCTTCCACTTGAAAGCGCGAAAAATGTCAAAAATTTCCTATGCTGTAATTTGGCTCCCATAATTCACTAGAACCCTGTAAGACACCGTCCAACTTAGCTCAGACCCAAAAATTAAAAGAAGAGTTTGTTAGTAGAAGAAGAGTTAAAGGAGAGTAAAATAAGCAACTATTAAGGGACTTATTTTGTGTCTGCACATACAGTTCTTCGCTCGGTATCCACCCAGACGCTTTCGTATTGCTCTTATCGAGTTAATTACCTAGACCGAAAAAAACTGTTTCGCAATGGGGACATCGCATTCTTGACTTTGTGACCTAACTTCGACTTAAATTGAATTTAGGCCATGACGCAACCATCTGCTCAGTAAGTTATGCTGGATTTCGCGAGTTGTTTGCAGTGGACCCAGGTTCCACTTTCTAAAGCAAAAGAATTATATGAAAGGCTTGAAGAATTTCCTTTTGTAGTGGTAAAATTTCCAGATATTAGCTGTTGCTGCATGTTCGTTTTCACCCTTGCAATAAGCAATAGAGTCTTACAATGCCTGAATGTTTCAGCCGCTAACGATGAACAATGCGCGGATGATGGAATGACGAATGACATGACGAACACGGCCCTCCATATGCACAACTACTACAGGTTAAATCGAACATTCATGTGACATTAGCTGTGACGTACCCAAAAAATATAATACCATTACTGTTGTCTTGCACCCGACGCCCGTAGAGAGCATTTCATTTGCAGTGACACGAATCAAATGAAATAGCGTAAGTGTACTTAGAATAGATAGAGCGCACCCAGAAAAACTGACTTATGGTGTGTAGGGACAACACGGTGCAACCTTATCACCGTTACCTATAACAACCGCTTTTTACAGAGGTTTACTGGGCAGTGGATGGGCAGATGATAAAATTAGAACTTATGCTCCTCTGCCAAAGGCGATGCCTCAATTAGTAAGTGAAAGCAACATAAAGTAATCATCCGCAAAGAGAAGAGAAAAATACAAATTTGTGCACATTTCAGATGTATGGTTGCAAGGACCTGGCTAAAGAGGCGGCAGATAAAGCTGCTGCTTGCAAAGAAACTCCTGATGCTCCGAGCGTAGCAACGCGCTCTCAAAATCACTTTACTATCAAGAATGTTGATATCAAACCAGAAGATGCCCTTAAGCAGGTTTCTTCACATGACAACTTTTGATCTACAGTTGATGCACTATTTTTTGTCAAAACAAACGCTTGATAGCGCAAGATTCGCTAAAAACATAACAGAATTGCAGGAGTTTTCAGGCAATTTCTACCTGGTGGGAAGAACTTGCTGACATAGGCGTTGGTGACGACACTAAATACACTGACAAGAATAAAAATAAACTAGAACATTTTGCTAATGTGAGTTGATTCACCGAATAGATTCTCCCTCACGGAAGTGCTCAAGGTCGAATCGCTTTAGATGGCTTATGATCAGACGAAAAGTGTTGGATGCAGTGTTAAAACATGCACGAAAGAAGGACTCACTGTGGTTGTTTGCCAGTACGACCAGTAAGTTACAGTATGCTCAAATGGTGCCTATTCCAGCTGTAACCTTTCAAAACTGGAACATTCCCCAGCAGTTATGAGGTTTGTGAGGCAGCTCTCTTTTGCCAAGAAAGTAGTCTACTTCCTCAAGATGTTGTGTGTTCATAACACACTCGTATTGGCAGTTTTTCTGGAGGAGAAGAAAGGAACATGATTTGGAGGACTTGTTATGAAGCTAGAAAGGAACTGAAAGTATGAGTAAAAAATATCATATCTCATGGAATCGACACAAGTTGAAAGATTTGGAAAGTAGTTGAAAAGAACTTCGTCGACTGAAAAGTACAGACAAGATAGAATTTTTGATCTTCTGATAAGTTCAATAATTTGCAGTGAGCTGGGAATTAGACATGGATGATTACAAAATCCGACCTTTATACTAGATGCCTTACTATTTTCAGTGCACTGTCTTGCATTTGTATAGTTCTGTGCTTCCCTGGACGTCCTATCTGAGGAAATTATTACAGGAAAATTGCCGTGAACACTAATATCTACGAAGTTGCCAAGAGCGGCAACAAGGCGTGTTCGGGCTGCGACGGTAAGAAGTGTGGAACTCTGGAAGGATTGTGCGTTCCCTCTCCTTGAGCCGCATATGAAGAGCAACATTGTCAATTTTACTCCTATATGATCTGTTCATTGATTCATTCAGAAAATGAAGGAACAATAAAAAGAATTCTCAACTGATTCTCATTCCTCCAGTGTGATTATCATGCTGAACCACCCTTTCTAACAAATCCAGTGAATATCCTATATCTGGATATCTCGAATATCTTGTCATCCTATTTCCTACTTATTTTTCTTTGTCGCGAAAAGCAAACTCTGAGACTAGAGAATTCTCGTTTCGTTGCCATGTATGAACTGTTAGGATCCGATAGTGAAAAAGGACACTCATCCGTTCACTTACACTCCCATACGAATAACCTGTTTGTTTTCATCCCCATCCCTGAATTACCTCTTGTACTTCAGATTTTCCTCTTGCATCGTCTCAAACACTTCCATAACGATCGGTTCAGCAAAAGCAACCACGATGTGACATGATGACTACTACTAAAGTGGCTCACGAGGCAAAGTAATCCGCACGCATAAGGGATTTGTTGAGCGGCTGAGAAGAGAGAAATCTTACCTAGCGCATTGTTGAGTTGAGAGTGCGAAGCAAGAGCTTTCAGCTGAGTCAGCCCAATGGACCCAAAGCTGGTCTAGCTTATCCGCAGTCATATCCCTGAATTTTTAGGAAGCCTGTGTGAACGCTAGAGAGCAAATCAAATCCCTTCAAAGCCGCTTGTTTTGCTATCCTTTTATCCCTTTTATTTCCACGGTAATTTCCATATTTAATTTAAAGGTGCCGGATGAATTGAAGAGATTCCAAACCATCGATAACGGTAAGTGATTTAACATTCACGTAATATCTCGTTAAGATACAACTTGAGCTCACATTTCTGGCCACAGTTACTGTTAAATTACACAACCATCTCCATAATTAACGTTGCTTAAAGTAGGATATAACGTTCATCAGCGATCGACTTACCACAGGACTCAAAAAGAAACCGTAAAAAAAAAACCTCTCAAAATTTGTCGTATTATCCATCCCGTATTACGTTTACTCGTATTATTACTGAAAGTGATGTTGGAGGGATATTGATTTGGTTTGGTTTGGGTTCTAAGCAGGTCATTTGCAACCGTCTCTGCAAGGCACCGTACCACAAAATTTACATGAATGTCATAACACTCATTCGCTTCTAATAATCCTGAAAATCGCATGTGAAAAAGTATTCGTTGCACCGGTCCTCAAGATTCTGGAGGGTTTTTAAGATTCTGGAGGGATCGAACCATTCACCGTTTCTAATCACTGTCAGTGAGTAAAAGTGTGTGTATGAAGTAGAAGATAGTGAGAAAGTGTTTTTAAAATGTGTTCTGCTTCGGTACTAGTTGTCTTTTCCACATTTCAGAAATGGGACAATTCTGGCGAGAATCGAAATCTCAGCCGTGCGTTTTTATTGTCGATGTGTAAACTTGTGTGCGAAAAAGTGTGAAGATGGTTTTATAATGTTTTCTCTACTGTTCTAAGTCGCACTACTTTATATTAATATGCATTATAGCAGTATTTATTAATATTTGCATTATTATGTATGTTATTTTGTTTCATTTGTTGAGCATCCAATTTGTGAATATGATTCCATGCTGAATCAAATATCATATGTGGAAGAACAATCCTAACCTTTTCTCTTTTGATATCGACATTTCAGGATTGAAAGATCTTGCCCAACGCATTCATATCCAGTAGAGAATGGAAACTTAATGCTTAGTGTGATTGCGCAAGCAGAAATGAGAGCATTACATGAGTTCATCGCTGCTGACGTTTGTACTGAAAAACTCATGAAAGTGGCAGAATACGGTACAGCTTTTTGTACGCCAATATCGGTGATTGTTCGTATGTTAAAGTTACAATAACAACGTCGAACACAATGCAATTTTTGCTGAAAAGTAGAACTTTCACTTTTGGGAAGCAAAAAACCTTATCGTCCCAAAAATCCCGAAAATGGCATGTGAGTCTTCGTTGCACCGGTCCCCTCTAAAACGTGTCTACGATTGTGCTGATTGGGGATTCACTGCTGCTCAACTGATTCCCATTTATTGGATTGCGAACGTTGGAAGACGGCGGAGTTGCTTGAGTTCTACCGTACAAGAAGTTGCGTCACCGGTGCAATTAAGGCTGTTTCTCACACCCTTTTCCTGGTTCACTAAGAGGAACTAAGCTCATAATGTTTCGAAAATTCTTTTGCTAGTCGACCATGTTTTCACCCTGATTGCTAACTAGACCTGTGAATCAAGTGAGTTGTGGTATGACGCATATGTAAGCCAGTCATGGTGCATTGCGAAATCGGTGTGTTTTAATTTGCTTGCCTAGCATATGGATGTATGCGATGCAATAAACTTTTCAACCATATCGGACCATAACTCTGACTTATAATGGAAATAAAAGTTCGGCTTTAACTAACTCCCTTCAACTAGCATTAGTCGCCATGTCATTTATGCGTCAGCTAATTCAGCCCAAGCGGGGATAGGTGAGATGTACTGCTGTGACTTTCGCCCACCACTCCTTTCTTTCGGAGGTCGATAAATTGGCGCCGGACGCGTCGGGGAGAATAAAAATGTTAACTTAATACATCGGCTCATCTCCACAGTTCATTATACAGGCTAGAGCTTCTGTAGATGTCACCACTCTCACTTCATTCTCCTCTCTAAGTATGTTGTTCCGTAATAATAGTAATAGTAACAATGTGAAATAACAAAACTATTATAGGAAAATTAGCCAGAGAACAAATATTCACGAGAATGGCAAGAGTGGGAATAAAGCATGAGCTGGCTTCGTTCTCAGGAATTTGATAAATTGGTGCCAGACGTGTCTGGGAGAATGAAAACAGTGACTTCATGCAGTTCATCCCCACAGCTTATGATGTAGGCCGCATACGTGATTATAAAAGTCAAATCATTCTCAGTTAAAGTCAGAAGCGTTAGTTCTAGGAATTGATTTATGCCATCCACTTTATGCTTCAGACTTTTTTTCGGTTGCATGGCAGGAGAGTGTGATGCAGCTATCTGTGGAGTAGAAATGTAGTAAAGGGCACAGAACAGTTCAAATTCGTAAACTCAATATTTTCCTAGGTGTTCTGGAGCACCTGAAACGTTAGGATTCAAATTCCGCATACCAGTAGAAAACATCGCATGACATGCAATGATCTGAACAGTTTTGGGCAATAGGATTTCTATCAGATAGATGTCTGAGATGTCTGTCTGCGTCACTGAACGCGCAATTGATGCTGATGCTAGGAGTATCCCGTTTCACGCAAGTGAGGGACGGGATTCGAAGTTCTCTCCTACGTCAGCGATCGAAGATTAGAGACGCCGCCGCGTTTGCCAAGGAAAGTAAAATAAGGTGGGCCGGACACGTGATGCGCTTTAACGACAACCGTTGGACCAGAGCCGTGAGCGACTGGGTTCCCTGCGATATTAAGCGCACTACAGGAAGACCGCCGACCCGATGGTCAGATTTCTTCACGAAGTCCTTCAAAGAAAAATATGATGCTCTTCGTGTCCCACACGAAAGGAGGAACCACTGGACTACTCTGGCACGCGATCGGGACAAATGGAAGAATTACTGGCGCCCGCTCGACCAGTTCGAAGATCAACGGGAGTCAAGGTGATCAAGGTGATCAACATACACTGAGCATTACCTTTTTGGGGTGCAAAATGAAGATGCTCTGCAGGTATGGTATGTGAACACTGGAACTCACATGCAAAATCACGAGCGGTGCGAGGAGTTGCGATAAGAACGGCTTCAATACCGGCATTCAATCTATCAAAATCAATCTTAAGTATCCGTGGGGCATTCTTCTGGTTACAGTTCCACTTTATCTTCCCATTACTGTGGAAATATTGCGGGGCGCCACGGCGGCGGAACGTCTCTGTTGAAACTCATGAAGTCCAAGCAGTCGGAGGTCACGTGGTTTTAAGTTCCATAATTAATGGGAATACCAGTAGAATCGAATGAGCGATAAATAATTCATAAGCCTTTTAGCTGCCCTATCTAAACGTTCTTAGAAAATAAATCTAGAAGCTTTCGCACAATTTTTGCAAAATCTTGAAAAAAAAATGCTTCTCGAAAGTTTACGATTGATATTTTCACATATGCAGTTGTCTCAAAGCAGTGGGACGCCTATAGATTCTGTGAATGCATTGAAAGAAAAGTGAGAATCTGGAAAAAAAAAACGAAATAGGAAACCAGTTTCATTATTATTATGTTTATTAGAAATGACAATTTACCATGATAACAAGATGAAGTTGCGAATTGTTTCAGTCTCCCTTTCTCCACGAATGAATAAGGTATGCAAGAGAAGAGTTGGCAATCTTGCTTCTTGTAGTCACCTCGTAGAGTGGATAATCCCTGCAGATCTCCGCACTTCCATGGCAGCGCAGCCCGCACAGCAGCATATTATCGTCACTCTTGCTGGTCTCGTAAATTTTCGTTCCCTGACTATTTTCCTGTAGTATTCTTGTTATTTGACGCTGTAACTACATTATTACTGTTACAGAACAAGCAGTAGAGCGAAGCTGAGGCAGGAGATTAGAGTGAGTTTTGTGTTTTATCTCAGTTATGGTCATAGTTATGGTTCAATATGCTTGAAAAGTTTTTTGCATCGCATGCATACGTTCGCTGGGCAAGCAAATTGAAACACACCGATTTCGCAATGCACCATACTGGCTTACATATGCGTCATACCACAACTCACTTGATTCACAGGTCTAGTTAGTAATCGGGGTGAAAACATGGTCGACTAGCAAAAGAATTTTCGAAACATTATGAGCTTAGTTCCTCTTAGTGAACCAGGAAAAGGGTGTGAGAAACAGCCTTAATTGCACCGGTGACGCAACTTCTTGTACGGTAGAACTCAAGCAACTCCGCCGTCTTCCAACGTTCGCAATCCAATAAATGGGAATCAGTTGAGCAGCAGTGAATCCCCAATCAGCACAATCGTAGACACGTTTTAGAGGGGACCGGTGCAACGAAGACTCACATGCCATTTTCGGGATTTTTGGGACGATAAGGTTTTTTGCTTCCCAAAAGTGAAAGTTCTACTTTTCAGCAAAAATTGCATTGTGTTCGACGTTGTTATTGTAACTTTAACATACGAACAATCACCGATATTGGCGTACAAAAAGCTGTACCGTATTCTGCCACTTTCATGAGTTTTTCAGTACAAACGTCAGCAGCGATGAACTCATGTAATGTTCTCATTTCTGCTTGCGCAATCACACTAAGCATTAGGTTTCCATTCTGTACTGGATATGAATGCGCTGGGCAAGATCTTTCAATTCTGAAATGTCGATATCAAAAGAGAAAAGTTTAGAATTGTTCTTCCACATATGATATTTGATTCAGCATGGAATCATATTCACAAATTGGATGCTCAACAAATGAAACAAAATAACATACATAATAATGCAAATATTAATAAATACTGCTATAATGCATATTAATATAAAGTAGTGCGACATAGAACAGTAGAGAAAACATTATAAAACCATCTTCACACTTTTTCGCACACAAGTTTACACATCGACAATAAAAACGCACGGCTGAGATTTCGATTCTCGCCAGAATTGTCCCATTTCTGAAATGTGGAAAAGACAACTAGTACCGAAGCAGAACACATTTTAAAAACACTTTCTCACTATCTTCTACTTCATACACACACTTTTACTCACTGACAGTGATTACAAACGGTGAATGGTTCGATCCCTCCAGAATCTTCATTTTTATATCGGAAAAAATTACTGAGAAGAACATTTCACGCGTCAGTTTTTCTGAGATTATTTAGAACATTTTTGCCGTATATGGGGGTTATATAGAAATCTTTTAGCCCAGGCCCTGATTGCAAATTACTGGTGGATTTCAGCAGCCTGAAATAAATATGAATAACGGACTACAGAAGAGACGGAGGAAAACAAAGGAGACTTCTGTAAAGGAAGATTTGTGCTGTAAAAGAGTTGAAATTTTTATCAGCGACCCTCTGGTTTTTTGAAAGCTAGTTGAGAAATTTGGGTTTTTTCTCATCTAGCTTTTGAGAGAACAAAAACTACCTGGAAGAAAGTGAAAACGAAATATGATAGGGAAAATCGTCCTCTACAACACGCTTTAAACCAAACATTTCTATAAGTAATGTGCTTAGTGGACTTTATTAAGACTCATACAGATTTTGACGCGTAGCAAAAGATCCGAGATTTCGCACTTTTTCCCGCTGCGGTAGCGCGGTTAAAAAAATCGATGCCATATTTTGATAGGGCGTCAAGGAAAACCCCTGACAGCAAATTAGGTCTCTGTAGGTGTTTTGTTTCCCTCAAATGGTAGCTGAGAAAAGCTCGAAAATTTGAGGGAAAATTTGGGATCTTTATTTTAGACTTAGCAAAACTAGAAGAACCAAACTTTATGTGAATATAGAAGAGTTCTCTCGTTGCAATTCGACGCCAGCATTGTTGATTCGGCGTTATGGCTTTCGTGAGAGTTTGGAAATATAAAAGCCATCAGTGACTTATCCCCTCAAGCGCCTCATCACCCTACAGAAACATTCAGACAATGAACAAACTCAAAGGACAACACATGCCTCATTTGCTAAAATTTTGGTAGCTTAACAGAATATCAGGTACCACAACTATGAATCACAAGGTTTTTTTTCTCACAAATCTTCATAGATCAGACCACGCGCAGATATTGATAAGCACCTTCGGCGGTTATCTAAACTTCCTCTAGTGTTGTGTGCGCTATGATCTCGTACTCGAAAGATAATATTCTACGGTGTGCTGGTGGATCTTGTTCCTTGTCTCCCCTATATAATCGTCACCATACGAGCTGCATGCGATACAATACAAAACCCTCTGATACCATGCAATCACACTCTCTTTCACATGGGCAAACCACATAACTGAGAGATGTGCAGAGTCGGTCATACGCACGATTACGCACAAGCTGACGCTTGAGGTTCGCTGGTGGTATCTCTACCCTTTCGTCGTTCTGGAGACCCGCTTTGCTCATATTATCAGATATGAAAGGTAGACAGAACGGAATCTTTTCTCGGCCGTCCACTATGTTCGACCTTCGGGAGAGAAGTCGCGTCTGTCGAGTGACACAATCTCCAGTCGGGTACCCATTTGGAATAGCCACTTTGTGTGCCAGATTTACAGACCACGAAGTGAATATGAACACCTCGTTTTCTACATGTGTTTCTTCATTCCTTCCTTTTCGTTCTGCGAAGGAGTAGCAGATTTTGAAGAAAGAATGAATGATAGCCTCATTTCTATTGTCAGGTATATCGTAACTGACATGACTAGACCACTTGCACTCATTCTAAAGTAGATATTATTAGTTCCCAGTGGCTCCCATATTTCATTCGAATCGACATAATACCAAAGTAATTCGCGCGCATAGGAAGCGTATTGCACGGCTAATACATTGAGAGAAAAAGGGAAGGAAAGGGTCACCCAGACCCGTAACGAATCCCTCTCTCGAATTTCTCTTCTGTTATCTCTCTTCGAAATAGCGTAACATTGTGTAAGTTTCGATCAACAGATGGAGTCGTATGCGGACGAATTGCAACAGAACCTTTCCTGAAGCGCATGAGTCTCAAACTGGCTTGCGAAGCCCAAACCGCGATTGCATGGAATCAATGTCGGCGGCAGAGAGTATTTGTATTTCCGCAACTCGACTGGCAGGTTTCTGCACTTAACCATGTGCAGAAGGGTGGATTGCTATGGCTCCTGTTTTTGTTTCGCCGTTTGGCAGCACGATTTCACGCCAAATAAAATAGATAGATAAATATAAAGAAGATTGAACCTGAACTTTTTGCTTCGGTTCCAACGTTTCAGAATTGGAAGATCTTGGCCAACGCATTCATGACCTGTACAGAGTGGAAATTCAACGCTTAAAGTTATTGCGAAACATTGTGGAAGCAGAGATGAGAGCACTGGATTGATTTGTCGTTCTTGACATTTGAATCGAAAAACTTATGAATGTGGCAGAATACGGTATACCTTTTTGCATTCCAATATCAGTGGTTATTCGTTTGTTAAAGTTATAACAACAACAATGTCGAATACAGGGCTATTTTCACTAACAAATAACAATAGTATTAGCACTTTGCATAAGCAAAAACTCCATAATCGATTATTTCAAAAGAGTGTTTTTGTCACTCCGCTTCATATTGGCGTGAAGGTAATTCTCGCCACAAAGCTGCGATGCACAGCGAAGGTTAGACCTCTGGCAGGGTCTATCGAGCTGAAAAATAGCTATGAAAAAGGGGTGCGACGTATCCCAAGGCGTCGGAATGATCGAATCAGAAGCATAGCTAAGAATAAACCAAGAGCTGCTAAGATTCACCATCATCGTGGGAAAACGTCGTATTGTAATTTTCAGATCCATAAAGTGTGCTGACAACATTTGACGAAATCTGAACTCGTCATGACAGAACTGGTTAGTATAGGGTAAAGTCTATTTGCCGCCGCACCATACAGCAGTTCCTCAGTTCCTTGACGTCGGGGATTTTGATCAGGTGATCGGAATGAAAACGACACGGGTGGGCTCCTGCCCACCACTCACCTCTTTCAAGGAAATTCTCTGTTCATGAATAAATGTCACCTTCGCTGGACTGAATGTGCCTCAAACAATAAATATGGGTGAAATTTTGAAACTCACCAAGGAATTGTAGGAAAGATTTCAAACGGTTATTAGCAAACATTAGCTGTAGGAAAGCATTACAAGAAGACCTTGTTAAATAAAGGCAGAAGAAAATTCTGTAAGCAGCACGAAGAAGGACAAGTCTGATGAAGTACCGCAAATACAATATTCCGCTAACGGCCTCGCTGAGCAAAGAGCAAAGAGCAAAGGCTTTAGCACCTCAATTTTTTCCTGAATTGGAAATCATCAGAAAGGGATCCTACAAGCATCTTAATCACTCGTCAACTCCTGTGTCAAGCCCGACTATCTTCTTACTATATTAATTTAATATCTGCAAACTTTCTTCGTCACCGGCTTCATGTTGTGTTAGTGTACATGGTGGCCTGTCCTCAGAAAGAAAGGATTCCAGACTAGTGAAAGATACTGCAATTTTTTTCTTTTTCCAAAAGAAAGGTGACCGAGAGGAACATCGACATCCATCTGATATGCATACAGAGCGTCACACTACTATGATTAAATTGAAAGGTGAGTCTGTTTATAAATTGCACAATCTTCTAGATCTATTTCGGCAAATCGAAGTAATCCCCATTTCACAAGATACGCTTACTTTTTTTTCGTTTTTTCCTTTCGTTTTGTCAATCCTCGACACAGTTGTCAAATTCGATTTCCGAAATATCCTTCAGTTCAAGCAGCAATTCACGTTGACTTGCGGTTCCTACGTTTTGCGGTTGACATCTTTCTTTTACGTTTGTTTTCGTCTACAACGAGAAAGAAATGCAACCTAAAGCCTCCCAAATTGTGAAAATTTTATCATACATGTACCTCGGAAGTTCTATGAATGTAGTGAACGACTTGAAGGACGACCTGGATAGAAGGTTGAAAGCAGCATGGGCACTATTTCCACCTATCAAGGAACTTATGAAGCAACTGACAAACCAAGAGCTCCACTCACATCTTCTTCCAGCGGTTCTTTCAGCGCTCTGTTACGCAGCAGAGACGTGGAAAGATACCGCTGCGACAGATGGAAAGCACTTGAGAGATGTCTTCTGAAGTTTACCACACCACCTAGCCAGTCTTTGTAGTTCTGACTTGAGAGAAGCAAGATAAATATCGAGAGCGAATCATAGATAGACTAGTCACGTGTGAAGAATCGGATATAGATAGACTGAAGGTATGTTACAGTGGACCCCTGGAGAAACTGAGCACCTTGGAGGGAGGGCGCCAGCGGAAGTGTTCGCTTCAAGTATGGACCAACTGAGAGTTCACTTAGACACGGCTTACGAGTCATGTCAATGTCACTCCTAAAACTTCACGACATCTTGGATGACGATGGCGAGGGAACCAAACGACTGGAAAAGATGCTGGAGCACGAAGATAGGTCAGCGAAGATAAGGCATCTAAGTAACTGTCTAAGTAAGTACTTCTGGGCAGAAAAACATCATCAATTTCCACGATATATAACTAGTACTCTTTACCTAAAGCTCCTTGCCTAAACTCTGTACATAGATCCTGAATGAATAGGAGAAATTCCAAATCAACTATTACGAAGAATGATCTTACATCTACGAATTATCTCTGCAAAATGCGAAGTAAGCTAACATTTCAGGCCAGGTAACTGTGAGAGGCATCTACTAGTAATACGTTCAACGATGGAGTCAACGATGACTCTCCTAATGATGATGGGAAGGAACGGAGGAATGAACAACAACAAAAGGCGAAAAAGACGTTTGAGCAAGAACCGCTGGAAATAAAGAGGTGGTTTTTCCAGTCATTCCTAGAGTAGTCCAGACGCCTAATTCTCTAAAGAAATTAAGTTTCCAAAAATTTTAGAAAAAAAAAACAGGAGAAACGACTTGCAGAGATTGGGGAAGGATGTTTTCTTTAGCTCTTTACACAAGCAAAAGATGTATAAAAATAATAATGAAGTTCCTGAATGAATCACTATCAGCAAAGGACTTACCGTCTGGTGACGAAGACGAAACCGCAAATTCAAAGCTAGGATCGTTTGGTGATGGAGACATGCCATGCGACGAAGACGAACGGTTTAATGAAACTGTGTTTGTACCCTAAGTACCTTTTATTTTCTTTCATTTCATTTTTCATCTTATTTATATGGGTAACAATGCAAAACGCTAGAAAAAAAAACTAACCTCATGCTACTGTATTCGTAGATGGTCAAAAAAAATCTGAGTGTGATTTAACTCCAGAGTGGGACATAGGAAATATCGTAACGTCGATTGCTGTGCGTGATTGATGTCGTGAATGTTCTCATGATTCCGAAACAGGCACGAGGGAAGGCAGATGATGTTCCTCAGTCAATCTTTTGATGTTCATAGTTCCTCTCAACTTCTTGAAAACAGACTTATAGGCATCACCCCACGAATCTGAGGTGGTACGGATTTCAGGTGGAGTATTCGTATACGGGATGGGAGAATACGGAGAGGGAGGTGACTCCGTCCATTTCTTCCTAATTGCCGTGAAAAACGGCCAGGAAGGTAAGGCGCCGCACAAGGCTGGCGCGCTCCAGTCGAACTCCTTGTACAAAGTAGTGCGCCAAAACACCTGAAGCCGTATTTTCCGGGCCGTTTTTCACGGCAATTAGGAAGAAATGGACGGAATCACCCCCCTCTCCGTAGTCTCCCATCCCGTATACGAATACTCCACCTGAAATCTGCACTACCTCAGATTCGTGGGGTGATGCCTTTAAAGATGACTCATCACAGACAGGAATGTGCTGGCACATAATCGCTACAATTTCAGCAAGACGGAGAGTTAAATACTCAAAAATCTTGGTTAGCAGTAGATATGAATATATTTTCCGGATTTGAATGCTATGAATTGTTATAGATATTTTAATAATCTCTTACATTCACTCACAAACAAGCTTAAAAAAAACTGAGGTGAATAGAGCAGTATCACGAGTTTACCTACCAGTTTAATTTCATGAAATAAACACATCCATTTCATTGTCACACTGGTTTTTTAACGGGAAGAGTCTACACCTACGCGTTTGATAGAATCACGTAGATTCAGCTGGTACGTGCATCATTATAAAAGAGTAGCTGGTATAAAAGAGCTCTGAAGACCGTCCTTTCACCAAACTCGATTTCACTTCATGTGGGCTGCTACGTGGGTGAGTCCTTTCAATCTGCAATGGTCACAGGATAGGCTAGCGTACGGGTAAGACTTGCATTTGCATCTTGTTCAGAACCGCAACCAAGATTTTCCTATTCTGTGCTCTTGGCTTGCTGTTAGAGTTGTCTAGGAAGATAGATCAGTACCAACTACCATATCCGGCATACGTTACGATGGTTGCAAGCGTTCTACAGTTTTACTAATACATAAAACTAAATTTTGGTCAAAATTCTTTGAGAAGACAAGGAATACGCCGAAACTTCCCCCTACAATGTCTTCGATATACACTTTGCTTCTGATCTACGATTTTTAGTGAGTCACGGCATGTTGAGGTGGCACACCTTGGCCCTCTCAGGCGTTGAATGCTCACAAAATTAGCAAAAGTTTCATTCCAGAACAGTATTTCAGAACGTCTGTTTTCTTCGTTGACTTAGAAGGATATGATCTACGCAATTTATATTGATAAGAACAAATCCATTATAGGAGTCGCAGAAAGATTCTCTGTTTCCTTCTCAAGTATAGATATTGAAGAGTGAGGTTAATACCCTAGCGTCAGCATTCCTGATCCTTAGCATTGTGCTCCAATCCGATGCGCTGTTTAGATAGCTGAAAGGATATTCCTTCCAATGAACAATTTAGGAAAGATCTGCGTCCGTCACATTTCTTCCTGGCAGAGTACAGTCATTGTAGGTTAGACTTATGCCATAACAGAATAACTCGCATGTATTTGATATAAGACATGTACTGGACCTTTTCAACATAGCATTTCCACTTCCCATGGAATGAAATGAAAGCCCCTGATGCTGAAAATGCAGTTTAAAAATATTATTTTTCTGCTACATTCTTTTCAGAGATCGGAATAATTAATCCCTGCGAAAATGACAGAAACTGACTCCCGTGTAGACCATAACGTAAACGTTTGTCATATCACATTTGTTGTTACATTTCTATTCAAATAAGATTAATGTCACCTAAGTAAGAAGTCTTTAAAAGAAACACATAAATGTGGCTCGAAATGTTCCTCTTGCTGAAACTTCGTACTTTTTCTTATGATCCATGATTTAGTGTTGTATCGTCTTCCTTGCGATCGTCAACGATGCTGTCGAAGCAGCGGAGTGTAGGTTACCAGCTGTTCGAAATACCACATTTTTTTGTGCGTAATGTGAAGTGGTACCAACTTTATATATTCGTACATTCAGCCTTTGGATGTAGAAACTCGTTGATTTCGGATGAATGGAGGGAGATGGTTTTGAATTTCCATAACAATAAGCGCAGAACTGTGTCAGTTGGAGACCAAGTGTCCAAAAACAATCAAAAATTGCCTGCTGCCAAGAAAATGAATAAGCTGGTAAGGATGTCATGGATTTGTTGGGATTATAGATGCGAAACTGGAGCTCTATTAAATTCATGGCCCCTCATATTAGGCTTCTATATTGCTTCTCTTTTAAAAGTCAATTTATTGCAATTGGTTTGAATTTGTTCAAGTGAGGTTGAGGATTTTATTAGTTTATCAGTTTTTTATTAATTTCAACAACGTTTTTCAAAGTGTATCAATTTCCCCAAACACATCTCATAGTATAAGATTGCAGAAACACAGAATGGAGCGAGTTTCTGTCAATCGGTGCTTTTGAAGGGCTCTATTTATGGTTAAGAAAATCTACGTATAAATTGAGCTGCTTATTAATAATGGTAGTTTAGAAGCTTGGGGCTGGTGTAGTGTAGCGGTTAGAGGTTCCGCTTCCTGCACGATCGATCGGAGGTTCCAGACTTGTCTGGAACATTGGATAAAACACTGACCTGACACATTAGCTAATCACCGCAAGTCATTGTTAGGCCAGTTACACGTTCGTGAACCTCAAACGATTCTGAGTTGAAGTGAACGTAGGGGCGCATCCCAAGCGGATTGATTAACGCCAGGAACTTTAACTTTAATCTAGAATCTTAACTTTTCATGATCTGAGAATTTCGCTTGAAGCATTTAAAAGGTTTCTCAAAGTGTGGAGTCACTGTATGCGGCTCCGCGTGGGAATATTTAGGAACACAGTGGATAATGAAAGTTCTACTAATTTTGGCAAGGATCGAACGACAGATGATTCGTTCTACCTGTTTCCATAGGCACGTCGTGGGCGAAAATTTCAGAACAATCACGACCTATTCCTGTGCTATCAAATAGAGACATATCTGCAGATTGCTTTTTCTCGTTGCTCACCGAACCATCCAAGTAGTTATTGTCATTCTTCTACAAACTTCAGACATGGGACTGCAACTTGGAACGCGAAGCAACCGATGGTGCGGCCAAGTGCGCATCTTATACTAAGGCTGGTCATGGAATCAACGAAAAAGTGTAAGTTTAAGCGTGCGCATTTATCGTTCGTCAGTAAACAAAAAATTTGAATTTTAGCTTTGCTGCTGGTAATACCTGTAATATTGAAACAAAAACCCGGGAAGTGCTAAATGAATGGTGGGACGAAATAACAACAAGAGAATTGGTTGATCAGAAGTATCTCGATAACTCAGGTCTCGGTGATTTTGCAAACGTGAGTCGAAATTTTCCTTCCTCAGTCTCGCTGCCTTAATCGTAGGAGAAAAATTGCTGTTTCTAGATGGCCTACTGGGAAACGAACGCCTTTGCGTGCAGTACCGCAAAATGTTCCGATGGAATAAGACTTCTCTGCATATACAACAAACTGTTCGTTTTTTTTTTTTTGCCCTCTTTTCAGAGTCGAGCGTGATGATTGGACATTACCCTCTCGAATACGACCCTCTCCTTCCCCCGCCCCTTGTTTTTTTTTCTTCTTCTTCTTTTACTCCTCCTCCAACACTCATGCGACAGTTCTGGTTGTTGCCAATCCAATTTATTGGAAATTTAAGTAGCAAAAGAAGCTAATTTGCTGAAATTTTGTTGAAGTGTTGGTATTGAAATATTTTTATTTTTATTTTATTCTGTTTTTATCCTAAAATGTAGGGATTTTTTTCGAAATACTGATTAAAGGGCAGAGTACGAAGAAGAAAGAGAAAAGTGAGGTGCCATGGGATGAATTAGGAAAGAACGACGAAAGAAATCCTAAAAACTCAGCATTTTGTTGTAAAAGTGTGAAATGGACGATGCATGTTTGACACTCTCTTATTCGAATTTTTGCAAAAGAGTTAGAAAATTGAAACCAATTCTGAAAGATGAATAATCTAGTTCTACGTCATTTTCAACGCTTTAAAACTTAATTAAATGGAATTTAATGACCAAAAAAGCTCAAGTTCTGTCCAGATTGTTAGATCCGGAAGGTCGCGAGTAACTTCGTCATAAGAGGACCAAAAGAAAAAAATTTAAGTGGCTTTTTTCTAGAAAAGAACATTTGCTCTAAGAAACAGTCATACTGCTGTCTCCTCCCACCGCTTAATCGTTTTTGAAATTTGATGGGACAAAGATAGGAAAAATGACATCTTTCCATCAAGAATCTCGAAAAATCATTTTTCTCCCATCAAAAATTTGGAAAAACGGCCAGACCCTAGAAATAAAAAGAAAAGTGATCAAACGTCCGATTTCTGATAGAGAAAATCCTCTGCTACAAAGTTTTGCTACAAACGTTCTGATAGAGAAAATCCTCTGCTACAAAGCACTGGAGAATGATTGGTTTCGAATTAAGTTACTCTGAGTTATTGGACTTTATTCAAGATAACACACTTTTCGGCACATCGACGAAAATTGGGATTTCGGCAAGTTTTTCCACTCCAGAAAAATGTTACGGCGTTAAAAAAATGATTCATATGTTCGGATAGAGGAATTAGAGGAACCCCATTGTGCAGAATTTTTCCTTTCCGTCTGGATTTGTTAAAATTTAGATGGGGCAAATGCAAGAAAAGTCGGAAATTTTTGATTTTGTCCCATCATAATTCCAAAAAGAGTAGGAGGGTGCAAAAAGACAATCTTCTCTGAAAAGCTGCCCAAAAATTTTCTTTTGGTCTTCTTATGACGAAGTTATTCGCAATCTCCCACACCTAACAATGTGCACAGAATCTGAGCTCCTTTAGTCACTAATATCCAATCGAACCACTTTTAAACTGCCGTACATACAATTAGATTCTTCATTTTATAGAAATGGTTTTCAGCATTTTCAGTATTTTGCAAAAATTTGACTCAGTCGGATGTCGAGGTCTCATTCTTACATTGTCAACACGCTACACATTTTCAAAACAAAATGTTGGTGCTCCCATACTGTCTTACGCCTTGAACTAAATCAATATTTTTCAATTTATCCTATTCTTTACTTATTTATATTTGTTTATATCTACTTATTATTTATTTATTTTATATTTATATTTTATTATTCTTTACTCATTACTTCCCACCCCATATTCCCTTGCGAGCCCCTTCCCTTGCAGCCCCCTACCTTCACGACTCTCCCATCACACGCTTGACCCTGCCCTTTTTCAATTTTAAACAAGAATCGTTCCCGGTTGTAGTGGTAAGGAGAACGATAAGGTGCTGTATGAGAAGGAGGCCAACGCCAACGATGCGTGCAATGACTGTCCTGCGGACTCACCGTGCGTGGACAGACTTTGTCAGCCTAAATTCACCATAAGTATGTAGTTGTGTTAATTGTCAGTAACCAATAACCGACCTATTGTAGTCGAATGCGACACCATAACTGTGCATTCAAAGGAAACGTATCACGAAACTGACGTAGTGTGAACACCTAATCGAAAACATAGAGCTCGTGGTGAAAATTGAGAGTATGGGCATGGCCCGGCTCAAAAAACCTTACGAAAAACATTGAACTCGTAGTGAAAACCAAGATTGTGAGCGTTACGTTCTCAAGTTCGTCCTCAAAAACTGCTTTGTGTTCAGATTTCACTCTTTGAAAACGAAAGAGTTGTACGAAACGTTTTACCTCACGAATCTGAGGTGGTGCAGATTTCAGGCGGAGTATTTTTATAAGGGATAGTAGATTATGGAGAGGAGGGTGATCCCGTCCATTTCTTCCTAATTGCCGTAAAAACGGCCGGGAAGATGCGGCGCCGCATAAGGCTGGCGCGCTCCAGTCGAACTCCTTGGGGAAAATAGTGCGCCAGAAGGCCCCAAACCGTATCTTCCGGACCGTTTTTTTTACAGCAACTGGGAAGAAATGGATGGAATCACCCCCCTCTCCATAATCTACTATCCCTTATACGAGTACTCCACCTGAAATCCGTACCACCTCAGATTCGTGGAGTGATGCCTTTAAGAACTTTGATTAAACTGTGGAAATTTCCAGGAATTAGTTATTATTGTATGTTGGTTTTCATTCTAACAATAAGACAAAGGGCGTAACCTCACTCGAATATTTCAGCCGATGACAGTGGCCAATGCGCCGATGATGGAATGACGAATGACATGACGAACACGGCTCTCTACATGCACAACTACTACAGGTTAAATCGAACATTTCTGAGATATTACCTCAAAAGAATACCAAGAAAAATACAAATTTTTGTGTTACACCTGACGACCGCGGCGAGCGTTTTGTTTGAGCTGACGGCGCGGCAAATGAAATAGCCTGAATGCAGTTGAAACAGATAGAACGCACCTAGGAAAATAGAATCCACTGACCGCGTCGCGAAAACACGGTGTAACCTTATGAGCGTTAAGTATAATAGTCATTATTTTGCAGAGGGCTACTGGGCACAGGATGGGCAGAAGATAAAATTAGTACGTACGCCCCTCTTGCAAAGGCGATGCCTCAGTTGGTAAGAAGAAACATGCGCTCCATTAAAAGAGTCAAAGCAAACTTTATACGTATTTTAGAAATACCAATGTGACACTATTGCTAAAGAAGCGAAAGATAGAGCTCAGGCTTGTGAAGAAACTCCTGCTGCTCCAACTGCGCCACGCTCTCAGAATTACCTAGTAATTAAAGACCTAAGCATGGACAAAGAAGAAGCTCTTGAGAAGGTATTTCCTACGTATCATTATATCTTTTTTACGGGCTGAAGTGCAAACGTTATATCAATTAATTCACCCGGCAGTAGAAAAAAAAAACCACGCGAAGTCAAGAAGACTAAAGAAGGGTATCTGGATGAATTTGATGTCGAATTAAAAAGACTATTTTGTTTCATTTGGTGTTTGCGTTTGAATCGTCGAGAGAAGTTTTAGGAAATTTCAGGCAATTTCCACATGGTGGGAAGAACTTGCTGACATAGGCGTTGGTAGCGATACCACTTACACTGGGAAGATAGCGAAAACACTTACGTTTTATTCTAATGTAGGTTTAGTTAAATTCGTATAAGAGGGCTGCTTCTCATTGAAGTGCTCGAAGATGAATTTCAGATGGCTTATGATCAGACAACACAGATTGGATGCAGTGTTGAGAAATGCACGAAAAAAGGATTCATTCTGGTTGTTTGCCAGTATGATAAGTAAGTTATAGCATGCACGAAAGATGTCTATTCCAAACATAATCCATCAAAATTTAAGTCGTTACTTAAATTGCAAGGAAGATTCTCAAGACAAGCAAATTTTGAAGGATGGAAGGCTTCCTTCCTCGTTCAAAGTATTTCCTTTTCTCAACATTTTCCCAGATCAGCATCCACTGGTGTTGCTGGCAAAAGAAGAAATACAGTTGATCTCATTGCATCGAACAGAGTCGGCAGATAGATGGGAGATTTGCTCCGTAATTAGAAAAAAAACATACTTTCTGTGTTTTCCTTGTAAAGGATAAGTTCTTAGTGAGCTAAAAATTGGGGCACAGATGATTCCTTCAAAAGCAGCTACTGCTTCTACGCATGTTACCACTCTCGGTTCAATCGCTTGACCCTGTATGGCTCTAATACTTGTTTATAATATGTTTGTTAATAAGAATAGTAATAATTTGAAGAAAAAAACAAAACTATTACAGGAAAATTAGCGAAGGAGAAAAGATCTACGAGACCGCGAAGAGTGGCGAAAAAGCGTGTTCGGGCTGCAGTGGCAAGAAATGCGGAACTGTGGAAGGATTGTGCGCTGCTGCTCCATGAGCTCCAAATGATGACCCCCCCCCCTCAATTCTACTCCTATATGATTTGTTCTTTGATTCATTCAATGAATTAAAAAACAATAAAAAGAATTCGCAACTGATTCTTCTGCCCAGTGTGATTATCATGCTGAACTGCCGTTTTTAAAGACATCACTCCACGAATCTGAGGTGGTACGGATTTCAGATGGAGAATTCGTATACGGCATAGTAGATTATGGAGAAGGCGGTGATTCCGTCCATTTCTTCCTAATTGCCGTAAAAAAAGGCCCGACAGATACGGCTTCGGGCATTCTGGCACACTTTTTTCTACAAGGAGTTCGACTGGAGCGGGCCAGCCTTGTACGGCGCTATTTTTGTAATTAAAAAAGAACTTATCGTTTGAGAAGTATAAGCAATAGCAAAAGTATAAGCACTTTGGGACAATCCTCATTTCGTTGACATGGACAAGCTGTTAGGAGCCTGTCGCAAGAAAGGTCACTCATCCGTCTTCTTACATTCTCACATAGATAATGATTGTTGTTGTTGTTTGTTGTTGTTGATTGATTGTTTTGATTTCCATTACCAAATTACTTCTTGTACTCCTTTTGAATCGTCTCAAACGCTTCTAGGTAAAAACTACAGCAAAAACGACCACAAAGGTTGTGATGGTGCAACCAATATGGCTTACAAAGTTATCCGCCCGCTTGTTGTGCGGCTGAAAAAGAAGTAGAAATGCTGTGAGTAGAAAGGGGACTTACCGGGGCCCGTAGCGGGCGCTTCAATTCAACTTACACGACAATTTACGCAATCGCCTTCGTTCATACGAATCCGAATTCATCCAGCAGAGTCAAAAGTGCGAAGGTCACTTTAGTTAGTCCAATAGATCAAATCGATCAGCTCATCTGCAATCTTTTTTTGCATTTTTTTTTTTCGCAAGAGTGTGTCTGGACGTTAGAGAGCAAAATTAAAGTCTTCAGAGTCACTTGTGTTGCACCTCTCTTATTCTTCCTCAAAATTGTGTAATATTGTGTGAGCATCGATTAATAGATTGAGTCCTATGCGAACGAATTGTAACGAAACTTTTTCTGAAGCACGTGAGCCTGTAATGGGAATCTGAAATCGAAAAGACGAATCACAATCCGCGATTGCACGAAATCGATGGTCGCAGCAAAGTGTCTTCGAATTTCCTGAGTGGCTTTCTGGACTTAACGAAGTTGATGGTAGGGACTATTGCAAATTTTTGTTTTCACTTACAGCTTGATTTTATGCTAAAATATCATTTCGATAGGATCAATAGCGGTCCTTTTTAATTCTGTTTTGATGTCAACCCTTCAGCATTGAAGTCTTACCCAGTCCATTCACAGACACTGTAAGTACTCCATGCGTTACACTGCTACACGACATTACCAACATTGAAGTACCATTTCATTACTTCATATTTCTCCACACTACGTTTTTCGTTCATTCAATCCTTTTGCTATACTTCGGAGTTAATTTACAAATTTATTTTCTTCCAGTAGTAATTTGCTGGTCAGTTGAGGTTGAAATTTTGAAATCAGAACGGAAACTAGACGCTTAACGCGAGGGCGCAACATTTTGTAAGCAGAGATGAGACTACTGCATGAATTCATCGTTGCCGATGTTTGAACTGGAAAGCTCATGAATGTGGCAGAATACAGTACATCAAGGATCGCTTTTGTCACTACGCTTCACAGTGGCGTGGACGTATTTCTAGGCATCAAACTGCGGGGCACAGCGGAGGTAGGGTCTATCAAGCTGAGAAAGAGTTCAATATCTATCAGAGATTAACACCTAGAATATTCCGGCTCTTTCGAATCAGAAACCTAGTTAAGAATAAACCAGGTGCTGCTAAGATTCACTATTTTCTTGGGAAAATGTCGCAGGGTAGCTTCCTAATCCATAAAGGTTGCCGACGACATGTGGCGAAACATAACTTTGTCATAGTAGGACTGCTTAATATAGGAAAAAGCCTACTTGCCGCTTCAGGATACACACTGCCTCAGTTCCTGGACTCGGACAAACTGTGCCGGTGAGAGGCGATCAGATGTCGGTTTTTCAGAATGTCTTCGATTCTATCCCAAGACAACACGTGCACGACTCATCATGAAGACTGCCTCTGAGCTTCCTCTTACAACAAGAGAGCAGTATCTTCAGACGCTGAATGTTTTCGAAGCTGCAGAGCGCATCAAACTCGCGGAAAAAGGTTGCATCGTGAAACAAAAATGATGCTGGTTTCGTTGTGCATGCCATCCAAGCTCCAAGATGTGAGCTCTTTAAAGGCATCACCCCACGAATCTGAGGTGATGAAGATTTCAGGTGGAGTATTCCTATAATGGTTAGTAGATTATGGAGAGGAAGGTGATTCCGTCCATTTCTTCCTAACTGCCGTAAAAAAAACGGCTCGGAAGATGCGGCGCCGCACAAGGCTGGCGCGCTCCAGTCGAACTCCTTGTGGAAAATAGTGCGCCAGAACCCCCGAAGCCGTACCTTCCGGGTCGTTTTTTTAAGGCAATTAGGAAGAAATGGACGGTATCACCCCCTCTCCATAATCTACTATCCTGTATATACGAATACTCCACCTGAAATCCGTACCACTTCAGATTCGTGGAGTGATGCCTTTAAGCGCTTTGCACTCAGTGAGCGTATAGGAGGGAAATTGTCGTGAGTCCCGGTGGGGACCTTTTCAAAAAAGGGCGAAATAAGCATCGTTTGAAAAGCAAAAACATTTTTAGACCTCTGACAGGCAAATTCAGGAAGTGCTCATGCTTTAAATTAGTTCTTATAAGTGAAGGGAAGCGAAGTGAGCACCAGGAGAAATCTGAAGTCCGGGTTTAGCTGAACGTTCAGACTAGTATGTGTACAAGCGAGCAAAAAGCGGTAGAAAAGAGCGACTTTTGGCTCATACCATTTCATCTATTTTTTTTGTAATAATGACTTTTATTTTCTAGAAATTTTGAACGTAATTTAATTATTCTTGAAATCAGACTGTGATAACAAAGACAACCACTTGCTCGACTGCCGAGCTTCCCGAAGATCGCATCTATTGAGTCGTCACAGAATTTGCGTCGTTGATCGGTGTTCGCCACTCGGATTGTGGCAAGAGGCACGACCAAGGAAAGACTGCTCGACGTTGATGTGTGCGTGTGCGGAAATACGCAAGATTCTTTTTACTTGCTTTTTCGCTATATCATATCACACATATCATATGTTTCATCTTTTCCAGGACAAAAGTCTGTATACATATCTGGATAGGAAGAGATATGCTAACACATCACGGTTACAGCATTGATAAATTAACCGATCATAGAACATCCCTGGCTGCGCTGTCAGATTGCCGAAAAAAACAATTATGGATTTGAATATTACGAAATATGGTACAGGTTTTTGATCACGTCCTAGCTGGTGTCGCAAAAAAAAAGAAAAAACTAACTGTGCGGAAGTGTATTGCGACTTCTATGAATAGAAAGATTTAATTTTACCAAATACATGTCCATCCTAGTATTATTCGGAAAGTTTTTAACATTTGTTATCCGAACTTGCGTTTTTCGCTGAGTCGTGCAAATTTGGACGGGGCACGTACAACACTAGCCGTAATATAAAAGAGTAATTAGTATAAAAGACCCACGAAAACATTACATTCACTAAGTTTGCATTCACTTCATGTGGGCTGTTATACTGGTGAGTTTTTCTAGACTATATTTGTCACAGGAGAAGTGATTATCGCGGTAGTAAGAGCGCCTGAGCAGTCTATGGTTTGGAATTACGGTAGGTATGTTTTTAATCGGGGTGAGTGTGGCATAGCGGTTAGAGGTTGCGCTTCCTGCGCGTGTGCGGGCTGTACCGCTAAAAAGTGTGGAGTTCTGGAAGGATTATGCGCTCCATGACCCGACTATGAAAAGCAAGATTGTCAACTCTGCTTCTTCAAATCCTATTCATTTGTGGAAAAAGGAAAAATAAAAAAATTAGCAACTACTTTCTGGTATGCTCTTTGTAGTCAATTATCATTTCCACCAAATGGTGAAAATAGACAACTTTTTTTCGTATTTATGCTTCATCGTGGCGGGTGTAGTATTGCTGTTAGAGGTTCCCTTCCTGCGCTATCGATCAGAGGTTCGAATCCGCCCTAGTGCTCACCAAGCCTTTCATCCCTCCGGGGGTCGATAAATTGGTACCAGACTTGTCTGGGAGGATAAAAGCACTGAGTTGACACATTGGCTAGCCAGCGCAAGTCACTGTATAGGCCAGACACGTTCGTAAACCTCAAACGATTCTGAATTGAAGTGAACGTGGGGGCGCATCCCAAGCGAGTTGATTAACGCCAGAAACTTTATCCTTTTATCCTTTATGTTTTTATTCACTCTGGCTCGAAAAATTCAAAGTTGTCTAGTAAGAAAAGGACGACATGATGCACAACCGATGACAACAACAAAGTTTCTAAGCTTTGTCAACATGTAAACACAAAGGGTTGGTCATCGGTCTGTGAGACTCTGACGACGATGACCACGCATGAGCGTCGTTGTAAGCAATGTCTGCGAAAATGGCCTAAATATTTCTGATGTACGATTTTCCATGAACCACGTTTTGTTTCGGTGAGATATCTTCCTTAGGTTTGATCACGTACGATATAAGTAAGGATTTTGGTTCAGGACAACGTTTCAGCGCGATTATTTCTGGAAAGTCTGGAAATATATAATGTATACAAATAAACGTATTATGCGCTCTCCTACGAAAGTTCTATGTCTCTTGCTAGAATAAGGTAATTATATAAGAAATAAAATACGAGCAGTACTCTATGATGAGTAGAAGTGCTGCTACCGCTACGGCTAACGAACATAAATAAGACAAAATTCTATTTTCACTCTTCAAAAATCTTTCAAAAACAATATTAAGTTCTATCAAATTCTCAAATTCTGCGTAACTGAGAAATGTTACTCAAACCACACACACGATAAAAAATCAGTTAACCGATAACCGAGCTTACACAATCCTGCCCTCAGTTTTTCAATCAGTTGTCACAGTTCGAGGTAGTACATACAACTACCGTTTTACGTGAGAGCAGCATTTGCGCTTGAATTTAGGATTATCACGTGAATACTGCAGGTTTTCAATGTAGGTCCTTAAGCAGCTACAATCAGCGATTTGTGAAAAACATTCATCCGCTACAGTTCTTTTAGAAGTAGGTAATTATTGTCTGCGGGAACGGTAGGTTACCGGATGAGAGAGATCATAAATATTTCTTCCTTGCTCTGGCGGAATTCAAAATATTACTTGACTTTGTTAAAATGGTCCGCTTAAAAATGCGTTGTATTGTGACTAAGACGTTCATCGCTTACTTCAAACTTCCAGCTTTCACTAATTGTCGCAATCTTTAGTGTTCCGTTATCTTCCTCTCGCTGTTCAGCGGCGCTGAACCTGCGGATGTACCGAAATGTGAGTTTTCCGTTGTTTGATTAACGGAAGTCTTGTTTTTTTACAAAGTAGTACAGACTTTCAATAATCGGAAATTTAGCTTTTGGATGTAGAAACTCCTTGATTTCGGATGAATGGAGGGCGATGGTCTTGACGTTCCATAACGAAAAGCGCAGAACTGTTGCACGTGGAGATCAAAAAAACAAAGCTGGAGAGGCAGACTTGCCTGCTGCTAAGAAAATGAATGAGCTGGTACGCGATTATAGATTTCATGTGATTTTGAATAAGTCGATAATTAATTAACTTAATGGTAATTAGTGTGAAGCAAGTTACCATTAAGTGAATTTGTTAACGAATTGTTGGAGCAAGGGCAAAATAATACACTTTATTGAAGTTCACTATTAGGCTTAATTGCCGACTTTCAAAAAGGTGTCGCCAGCTTTTTGAGAGTCCAAAACGTCAGGACAGTTGCGATTTATCCTCTCAAATCTTTCAACGAGTTTAAATTAATTAAATCAATTTACTGCAGTTATTGTTCCTGTAATGTTGGGGATTCCGTAAGCTAAAAATCCCAAAACAATTATCAAATTTGTTGCTGCTCATCGTTTTTTGGGAACGCACACGCGTAACATAGAAGGTTTCGTCTCAGCCCGTGTACGTACAACTCAACTTATTCATGTAAAAAAAAGTGTAAATTAGCAATAACATAATATTAGACCATTTCGAACAAAAAATACGTCATCCCATTTTAAATCTACGCGCGAAATATAATTCAAAGCAAATTAACAAGTGAATTAATTCTAGAGAAGTATCCCCTCTCCCTACTTCAGGTGAAGTATCCGTATACGAGGTTATAGATTATGGAGACCGGGGTGGTTCCGCTCATCTCTTCCTTAATTATTGCAATTACTGGTGCCCCTGAATTCTGTTTTGTACGGTGCCGTCTATTGCAGCGCCACCCCTGCACGCGTAGCGTCCGTAACTGCCTATCGGGGCAGTCCGAAATGATTTTCGACGAATCGCAAAGCGGAGGCGGCGCAAGGGGTGGAGCGTTGCAATGGCATGGCGTCGTACAATACAGCATTCTTGAAGCGGTTGTTTGCAATGACGTAAGGAGAGATGAGCGGAACTACCCCCGTCTCCATAATGTACGACTCCGTATACGGATTACTCCACCTGAAATCCGCACCACCTCAGATTCGTGGAGTAATGCCTTTAAGCTTTTCCCTACAGTATTCTGAAGACTTGGGACATATGAGTCCACATGGAGATGTGACATAAATTAGAAAGCCGATGTGCAGCTGTTTTCAGCCTGCCTAGTGAGCTACACTTATTGCTATGACTCCTTTCCCTTCATTGGAAAATTCCAGACATGGGATTGTAACATGGAACGCGTTGCTACCGATGAAGCTGCGAAATGCGTGGACTACGCTAACAATCAACTTGGAGTCAATCAAAACACGTCAGTTTAGACCGTCCCATATTTTGCCCGCTATCAAGGAAGAGCATCAAATTTCTAGCTTTGCTGCTAGTAGTACTTGCAATATTACCGAAAAAACACAAGAAGTGCTTAACCAATGGTGGGACGAGTTGACGACAAATGGATTAGGAGCCGATCAGAAGTATCTTGACGCCTCCAAGCTCGATAATTTTGCAAATGTGAGCGGAAATACTTATCAGCTTTTTGCCTAGGGGAAAAAATGATGTTTTCAGATGGTCTACGAGGAGACGAATGCCTTCGCGTGTAGTTTCGCGAAATGCTCTAGCGACATAAGACTGGTTTGCATCTACAACAAACTGTTCGTCATTTATCCACTTGCTTGTTTCGAATAAAACCTACTTTTTTCATTGTAGTGGTAAAGAGAACGATAAGGTGCTGTACGAAGCGGCTGCCGGTGCCGACACAGCGTGTGACGACTGTGCTGCGGGCTCAGAGTGCGTGGCCAGGCTCTGCCAACCTCCGTTCACCCTAGGTAAGTACTTCCGTTGACCTCCTGTTAACTCGCCAGTTTTGAGAAGTAAGCATCTTAAGTAGGCTTCTTTGTTAAGGGCATCACCCTACGAATCTGGGGTGGTGCGGGTTTCAGGTGCGTTATGCCTATACAGGGTCGTAGATTATGGAGAGGAAGGTGATTCCGTCCATTTCTCCTTAATTTCCGTTAAAAAAAACGGCCCGGAAGATGCGGCTTCGAACGTCCCACGGCGCTATTTTCTTTAACGAATTCGATTGGTGCGCGCCGCATCTTCCGGGCCATTTTTTACGGCAATTAGGAAGAAGTAGACGGAATTACCTTCTCCTACATAATCTACGACCCCGTATAAGAACTCTTCACCTGAAATCCGTACCACCCCAGATTCGTGGGGTGATGCCTTTAATCTTTATAAATTTACCAGAATTTAAAGCTGGTCCACCAACTGTTACGGCAACTCCTCGCTTAGATGCGAAAATCCACAAAATAGCAAGTACCTGAGAGTGGACAATGAGTTTGTAGGGGAGATTTGATGCAAAAATAGGTTTTGCTTTTGAAAAGCAAAATAATTGTGTTAAAGATTTTGAATAACTCATTTATTCCATGAGAATCCACAAAAATCACTTACTGCTCCATATTCCTTAACTAATTTTCACCCTTGCAAGAAGGTACAAAGCGTCCAAGCATTACTCTGAAATTCCAGCTGCTGAGGATCCACAGGTGTGTGCGACTGATTCAATGACGAACGATATGTCAAACATGGCTGTGTATATGCACAACTACTACAGGTTAGCCATTTATTTTTTTTTAAAAAAAACCAGCCCATGGTAAAAGCGGAGCGGACGGGCGCTGTTATTGTTGTGTTGCGTTTGGTGACCGCAGCGCACGTACGACTTGTGCCAAAGGTGCGTTCTCGTGTGGAGTGCACCTGAGAGTGACAGAATGTACTCAGGAAAACAGAATTACAGTGAACGCGTAGTGACCATTTGGTGCAACATTAGTATTTGTGAGAACCATTTTTTTTTCTATTACCGGTATTTGTGACAACCATTTTTTTACTCACAGAGCGCTTTTGGGCAGTGGATGGGCAGAAGATAAAATTAGTACGTATGCTCCTCTGGCAAAAGCGATGCCGGCATTGGTAAGAGAAAGACCGCAAGGAAATCGTTCATCAAATTAACGAGAAAAATGATTAAGACAATTTCGAGCTCGTTTCAGAGTTACGATTGTGCAGATCTTGGTACAGAAGCGGCAGCTAGAGCTGCTGCTTGCAAGGAAACTCCTGATGCTCCAACTGCAACACGTTCGCAGAATCACTTAGCGATCCAAAACGTCAACATCGACCCGGAGGACGCTCTAAAGGAGGTATTTTCTACGTAATTGCTGCTGTTCCCTTAGTAATGAAATTACAATGATGATCTATCCATGTGTTCGCGTATATTTTGAAGAAACATATACACAAAGATGAAGGAACTGATCGAGAATAACGAAAGGGAGGATAAGAGAAGAATGTTCGATTTGTGTTATCTCACAAACTTGTGTTATTTTGTGTTATCGCCAAAGCTCGGGTAGGATGAAGTTCCAGTTGATTGCGAACTTGGAAATCTGTTCTTTGAGTTTGTTTTTCCTCTTTTTTTTAAAAGAAACTAACAAAAACATCTTTCAAAAGAGGCGATTTTTCGATGACTGCTACGTATGAAATTGGAGAAGTTTTTGAAAGAAGGATTTTTTTGAAGAGCGACAAAAAGAATGATGAAGTACACAAATTCTCAAGTCGACTAAATAAATTCCTTGTCTACACAAAGAAAAAAAAAAACAAAAACCTTGCTACAAAAAATTCAGGCAATTTCTACTTGGTGGAAAGAACTTGCAGACGCAGGGCTTGGCCAAGATACAGAGTACACAGACGCAAAGAAAACTACGCTAGGACATTTTGCGAATGCGAGTTAAACTAATACGAGTAATTTGTTGTTCTCCTCGAAAATGTTTCCGGATATATAATTTCAGATGGCTTTTGATCAGACGACAAAGGTCGGTTGCAGTGTTGCGAAATGTCAAAAACCAGGGATTCACTTTGGCTGTCTGCCAGTACGACAAGTATGTTGTAGCATACAAAAAGATGCCAGGCCCAATTCTAATCCATCAGGACCAAATTTTTACACGGAGCATGTTTCCCAGCAGACATATGGCAAACGATGTCTTTTCTTTTGCAGTTCCCGCTCCAAAGTGGTCTCTTTCTGAAGTCATGCCGTCTCATAAGTTTGCAGTGAACTGAAAATTAAACATAGATGATTGCAAAATCAGCTCCTTATACTGGGCGTCCAGCCAATTTCTGTTCTTTTACCATCGTTAAGTTCTGTGCAAATCTAGACGTCCTAACTGACGGAACTGTTGCAGGTAGATTAGCGTGGGAACAAAGATTTACGAAGCCGACAAGAGTGACGCTAAGGCGTGTTCGGGGTGCACTGGAAGCAAATGCGGAGATCTACAAGGATTGTGTGCATGAAGATGAGGACCAAGATTGTCAATTCTTGTCCTGCATGCCTTATTCATTTGTTAGTGAAGAAATGAATGAATGAAAGGAATTCGCATACATTTCTCATTGTGCTTATCTAAAAATTAACAAATCGTTGCTAAATTAACAAGCGGTCATTAACAAGCTTTGATGATGGAGAATCGAAGTCCTATTCATGTTTCATCGCTGTGCCGATAATTGACAATAATCAAATATGCATGTAAGAGATCATGCAAGCAAAAATGGATTAGAAGACAACTGCCCTCCACGGCATGACGCTCTTGTTGGCGCGGGTGAGGAGTAGCAAGAAAACTGACCTAAGCCGCTAGTGAAAGCCTCAAATCAATTCACTGAACAAATTGCTTCTCGCATCGTCCAAGTTCAAGTAAAGTTGATGTTGGCTCATACATTCACATAAGACTCCGAAGTCGTCTACTTACCTTACGTAACGTTTGGGTCCCTTCAGCGAATCAGCTCGATCAGCGGAATGTGAAATCATTGGGTTTTTCGGGAAAAAGGCATGTGGACGCCTACAGGCCAAAAAGAGTTCCTCCAGTCATTTAGTTTCTTCTCGTCTTATGCTTCCTCAAAGCTTTGTAATATTTTGCCGCTGCTAACTTTTATACTTGACAATAAGTCGAGTCCCAAGCGGATGAGTTGCAGTGAAATCTTCCATCTGTAGTGCGTGAGTCTCAAAACGACTGACGAACCGCACTCACTTATTGCGCTGATGGTAGCAAAGTGTCTTCAATTTTCACTTCATTTCACATTCATTTTCTCACTTCATCATTTCACATCTTGATCTCACTTCAAAATTTCATATCGAGATGCGTTGAAGAAATTCTGGACTTCTTTCGATTCTTTTCTTGGATTTCAACTCTTCACAACAAGAAAAATTTGCCTCTGCATCTGGTATGTAGTTACATATCCACAAATGGAAAAGATCAAATACATGCCCCAATAAATCAGTTCGTAAATCGCTAACAGATTAGGTTTGCAATCTCTCGGCACAATACAATAGAGAACAGTCTTTGTCCTATGAATTTTTCTGATTTCTTCTTTAATACGTTTCAGCTGCGGTCAGTTTTGAACCTGACGAATTCGTGTCTTTTTCGTCTTCTGTCGAACAATTAGCGATCCTAGTGTAGTTGTATATCCACAAATGAAAAAAATCAAATATATGTCGCAATAAATCAGTTCTGCTTTATGAGAGATGTAACTGTTCAAAGATCATTTTGTTCTGTTCGTGTTTCTCCTCAATTCAGAGCTCATCACACTACCAGAACAGTGAAATGCCGATCGCTGTCAAGTGACCTTCAGCATAGAAACTTCACATCTACTGTGGCGATGCTGATGAGAAGAAAGTATGAGGCTGCGAGGTAGCTGCGAAGAACGATCAGTATTTTCAGGTGGAGGAGTTTCGGTTAACGTCGTCAAGGAGCAGGTTTGTACGATTGCGGGATCGCAGTGTACTCAAACTCTAAATCATTTGTGCTCTCGCACCTAATGTGTCGCCTTGGTCCACAATCAAAGACGTCTTGAGCAACCTGAGATTTGATCGCCTCTCACCGGTCGTCATACCATCTGAGAAGTCAGGACCTAGTGTGCAGGGTACTGAGGCAGTGAATGTGTTGAGTGGCAAAAAGACTTCTCCCCAAACTAAGCAGAGCTGCCACGGCGAGCTTAGCTTTCACCACAGGTCGTCGCCCAACCTATGTGGATCAGGGAATCACCTTGCGACATTTTTCCGAGACGGTGGTGAATCTTAGCAGTGGTTTACTCTTAGCTAGGCTTCCGATTCCAAGAAGTCGGAATGTCAAATTTGTCGAACTCCTTCTCAGCTTGGGAGATCCTGCCGGAGGACGAAGCTCCGCTGAGCATCGCAGTTCGACGTCCTGAGTTACCTCCACGCCACTATGAGGCGGTAAACCGTTGTGGAGGTACATGATTTCTCTAGAAATCTATCTAGATAATTTCGTACAGCTCTTATCGAGTTGATTGCCTAGACCGACGCGAGCGAAAACAACTTTTTCACACTGAACTGGACACACAGCATGGCATTCCTGACTTTGCAATTTAACTTCTTCTTCTTTATGATTTTTTCTTTAGTGAGTGAAGGAACAATAAAAATAATTTGAAATGTGATAACCGTGCTAAATTACTGCTTCTAACAAATGTATTGAACATGATTATATGGGTCCCTACTTAAGTCTCTTCATTCTTTGAGAAGTGGAAGCATTTGAAGAAAGAATGAATGACAGTCATGTTTCTATTGGCCGTTCTATCTTAGCTGCCATGACCGGTTCATTTTCACTCATTTTAACTATAGATATTATTAGTAATGGTTCACATTAATTCACTTGGATCCCACAAAAGACATGGAACATTGGCGGTCTTATTGAAATGGGCTGAACCGACTGACAGAAGATTTGTTTCGCAGTTAAAGGCATCACCTCACGAATCTGAGGTGGTACGGATTCCAGGTGGAGTATTCGTATACGGGATCGTAGATTATGTAGAGGGAGTGATTCCGTCCAGTTCTTCCTAATTGCCGTAAAAAACAGCCTGGAAGATACGCCTTCGGGCGTTCTGGCGCACTGTTTTCTACAAGGAGGTCATCTTGAGCGCACCAGCCCTGTGCGGCGCCGCATTTTCCGGGCCGTTTTTTTACGGCAATTAGGAAGAAATGGACGGAATCACCCCCTCTGCATAATCTACTATTCCGTATACGAATACTCCACCTGGAATCCGTACCGCCTCAGATTCGTGGGGTGATGCCTTTAAAAAAGAGCTTATTGTTTGAGAATTATGAGCAATAGATCGTGATAAATAAACTTTGAGATAATTCTTATTTCTTTGACATGGACCAGATGTTAGGAGACAGTTTTGAGAGAGATCTCTTACACTTTCACAAAAATAACTTCTTTGCCTTGATCCCGTCCCCAAATTTACTTCTTTTCCCTAGAAACTTTTCCTTGAATCATCCCAAGCGGTGTAAGATCCAAAACTACATGCATCAAAAAAAATCGCGAAGTGTATGATGATGCAACCAGTGCCTTAGGAAGCAAAGTTATCCGCGCGGCTGAGGAATGTAGGGAAAGCCTACATAGGTCCGTAGCGAACACCTCAATTCACTCTGAGGACAGTAGAGTAAATACTGAGAAGATTCCTATTTAGTAGAGTGCGAAGCGAGTGGTGTAACCTTTGTCACCTCAGAATCTAGCTATTCCGCAATCATCAGGGCAGATCTTAGGCAAAAAACAGCAGAAGCCAAAAAAGGCAAGCAAAAAACAAAATAGGTTCAATTTATTCCAATGTCAATTGTTTTCCTTCTCTCTTATCTCTCTTGGAGACGGTGTAATATTGTGTTAGCTTCGATCAATAAATGGAGTCGAATGCTGACGAATTGCAACTGAACCTTTTTTTCCGAAGCGCGTGAAAAGCCGGACTGATGAACTGTACCTCGCAGTCGAATGGAAACGGAGGTAAAAGTTCTTTGCGTTTGCGTAGTTCGACTGCCGACTTTTTGCACTTAACCAACGGACTACTATGGCTCCTATTTCTGTTTCGTCGTTTGGCAATATGACTTCGCGCTGAAATAAGTATAGTATAGTCATGTATAGAAGAGCGATCCTGAACTTTTCTTCTGATCTCAACTTTTCAGAGTTGAAAAATTTTGCCCAACGCATTCATCCCCTGCACAGAGAGGCCCCTGACTCTCAACGTTATTGCACAACATTTTGCAGAGATGAGAACACTGAATGGATTCATCGTTGCTGGCGTTTGAATTGGAAAGCTCATGAATGTGGCAAAATACGGTACATTTTTTGCACCCCAATGTCAGTGGTTATTCGTTCGTTAAAGTTACAACAACAACAATGTCGAGTGCAGTGCAATTTTCGCTAACAAATAGTACAAGCACTTCGCAAAAGTAAAAACTCTTTCATCGATTATTTCAAAAGATCGCTTTTGTCACTTCCCTTCATAGTGGCGTGGACGTAATTCTGAGCGTCAAACTGCGAGGCACAGCGAAGGTAGGTCCTCTGGCAGGGTCTATCAAGCTGAGAAAGAGTTCAACATCTATCAGAGATTAACTACCTAGAACATTCCGGCTCTTCCGAATCAGAAACCTAGTTAAGAGTAAACCAGGTGCTGTTAAGATTCACTACCTTCTTGGGAAAATGTCGCAGGGTAGCTTTCTGATCCATAAAGGTTGCCGACAACATGTGGCGAAACCTAACTTTGTCATAGTAAGGCCACTTAATATAGGAAAAAGTCTACTTGCCGCTCAGGATACATACTGCCTCAGTTCCTGGAGTCGGGCGAAATGTGCCATTAAAAGGCGATCAGATGTAGGCTTCCCAGGACAAGTGCACGGCTCACCATAAAGATTGTTTTCGTCCTTCTCACAACGCGAGAGCAGAACCTACAGACAGTAAACTTCAATACGCAGCTTCAATAAGTAAGTTTCAATACGCATCAAACTCCACGCGATTTCTCTCCGTGAGGCCAAGAACAGAAGGAGAGCGTGCGATAGATAAATGACGGAACACTCACCATTTGGGGAGAAAGGTTCGTGAAATGAAGCTGGCGTTGGTATCGTTGAACACGTCGTCAATCTCGATTCCCATAAGATCATCTCACTTTGTCTGGTCATATTTTGCCTACGCCCTCTGCGCCAAAAATTCATAGGCATCATCAACTGCTACTCACCAACATCAGCAGCTGGAAGATCAAAATTGGAGTTGTTTGATGATGAGCTGGAGGAAGTGATCTACAACGAGAAGTCCTACAAATTTGTTGTCGGAGACTCCAACGCAAAACTAGGAAACAGAAAGGGAATACTGGATCGAAATTACTGGATTATGTGGCTGGACTGAAAGCGACATGCGTCAAGCTATTGCCCACCACTCGCCTCTTTCAAAGGAATCCTCTTTTCATAGATAAAAATCATTGCCAGTGGGCATGGGAATCGGTAAAGAAAATGGGAATAACGCGAGATGGTGCAGAAATCGATCGCATACTCACCAGGCGTAGGTGGTCTCTACTTGGCTTCTCGATAGTACCATCCTTCTGTAGTGGTTTTGATCATCGCCTCCTTCGTACGGAAAAGATGAGTCAGCTACAAGATAGAAAAGGACATCTGTTGCCAGCAACGAAGGAGAAAAGAAGTCGTATACGACGATTACATCCTTCTACCAGGGCAGTTAGCTCGAGGAGGATCCGAACGTGGACTACGACCTGCTCTTCAAAGGATTCCTAGCCGAATGTGTCTCAAACCACAAACATGGATCGAATTTTGGAAACCACCAAGGAATTGTCGGGAAGATTTTGAAGGTTAGTCGCAAACATTAGCGGCAGAGAAAGTTTGCAAGAGGACCTTTTAAAATACAGACAGAATAAAATTCTGTAGGCAGCACAAAGAAAGACAAGTCCAAAGAACTATCGCGAATACAATGTTCCGCCAACATACTCGCTGAGCAAAGATGGTATTAGCACCTCGTCGAGAGATGGAAATCATCACGAAGAGACGAAGAGATCATCACGAAACTTATTCGTTTGTCAACTCTTGTGTCAAACTCGATGATTACTGAAGTTCCACCACGGGATCTCCTTTCTCTATCTTCATCTTTTCAATTCTTACAATATCACGAACGTAACACTACTTAATTAGCTCAATAGCTGCTTTTCGTATCTTATAGCAATGTATAGCTGTCGATAATTCATAACTTGAGTTAATGCAATCTGGCGGCCGAATTTGTAGTCCTTAGGTTCGCAGTAGCAAAAAATGATTCATTGGACAAAGATGTTTACAGGGCACTCTTTGTACTTCTTTGTGTTAGCTTCTACAAGACATCATAACAGTCTACTCCGCCCTTAATGTACCATATAAATAGCCGTAGAAAGTTCATTGTGCCATTTTTCTTGCTTTCATGTTGTTTGTAATTTTGCTAGCTCTTCTTGCCTTTATTATTGTTAATCATTTGCTCGCTTTGTTTGCCTTAGTTACTGCTAATGTTATGCGGTTTAATTACCCAAGTTTGAGGTGGTGCTGAATAAAGTTGCTAAGTAATATCCCGCGTGGCACATAATACGAGACCGTCAACTACCGGAGCCCAAAACAAGTCTTCCAACAATATATACAACACGGGTAGGAAGCTACTCACTACCCACAGACTCGGTGAGAGATGCCTCTCGAAGTTTAACGCAGCAGTTTAAAGGCATCATCCCACGAATCTGAGGTGGTGCAGATTTCAGGAGGAGTATTCGTATACAGGATGGGAGACTTCGGAGAGGGTGGTGATTCCGTCCATTTCTTCTTAATTGCCGTAAAAAACGGCCCGGAAGATACGGCTTCATTCGTTTTGGCGCACCATTCTGTACAAGAGGTTCGATTGGAGCGCGCCTGTCTTGTGCGGCGCCGCAACTTCCGTGCCGTTTTTACGGCAATTAGCAGGAAATGGACGGAATCACCCCCCTCTCCGTAGTCTCCCATCCCGTATACGAATACTCCATCTGAAATCTGCACCACTTCAGATTCGTGGGGTGATGCCTTTAACGCAGCCAGTCTTCGCAGCTCCGACTTAAAGGCATCATCCCACGAATCCGAGTTGGTACCGATTTCAGGAGGAGTATTCGTACACGGGATAGTAGATTACGGAGAGAAGGGTGATTCCGTCCACCTCTTCCTAATTGCCGTAGAAAACGGCTCGGAAGATACGGCTTCTAGCGTTCCAGCGCACTATTTTCCACAAGGAGTTCGACTGAAACGCGCCAGCCTTGTGCACGCGCACATCTTCTTTTCAATTAGGAAGAAATGGACTGAATCACACCCCTCTCCATAATCTACTATCCCGTGTACAAATACTCCACCTGAAATCCGCACCACCTCAGATTCGTGGGGTGATGCCTTTAAGAGGAATGTCTCGTCTTCGCTACCCAGCGAAATATATATATATATATATCGAGAGCGAATCATAGATTGACCAGTCACGTTATGAGAAGAATCCGCGATAGATGGACTAAAAGAACGTTAGAGTGGATCTTACGAGATGCTGAACATTTTGGAAGCCGCCAACAAGATGAAGTGAGGTGTTCGCTTCAGGGATGGACCATCTGAGAGTTCACCTGAATACGGTTCACAGACCTTGTCAACGTCACTGAAGACATCTTAGATGACGATGGCAAGAAGGATGAGAGAACCAAACAACAGGAAAAGATGCTGGAGCTCGCACGAAGATATGACACCTGAGTAATTATCTAAGCAAGTACTTCTGTGCAGCAAAAAAAGCACTGTCAATTCTCAAGATATATAGCTTTTCTAGTCACTGTCGGCAACGGACTCACCATCTGATGTTCGCAGACAAAGTTGAAAATTCAAAGCTGGACTCCTTTGGTGATGGAGGTCTGCCATGTGCGATGAAGACGAACAGTTTAATGAAGCTGTGTGTGCCCAAATTCTTGTATTTTCTCAAATGTGGGTAGCAATGCAAAACGCTGGGAAAAAAAAACTGAGCTCATGCTACCACATACATAGGTGCTGATAAACAATCATAATGTAATCTAACTCCAGAATGGGACATAGGGATCATCCTCACGTCGATTGCTGTGTTCCCCTAGGATCCGTAAGATCGTATATCTTAAGGAATCCATGCCACTGGTCGCGGTGATCGTGAATGTTCTCACGATTCCGAAACAGACATGGGCAGGCCACGTGATGGATATGGCGTTCTTCACTCAATCCTTTGATGTTCATAGTTCTTTACGTCTTCTTGAAAACAAAGAACTAAAGAATTCGCACAGACAAGAATGTACCAGCTATCCATGCGATATTCGGAGCCGGTGCTTCACCTTTGGAAAGTTGTCCTTTGGGAAAAGGAATCTCTCAACTTTCTGAGTCTGCAAAGGGATCCGCATCACTTGAGCTGCATTCCAAGAGCTAGATCCCCTTCACCAGAGGTGCGATAGTGAGGTCCGCCCCCTCACTATCGCAACTCTGGTTCTAGCAATTAATAGCTACACTTTCAATGAAAGAGAGCATTAATAGGACAGAGAGATTTTCCCAGACACTTAATTTCGATTAATACTTCGTTGAAATGAACATATTTTTGGATTTGAATATCATGAAATATTATAGCTATTGTTAATAATATCCTAGTTAGAGTCACGAACAAACTAAAAAAATGAATAAAACTGTATCACGGGTTTAACTAACAAATTAAAAAGATTTAATTTCATGAAGTAAACGCATTCACTTTATTGTCAGATTGGTTTTTTAATGGGTGGAGTCACTAACACATTCGGTAGAATCACGTCGGTTCAGACGGCACGTGCTGTTCTAAGCATCAGTATAAAAGAGTAGCTGGTATAAAAGAGCTCTAAAAACCGTCCCTTCACCAAACTCGATTTCTATTCATGTGGGCTGTTACATGGGTGAGTCCTTTTAGTCTACAGGTTACAGTGGTTACAGGATAGGTGTAGACTAGTGGTAGGAATTGCATCTGCACCTAGTTTGAAATTCTCGCGGGGCCAACCAACCTTTTTTTCGGCTCCTGGCTTGATAAATAGCTATTAGAGTTTTCTAGGAACATAGATCAAAGACAATCACCCTATCCGTTATAATTTACAATGTTTACAAGCGTTCCAGTTCTACTAGTATGTAAAACAAAGTTTGGTCAAAATTCCGTGAGGAGACTTGGAACACGCCTGAAAATTCTTAGCAATGTCTTCGAAAAAGATTCTGCCTTTGATCTACGACATTCAATGAGCCACGATATGTTGAGGTGGTACATCTTCTCTAGGCGTGGTGATCGTTCACACAAAATCAGCAAGAACTTCATTCCAGAACAACATTTCAGAGCGTCTATTTTCCTTGTTGACTAGAAGGATACGGTCTATATCGAAAAGAATAAATGCACTCTATGCTCTGCAGAAAGACTCTTCTCTGTTTCCTTCTCCAGCATGGATATTGAAGAGTGAGGTTATTAACACCATAGCGTCAGTATTCCTTTTGCTTAGCATTGTGCTCCATTCTGATCTGCTGTTTAGATAGCTGAAAGGATATTCCTTCCAATGAATAATGTCCCACAATTTAGTAATGATCTGCGCCCGCAACATTTCATCCTGACAAAATAGAGTCACTGTGGGTTAGACTTATGCCATAACAGAAACGCTCGCGTGTCTCTGATATAAGACATTTAGCGAGGCTTTCTAACATAACACTCTTAGTGTCCATGAAATTGGCAAGAACCTTATCGCAGACCAATGTTTCAGCGTCTCTGTTTCTCCGGAACCTGGAAGACTATGACCTATCCCAAGAAGGGTCTTGTAAGAAGATGATCACTAGCAGTATAGCATAGGAATTTAAGAGTCTGGAACATACTTCAGCGTCAGTAGCACTTTCCAGTCCTCCGTTTAGATTGCTCTAGGACAATCTTTTCAATAAGTGCTGCGTTTTGATTGTATTTTTTTTGCTTGAAAAAAGACAATCCGTTCCCCTACACTCTCACATAATAACGTGTTTGTTTTAACCTCCCTCCTTAAAGTTGGTTGTTACCCCTGAAAACAATCTCTTGAATCATTCCGAAATTCCGAATCCTAGGCCCAAAACCTCAGCAAAAACGACCCGCACAACGAAAGCATGTGATCCTGCAACCGAAATGGCTCGCGAGACATAGATATCCGCGGCATAGAGTACTTGTTGCGCGACTGAGCAGTAGAAGAAAAACTTACCTGAACTCGTAACGAATGATCCAGCAAACTCACAGAATTGTCTGTGCAAACGGATTATTTCATGAAAATCCAAAATTATGTCCTAAATATAAGACTGCAAAAGAGTGGGTTCAGGTGTTTCACTCTAACGAATCAGCTCGACTAACTAATCCGTAATTATCTGGCTAAACCTTCGCTAAAAATGTGTGTGGACGGCAGGAGAGCAGAATAAGCTTGTCCAAAGTCACTTGTTTTGCTCCTTTCTTACCTCTCTTCGGAGTGGCGTGATATTCTGGTAATTTGAATCAAAAAGGTGCGACAAGACTTTTTTTCTGAAGCGTGTGAATCTCAAATTTGCTGACGAACCGCAATCCACAGTTGCACCGAATCGAAGGTTACAGCAAAGGGTCTTCGTATTTGCGTAGCTCGACTGACGGCTCTCGTCTGGACGCACTCAATTTGATAGGAGATATCACTACGGGCATTGCTTCTGTTTATTCCTTAAGGAGATCCTAGGCTTTTCTATTCTGTTTTGATCTCAGCGTTTCAGAATTCATCAATTTTGCCCAAGGCATTCACAGATCATCTAAGTTTTCTAAGCGTTTCTGCTGCCTTAAGACTTCAACATACCATTTCTACCACTTCATGTTTCTCCACACCAGGCATTCAGCTTACTTTATTCTCTTGACATGCTTGTCTCAGCGCAACTTTTCGAATTTGTAAAGTATCAGAGTGGAAACTTAACGCTCAACATGGTTACACCACATTTTACAAGCAGACATGAAAGCGATGCACGAATTTGTCGTTGCCGACGTTTCAATGTGCGCTACTGAAAAAACTCATGAATGCGGGAGAACGGTACACCTTTTTTGCACCACGACATCAGTGGTTGTCCCTTTGTTAAAGTTTCAATTACAGCTTCAAGCAAAGTGCAAGTGCCGCCAACAAATAGATCCAGCGCTTTCAAAAAGCAAAAGCTCCTATATTGATAATTTCAAAAGAGTACATTTGTACAAGAAATTAATTCTTTAATTTACTTTCCACGGTAATTTCCATTGTTAACTTTCTCAACGTACGCACCTAGTGCTCTCGACCTAACGCACATAGCTGCTTACCTATGTAAGCTCTTTGCAAAGGTGCTGGATGAATTGAAGGGATTCTAAACCAACTATTACCGTGAATGATTCAACATTTACGTAATATCTCGTTAAGATACAATTTGAGCTCACATTTTAAACCACAGTTACTGTTAAGATTCACAACTGTCTCCATAATTGATTGTTCTTGTAGTACTGTATACTGTTCATCAGCGATGGACTCAGCAGAGAACTCATCAGCCTATCTTGAAAAACCGTAAAAATCAACCTTCCAGAAATAGCCGCATCACTTATCTAGCACGTTCATTCGTATTATTATTGTAAGCGACGTTGGAGGGGTGGTGATATCGGCTGGGTTCTAAGTAGATGTTCAATCACAACCTCCACTTGAAGGCAGCGTACCATGAAATTTATGACGTTGGTATCTAGGACAAGGAATAGGTAGGGTAGGGAAGTAGCTCACAAACATGAGTGTTCTTAAGGCAGCAGAACGCTGTTAACACTCAATCCCTTCTGGTAATCCCGAAAATGGCAAGTGAAACAGTTTTCGTTGCACCACTCACCTTTAAAATCACAACGCGTCTGTGATTCTGCGGATAGGATAGTTACTGCTGCTTATCCTTTGTAGGATTAATGTATTAAAGGCATCACTCCACGAATCTGAGGTGGTACGGATTTCAGGTGAAGTATTCGTATACGGAATAGTAGATTATGGAGAGGGGGTGATTCCGTCTATTTCTTCCTAATTGCGGTAAAAAACGCCTCGGAAGATGCGGCTTCGGACATTCTGGCGCACTATTTTCTACAAAGAGTTCGACTGGAGCGCGCCAGCCTTGTGCACGCACTGCCGGGCCGTTTTTTACGGCAGTTAGGAAGAAATTGACGGAATCACCCCTTTCTCCATAATGTGCTATCCCGTATATGCTACCCCATTAAATTGATCCCTGACCGCTCGCTGATTAAGGCGGCGCGTGCGTGTTTCACGAGCTTCTTAGGAACAAACGTCGCCTTTCAGGACTACTAGGAGCAGTTGAATGCGGGCACTCACCGCGCCGCGCCTACAGCTCTTATGATGCGCTTTTAGAATCGAAAGGAAAAAAAAAGTAAAGGTAAAGGAAAGTACCTGGTATTAGATGTTGTTCGAAGGTCTACATAAAGAGTGCTTGTAAGTTAATATAAAAGAAGAATATAAATATAGAATAGAATAAAAGAATATAAAAGAAGGAAAGAATAAAAGAGGTTTCTATAAGTGATATGCTATTTAGAAATGCGAGTGAAAATGAAATTATCCCGTTTCGAATAGTTAGGTGGAAAACACTCATTCATCTCTGGGAATGCAAGAGATGTTTCAAAAAATGTCCCACTGATCGGTGTTGTGCTATTTTCTCTAATTTTTTTCCCTTTCTAAGGATTTCTTTTTGCTTGTCTAGCTGGGTAAAACTGGCATCCAACGATTAACGAGGCGCGAATAATGCCTCGCAGACATACACAGTACCTAAAGGTATATCTCGAAGATACAAAGGCCTCTGTTCGCAACTAATACACCTAACCTGTCATATTGATTTTATGCAGGGAATAGATAGAAATGAAGCGATAAAACGCTGTTGAAAGAAGTTTGAAGAATCATACAAACTTCTATTACATAAAGTTGTATAAAACGTATATGTAAGTATTGAAATATTTGACATGCGCTCTATATAAACATTATATCTAGGCAAAATTTTGAAAATGTAAAATGTAGAAAGGAGTTTAAAGAATGTACACAAAGTAATAGGCGCATAAAGTTGCTGTTATTATAGCTGCTGCAGTTGAAAGTTGAACAGGAAAAACATTCGTTGAATGGCATCGTGACAAACACATACTTATGCATTCCTAGTTTATATAGAAGACTTAAGGCATGAAATGTGTTAGATTATGAGATGTGTGAAAATATATGCATGCTATTCTTTTCGCTGTAGCATCATTTTGGGATAATTTTTATTTATGTAAAGTTACATTGGATAAAAGGGTCTGCTTCTTCTCTTTTATTCCTAATAATATGCGCTAATTTTACTGTATCCGTACATCAGAATTCGCTGCGGCAATTCGTTTTTCACTCCCCCTCCCTTCAAAATTCGTACTATCCACCGCTTCGTCGCGGCGCGAACGTCAGAGAGCAATAGGGAGGCGGGGTGTAGGTGATCACAGGCGATCGTGGAGGATGTCTAGGTGGTGGAACAGCAGCCGTAATTACGCGGAAGAGCGCGGTGCTGAAGGGAGGACAGGAGCGGTCAGCCGGTTTTCACGGGTACCTCTTGTCCCGCACCCCCGCAAACCCTAGTTCTAATGTAGAGTTAAAGGTAGCTTATATACTTATAGGTAGGAAAAAGTGACGATGCAAGGATCTCTAAAGCAAAAGATGGAGCGTGTACACGCTCAATCCACTCCTCTCTCTCCCTAATCGCCCAGAGAAAAACGGCGTGGAAAAGCCTCCTTCTTGAATGGGTTCTCCTACAAGACACTCGCCAATGCGCTACCCCTGCGCTACCGCTACACGCACCGCATCTACAAGGAAGCAGACGGCAACCAGTGTAGTTTACCCAGTGGCCCTATTTGAGGAAAGCCAATGAATAGGCTACTGAGGGAACCGGTGCGTGCACGAAGACGACGTAAAAGGATGTCTCGTAAGAAACATTTTACAGGGAAGCCATTTTCCGTGCCGTTTTCAAGAGTCGGACAGTTAAGGGGAATGGTCATACTCGTAATCTACAGCCCGACATTAACTTTTCGTGGAGAGATCTCAACATTGACAATTTCGGTATGCTACCCTCAAAAATGACTTCAAAGTGAAAGATATACTCTTTTGCTTTTGCCTTCTGCTATCAGTTAGTCCGATTCAAATCCACATTCAATATGTGTAGATGTTTATTGCAGATCTATTCGTTCAAGTAGCTTAGATAGTCCGTGGAACAGCGTCACTACTCAGATCACCGTATCAAGTACTCTCCCAGAGTCAAGAATGTTTCATTAATACTGTGGGAAGAGCGAGAAATTCTCAGAAAACATCTTCTGTCTACCGTAGTCCAAGAGACCGCTCCAGACCCCTTCTTTGGTTCTCGATTACTTCCGTTGCTAGGTTTATGCCCAACCAATGTGCAGCACGCAATCTGTATGTATGATTACGCATTCATATACGGAAACATCCACATGGAACATCTACATCAACATAGATTAAGCATAAGTTTATCCTTAGTTTAGGAACAGGTTCGCTTCAGGGAAAATCTGCGCCTCTCTCCTTAATTGATGATGTGGAAGTGATAGGTAGCCATAGTGCATTTAATTGTCCAAGATCTCCTCCTAGCGCCTATGTATAGTCATCTATTATCAAATATTTAAAGGAAAACTGCTCGTATTCTTATTGAAAGAATTTTGGTCAGGTTATCGAATTAAAATGACTATTGGGCACTACTCGCTACAAAAATATGGCACGATAAAAACAAAAATGTACTTGAGAGTAGCTAGTTGAGAATTGCTGAGAGTCTTTTATTTATGTATGATTTAGTGTTGTGCTGCCTTACTTACGCTCGTCACTAAAGCTGGCGCTGCGGATGAAATTACATGTAAGTTTTTTTTTTTCGTGCTAGTCCAACAGCCATGTTTTTGTTTTGCAATGGAAGTCACCTGAATCCCTATTGCAAGTTCAGCTTTCGGATGTAGAGACTCATTGATTTCGGATGAATGGAGAACGATGGTTTTGAAATATCACAACGATAAGCGCAGAAGTGTATCGCGTGGGGACGAACCAAACAAAACCGGAACTTTGAAACCTGCTAAAAAGATTAATGAGCTGGTGAACTAACGTATATTTAACGTATTTAAAACGTATTGTTTTTAACGAATATCACGCTGTTTCTGGTGAGGTGCTTAAGGTCCAGAGAACTGTTAATGAAGAAACAGCTATTATTTTAATTTCCCTTTCATTTTGAAATTCAGACATGGGATTGTAACTTGGAACGTACTGCAAATGAAGGAGCTGCCAAATGCGCAGACTATGCTGATAATCAACTTGGAGTCAATCAAGAGACGTAAGTGTTGAACTCTCCTTAGTTTTTTGATTGTCATTCGATTTTTTCTTATTACGTGAGGATGATTGCAGCATTTCTACTTCTTCTAACTGTAATATTACGGAAGAAACTGAAAAAGTGCTCAGTAAATGGTGGAGCGAAGTAACGACAAACGGTTTAGCAGACGATCTGAAATACAAGGCTGATTCTGGTATTCAACACTTTGCAAATGTGCGTCATACTCTTTCAGAATCACCGAATAACATAATGAAAAAGATAAAACATGTTTCTAGATGGTATTCTTCAATACAAACGCCTTCGCATGCAGCTACACTAATTGTAAGAATGGACTGAAACTACTTTGCTTATACAACAAAAAGTTAATCTTATAACATACTTCATCTTTTTTTTCCCAAAAACCATTGTTTCTTGCTTCAGTGGCAACCAGGTCGATAAGAAATTGTATTACGCAGCTGCCTCTAAAGACGTTGCGTGCGACAACTGTGACGCAAACGTTGAATGCGTGAACATGCTTTGCCAACCGCCATTTACCCTATGTGAACTCTTCAGCTAACTTTAAAACATAAATCACAGTGAAATTGTTCGTAAATTTCAGCAGCTGATAACCCATTGACATGCGCCGATGATGCAATGACGAACGATATGACAAACACGGCTTTGTATATGCACAACTACTACAGGTTAGTTTAAAATCAGTTCGAGTTAACTAACTCAAAGCAAGCTTCCAATACTCGAAAATCGCTTTCCTTGTGTTGCAGCAGACGACTGTGAGGCGAACTTGAAGACAGCATACCCCGAATCTGGCTCGGCAAAGAAAAAATCCGCTGGGAAAAGCTAAAATTAACTCTAATTGTAGGATTAAACTTGTAGATTGCGGAATCATGGGGGTTCCGCAATCTACAAGTTTAATTCTACAAGCTACAATCTTTCCCAAGTCGTTTAAAGGCATCACCCCACGAATCTGAGGTGGTACCGATTTCAGGTGGAGTATTCGTGTACGGAATAGTAGATTATGGAAAGTAGGGTGATTCCGTCCATTTCTTCTTAATTGCCGTAAAAAAACGGCCCAGAAGGTACGGCATGGGCATGGGGCGTTCTGGTGCGCTATTTTCCACAAGAAGTTCGATTGGAGCGCGCCAGCCTTGTGCGGAAATGGACGGAATCACCACCCTCTCCATAATCTACTATCCCGTATACAAATACTCCACCTGAAATCCGTACCACCTCAAATTCCTGTGGTGATGCCTTTAAAAAATCGTCCTGAAAGACTTCGCTTTTCACGACGATTTCAATTGCAACACGTCACCATTGTAGCCGCGCCGCATCCAGCTGCGCAGCGGTCGAAAACAAGTGAATTCTCCTCTACTGCCTATTCAAGTGAAACCAATGAATAGGTTGCTGAGAGAACCAATACGTATGCATAGAGGAGCATATTAACGTCGCAGGAATTAAAGCGGTTCACATGCCGTTTTTTGAAGGACGATTAGAGAGAGGTGGGCGGAACCATCCCTGATCCCGCAATCTACCATCTATTGCTTTTTCCGTGGATTCCCTCACTAAGTCAAATTAGTGGTATTCTGCCTTTGAGTTAGGAAGGCGTGGAACCGGGGAATGAGTGCACCAGATGCATTACGTCTTGAACAGCGATCCCTTAGTGTGAGTGAGTGTAGCAGAAAGGTTCCTGCGTTACGGCGTTACGCTTGTCAGTACTCATCCTGACTGCAAGAATTCGACTCTACTAGCCACTCCAATTGTCTAACCCAATGGATTCGACAAGTGCCTGAAGTTTCCGTGGTTTCCATGTTAAGAACCGGAAGGGAGCAGTGGAACTCAAACACTAAATTAATTTCTTAAGCGATAGTGCATTCGAAATCACTACATTTCCAACCAAACAATTTCGGACAGAGTTTCAAATAGAAGCAGTAACGGCTTTGAGCCTATATGGAAGAACTTATGCTGTGTAAACGTGGTAGAAGTCAAAGGCATTGAAGAAAGCACTAACCCCGTTTGAGAAATGTCTGCAGCACTCCTGGGCTCCTTCCCCGAATCCAACCTAAAGAAGAGAAGGAGAGGGAGAGAGAGCACCCTTACAAGCAGAACTCCAACGGGAGCGTCACAGTTACCCCGTGCAGTATTAATATAAGAAAAATTCTTTTGCAGAGGGCTCTTGGGATCTGGATGGGCAGAAGACAAAATTAGAACGTATGCACTACTGCCAAAGAAGATGCCCCAGTTGGTAAGGAAAAATACTGAGAAAAGTTTCTCCAGGAAATCCGAAAAAAAAACTTTTTAAGGAGACGTATCTGTGAATTTTAGGAGTATGGCTGTAGCGATCTTGGTAAAGAGGCAGCAGAAAGAGCTGCGGCATGCAAAGAAACTCCTGATGATCCCACCGATGCAACACGGTCCCAGAATTATCATGTGATCAACGACGTTCAAATCGATAAACAGGATGCCCTTAAACAGGTTTTGCTATTCATCTCGCGTTTGTACGAAGATGTTAGACTTTAAAAAAAGCCGTATGGATTACGTTTTTTGCGTTCGTGTTCGGGAAGACTTGCGGAAGAAAGTCAAAATCGAGAAACGATGATATAGCAAATGATAAAGTACAAGCTATCTGGTAGTAAGAATAAATTCTTAATTTGAATATACTTGGTATTCAGGCGATTTCCGCATGGTGGAAAGAACTTGCTGACGTAGGGCTTGGTGAAGACACTAAGTATAAAGCCGCGATGAAGGACACGCTTGGACATTTTGCTAATGTAATGAATGGATAGTTTTAAATGAATAGTTGGTTGTTCCTCATGAAAACACCTCAAGTATACTATTTCAGATGGCTTATGATCAGACAACGAAAGTTGGATGCAGTGTAGAAACGTGCTCGAAGCCGGGATTCACTTTGGTCGTGTGCCAGTACGACAAGTGAGTTCTTATAGAATAAAAAAAGAATTGGATCTAAACTGATTTGACTCAGGTAAACGACCCACATTCCACACTGAGTTCCGTATAAGTATCGGGGAAATTTGTAAGCAATGCAGGCGAAAAATAATTGGAATTGGACCGAAGAATAATCGGAAGATGAGCGGAACCTACAGTATTTGGTCACCATGAAGTATGGTGGTATACTGCTTCCATTTGCATTCCTATCGCAACGGTTCCACTCACCTCCTCCTAATTTTGAATGACGTCTCTAACCCATAGTAATCCCTTGTTTCAGTAGGCTTCGCGCAGCCAGTCGAGTTACGGTGTGAGGCATAGCGAAGGAAGAGGGAAAAATGTAGTTGGGGCGGGGACCCACTCACTGACGCTCTTATTTCCCGACGCTCTAACTTACTTTTTTCTTTTTGCAACTTTATTTTACATGTCATAGATCCTTCGAAACTAATGCCTAGGCCGTAGGGTCCCGACTGATTCGATTATTTACTTCGAGAAATAAGGGCGCCACAGAGTGCCTCCCCCAACTACATTTATCCGAAGGAAGATACCACGAGGGCGACCATATGGGTTCCGCACAGCAACGCTGTTTTTTTTCCCCGAAGGAAGCCGTAGGAAATGGAAGAAGGGATAAAACGCATTTACAAACTACACAGTGCGAAAAGACGAAAATAGTTGCTTGTAAAGAAAAAGCCGGATAAGTATGACTGCGCGGCGGTGAACTCGGCGGGCAGCCTAAGAGGTAATTATAATAACATGGAAAACCCGTGAACCCTTTTCCTTCTTCTTCTATTTTTTCTAATAATGGTGCATAAATGGAACTGAGTGATCTAGGTGGAATCCTTATCCATTAGTTTCATCATTCGCTTTGCTCATAAGACGGTTAGAGTCTTAACTTGCTGGAATTCAATTTCTTTTCCCCTTAGGCTTAGTGTAATTGTGCATGAGTGGTGTTCGTCGTAATCGAGATCATGGTAAAAAGCTCGAAAATTTGAAGAATATGTACAGCTACACAAAAAGTAGGTCACTAATCAAATCCAGACGAACTAAGGTTTTATAGAGGCGTTAGCGACAAACAAGCCATAAAATTAAATGAAAGGACTTTGTTAAGATTACGAAGTGCGATTCATGCACTCGATTTGCGGAAAAAATGATGGAAAAGTACGGAAAGCAAAATAAAAATAGGTCTCACCAAATTTGACTGCATAAAAAACGGCACAATGTGCAAAATTCTCCGCGGCATCAAAAAAAAAAACACCAAAAAGAAGAGGAAAAAGTAAAAAATGAAAAGCATGCGTCTCCAAAGAGAGCACCTCCCCATTTCTCACGTCACCTTTATATTCCTTGAGCTGCTCAAAGAGAAGAATACTGTGGGAAATAAGCGGTCTCACAAAAAAAAATAATAAGATAAAATAACAAGAAATAAACATGAAATGAAGACCTTTTGCTCTTTGCAAAAAAAAAAGGAGTCTACCGGTTACAAGACGAAACCAAAAAGGTTTTTGATAAAATGAGTTCGTAGTAACTGAAAATTAAACATCGGTGACAAGAAAAGCATAAATAGACCTCTTCCATGTACTTCTCAATATTTCCTTCAATTCTTGTTGAACACGAATTTTTAGGACTGCAAAGCGTCAAAGGACTAGATTTGTTGCAGGAAAGTTGACAATGGGAAAAATATTTACGAGGCTGCTAAAAGTGGCGATGCAGCGTGCTCGGGCTGCACCGACAAAAAGTGCGGAAGTCTGGAAGGATTGTGCGCTCCATAAGTTAAACACAACAAGCAGTACTTTCGGTCTTGTTTTTGCAAACACTTTTTTTTCTGTTTGCGAGTGAAAACAATAAAAGTTACTTATAACCAAGTTTCATAGTTATCTGCACGACTTATTATTTTTTCTACAGCAGGGTAGCGCAGTCAGTGAGGAATTCCGCTGTTTGCACGATCAATCGGAGGTTCGACTCCGCCCTAGCGCTCACCAAACCCTCTGGATCAATAAAGCCTGTTTTGTTGTTATGTAGCACTCCTTAGTGATTAGACGTTGATCTAACACAATATTCATCATCATACATCTTTGGACTTGAAAATTTTTTGAACAAATAGGATCGTTATGATTTCTTTGAATTTATTCACTAACAGATGTCTTTTTGGTGATTTTGGTATTTTAATACTACTAGCTTAAATGGACATACAGTACTCGAATGCTGCTCGGTCAATAAACCAGTACCAGCAGATCAAAACAACTTACTGCACCCGAAGTCGTACTGCAATACTAATATATAATCTTTAAATTTTTATTAATGTGAGCTGAGAACTGGTAACCCTAAATGTGAACCATACCTTCAGGGGAAGCCTGAAGAGATGTACCAAATTGAGAAGCCATAGCTTGAGCACAGGTCAAAAGGATAATTCTGTTGCTATAATGTAGTATCGAAGAGCGGTTAAATGATACGTGATACGCGGAAGGTTTAAATGCAATGTGGCAGCAGAAGTAGCTTGGAAGAAATCCTTGGCAGAGTTACAAAAAAAACTATGCTAACTTTCTGATAGATCTTTCTGCAGAAATCTGGAAGAGCAGAAATGATAGGGTAAATTTTGCAGGAACAACTGGACCCTAACATCTAATGTTGAGTGGAATTATATTTGACTTTGGGTAGGTGAAGTTCCTCGAACAGAGTGTATTTCCGTTAATTCAGATCACATAGTATCATGGTCATGCCATATAAAAATGGGCCTAGCCTGTGACGTGAGTGTGTATGTGTGTGTGTGTGCGAAACGAAATTTTGAAAGAGGGATGGGACGGGTCCACCGGCGTAGAATTGTCGTGCCATAATGCAGTATTATCTTGCTTCGTAACTTCGTGCGCGTGTCGCAAAAGGTAAATGGAACGTTGCAACCGTTTCATTCCCGTGGCCACTGCGCGCGTTACTTTTCATCTCTATTACTCCTCCGCGCGTCTGTTTCCTTGCAGGTTTGCCTCAGGTTGTTAACATGCCTTTCCAAAAAGTGGAAACACGGATGAAACCGGATGCTTAAATAGTAGCTAGTAACAGTTTACATGATCTGGCGAGGAATGTTATCTTTATCAGTACCGATGATGTCGTTCACGTCATTTTATGTTAAACGTCATTCATTGATAGCTGTTGAAAAAAAAAAAACAAAGAAAACCCATACCTCGAGCAATGCTTTAAAATTGTGTCTATATTATATTGGAATCGAAGGAGTGTCTGAAGCTAAGCAAAGCAGAATTCTGATACTACAGAAAATGTCACTACCATTAATTTTTGATTAATTTTGATTAATTGATTACTGAAGGCGAACGAAGAGAACACCACAAAAAAGTCTTAAGTGCGGCTTTAGCAGGACATTCAGACTTATGTATATATATATATTTATTTATTTATTTAAATGCGAGGTACTGATGAACCTGTTCGTGCACCTGACAATATCATGGGACTACCAGATATCAGAGGTATTTCAAACTTGAGTAGTTGAACCGATTTCAAGCACACAGTGGTTAACGTTAACGGCCATAATCTTGCATCGTCCGCTTTCTTGATGAACCAAGGGTGGACAGAAATATGGTTTATCGATATTATAATTAGAAAAAAGATTTTTTTTTCAGTAAAGAAACGTTGACGAATTAGCATATCTCAGAGTTTTTCTCTTCTTTCTTCCAAACGCTACTGTTCTCTATTTTCTCCCCTTTATCTGTCTTTGATTTCTTTATCGTTATCCAACGTAGGCTTCCACTTTTATGATTGAAATCTGCGAAACCGAGCTAAATCAATTCGCTGATTCACAGAAACGCCAATATTATCAGCAAAATCATGTCTGCTCTCTCAATGTATGTCTTCGATGACTTTGCTGGCACTCAGTCGCCAACCTCTTCACGCGTTCCCATGGTTTATACTGAATCGGAGGCGATTTATGTGTTTGCATGCTGAATTCTTTGAAATGATTCTTTTATACCAAAAAAGGCTAGAAGAGAAAATACGTGTATGCCGATATCACCTGGTTTTTTTTTCAATTTCAACATGAAAATGCGAGTGTCGAAGCGAACTTTCATCTTTGCAAAACGTAATACCCTGATCAAAGAAATCCCCGAAAAATATCACAATGACTCCATTTTTTGATAAATTTCTTGTGCGGCAGTGACTGGAATGTTTCCTACTGTCCAAAACAAGAATATACGTCTGATATTCATAAGATCAAAGCAAAAACTCATGTGATTAAAGTTAGGAGCTTAAGAAATTTTGATAGCCCCAATTCGCATTCATCCTGCAAGACGAAACCTTTTGTGTGTGAGTCTTTTTTACACCGCTTAGAACACGTTTTTCTATACCGAGACACCATTTAAAATGTACTACTCAACATTTTTTTATGTTTAATATTACGTAATAACGTCTGATGTCCATTAAACTAAAGCAACACTATTCAGTTCTGCAGAGTGTTTGTGAATGTGGGATTTCAAGAAAAACTGGGGCTGAAACTTGTGCTAACTGCCTTTCAATGAAAGGCTCTTTTAGTTTTTCACAAAAAAAAAAATTGCACGGCGGCTTCTGCTACTTCTCTGCCGTCGGACGCATCAATTGTGCTACCTTTATAAAGCTGTCAAAACAATGAAATTATGTTTCAACCTATAACCAGATAGTTTATAACCTGAGCTATCGCAGTCGCCTGCACGTGTGTAACCAAGTTCTACATCCCACTCTCACCAACATGTGAACTTCATTGAATGGTGTTACATTGATTTCATAGATGTCAAATGCACATTGTTATTTTAAACTGTAAAAATGTTTTAAAGCATTTTTCGAAAAGCGTCACATCAGAAAGAGGGCCTAACACGAAAAATTTTGCAAGATGGAGCGTAAATTAGCTAGAATTGAGATTTTACAAACAACACAGTTACACACCAACAATGAGTAGTGCTGCTTTAATTACGTAATTGCCAGAAGCATATTGTTATTTCAGACAATAGAAAACCTTGCAGACAGTTTTGTATATGAAAGAAAAAGTGGTATCAGCGCGATATTTTGTGGTGAACCTTTTTTTTTGAACAAACGTAATGAATTCTGCAAAAAAAAATAGTTATCTCACCTATCAATCGGATTTTTATGTTGAAGTTGGAGAAAAAAACACGTAATGTGGAAAGATATCTACCTTCTCTCCAGTTAATAGCAGAGTCACAACGACCTGCAACTCTATGCAAATGCGTAAGCGACTTCTCTCGATGCGGGACGGTGAAGCGAGCAGTTGAGATGACGATGGAACCATCGCTTACTGAAGTTGGACAGCAGAGACTATCATAATCCTAGCAGTGATGATTTTGTCAAGAAGGCATAGTTCAGCAGGTCTATCTTTATTCTTTTTTTTATCCAAAAATAAACGTGTGTTGCTTGTTGGAAACGTATCTACGGCTAAATGACCGCTCTTATTTTGAGAGGTTAGTTCATTTTTTCATGAGGTTGCCAGCACGAACGGTTCAACATGTTCCCTGATTTGAAGTGTGTGACTTTTTTCGTGTATGATTTAAATCACGCCTCACTAAGTGCACGTACTTAATGGGCGGTACGTATACGGTACGATATTTAGAAACAGCAGAACAAGGCCATCAGCAGTAAAAGCAGGGAACGGCTTTACGGAAAATGATTATAACAACAATCATCGAAACAAAGCTGGAGTGGAAGACATCGTAGAAGAAAAAACAGATGTTAGCCAAAAGAACTCTCAGAAAAGCTCAGTAACACGGAAAGTAGACGACGAAGATGGAAAGAAAGACGCTGATAACGAAGAACAGTTACAACAGAGAAAAAATGAAGGAAAGAAAAGTGTTGAAATTGCTGAAACGCAGAAAGAAACGCAGGAGGAGGAAGAAACTCCTGAAGTCGGAAAAAGGAACGAAAAAAAGGATGATGACAGTCCTGAAATCCAGTTAAAATCTAAAGTAATTGAGGAAAAAAAAGGTAGTGAGATTCATGAAACCTCTCCATCAGTTCCAAGAAGTGTAGTACCTAAGGTAAGAACTTCACGTATAAAGGGATTTATTCCAGAGTTTGAGCGAAGAGCATGAGTGAGATATGGATTGGGACTCTTTACGGCCCTTGCTGCGTTTTTTGAATGATAACCACGAATCTATCTGGGGTCAATTATCATGAAAGCAGTTCGCTACTTTTTGCATAACGAGTGCTCAAAATAAATGAGGGAGATGGGTGTTAGACGGAAAGTCAACAAGTATCAATCGTTGTGAACATTCTAGTTCATTCTGCGCTGACGAGCCACAGAAGTTCAGTCTTCGCCTGCCTCTGGGCTGCTCTGGGTAGGAGCAGCGCGCCTCATTTATGACTTTTCAGATTACGAGAGGTTTGCGCTGGGCTATGTCTTTGTATTTGGCCACCTTCTTCAAATTCATGCGGATGGGTTCGCATGATTCATGGGCTCTGCTTGTCACGACTTCCTCCTCGAAACCTTCGGAGTCCGAAGTGGACGATTGTCCAAATGACGTTAAGCGACCACGAAAGCGACACATGGATCCATATGCTGAGCAGTACTATAATACCGCAAGCGGGAAACCGTAGCTGAGGACTAAAGTCATCGTTAGAACGCAGCAGTTTTCGACAGGATTTCTGTCCTCTTACAATCTTTCTCCATCGTGCTGCAAAGCGATCCAATTGGCAAGTAATGTGCTGACGCTTCGTGCTAACGATGAATTTCCATTGACACATGATTATAAATGAGTATCAGTTGCTTTTTCGGTAGAGGGTAGGTGAAAAAAAGTCGATAAAACCCCTTTCAATTCTCAGAGCAGTACAAAAACACGTGGTATGAACCGCAATTTCTACTGGGAATTCCAAAAAAAACTTGATATGTTCCAGACCACGAAATTATCTGAAAGAATTATCAAGAAAATTCGGACAGAACCTGTTAAAGTGAGTATTTCTTAGACGATAGATGTTTGTTTAAAGGAAGCGTTCAAGAAAACTATCAATGTTGGGTCCCCACGACTTGCAGATAGGGTTCAAGTGACAGATTGGAGGCATAATAGAAAAACGAAAATGCAGACAACTCCTCATGTGGCATATTTCTGACGAAATGGAACCTACTGGATGTTCTCCAGATTTTAATACATGCGGGGGTGCCAGCTATTAGTGGACGAACCCAACATCGGAAATTTTGTATAGTGTTGCCTTTAATTTGCTGGAGGATAAAAAAGTAAAAACAAAATTAAGGGAGAGCTTACCAGAACACTATTTTTCGCTATTATGTGTACTACAATAGGAGGTTTTCAATTTGGATACAACATTGGATGCATGAATTCTTCCGCAAAAGTAAAGCATTTTTCTGCAAGTTAAGCTCACGTGAGGTTAACGATATAGTGTTAAGATTATCGAAACGTGGATGACGGAGTCACACTCACGCTTATTCGGAAGCAAGCTTGCCACTCTTGAGGCGAATTTCATGTGGTTAGTTGTTGATTAAACATACTAAAGGAAAACACAGGGAAAATCGTCTTCACTTGCCCGCAAAACAAAACAAATGAGATCTCTGTTTACACATTGCTAACAGGAAATTGTCTTTTTCAGAATTCTTATAATGCTGCGATGTCGATACTAATATATTAATGAAAAAATGAGTTATGCATTGTACAGTTCATTGGTGTGTGTGTTGGTGTGTGTGTTGGCACATTTTGGTGTGGAAAGAGATTTCGGCTGATGTCCGCAAAATGGGCCTTCAGTTTTAGAAGTTGCAGAACAAAGGTTCAAACACCTTTTTTAGGTTAGGGCTTAGGCTTAAAGGCATCACCCCACGAATCTGAGGTGGTCGGATTTCAGGTGGAGTATTCGTATACGGGATCGCAGATCAAGGATAGGGGGGCGGGGGCGGTTCCGTCCATTTCTTCCTAATTGCTGTAAAAAACGGCCCAGAAGATACTGCTTCGAGAGTTCCGGCGCGCTATTTTCTACAACGAGCCAGCCGTGTGCAAGCGCCGCATCTTCCGGGACGTGTTTTACGCCAATTAGAAAGAAATGGATGGAATCACCCACCTCTTCATAATCTTCGATCCCATATACGAATACTCCACCTGAAATCCGTACCACCTCAGATTCGTGGGGTGATGCCTTTAAGGACCAAGTCGACATCTTCATCCTTATCCACCTCTTCTCTGTTCCTCACAGAGTTTTTGTAAATGGCCCACTTCTCATACCCAGATGTGGATGAGCATCATGAGAAAGCCCAAAGGGGGAGAGAACAGAAAAGAAAAAGAAAGGAAAGAAAAGGGTGTTTGCTATCTTTTCGCAAACTAGGAAACCAACAGCCGAGTCCCCATTGAGCAAGTTTATGGATCTTGCCATGTGCAATAGTGGAACGGTGAAAAGCAATCGTGTCTCTAACTCCCTTCCAACTACGGGTCCGACCCAGAATCTCGTCGCTTGTGAATGACTTCTCCACTGGTTCACCGACCACTCAGAATCATCACAAAAAAATCAGAGTAACGTCACAAACACGTTTTATAAGAAAATCCATGTCGTATATTTGGATAGGTTGGCTGAATTGACTTTAAACTCAGTGTCAGAGTTGTGGGAGAGAAGCAGGGAATGACGAAGGTAGGCCTGGTCTGGGAGATATCTGTCTTCCATACAAGATTGTAGGGATAAATTGATGCATGACAGTGAGTGTGGTGAAAGTTAGAACTGTGCACTTGGACCCGCTAAGCATTAATATTTATAAATATACACGAGGGGTGGATGTAGTGTAGCGGTTAGAGGTTCCACTTCCTGCATCATCGATCGGAGGTTCGAATCTGCACTAGTGCTCAGCGAGCTTTTCGTCCATCCGGTGTCGATAAATTGGTACCAGACTTGTCTGAGAGGATAAAAACACTGACTTGACTCATCACCTGTCCACCGCAAGTCATTGTATAGACCAGTTACACGTTCGTAAACCTCAAACGATTCTGAATTGAAGTGAACGTGGGAGCGCATCCTAAGCGAGTTGATTAACACCAGACACTTTATCCTTTATCCTTTAAATATACACGAGAAGTACACAGTCACTAAAAACATCGAACGAAAAACAGAGATTAGGAGAAAAGAAGAGACAGATTCGTCATATTTGGTTCATTCAAACATCGTTCTGTCCTCTGCTCAAACTTCATGTTCGGACCACTTTTAATATTGGATCGTGTAGTGGTTTTTACTATTCTGATTCTGAAGGCGAGATTCTTGAATAAAATTTTGTCACTTCGCTGAGAAAACACATCTTTTCGATACATGTATCTATGGTCACGTGGTTATTCCAGTGAGATGAGATTTTACAAGGAAGCTCAGGGTATAAGAAGAATGAACATTGCGCAAATTTCTGCCGTTTTCTTGCTCCAATTCAAACTCCGGCGACAAACAGCGAGGACAGGTCTCGATAACAACCATGCATCTGGTTCAGAAACTATTAATGAACGTATTGCGCTGTAGTGTTTCGCAGCGAAGGAAGCTAAAGACAAATAGTGCCGCATGAAAAAGGGAGTACGATGGAAATCAGTGCACATTGAAGCGGTCTTCGCTCAGTTCATTCAACAAGAATGATCTCTTCCTTTGATCGATCGAGTTGTGATGTGTAATGAATTCTGGATCTTCCATGGTAGCTACATTCTGCTCAGAAAATGCACTACGACAAAGCGCCACAGTACCAATGATGATCTTGTCCACGTTTCACAATATCTCAACTCCCTTAATCCTAGCTAAATCATGAGGGCACGTCATTGCTGCCAGTAATTCAACGGACTGCACTAGAAACTGCACTAGAAACTGCACTAGAAAAGAATGGTCAACAGAAAACGCTCAATTCTCTTGAATGACAACGCTCGTCCGCATTTTGGACACCCGAACCTCCTGACGCCCTATGCTGGGATTTCCCATTCGGCATCCCCATTGCACCGCTCGTCCACCCACCACCACTTCTACGATGACATGGACTACCTTTCGGCGGAAAAAGTCTTACAAAAACTAAGGGGACCAAGGTGCTGGTGATGTCGGGACGAATTCCATTCCACTGATCGCTTAGAGAATCTCACTTTTTTGCAAAAGCAATACATGAAATTGTGTTCTGCTGACAAAGGCATATGGATTCTAAAGATCAACTTTGCAATCAATAAAGTTCCGTGTTTGCTGAAAAAATCATTCGTTTGAGTTCATTTGAGATGGTAGAAAATTGGAGAACCTTATGCAGAACCTAAGATGTTGCACCTATTGTTAGAAACCGTGGTCCAAACCGATGCACAAGATACTTTACCGAACGAGAACCTTATCTGCCGTTCCCCTCGCCATCGACACCAGATAAACAGTCTAGATTGGAACTAAATCCTATTCGCTGGGAAAGGTTGTGTGAGCTGATGCAGTACTGTTGTGAAGTCACATTTTCACGTAATTCCACACAAATTTCTTAGCGGATTTATCTGCGTTAACCATGGTCGTGTGGCTGATGGTGTAGTCTTTTATCAAAGGCATCAGCCCACGAATCTGAGGTGGTACGGATTTCAGGTGGAGTATTCGTATACGGGATAGTAGATTATAGAGAGGAGAGTGATTCCGTCCATTTCTTCCTAATTGCCGTAAAAAAAACGGCTCGGAAGATGCGGCGCCGCACAAGGCTGGCGCGCTCCAGTCGAACTCCTTGCAGAAAATAGTGCGCCAGAACGCCCGAAGCCGTATCTTCTGGGCAGTTTTTACGGCAATTAGGAAGAAATAGACGGAATCACCCTTCTCTCAATAATGTATGATCCCGTATACGAATACTCCACAGGAAATCCGTACAACCCCAGATTCGTGGAGTGGTACCACCCCAGATTCGTGGAGTGATGCCTTTAATGTGGTTGTAGTGGGAATCGCAAATCACAGCTGATACTTTGAGCTTCTGAGGAAAAAACATCATTGCACTTATCACTACCATCTACTACTAACGACGATCATTGTATAGATAAAACCAAATGTTAATGTTACGCTGCTTTAGATACCATAGGAAGAAATGCGCAGTAGATTGATTGATTTTAGGAGCGCAACGGTTTCCATTTTTCCATTTGGTGCAACAATTGGTGGATTATCCGCTGGAGCTCTTGCGGATATTAGCGGTAGAAGAGGTGGACTGCTTTATACAAATATCCTCATATTTGTATCTGCAGCATTAGTTGGTTTTGGGAAAATCACCGGCGTGTATCCAATGATATTTGTTGGACGTCTTCTTGTTGGCATATATGTTGGTAAGTGCTTTTGAAGTACAAAGTTCATAGTAATCGCTCTCGTAATTTGGTTGTTCACAACGTGAAGCTATCCGAGGTCCGCTCAGAGACCTCGCAAAAGCAGTTGAGGTCCTGCGCAACGACTGATTGCGGCTCGTTATTATCCTTAGGATCCAAATGCATCACACGATAGATGCATTGCATTCTATTGCTCACTGGCAGCTCACCCCACTGTCACGCGTAAAATGTGCACGGCATCATACACACAATACTGCACTAATTTGGAGATAATGTGCGATACGGATACGCTACGAGAGGAGCAAAATAGTTTACAGTGAATGAACATATTTTTGTTTCCGCGCTTGCACACTGTTTTGCAGCGAATTCAACCGAATTATTAGAGTTGCGAGTTGCGTAGCTGCGATGATTTGCTGGATTGACAGGGCAAAACCACTTGCTTTGCGGTCGACTATACAAACGACGTCGGTTTCTTAACCGGCAATCTAAGTTCGACTTAACATATGGTACAAACTTATGGTACACGTTTGATGTATTAAACTTACTTCGTGAATTGTGTATGCCAGGGTCAGATATAGTCGCCGGCAAAATCATTTGTCATCTATTAGTTTGCGCTTCAATGACATGTTTGCCGTTGAGCAGCGCATCGCTAGGAACGCAATTTCTTACGCCATACTGGACTAAAAATAAAGTTGTTTTGACTATACTCCCTCCCCCGTCTACTCTCCTACGTACCGAACCTGCTTCGCTGCTTCAAAACTTCTGAGGTCAACTGTTTAGTCGGCACTCAAGTATGCTCAACAACGCAATGTGTTCACCGCAACATATTTTCGTTACACTGCATAAATTTTGTCGTTTTCTCACCCTTCTGCCCTCTTCCCCTCCCCATCCTGTGAAAGTGCGTCGAGCTCAATTGGTTACAAAGATTAATTATCAATTTAAGGATGTTCACAAAACTGGTAAAAAACGCATTAATTTTAATGAAATTACTTTTTTTACAAAAAAGTACGAGCAATGATTATTCCAGAGCAGAATATCTCTGAGGAGAGATCCAATTTATTGTATTCATAACATAATAATATATTCCCTATACGAATTATATAATAACACGCATAGTACTTATAATGAAATATATTAGGGTCAAAACGACATGAAACACGGTGCAATTACGTAAGCGGCTGCGCTCGAAGCGACACGGCAAAGAAAGCGGTTGGAGTCGAAGTGGAACCATCACGATCCGCTAAAAGTTGTGCTAGCAAGGGTCTTCCTCCGATCCTAACCGCCATGGTCCACTGCACCACTTCGAGCGCAGTGGTTCGCGCAACTGCTCGAGCTTCATGTCATTTTTACCTTACTATGGACATTGGAAGCAGGGCAGCGGCTGTTCCCTTGGATTCCCAGTTTCCAGCTATTTCCAGTTCGTTCCATGTTAACAACAAAACATATACTCGCCTCCGAACGTATTCAATCGAGTGAGCGCGCGAAGCGTCCACAACTAGCTCTTTTTTTGCGTAATAAACCCTTCCTCCGCTCTCCAACCTGCATATCGCGACACCCAGTTGAAGATGTTTAGCGACGATTATATCCCGATTATCCCGATTTCGCCCTAGTGATCACCAAGCCTTCCATCCCTCTGGGGTCGATAAATTGGTACCAGACTTGTCTGGGAGGATAAAAACACTGACTTGACACACCGGCTAGCCACCGCAAGTCATTGTATAGGCCAATTACACGTTCGTGAACCTCAAACGATTCTGAATTGAAGTGAACGTGGGACGCATCCCAAGCGGATTGATGAACGCCAGAAACTTCATCCTTTATCTCGATTTGGCGATTTGCAAACTACGCTGCTAAACTGGATTGTTGCTTTTTTTCTGAGCATTTTTGAAGTTATAATGGAAAGGTCTTTTCTTCAAGGTCTTACGGTGATTGTGCCCATGTATCTCTCAGAAGTTGCGCCTCCAAATATTCGTGGAAGGATAGCGTTAACATATCAGCTCCTCATTACAATCGGGATTCTATCTGGGCAAGTACGTGTCGAATCAAATAGGTTTCCATCATCATGAACGCAAACTTTCAGATAGCCGGTCATCCACAACTGCTCGGTACATCCCAGCTCTGGCCGTTCATTTTCGCCATTCCAGTAGTGCCCGCTTTTCTGCAAGTCATGTTTCTACCTATGATTCCTGAATCACCTTACTACAGCCTTTGCGTACGAGGAGACGTCGCTGGAACAATGCAGAATTTGGAAGAACTTCGAGGAAAACAAGACGTAAGCCAGCGACAATATTTGTTTCCGCCTATCGCGTCTCCCAAATTCGTAGCAGCCAAAAAGTTCAGATTCAGTGGATTCTGAGGAATTGAACACAGAATAATCCTTTTTTAACGACAGCTGTATATTTTGGAGCATTTTTTTCTACAGCCTTTATTCATTTATTCTTTTCTCAAGCGGCAAACACAATATTGCTATACTTTCAAAGACTAAAAGTTTAGAGATGAGGCACGCTCGAAGCATACCTCTATCATACCTAACCGGGCTGTCTCTCATAATTAAAGATTGTCATCATAAGCAAAAACACAGAGGATTACGACTACGTATGCCAACTTGGTTTTTATCTTTATACTTCTACACATTTTTCATACTCTTTACTGCTCCGTTTCCGTTTCATCCTGCTTCTACTCCCCGATTTGGATAGTTCAGCATTTTTTATGAGCTCACTTTCAAAGACATTACGATTTTAACGCATAATCGCGTTAAAAGCGTTATAGCTAAATGTATTAACGGAAATTGTAGTCGCTTATATTTCATTTTTACCTGATACTCATTTCTTTCAGATATTTGATGAATATGAAATGATACAAGAAGAAGCATTGGAGTCGAGACGAACCTTGACTGACTATATTACACTAATAGATTTATTCCGTGGTTCACTGAGATTTCGAACGATAATTACAATGGTGATGATGCTTTCACAGCAGCTCGGCGGTGAGTTCTATTTTCGACAGCGCCGTTGACTGCGCCGATATTGCTTACCGTTGGAAACAAGAAATCAGCGCAGGAAGAACGGAGTTGCAGGAGTCATGTATGCAGTCGAAATGGAAGAAAAACTAAGATGACGGGCTCACGCTACCCACTGAGCGCAGTATATGAAACTGGAGAAGAGCTGTTCCTAGGAACATGCAACAGTAGAGGAAATGGTGGAGTTAGTGTCCTCATCAATACGAATATGGCAAAGAACATCGACTCTTTCAAAAAACTTACAACCCGAATCGGGCGTCAACGGATGAAAAGATGTGGTGAAGTGCTAGCACTGACTATCCTCGTCGCTTACGTTCCAACGTCAAGCTACGAAGAGGAAGAAGTCGAAACTTTCTATATGACCGATGCCGCTGTTGTGCCAAAGTTCTGTACGGGATCGGACCGTCGCCTCCGTCGGCCGACCTGACTTGGAACTTGGACTTCTTCGAAATTAATAATTAATATTGCAACCAATGCAGCTGCCCTTAGATTTGTCTGTTGACTAAGAAGAAGAATTAAGCGAGCGAAGGTAGCAGAATTGCACAAAAATCTAAACTTTCACTACAAATCAACATCGTCTTTTAACTTACTATAGGATCAAAAGTGTCTTATAACTATCTTATAAGACGAGCTATCCTATACCATTGTTAATAGATCCGCTAATAATAGCAGGAAGAAAGTGTATGACTGCAAATCCCACACGTTACAAGGAAACAAGACAGTTTCATTGTTGACATCCTGATAGCTATACTTCAAACACTACGCTTACCTGCAGTTTTCAATGCATGAAAATATAAATCCTTTCTTCCAAAGATGTATGTCTCCCAAAAGAAGGCCTCACTCCCTCCATGCTAATTTTTACATCGACAAATCTGAGTCATTCTTTTCTTAAGGTATTAATGCTGCCATATTTTATTCCACTCGCATTTTCAATGATGCCGGATTGGACGAAAAAGGTGCACTCAACGCTACGTTAATGATGGGTGTGGGAAATGTATTATCAACAATCTTTGTTTTCTGGCTAGTAAGTAATTGTTACTTGTTTCGTTGTTTGTTTGGAAAAGATACCGTTTTCGACTAGTTTTATTTAGCCTTGAGCTTCGGTTCTTGTGCTTGGCGCTCAAACTGCATAACTAACAAAGGGATGAACCTGCATTATTTGCGTGAACTCCCCTGTAGTATTCCTGACAGTCTCAGATCCCAAATCAACCAAAACAAAGAACAAAATCAACCAAAAACTAAGAACAAAATAAAATGAATGAAATGGACCTTTTTCTATCGTGACTGTATTCTCTTTTTTTTTTTTTGATAAATTTGCTAGTAAAGAGTGAATGATAGTCAGAAAAGTGGAGAAAGAGAGAGTTGTAAAAAAGCTGAATGCTTGAAAGCCTTGCACGGACTATCTGAGCTAAAAAGCAGTCTGTGGGTTTCCAAAAACACCTCGCATGCAATACGGACCTTTTGAGAGAACTTTGCGAAGAGAGGAAAAGAAAAGTTGGACCGAATTTAGCTTAGCTTTTTCTAATCACCAGAAAACTCTCTCTAGATCATACTGTTAACAAAACTGATCAAAAGAATTCGGATCGGCAAGCAGTGAGCTCTTTTTCAGATTGATAGTCCTTTTTCGGGACGTCGTCCACTAATGATATACGGCATGGTGGGGATGATCATATCAACAACACTACTGGTTATCTCACTTACGTTGAGCAAAACAAAAGACACCTCAGCAACATACTTTTCTATCATTTTCCTCGTTATGTTCGTCGTTTCATTCGCTGTTGGACCAGGTATGCAACCTCTGTACTTCTTCTTGACGTCATTGTCAAGTGTGGTGCTAAGGTAGTTGGATGGGCAGCTCCGTCGCGCTAAAATCGAACTGTGCAAAAAATTTCATAAGGCACTGAAAGCGTTCTCGTTGTTCAACCGTGTCATTCGCATAATGGCTGCTGCCGCTAATTTGTTGACTTTACGCGACTTCACTCCGGTTACTGCGCGGCCTGAGCTTACATCGAAGTCAAAGGAATAATCTGACGAATGGCTTGCTGATCGTGGATTGCTGTAGAAAGAGCCGCAACAGTGAAAATTGCCCTAAGTTCGCCAAATAAGAGTATGACAACAATCCTCACAAAGGCTAACGCAAAAGCTATCGATAGTGGCATCAACTGTTGAGTACAAATCTAAAATGTTCGAGTAAAAGTTGTTACGTACGTGTTTGGTGATAGTGGATCACTATATAAACCATTCTGTCTTTTTTCATATGACATGACCTAGCTATTGATTTTGAAGGTTTGACTAAATCGAAGCAGTAGTTATTTCAATTCTGTCTTTTTTTCCTGGTAGCTTTAGCGAACATGGATCCTCTACGACCAACGCTTACATCTGAGGCCCCCTACCAGCCCATCTATTCACTTCCAGTAACCACAACTTGATTGATGAACTATCGCCTTCTCGAATGCTTCTCTGTTTTTCAAATGAGAAAGCAATTTGCCACTTAAAGGCATCACCCCACGAATCTGAGGTGGTACGAATTTCAGGTGGAGTATTCGTATACGAGATGGGAGACTATGGAGAAGGGAGTGATTCCGTCCATTTCCTCCTAATTGCCGTAAAAAACGGCCCGGAAGATGCGGCTCCGCACAAGGCTGGCGCGCTCCAGTCGAACTCCTTGTAGAAAATAGTGCGCCAGAACGCCTGAAGCCGTATCTTCCGGGCCGTTTTTTACGGCAATTAGGAAGAAATGGACCGAATTACCCCCTCTCCATAGTCTCCCATCCCGTATACGAATACTCCACCTGAAGTCTGCACCACCTCAGATTCGTAGGGTGATGCCTTTAAGAGCAACGTTTCTGTGCCATATGGATGTTTTGCGCGGTTTGATTCTAGCACGACACAGTGCTCCGCTTAACTACCTTAGCATCCGATCACGCAAGTTATCAACACCTACCGGAACTTGACCATTTTTCAGGATCCGTTGCATGGATCTATACATCCGAGATTTTTTTCACGAATGCTCGAGCAAATGCCAATGCCGTATTGACGGTAACTAACTGGGGCACAAATTCTATAGTCAGCTTCGCCTTTCTTCCAATTGTGGCACGTTGTTTCTGTTTTCTTTTTAGAAAAAATATGAAAAAAATAGTGCAAAAAAGTCAGTTCTAGTTAACGAATAGGACAAGACAAGCCCCCTCAACAAGTGGTACGGATTTCAGGTAGAGTATGCTTATACGGGATCGTAGATTATGGAGACCGGATGGTTCCGCTCATGTCTTCCTGAATCACTGCAAGTAGCCGTCACCTGAATGTTGTTTTGTACGATGACTTATATTGCAGCGCGCCACCTTTGCACGCGTAGCGTCTCTTACTGCCTATGAGGGATTCTCCGAATTGATTTTCGATGAATCGCAGGGTGGAGGCGGCGCAAGGGGTGCAGCGTTGCAATAGATTGCGTCGTACAAAACAGCATTCTGGGGGCGGCTGTTTGCAGTGAGGCTGGAGAGATGAGCGGAACTACCCCCGTCTCCATAATCTACGACTCAGTATACGGAGACTCCACCTGAAATCCGCACCACCTCAAATTCGTGGTATGCTGCCTCTAAGAGTGGTCCTTTTGCCGCGCAAGCGGCTGGGCTCGAAAAAGTGTGGTTGAGCGTAGAGGTTAAGATCGAGGTAGGACCCTCGTTTGCTGCAATCGGAGAACAGAAATGAATGCTTTCAGCTGAATCGCCTACGCAGCTAAGCTTCGGGTAAGACCCGACAATAATCGAGATCAAATCATACACAAATTCATCCCTTCGGAAAAATGCGCACCTTCCTTTCAGACCTATCCTTCATCCACCACATCGTAGCCCCTGCTGATCGCTTGGCTTGAGGAAATCAAGCGATTAGTATGAGTTACTATGAAATTTATTCTAATTAACCCTTTGATGAACTGAGGATGTAATTCCTTCCAAAATTCCTCTATATTTAGCACTATATTGGACAATATTCATTCCTCATATTCACTTTTTTCACGATCATTTTCGTAATTTTCTTGTGCAAGTATATGCCAGAAACCCGTGGGAAAACTGTTGCACAAACAGTGGCCTATTTCGAGGGATTAAAGTGAGTTAATACATGTCAGTGAGTGAGAAAAAATGGGCACATCAAATTTGATGTTTTCAGGGTAGACTAATGGTTTGACGGAAGAAGTTAACATGTGGTTGCATTACATTGTATGAACAAATCAAATTACTTTCTTACCTTATAAAAGTGTGCTGTGTTACTGAAATAAAACTGTTCTCAGCAGTTACTTTGTGTTGTTTTTCTACTCCTTCACTGATGTGTGCATAGATCTCCAAACCATGTACTCGTGAAAATTGAGAAAATGAAGCAGAAAATTATCAGATTCTCGAATAAGTTATTACCAAACTAACGTATTATGGATAGCTGATGGAAAACATAGAGTAGGCTACGATTAGGAGCGTGCCCTCGCCTAATCTCCCGTAAGCCTTCCTGAAAAACGGCGTTCGTTCCTACAAGGTGCGAGAAAGCGCTCCGCCCTTCTGCATGCGCAGCGACCACAAGCGATCGCTCGATAATCAATGAGGTCTTCACATTAGCCTATACAAGTAAACCCAATTAATAAGCTGTTGACCTCGTAGGAACAAACGCCGTTCCCTTGCCGCTTTCCAGACGATTGGTGTGAATTGAGCGTAAAGGATAAAAAGAAGAAAGTGTTTGTCGTTACTCAATCTGCTTGGGATGTGCCAACGCGATCACTTTAGTTCAAAATCGTTTGACTTTCACGAACGCGTGTCTAGCGTACACAATCTTCTGGGGTTAACCGCCAAGTCGGTGGTTTTCTCCTCCCAGACAAGTCTCTTACCAACTTATCGACCTCAGAGAGATGAAAGACTTGGTTGGCACTAAGACGGTCCCAAAGCATCGATCAATTATCCAGTCCCGGATCCTCCTACCGATTTCGTGATACGCTTTTTTCAAATTTTATAGCGTATTTCCTCAATTTAATCCCACTAATATTTTGGTTACCGTGACGTGAGTAGAAAGGAGGGTTGCAGGTGTCATCTAGGCTATAAAAACGTGGTAGAACTAGGATGGCGATCTGTACTTATAACGCATGTACGGCTACATCGGAAGCAGCCATCGAAGATGATCTGATGACGCAAGCTAGGGAGTTAAGCACGTCATTAGACTGAGCGATGATCAGACAACACCAGCCTCTCAACGCCATATATGAAATTGGAGATCTGTTCTTAGGAACATGAGACAGTAGAGGAGGTGGTGGAGTTGGCGTCCTTGTTAATACGAGTATGGCAAAGAACATCGACTCCTTCGAAAAACTTGCGACCCGAATTGGACGTTTGCGGATGAGAAGATGTGGTCCAACCCCAGCTTTGACTATTTTCGACGCTTACGCGCCAACATCAAGCTACAAGGAGGAAGAAGTGGAAGCTTTCTATATGGATCTAGATAAGTTTTACAGAGAAACCCTAGCTTCCAGGTCATTGTTGGTGATTTTAACGCCAAAATTGCCCCGAGAAGAACGCCTGAGGAACTTCACATCAGGACCCACTGCCTACAATGGAGCGTGCAGAGGGAGAGATTTTACGGGTTTGTAATGACGACTAAGGCCATCCACGGAAACCTGCGGATCCAAAAGCCCTCCTCTAGACACTGGACGTGGAAGTCACCCGGTAGAAGGTACTGTGATGAAATTGGCAGCATCATCGTCAGTAGAAGTTCTACATGACGGATTTTGCTGCTGTGCCAAAATCCTGTACCGAATCTGACCATTAACTTCTTCGAGGAAGATTCTCCTTTGCTGGAGAGGAGAGAAGGCCACAAATTTCAAAAAGTCGAATCTCATAATCATCATCAACTGAGACCTCTTTGCTTGGCTGGTTGGTTTTTGGGAAGATACCGCATTGGACAAGATCGACGACCAATGTGATGGGTGTCGTAGAACGACTTCACGACTGTACGAGAAAAGTGCAGAGTTTTTAGACTACCAAGACCATCTGTCTTGGTGGTCTAAAAACTTTTACTCCATCTGTCTCCGGAAACTAGAGCAAAACTAGAAAGTCATTCACTTCTACTCAAATTTCTTTGACGGCCACGTCCAGTTGCCTCTTCGCCATCTGAGTGAGGATGTGCATATCATTCCAGAGGTCCTCCCTTCCAAAGTCAATTACGATTCGTCACCGACATGCATCCATGTCGAGTCGCACCTCGTCCGATCCCACAGTCCTTATCAGTAGACTGCAAGGTTCTTCTCTTATTATCTGTCATAATGCAAGGTTCCCAAGAAATGGAAAAGCAGCAAAACCGTGTTGTTGCATGAGAAGAAAATTATCTCATCATCAATCTGCTTACTGTCTTTCATCTACAAGCTCTTCACAAAAGTAACCCTAAACAGGATCGAGAGATGATTAGATGAAGGACACTCACCCGAGCATGCAGGGTTTGGAAGAGAATTCAGTACGACTAACCACATAACTACCGACAAAATTTCACCTAGAATATTCACGGCCACTCTCGACAACGCAATACGAAACCTGAAATGGAACAAAATGAAAGTGAAGGTTGATGGTCGGCAGCTACTTCATGTGCGCTTGCTGATGACGTAACTCTGACAATATCTGGCATCACTCAAGCGTAACGAACGCTCGTCGAATTCGACGAAACATACAGATGTATCGGTGTTCAGCTGAATTTGCAAGAGACGATGAAACGGGTGGGTCACCATTAATGCTCAACGGAACGAACATATCCAAATATACCAGTTGTCTGGATCGCGAAATGAATATGGAGAACGCCCTGACCCCAAGCGGCTTTGAGAGCTTATAGGAGCTTCGAGGATGTAATGAACAAGAAACAGAAACAACTAGAAACACTGCGATCCGCGCTTACCTCTTCTTACCGCTTACCTCTTTGCATCTCAGCATCACTGAATGCTCCATCGAAGGAGTGAAGCCAGGAGTATCGCAGTTCGCACTATTGAGAAACGGGATTCGAATTTCTCACCTACATCAGCGATCGAAGATTACGGAAGCCGCCATGTTTGCCGAGGAAAGTAAAATAGGGTGGGTCGGACACGTGATGCGCTTCGTCGACAACCGTTGGGCTGGAGCCGTGAGTGGCAGCGTTTCACGCGATATTGAACGCACTACAGATCCCTAACGCGATGGCCCTACTTCTTTGTGAAGTCCTTCAGAGAAAATTTCGATTCTCTTAGTGTCCCACGTGAATAGAGGAATCATTCGGCGAAATTGGCACGCGTTCGGGATAAATAGAAGGATTACTAGACCTGTCTGAAAATCAGCGAGAGTCGAGGTGATCAAGGTGAACATTTTGTTGTCGTCGTTGTCAGAACCTGTGAAGTCATTTGAAAAATTTTTTTCTCAAATTCCACTTATGACCACAAAGCAGAGCTGATCAGAAAGCAAAACCAAAAAAGACTAAATTGGTATGATTACCTCGGTAGCCGCGCTGTCGTGGCAGACGAGGTGACCATTGCGAGTATTCGTGCGATAGAATTACTCCGCCAAAACTAACCAGGATGAACAATAAAACAAATATGATCCGGTACACCTAGCACCTGTTCAAAATGCCTCTAGAGGTCTGCGAACTACAAATTCAGGTTCGTACAGAAAGAGACATGAGATAAGATATGATCGCTGTGCTGATAAATGTGTTTTCATGGCATTGCCTATAATGAGCACCGGTGCACAACTGTGACCAATTAGCTGGGCTTATGACTCTCATGTGATCCTGTAGCGGTTATATCCGCGTAATGGTATGAATACCACTACGGGTTTTGATCTACAGGATCGCGTGAGGGTCATATCCGTTCTAGTACTAATCTCTTAGTGTTGAATTGGAAAAGGTCCTCAAATAGGCGATGACGAATTAACTATAGTAGGATCAAAACGACATGAAGGACGGTGCTGTTGCGCAAGCTGCTGAGCTCGAAGCGGTGCGGTGGAGGGTGGCGGTTAGAATCGAGTGGGATCCATGCTAGCACCTCTCAAAGCTGCTGTTCACAACGGTCTCACCGCGACTCCAACCGCTATCTCTATCGCTTCGTGTGGAGCGTACTCCCTTATGCAACTGCACCATGCTTCATGTCGTTTTGACCCGGTTAAGGTATGCTGAGTTCCTCCACATCCCTTTGTGCACAATTTTATAAACTGCTCCGATGATAGAATTGAAATCTTTGTCAAAGGCTAAAAGACGCCTTCGATCCGACTGATGTTCAGTATGGAAATCACCAAAATTAAATTTTGTGGAGCGGCGCTTCATTAGCCCTTCCCTCACACTTAACTGAAATGGTATTCTTCATTGCTTCGGCTGTACTGCGGCCAAAGTCATATCTATGATCTACAGAAGTAAATTTGACAAATATCCTCTCTTTGCATTTTGTTCTATAAAACCTAATTTCGGAGAAAATGATTTTTATCTTGAAATGGAATTTGAAGGAATGCGTAAGTAAAACAGCAGCGTTTTCGGTTTGCCTGCACATCTGTTGGAGCATTTTCAAAGAGACGCTCACGTCGTTCCTCAACACTTTCAGCCTGACGCTTTGGCATATTGTTTGTTGGCATAGCGAACTTGTCATTAGCCTTGTCATTGTCACAGAACGTTTTCCAGACTTTCGCAATCAGCCGTTCTTCCCGCACATCACGCATTTCGGCTGTGCGGTGACTTCTCTGTCGTTCAGCATATTCGCGTGTACGCGCGGACGTCCACATGATCTTGCCGACGGATCCACAAAGGGTTGCATTCTTCCGAGGGCAGAAAAGGCAACTAACGAAAGTTGTAGATTCACAATGAATTTATGTAGAACGAGAAACTATTATATAAAGCAGAATTTTTCAAGACGCAACTACTGAATAAATCTCACGATTGAATTGAAGATCTAACAAACAATGTAATCACATCTGTAAGTTTGAAGTCTTCACCAAGCAGATATTAATTAATCACTAATAATAACTACCACTATCAACTTAAACTCATTTTAAAGGTACCAAAAGAACTGAATGTACCACATGGTGTAATGCAGTGCTGACATTGAACGTGTGATGAACATTCTATGATAGTGGGTGACTTGAGACTTAGGGTATTTAATCACCCTAATTGAACAGACCGAAAGCGGTGGTTCAGTGGAATGTTTATTAAGTGAATACAATGAGTGCCAACAAATAGGATTCAATGAAAAGAGTGGGCAGAGCGTTGTCTGCCGCACTCTTGGACGGTACTAATCGTGATTGAAGCCAAATAACCATAACGGCCAACGGTACCTTATACCACGCCCCTTATCTATCATCGGGGTCGATGATACTGCCGCGGGCGACAACAGAACAAAACAAATTACGACAATACAAATTCTAGTTCGACAGGTCTTTTCCTTCGTGCGGCTCGACTGTTGCGAAGTTTGTGGAGAGGCGTGGCTGACGTTGTTGATAATGGCATGAGTTCGGCTTGGTGCAGGTGAATTGATGACGGCTTGTGGCTTCTTGACGATGACGGTGTTGAGATGGTAGTTACTTCTTGTATGGTCGTTTCGTGGGAGGCTGCGGTCTTTTGGAGGAGCAAAGCAAGAAATTGTGGCCAAGACCACAACTTCCACACTTCACTCTACATACGTCCTCGTGTGCCGTTTTTAGGCAGAGGAGGCAGAGGTTTAGCTTTGCGGCTTGTGCTGTTTTGGAGATTGGATCCGGAAACCGTGGATATCTCCCGGAATGGTGATTGTCACGATTCTCGTCCACAGTGCAAAATAGGCAGCTGGACTTCGGAGCGGTCCTTTCCAGAAGCGTTTGGCAGGCCTTTTCGAGATTGTCGAGGCGAGGGAGCAGATGATGTAGTAGTGTGGCGATGTCGCATCTGTCCAGATCACCTAGGGAGGAGAGCATAGCATCAATGGAAGAAGACATGATATTGTGTCTCTTTGATGTTTTTTTCACCAATATTCATACGTGTTCAGATAGTCTGTATCTTGAACCCGCCCTCAACGAATAGCCTAGATGTAAGTTTCACTGCTCTTGATGGTGCGCCAAAGTGCTTTTGAGTACGTAATAACAAGTTGTAATTGACTACGGGCACCCGAGAAGGTACATCGTTGTAATTGGAGTACTTTGTCCAAGACGATGATATCTTCGAGCCGACTTGGTTAATATGCTTTTGTGCATACGTGTGTGAACATAATTGATAACATGTACATACAATGGATAACTATAACTGGATAACTATGGATAACTAGATATTAACTTTGTACATTTTCTCGTATTGAAACACGAGATCAAACCCGCATCGTGCACGGCACAGTGAAATACAAAGCTCGCACCTATATAATTTGCGGCACTTTTGATCTTTTCATCTCTGGATTATTTCGGCTTTGCGGTCTAAGCCGCTCTGGTATTCTCTTCGGCTGGTAGCCCACAAGCGGGCAACTCGAGAGGATCCGAGCCAACGCGGCAACAATGGCAGCCGCTTGATCGGTAAGCCAACTGATTTTTGCTTGCTTGTGGCTGCATGGTATCAGCTGACCGTTGAATAATCGGTTGTTGACCAGCGCGCTCAGGCTGGTTCCGCTGCAAGCAACTCCATGCCGTCACGAGCAGTGTTTTGAGAATGTGGAGCAAGCATCTTGCTACGTAAATTAGAGCGATAGGTCCTACCATGTAGGTTAGGGCAGCAAGCATTAGTGTAAAGATAGTTGCGGCCACAGCCAGCTTCCAGTGGTTTGTGAAAGTTTCGAGTAGGGGGCTCACGTCCGGCATACTTATGTCCGCGAACCACTAGTGACTAAATCTAACTGTGTGAGACTGGTGGTCGAAGTTTGAGGAGTTTTGCATATGTATGTGGTAGTACAGGTTACCTGTTAGCACGATTTTGTTGTGCTTGCTACCACACTGGAGTACACATTCTTTCCTCCCGACAGACTTCTCATAACTTAGCCGTACCTGGTTACTTTTGTTTGCTCCACAGCTGAGTGTGAACTGCTGGGCCCTCACACGATTACGTCATCGCTGATCCTCGACGGAAATCCACTGCTATGATTGTTCATAATGTGGACTCCTATGTCCGAATGATCCGGTGCTGGGATGACTCACGTTGTCCCGCTTCCCAATCAGGTCTACGAGGAATAGTGAGAGACTTGGCTGCAGTTCTCCTCACAAACAAGCCACCAGCACCACAAATTTCGGACATACCGAAGTGGAAGGCAGTTTTCAAATTCGCACAAATCCACCGCATCTTTGACGGCAACGCTGCATGCTGTGCTGAATACGCAATTTCACGGACAGCAGACATCGCTTGCACGTGGGTGATACGAAACACGTGTCAAAAGATCTCCTTGATCAACGCTGTGGCGGCCGGGGCTTAACCGTTTCCAAGAACTCTTACAATCACCTCGTCGACGCATTGTATAGTTTTTCTGCGTCTCTGCTCGCAACTGGTCTCGTTCTTTGGATATTTGCCCTTGCCAATTTTCGGAAAGTATTCGTAGGGAAGTTCCAACCGAGAAGTCAGCGAATGCGCGAGATGGGCGAGTCCACAAAAAAATTTACAAACGTATTTATAAAAAACTTCGGCGATGCGCTGGATAAGGAGGCGCTTCAGAAGCTATTCGAACCCTTTGGTAATATCACTAGTTGTGCGGTTATGACCGATGCTGAGGGCAAATCGAAAGGTTTCGGATTCGTCGCTTATGAGCAGCCGGAGATGGCCGAAAAGGCCGTAGCAGAAATGAATGATTACGTCATCGAAGGTACCGATCATAAGTTGGTTGTATGCCGTGCACAGAAGAAGAGCGAGCGTAGCGCCGAATTGAAACGCAAATATGACCTTCAAGGTGTGAACCTCTATGTGAAGAATCTCGACGACACTGTTGATGATGAAGCTCTTCGTAAACACTTCGAATCGTATGGAAAAATAACATCCTGCAAGGTTATGACTGATGAAAATGGTCGCTCGAAGGGCTTCAGTTTCGTATGTTTCGAGAAGCCGGATGAGGTTACTAACGCAGTAACAGAGATGAACTCGAAAATGGTGTGCTCAAAGCCGTTGTATGTGGCGTTGGCGCAACGCAAAGAAGATCGTCGAGCTCAGCTTGCTTCGCAATACATGCAGAGATTAGCAAGCATGAGACTCAGTAACAACGTTCCCGGCCGATGCACCAAACTATGATAGTGGGTGACTTGAGACTTAGGGTATTTTATCACCCTAATTGAACAGACCGAAAGCGGTGGTTCAGTGGAATGTTTATTAGGTGAATACAGTGAGTGCCAACAAATAGGATTCAATGAAAAGAGTGGGCAGAGCGTTGTCTGCCGCACTCTTGGACGGTACAAATCGTGATTGAAGCCAAATAACCATAACGGCCAACGGTACCTTATACCACGTCCCTTATCTATCATCGGGGTCGATGATACATTCGCATATATTTCTTCTTTTTTATCCTGCTTAAGTTTTTTCCCGAACATCATCATCTCCTTTCTTCGGAAGCAATTTTAAATTTGAAAAGATAATCTAGAAAAGTAATAATAAAGAAAATAATCATGAATTAAATTTCCTTAGCCTCCTGGAGGTAAAAAATCGGAATCCACCTACGAAGAGTTCAAAAGAAGACTTTTTGAGAAGAAAAGCGCTAATTTTGTGATTGGTTAAGGATCTAAATAGAAACATTTGACTAATTTTTAGAACAAACAACTAACCTTCTTTCCAATATTGGAGATACACACACATAAAAAAATCATGTACTCTCCCCAACCATATGACAAAAATTGCACACCACACAAACAGCAACATCTTACACCAGCAAGTTTGTGTTTAACTTTTTGCACGCAAAGGCAGCTTTTTTGCAACAGTCCAATGTGATAATATAGCAGTGTCTATGGAAATGTTTTCAATAGTGCAAAGTTAAATTTTGAGGAGTAGCAACGATCTTTTCTGTTCCCAAGAAGTAGTGCCAACAGCAAAACTAGCTTCTTCCTGTTTCTTTCTCTTAAAGGCATCACTCCACGAATCTGAGGTGGTACGGATATAAGGTGAAGTATTCGTATACGGAATCGTAGATTAAGGAGAGGGGTAAAGCCGTCTATTTCTTCCTAATTGCCGTTAAAAAAACAGCCCGGAAGATCGGGCGTTCTGCCGCACTATTTCCTACAAGACGTTCGATTGGAGCGCGCCAGCCTTCTGCACGCGCCGCATCTTCCGTTTTTTACGGCAATTAGGAAGAAATTGGCGTGATCGCCTTTTCTTCATAATCTACTATCCCGTATAAGAATACTCCACCTTAAATCCGTATCACCTCAAATGCGTGGGGTGATGCCTTTAACCAGACGACAATCACAACATTGTACAGCAGCTGACAACACTTTCATGTCTGCCAGTTAGGAAAATTAGTTGATTTCAATAAGATGTCACCAATCTGCTGCATGAACATCTGAGAATCCTTAAGAAAGAATGAAAATCAAATGGAAGTGACGAATGTATGTCGAGCAATTGAACAAACAAATCAGAATTTTGATACAGACATTAATGGTTAGAACTGACAGCAATTTGCAAAAGAACAATTTTGAAAGATTTTTAACAGCACTGCTTGAACAAATGTTCAGAGAAGAAGAACCAAAAATGAAGCACAATTCATCACGATTATCACCAATAAGTACACAGCAGAACTGCTCCAACCGCATTTGCATCAGACGGTGATCTTCCCCTTTCACTCCTATTGCTACCGCAATGAATCGCTATCGAACCTTGCGTTCGCTTCGTTTTACGATGAGAAATTTGTCACAGTCGATTAGCCACCGATTGATGTCACCAGTAATACAAAAAAAGAACCCTGCTTTATCAGATCCTGTGCCATGGACGGTTAATTGATCAAGCGACGATATATTGCACCACGCACTCAATCCATCCATACCGTCTGTACCTAAGATTTGAGGAAAAATCGAGTAGGTGATCGATTAGAAGGCTAAGCATCGACTTGATGATGCAGTGACACCCAGCTTACTTTTCACCTGCTAGTTAACTTTTTTAACACCACTTTTTTTTGCCTGATTTCCTTTCTGCCATTCTACTTTGGTAATCATCTGTGTCACGCTGCATGACATAACCGAAACAGTAGCAAACCGAAACCAAAGAAACAAAAGTCTCCTTTATTTGTTCTGGTCTGAGCCAATGAAACATTACGCACTCTTTTATCATACATAATACCTCTAGTAGGTTTTCACACTGTTAGCTCAACAACGTTCAAAACCGCCCTAGTGCAAACCAAGCCTTTCATCCCTCCGGGGTCGATAAATTGGTGCCAGACAGACTTGTCTGGGAGGATAAAAACACTGACTTGATCATCGGCTGGCCCCCGCAAGTCATTGTATAGGCCAATACGCGTTCCAAAACCTCAACGATTACGAATTCCACTAAAACGCGTTGGCGCATCCCATGTGGATTGATACGCCAGTGACTTTATCCTTTATCCTTTATTCTTTTTATTAAAATAAGCTGAGCTATTAAAGCTCTAAAGCCTTTGAAATCATCAGGTAAACATTGAGTGTTGCTGTGTTCTTCTGGATTTTTTCGTCATCACAACTGGAAAGTGTTATATACTGGATAAATCTCTTCGAATCTTTTTCTTTAGTATCTTTCTCGTCATCTTCGCACCTGCTTGCCATGATGAACGGTTCTCAAAAACCCACAGTCTGTCGCCTTTCATTCGCCACTTGTTCTCTTTCCCATGACCGCACTTTCTCATAAAGTTTAGATGTACCGTGTCGTGGAATGAGTTGTTAGGATATTTGTGGAAAATGTAGAGTTCGTGGTGTAGATTTCTAACATGAGCGTAACCGTGCTTAATTTGCCCTAAACGGCATTAAAAAAACAGCAGGGAACGGGATTTGTTCTCAAGAGTTACGTGAACACAAGCCATCATTGTAAGCTCGCCCGTTTCCTCAGTGGCCTGTTTATTAGCTTTGCTGGAATAGACTGGTGAAGAGACCTCCATGATTCTCGAAACCTTGCCTGTAGACGTGACGCGTGCCCAAGGGTGTAGCTTTTTCACATATCTAGTAGAAAATATAGTTTTGTACGCCATTTTTAAAAACATTTAAGGGGAATTGAGCGGGCCACGCTCGTTCTGGCAATCTACACCTCAAACTTTATGTTATCCTACAGGGTTCCCAACTGCATCAGTTTCGTGATACACTGGCTTTGAGAAGTGAATTACCATAAAGACACTAAGTAACCCTTTTGGGGTGTCGTGGAAATTCCGACTCCACTATTTTTGTAGGAAGTGTGCGATATCAAGAGGAGCCTTTGAAGTACGTGTACACGATACCACCGATGAGGTGAGGTGCTTAGCTTTGAACTCCGAATTCGCTCTTCGCTCGGCTTCGCAATCGACTACGACGCGCAACTCATCCATGAACACACATTAAACTCTATTGACCGGTTTCTTCCTCAAATCACCCGGTTTGCGATGAAACGAATCACAGTGATAATTCTCAGAGCAATTATTCGAGACTCCACAGCAATCCTGTAAAAACCACGAATAACCGTTCTTGAATATGGGAAAACTGGTAAAAAAAAAACAAGTGATTTTGAATTTTCAGTATGTCCACAATATTTTGAGCAATGACAATAGGGTGTATGTTACGCCCGTTTTAATCAAACGTGCCAAATGACTTGCATGTGCACGAACTTCGTCAATACTTCAATTATGCAGGGATACATTTTTAAGAAAATTATTTGGCCAAATCCCAAGCTCTACGAATTCCACAGAAGATGATACGAAATCAGTCGTAAGTTCAGCTATATGGTACTCGCTGACAGCAGAATCTTGCCACGTAATGTACAGGGTTTGACAGGTTACGATGTGTCTGCTTCCAGTTCTTACATGATTGTAATTCTGCGACCGGTTCAGAGACGCCATCTGCTCCGATGACAGCGACAGTCGACCATTTTCTTTTGTGTACACTGACGTTGTTATTTTTAAAATATTTATTTCCTTCTCATATCATTCAAACGATATTCCCTCGCTGACAGAGGTAGGTTTCATTTTGCTGGTGCTTGTTGTTAACTTCATACTGCTATGAATCACTCCACACGCAGGATGAAGGAGAAGCGATCAGGAGCCGGCAACGACGCCGACGAGAGCCGAGCACGTGCAGGAGAAGAGGCGGACGACGAGAAGAAGGAAGAAGGAGGCGAAGAAAAGAAGGAAGGAGAAGAGAAGAAGGAAGGAGAAGAGAAGAAGGAGGGAGAAGAGAAGAAAGAAGGAGAAGAGAAGAAAGAAGGAGAAGAGAAGAAGGAAGGAGAAGAGAAGAAGGAAGGCGAAGAGAAGAAGGAAGGAGAGGAGAAGAAGGAAGGAGAGGAAAAGAAGGAAGGAGAAGAGAAGAAGGAGGGCGAAGAGAAAAAGGAGGCGAGTCTACAGAAGTCTACCAGCAAACAGGACGAGATCAAAGCTGAAGGTTTGGAGAAGAAGGCTAAGGACACTCCAAAAGCTGAAGGAGAGAAGAAGGATGAGGAAAAGAAGGAAGGCGAGAAACCGAAAGAAGGGGATTCAAAGGTAAGGGGCTAATTTATCTCTGATTCATTGCAGAAACAACATAAAAACCATAAATCTCTCAGCGCTTAGTATCAATCGTTGATAGTTTCGTCTTGTAATCGGACTGCTGCTATAGTCGCCAGAAGTAAAGGATGAAACGAATGACCAGTTGCAGTCTTCATTATTAATAAGGTTCCTGGATTCTGGGTCCGCTGCTTTTTTGCTGTCTTCATTCACAACTACAAACAAAGATGTGTACGGACTCTCTAACGGAACGTTTAGGTGGGAATAATTCTTTGACGTCTGCGCAGTTAGAAGAGACAGCCGCAATACGTCTAAAATAAGTAGCGGAATCGGATTTGCATACGTTCTCCATTCCTCTCGGCATAGAAATGAGTACTCCTTCAGGAATGAAAACGAAAACAATCGATATGAACCGTTAGTCGATAGATATCAGTATCACTATAGTTGCTATATCATTCTGCGTGGTGCGTTGGCCACAACATATGAAGGTTGTCGGAAACGGAGGCAGACATGAGCAATGTTCATAAAATGAGAAATAGCCTCAGCTCCGTAACACTGTTATCGCAACGCTTAATGAAACATTAGGAAAACTCCCAAGATCTGGGAGCGATAGCAGTGGTAGCAGTGCAGAAGTTCTTTTTACACTCTACATTTTTACTTTACAATGTTCTGAGAGCCTGTTACGCAGCTTCTGTGAAAGTTGCTATCATATCCGTTCTGCAAAGCGCTCGGAGAACCCAAATCCATGTACATTCCCATCGTTTCTTTGCGGTAACGGTAGGGGTGCCATGATTAGATTATTAGTTCAAACACTAGCCTACTTCCTATTCGTCTCGATTTCAAGATTTAGAAGGATTTATACTATATTTGGATTCATAGAAGCTCGACAAGAGGACGAGTTCTCGCTTACGGCTTTTCACAGGTCTTCAAATGCTCCCATCAGTGGAGTCATAGTGAAAAACTATAATAGAACTGCTCTCCGTTGGTTTAATTCTGCCGCTCAGTCAATTGCTCACCGGGTTCTCCAAAACCGCTTAGAGCTTTCTTTACAGTTCTACTGCGGTTCACCACACGATGAAAGATAGAGAAGCGGCAAATGTTAGCTCTAAGCGTCAAAGAAAAGAGATAAAAACGTTTCTTTTTCTGCTTCCGCTCCACGCATTCTTATCAAGGTCGTCCAGCATCCAATGTCAGTCTTTTGCTACATTGTTGCAGCGCAGAACGCATGGAGTTGTCTTGCTACGTTTGACTTCGTGTGGCGCCGCATTGCAAAAAATTCATGAAAAGTTATGAAAGGAACGAAAAGACAACAAAGGTGAAAGCGGTCCTGTGTTTTCCGTAATGTGAGACAGCCTCAACGGTCTCCAAATGCTGGTTTATCCTCTTTGAAGAGGAAAGAAAACAAAATATCACAGAGTGAAGTTAACTTCTTACTGAATATATGCGGAAAACTTCCGAAATAGAGGATAGAAAGGAACGAATATATATATATATATATATATATATGCATTTATTTGTCGAGCACCACCTTTCTGATCTTTTAGGGGAGCGGGGAAGGAAAAGATGCCAGCAAGGTAGATGAAAGCAAAGAAAGCGCAAGCAAAAGCAAAGAAGCAAAGGTGAGTAGTACCAATACAACGTCATGATCTCCCTTTTGGAATCATTACTAGAAATCTACCACTTTACTGTGAAATACACAAATATCAAATAATACACTCATAAAAACCCTTCTTTTTCTCTGAATTCCAGGTTTCAAGACCGAAAAGACGAAGGCAAAACCGATTGAGGTGAGAAACTAAGCATACATATACATCAACAAATCAAAAAACGGATTCCTAGGGTAAACTTACCGGTTCCCTTATGTTTGCCGTGTTCTCTGTTACACTTGGATCATTTCAATTTGGCTATCATATCGGATGTATTAACGCCCCCGGAGAGGTTGATCGTAATTTATACTTCGTGTTTTTTTTATGTTTTTTTTCCTTAGGATTCATCACTGGAAACGACATACAGATCATGATTGCTATGTTTACAGCTCATCACAAAATGGATTGTCCAGTCGCATAAAGAGCTATTTGGTACAACTCTTGACAAAGAAAGCGCGGATTTCGTGTGGTTAGTGGATTTAGGATAATTATGCTAACATATCTGCACGCGTTTAAAGGAAATGCTGCCCTCAATATCAGTATAGAATCCTCAAAATGCCTCATTAAAGCAAACTAGGTCAACTGTCAGAGAAGAAATCGTGGTAACAGACTATGTTTGATGAAAAAGCCCCCATCTTAAATTAATGTTAGAATTTCGATTGAAGTGAAAGGCGTTCTGTGCGGGTTGAAAAGTAAATGCGGTTTGTTATCTCCTCTTTTTCTCCTCAAAACGGATAGGCGTAACGCGAGCGACCGTGAGCTAACTTTTCGCAGTTGGTGCGACGGTGCGGAATAGTAGCTGGTATCCGTTTTTGTTGCGCATCTTGCCTCGTAAAGGATTGCGCTGTCTGGGTGAAAACGAAATGAATGTTCCGGAAGTTCCGTAAGCGGCTGCACTGGCAACGGCACGACGGAGCTAGCGGTTGGGCCAAGGTGGGAGAATTGCGAAGTGCAGCAATGAGTGGCGTTAGCAGGGGCGCCTTTCTTGATCGTACTCGCTACGCTCAACCGCGCCGCTTCGAGTGCAACCGTTTACGCAATTACATCTAGCTTCAGGTAGCTTTGACCCGATTATACCTTCCGATATCGTTTTTTCCTTCTTATCTACATCATTCCCATATCCATAACCGTTCATACCTACTGCTTTTCTATCTTTCATCGCAAAAAAAAAAAACGTCTGTAAAGACGGCCTGAAAACGGATTTTCTCACGATTATATTCCCATAAGGAAGATGTACAGCTTCGCGCTGAGTGTGTCCGGTTAGAAACATAAACTCAGAACATTGGAGCACAACGCGGAATAAATTGACCTAAATACTACTAATAGTTCTGGAAGAAGGGAATACAAGATGCCCCTCAAATGGGAATGTTAAAGCTTCGTTAGGTTTAGGGAATAGAAGGCATTTGACTTAAAATTTCTCACAATTGCACCCTATCTCAGGAAGAGAGAGGAGAACTTCCACTTTGAAATCCTTTTTCAAGCTATCTATTTTTGGAGTTGGATTCAAACGCGATCGAGCTTTGTCGGTTACTGCTCAAAGGCACATTCGGAGCAGAGCCTGAGCCATGCCATTAGCCGATTTTTAGCCGACAGCAGCTTGAAGGGAGATCGTACTCTGGACCTGGAACTCTAGACCTCTCCGGTCCGGTGCTCTCCGGTCGGTAGATCATGGAAGGGCGTCTTGCGGATAGGTAGACTTGCAGCATGACTTCATTAACGATGGGAATAGACCACAAGCACTTGCTTAATGAGTGGAGTGCCACATTGGATCGGGCTCATCTCTTCTGGATCGCTCTCTCGTGGCTTCCATCGATTATCAGCGTACAACCCAAATAGCAGAACTCCACGAGTGCCATAGGTTGTCGGTCCACTCTTGCCGTTGAGGAGACCCACATCTGTTTGTATTTATCAAAGAACCGTCACAGTTCGTAGGCTGCAGTTTATTTCGACACAAGATTAACAACATGTTGTAACTTCGCGCTGCTAGAAGTGATTATTATTGCATCGTCGGCGTACTCAAGATCCATCAAGGGACGTGCAGACGGTGCTAAAATGACATCGGTGGGACACTGCTCAACCGTTCTTCGTATTATGTCATCGACAGCAAAGTTAAACGCCCCGCCGATTTCGCCACAGACCTTTGTCTCACTCCAGTTTCCATTTGGAACGGTGTAGTACATCGAACTAGCATTCGAACCGCAGCGTTCTTCCATTCATGTCGTTTATTAAGCGTACGAATTCTTCTGGAAATCCATCGGCGCAAAGCGCATTGAGAAGACGGCCTCGGTAAAGAGACTCGAAAGAGGCTTCGAAGTCCAAAAAAGCTAACTGTAAAGGTGTCGAAGACCGCTGCCACACTTCACTCTCCTTACCTAAACACCTGGTCAATCGTCGATCGATCAGAGCTGAAGTGGTCACGAGTGATTTTTTTACGATGTCGAATTAGTCGATCCAGAATGATCCGCTCCAAAACCTCGTACGTTACACACAGCAAGGATATTTCTCGGTAACTTCTGGGTTCTGTGATGGATAATTTCTTGTGGAGAGAATTATAGTGACATTTCACTGCAAGTCATGTATCTTTTCGGATTTTGAGCGGATCATCTTCGTCACCACACGAATTCCGAAAGGAGGAAGAGATTTCAACATTTTTGCGATAATTCCATCGCCTCCCCCATTTTCCGTTGCTCATTTTTTGAATACAAACCAGGACCTCCCACTCCGTCGGTTGCTCTTCGCTGACCGCAGTGTATATCTGTCTTCAGGCGTATGAGAGTTCAGGGACTGTTGGCGCTTGTCAGTCGAGCAAAGTGTTAAAATATTCCCTACAAATGGGTAGAGTTGCCTCCCCGACAGCAACTCTGTTGGTAGTGTTTAGGATAGGCGAACACCTCTTGCCGCAATACTGCCTTAGCAGAGTATAGGCTTTTCTCAGGTTCTTGTCCTCCCATGCAATATCGAACTCCTTCGCTCTTGACGTCCGTTCGTTCTCACGAGCACATTTCAGTTGACGCAACCTCCTTCTCAGACGCTTTTCCAATCTGAAGTCACCGTAGTTCGAGCAACACAAAGAGAATTGTACGTGGATATTTTCTCCGTAGATGCACAGGAAAACTTCTTCCCTGGTGCTAAAACTGAAAGCGTTAACTTTGCAGCGTTCCGAACGCAATTAGTGAAAGGGTCAGCGTCATCCACTCTTTTCTTGGTCCGTGATACAATATTGATCAGCACTCGTTGGCGGAGGTTCTTTCTGCATTTCTCGTTTGTCAGAAATACCAAGTCGAGCTTCGGTTGATGTTAAGCTCCCCGATACCTTTTTTGGAATCGACACAACCGTCATAAAGCTGAGAAGAACATTTTCTGATATATGACAAAGGGATGTTCTTCGTCAGAACGTGATCGAGCTAAAGGTTAAAAGTCGGCATCTTCTGCTTTCGCTGCTCTTCGTTAATGGGGGTTATCCCTTGTTGCGTACGCTGATTGCGTCGATGATCCCTCTTCAACGTAGATGCAATGATGTTCCGTTCTTTTGTCCGTTAAGGTCTATCAGACGATTTCCATTGTCCGATGTTTGGTCATGGAATCATTTTCCAAACTCTCGGATTGCTGTTCAATTCAAATCCTTCCATTCGCATCAATTCCGAAAACTACTGAATGTTTCCTGTGTATATTGGATATCAACGCATTGAGTTCATCATAAAACGCGTCCAACTTTTTGTCCTTAGCAGTCTCCGTAGATCCTTTAACACATACTATCCAATGTTTGAGTTCTCTGAGACCCGCCCACAATCGTAGAAATTAGCGCATCTTGACGACGTTAATCCAAACTCCTACAAACTCACCAGGTTGTTGCAATCGTTCCCAACACCTATTGCACAGCCTTCTACTTTCCTTTCATCACCATCGCCGCAGCAGATGGTGTAATTGTCAATATTGATAAGAGGGCAATCACTGATGCGCGTTTCCTGCAATGCAGCATATGGTGTGTGCAGATGTCGTAGAAGCCTGGATAGAGCTGCTTGTTGGTATTCACTTGAAGCGACCGGCAGTCAACGTTACGAGACGGATGTTTGTGGCCAAAAGTTCCATGTTTCCCTTAGGCATTCGACCTTCCAGGATATGGGCTCTGACAAGGTCCTAGGCGAGAGCGCATTTACAATATCTGGGATGTTTTTACTATATAACACTGCTGTACATTGTACAGCTCTTACGTTCCCAATGTGTATACTCAAATGCCTGATTGTGTTTATTAAAAGCAGAACCACCACTTGCAGGTAACAATCAGACTTGTATCCGCGGCCCCATGTTCTGGTCACAAACTGTTCATTCTTCTCTTTTACATTCTCCGACAAAAAACTTGTAATAGGACTTCTCCTTGAGAATAACTCTGGCATTTCTGTAGCCTATCATCTGTTATAGTATCAACCGGAGTTCATTTTATTTCTACCCAAAATAAAAGATTGGTTGTGCAATCCAAAATTCTATCCCATTGCATCCGAGACGAGCGTTATACGTCAACTTCCATCACAGTTGCGAAGCTACGTTGATGAGAATGATCACTATTTGACTTGGTTAGCACTCGGAACGATGGGGAAACTCAACACTTCATTCTGGTTTCCGGTGTCCTAAGAAATTTAACGAACTCAATCAAAATTATTCTAGTTGCTAAATCCTGCACCATATCGCAAATAGGGATGCCCGGAGTCTGGAGTCTATCGAGTGGACTAGTCTTGTCTTTAATTTTCTTCCACTTATCCTCCAAAAATATAGAGAAAGCAGATAGAAGGTTTCAATTGAAAGACGAAAGTACCACATCACAAATAATTACGACTCTGGAGGTAATCACGACCCAAGATTTTATCTTTACAGGACAGTTCAGTGTGATTTTGACAGTTACTTATGTAATGAGCTCCACCATTCTGATTGCTGCATCTCAACTGCTCTTTGCTCCCATTTTAATTCCAAAGATAACACTTAAAAAAAACATCTGGCATCTCATTTTAGGCTTTAATTATCGCCCGTGGTTCAGACTTAGAATGTTCACCTGACACGCGTTCCGCGTGGGTTCGTTTTTCGCGATGAAAATGAAAAAAAAACCCAGCTTGAATGAAGTGTTGAGTTCCCTCGTGGTCCCGAGTGCTAACCAAGTCGGATAGTGGTCCTTTTGTTCAATAGAGGCCGAACTGTGATGGAAGTTGGGTATACTAGTGTAATGCTTGTCTCGGATGCAGTCGGATAGAATTTTGGGTCGCACATGCAATCTTTTGCTTTGGATAGAAATAACATGAACTTCTGTTGACACTGTAGTAGATAAGATAGGCTACAGAGATGCCGAAGTAATTCTCAAGGAGAAGTCATCTTACAAGCTCCTGCTCGGGGAATGTAAAAGAGAAGAATGAACAGTATGTGTAACATGAGCATCTTGATTTTGCTCCCAACGAACTCTTCGCACGCAATCTTTATCGTCACCTTCACCACGTCGCACAAACTAGACTTAGGTAATTAAATCCAGGCATTGACGAAGACAAAAAACTCGCACAAACACAAGAATTGAAAAATGATTTCAAAGGAAAGATATGGAGAACTAGAAGTGTTTTTCGCGCCTTCAACTTCCTTTTCATGCACTCAGCTTTAATTCCATTCTTGTCATATATCAAAACATTACAATGTGGATATCGCGCTGGTACTATCACTAATTCGCGAAGCATTCGCCATAGCCCATGCTACGTAGCTTCCATATCCAGAGCTCGTTTTTACCATCACTCATCGCTCGTTTTCAGGAGCACCACTGTGTCAATCTTTGCAGTAGGAGGTGCGATTGGAGGAATAACGAGCGGAGCATTGGCTGACAAAGCAGGCCGACGTGGTGGTCTATTATACACAAATGTTTTTGCATTTGCTGCAGGAGCGTGTATGGGATGTGCTAAAATGCTCGGATTTTATCCGCTGATTATAGTGGGACGGTTGTTGATTGGAATTTATGCAGGTGTATAGTTATTCGGCGTTAGAACTCACTTCACTCACATATAGTGCACTGGGCGAAATGAATTAGAAGTTGGGTTGAAATAACCTAGTTGACAACAGCTGAGGGTTACACGCAGTCACTTCTAAGAAATCTAACCTCGTAGGCTTTAAAAGCCTTCAGAAATACTTAAGAACGCATTAAATTAATGTTTAAGTGATCCCATACTATACAAGTTAGAAAAACAGTTGTCGCATAATTATCGGTAGGATGTGTGGCACGAATTCTCCTTTGTACCAAAGGATCTTGCAAGGAAAGATCAAGCAACTAAGAAACTATGCAAACTCTAGGCCACCAAAGACAATGATGTCATCTCATAATCTGAGTGTGGCAAATGATAGTTAGTTATAGTGAGTGCGTATAGCTAGAAGTCGAGATATACTGCAAACTTGCAACATGATGCTATTTTGATGAAAAGTTCCGTAAACATCATGAGATGCCATTATTTTGTATCCACAACGTATATGTAACATTACAGAGATTTACGTAGTACGGTCTTCGCAAATTCCTCAGCAGGAATTAGGGTGAACAAACAGCCAGAATTTGAGTTTGTGGAGGATTTCTATTATTTGGGTCATTTGCTGAAAAGATGGCAGTTACGAGAGAGAGATTCAGGAGAGATGGTTTCAAGCCTCTACTCACTACGGTTTCTCCAATCTAAGTTGAGCATTTCGTGCAGTCGCTACGTTAACGATTGGAAAAGCAGACGTAGAGTTTTGTCTGTACAGTAGTGAAGAGAACTGATGGCTCAAATTATAAGTCGGATCTTCCATCTCAAGGCAGGCGATTTGCGGAGACGCCAGCCAATAAAATGAAGTAGCAACATCGTATAAAGAATAAGGATAAAGTTTCTGGCGTTAATCAACCCGCTTAGGATGCGCCCCTATGTTCACTTCGATTCAGAATCGTTTGAGGTTTACAAACTTGTAACTGGCCTATATAACGACTTGCGGTGGATAGCCAACGGGTCAGGTCAGTGTTTTTATCCTCCCAAACAACTCTGGTACCAATTTGTCAACCCCGGAGGGATGAAAGGCTTGATGAGCACTAGGGCGGATTCGATCCTCCGATCGATCGTGTGGGAAGCGGAACCTCTAACCGCTGCACTACACACTGAAACTAAGCTATGCTCGTAATCATACCACCTCTACGTCTACTCTTCGTCTTAACTCCGCGGCCGTGTTTACGCAGAGAAATCTTGTAAAGTATTAGACTGTTAAAGGTAACCATGTACGACTTTCGATAAACCTCGGCATGTTGATGTTTCAGTAATTGATTTCTTTAATTGAGCCGGACACGAGATTGTTACCTTCCTTTATTCTTGGCTAACGTTTCGACAGTATCGCCTTCTTCAGGACCTGAAAAGGTGAAATCGAACGTGATAAATCCGATCAAGCGCCTTATCCGCCCAACAAAGAAAGCTCTACGTTTACTGTTGGGCCTCATAGCTACCAGAAGAGAAAATCGTAGCTTAGGATCAGCTGACTGTCCTGCCACTGCTATATACCTTTTGTGAGGTGACTAGCGCAATCAAATATATCTATCAACTAGGTGTTTATTGGGAGTATGAGCGTGTCCCCACACAATTTCCCCGAATCGTCCTGAAAAACGGCGTAGGAGCGGTACTCAATCCCAGGAGGGAAATTTTTTTCTTCCTCGAAGATTTTCGAGAAAATCCACTATCCTACTTTACTTGTTGGTTTCCTCAGCAATCTACTCACTGGTTTTAATTGAATAGGCTGGTGAGGAGACCTCATTGATCTTCGACTTCGACTCAGATGCCTACAAGAGTGAGTTTAATTGCACAAACTTCTTTCCTCGATATTGGATCACAGATGCTGTGCAAGTTCATGCGAATTGAGTGAGCACCGAACAAATTATCTGTGCTCATCATCATCTGTGCTTGTCTTTCATTGGCCACATCTTTTGGATCAGGCTTAGTATTGTTGTGAAATAGGAAAAAGAAAGGGAAACAAAGTTTTCCGCAGCAATCTGCTTATTCGTTCAACGGCAATAGCGAGTTGCCACCTACTTGAGCAGCAGTAGCACATGTCTCTGATTAAGAAATCTTTTTGTAATCATCCTTACCGAAAGGGGAGGGAAGAGCGCAATACCCATCACATGTCCAGTGTACCTTATTCTGCTTTCCCTGGCAAATGCAGTGGCATCTCTAATCTTTGATTATTGACGTACGAGAGAACTTCAAATCCCATCCCTCGCACATGTGAAGCGGGATACGCCTAGAATTCTTCGATTGAGCGCTCAGCAGCGCTGGTTCCATTTTCTTACTGCTTCTGTGGTGCTCAGGTTTCAAAACATAAGTCGAAGCAGGAAGTACGGTAATGTTATTGAGGTGAGCCGGGTGCTCACTCACTGTATGCGAGAGCATTCTGTACGTTGTGAAACGACTAATATTGTCAGCTTGTGAAACCAATATTGTAAAACTCCGCGTGCAGTCTGCGCACTTCTTTCCTAAGTAAATCTCTACTTATGTGTGACACCGCGTCCGATGGGCAAATAACTACTTTGCAGCAGAGTATGATATAATAGAATGGGTAAGAGTAGTCCATTAGTAAGATGATAAGATGAGTAGCCGAGAAATTGAACAAAAATTGCTCAACCAATCTGCCTGCTTCCTTAGATCGCCTCTAAACCTCTAACGCAACGTTGTTCCGCGGGTGAGGACTATGTAATACACTGAGGATAGTCCCTTCCGTCACTCATTTCCACTACTTGTGCTATGACCGTATTGATTGCATACCATAGATTGGAGCAACCCATGAAAATTAAGATTTAGGGGTAGAAAAGCATAGCTCACGGCCGCACCGCCTTCCGCAGCACAGTCGGGTCAAACCGGCTTCTCGCCTGCCGCACTTGTGTGAGCGATTGCACTCGATGCGGCGCGGTGGAGTTAGCTAGCGGTCGAGGTAGAATCACTCAAACTGCAGGAATGAGTGGAGCTAGCGAGCGTTCCACCTCAATTGGAAATCCTTGCTTTACCGTGTAGCTTCGCAAGCTTCTGTACCAGGTTTCAGGTCATTCTCACTCTACAATATAACGCTCTGCATCACTTTTAGTTTATTTGAACCTATGTTGTTGAAATCATCATCTCTGAAAAAGGCAAGGGGAAACGAGACCTCCCTTTCAACATTTCAAGCGACTTCTATTTTTCTCTGTATTTTTTTCTTCAAGGACGCCCAGTTCTCTAAGTGTGAGTGGAGATTTTCAGGTTTCTTGTGGCGGCCCTTGTAAATAGAAGTAACAAAATAGAAAAACTACACGTAAAAAGATTTCTATTAAATTTCTTTTAAAGGTCTCTCCGTACTGGTTCCCATGTACCTGACAGAAGTTTCGCCCACGAATCTTCGTGGAATGATCGGTTCATTACATCAGTTGCTCATCACCATTTCTATACTGTTTTCTCAGGTGTTTAAGTGATTCTTCTATAGAAGCACGCTCAAGAATATCAAGATCATTCCAGGTTGTCGGGTTACCACAGATATTTGGCACAGAAGACCGCTGGCCTATTATCCTCTCTTTCACCGTCATAATAGCGCTTCTACAAGTAATCACGCTACCGATGATTCCGGAGTCTCCGAAATACTTGATCTGTATGAAAAACGAAGTAGAAAAAGGTACAGCTGGTTTGCAAAAACTAAGAGGAGCAGATGTGAGTTTATTCGACGCTGTTGTACGCGATAAACAAGATGAGGTAGTGAGTAATTGCCACTTCTCCAGGTGACCGCAGAGGTTGAGGCGCTGCGAGACGAAGCAGCGGCTACAAAAGGAGGCGGTGGTGATCATCCATCATTTGCGGACATGTTTCGCGGTTCGCTGCGATGGCCAATGACTATCGCAGCAATGCTCATGGTGGCACAGCAGCTTTCTGGTATGTAGTATTGTTCTACACACTATGCAACTTATGGATCATTTCAATTTTTGAGGTATCAATGCGGCCATGTTCTATTCGACAGTCATTTTCAAGCAAGCAGGTCTTAGCGATACCGGTGCGGTATACGCCACAATCATTATGGGAGCCGTAAATGTGTTGACGACTATTGTATCTGTGTGGCTGGTATGTTTCAGCTCGTTATAACAGAAAAATACAGTATGATCGGGATACGAAACTACTAGAAGCGTAGCTGTAGACGGCTTGAGCTTTCTAAGGGTTCAAAAGCACAAATACGGGTAATTTAGAAACAGCGTATCATGAATTTAACGATGTTGTAATGATGTCTCTGTAAGCAAATATAGAGTTCGGGGCGTAGATTGCGGGTATGAGCGTGGCCCCGCCCACTTCCCTTTAATTGTCCTGAGAACTGCATGGGAAACGGCGTTTTTTACTTCGAGGGACGTGAAGACGCACCACAAATGTGCATGCACCGCACATACAACCTGTGGAAATCAATGAGGGTCTTCTCAACAGTCTATTCAAGTAAAACCAATGAAAAGGATGCTAAGGAAGCGCAGGGTGCACAAGGGTGGCGCGCTCACCCTTATGCACCCTGCGCTACCTCATCGTACCTCGTAGAAGCAAACATTTCCCACACCGTTTTTCGGGATGATTAGTAGGATTTCTGTTCCGCCAGGCCCGTTCTCGTAATCTACACCCTGAACTCTGCGTTTGCCCACAGAGACTTCACCACAGTCAGTCGTGATAAACCAAGAGCCACAGTTGAGGAGAGCTCAGTCTGCGGTCTTCTTCCTATCTTCAAACCAGTAAATAGTTAGAGAAGTTTATGAACCGTCTCAAAAATGATTCGGATTCGGGAGTACTGCTTGTTCTGTTCTTCTCTTGTTCCGCACACATAGTTGTCTTAACTTCTGAATACCGAATCAGCAAGGATCAAATTGAACCTGGGGTTGTGAACGACGCATAGGGTAGTACAGCGGTAGAACAGCATACTGCTCTTTCAGGTCGATCATCCAAAAGCTGGTCGCAGAACTTTGCTTCTCGTTGGTGTTGTGGGGATGTGGATTTTTACAATATTGCTAGTCGTTTCTATATCATTATCAATGGGTGGAGCACAATGGGCGAGTTATGGTGCTGTTGTGTTTGTCAATCTGTTCGTTGTCTCATTCGCTATTGGCGCAGGTTAGCGATAAAACTACAAATTTGATTGCTGAAGAAAGTTACGGAAGTTCTTTTTTACAGGATCTATTCCGTGGTTTTTCGTCTCTGAGATATTCTATTCAAATGCTCGTGGAAATGCCAACGCAATCGCTACAATGACTAACTGGGCTGCTAACGTAGTTGTCGGCTTGACCTTTTTACCCATCAATGTCAGTTCTAGCAATTATCGGTTACTTATAATCTAATAATGCCTTCTACATTATTCAATAGTCACAACAACAACAAGAGAAGTAAGTGGATGTTGGTTAAAGGCATCACACCACGAATCTGGAGTGGTACGGATTTCCGGTGGAGTATTCGTATACGGGATCGTAGATTATTGAGAGAAGAGTGATTCCGTTCATTTCTTCCTAACTGTCGTAGAAAACGGCCCGGAAGATACGGCTTCGAGCGTTCCGGCGCACTATTTTCTACAATAACTTCGGTTGGACCGCGCCAGAACGCTCGAAGACGTATCTTCCGGGCCGTTTTTTACGACAATTTGGAAGAAATGGACGGAATCACCCACCTCTCCATAGTCTACGATCCCGTATACGAATACTCCACCTGAAATTCGTACCACTCCAGATTCGTGGGGTGAGGCCTTTAAGCTAATGCCAACTATTTGAACCTCTCACCTTATTCTTTGACTTCATCTTTATACAAGTGGAAATAAAGTATAAACGAGGATTCTGTTGAAGCAATAAAAATTCCGAAATTAGGAAACATCCGCATTTCTAGAAACTATTTTCTTAACTATCTCTTATGATACACTCCCTAACGTTTTGGTAATTTCTTTATTTCGTTCTGAAAAAATTAGGTTGGATGAGTACCCTAACAGTGGCGCACGAATTTTCCCTAGTCTCAAATCGCTTGACTCCAAATTCTTTTTTAAATGGTCCAAACATGTGAAAATCGCATTGCGATAAGTCTGAGGTGAAGGCCTGGAGTGGACAAAAAAAAAGGCAAAGGAGACCCGTGGAAGCAAAAGCTCAATTGTGTCTACGGGGAAAGTGTTGGCCACGCGAGGATGGGCCTACTGGTGGATTTGTTACACGAATGTCAGACCATCAATGCAACAAACGCGGTCTCTTAGATTAAGTTAAGCTCCGGTATCGAGGCAAAAGAAGAGATTATCCCATTCGCGAGGTGTTGTTCCTCCACGACAACGCAAGACTCCACGCAGATGTAGCGCAGTAGAAACTGGTAGAAGTACCCTAGAAAGTGGTTGATCATCCGGCTTGAAGCTCAGACTTATCGCCTTGCGAATTTCACATGTATGGATGGACCCCTCAAAGAAGCACTTGGAGGCAAGTGATTTGAGATCAACGATTCAGTGGAAGCATTCGTGAGCCACTGATTAGATACCCGTCACACTTCATTCTTCGAGAAAGGATTGAAGAAATAACCAAAACATTGGGAAAAATGTATCATAAAAGGAGGAAATTATTTGGAAAAATAATTTCTAGAATCGCAGATGTTTCCTACAGAATAAATTTTGTTTGAACAAAAGCCTCGTTTATACTTGATTGCTCCTCGTAAATGTTATTGCGCCATGGATAGTTTAGTTTGCGCAGCTCCGATTTCACTGAACTTACTGAGTCAAATCGGAGTTCTTCCAAGCAGAGAGAGTTTGGAGAGCTCACTTGCTCATTCGAAAAATTTGGAAACTAAATAACTGAGAAAAACGGCGGAAATCTATTCTATTTCAAATACTCATAACACAAAAAAAATTACAAATCCGTTTAAACGGAAAGGTATGAAATGACCAAAGTGGACTCGAAGAGTTGTTACCGCTGTAAACATAACCACCAAGCTTTATATTCTTGGGTGATCAAAACTAAAATCTTTTTTTTTTGTTCTATAATTCTCGGCGACGACACAACCGGACCTAATACGTAGTATCCGGCGCACTCATTGAAGGACTGGGGGGCATCAATAGATGTGCACACTCAATTGTTGCACATCTCATAGTGCATTTTCTTTTGTGATAAATCGAAATGGTTCCTTTTTCTTTAAGAATGTCATTCATCAATACTCATTCCTTGTTTTCACTGGCTTCTTAACATTCTTCACCGTATTCATTTGGAAATACGTGCCAGAGACGAAGAACAAGACCATAGATGAGATCACGGCTGAACTCGAAAAATAAAGGTATGCTTCTTAAAGATGTTTCCTTCGGAATTTTCCTTTACAGTGGTGAAATACGGTGCGCAAACATTGTATTTTCAGACATTACAGTGGATCAAATTACTGATAGTTCGAAGAATTTCGGGCGAGCCTTCTATCCTAACATCCCAAGTATAGGTTTTTGCGCACAATACACTCACGAGTCTGGTATTCGACTCGTTCGAGTAACTATGAAATTGATTCTCTGTTTCCACACTTGTGTATGAAGGTCTCTTCCGTATCCTTTATGTATGTGTCTTTTGTAATTGTCAGCCTATTTTAATGTGTTTGTTTGGTTCACGTTTCCTGTCCTATGATCTCTTGATCTCTGATAAAGATTTAGTGCGCATTAAAGAGTTTACAATTTTGCCGACGTATTATTATCAGAAACATCAGGTCGAGATGACACTTGTGTGAGTTCCATCCATGCGTTTGATATCACGACTTTGCCGGTTTCTTTAACCTATAAGAGGGTTAGTAGGGGAGAAATCCACTAATGATATTACTGTTAGTTCTCACCTTTGTCTGAAATATGATACGGTTTCCATCCTTCCACATTTCAGTTAGTAACGTTTGGCCGGGAATCACCGGCGACGTGAATCGAACCTTTAAATGAGGAAAATCTGTCTCTACCTTCTACACAGTGCTTTAGTCATAACTTCATCAACTTCGTAACTTCCTAGACCAGTAGTTGAACATTAAAAGCAGAGCATTACGAGATTTTCGTTGCTAGGAACTTCACAAGAAGATAGGTCGAGAAGTGTAGTTCAAGGGTATGAAAAGGATCGTGGGCTCAAGACTCAAGAGACCCCGCCCACTCCACCACACCAACCCATCCACTAATACGGAAGAACGATTGTACCTCTCTGTGCTTCTCCTGAGCCTGATCCTGGTCGCACTCGTGAACTAAGCCTACACCCCTATCTGCCCGTATAAGAATCTCAACATCGAAAATTCCGTGTTTCCTGGCCTTATGTCCCGCGCCAGATGCGTATTCGATATAATTTCCAAAAATTCGATCTAATTTGACCACTTTTCAAAAGAATAAGCACCGCACTCTCTGCTTCATACCTGTGCCATGTGCTATTACGAGAATGCATGAAGCATTCACCAGGTTAAACATATATTAACAAGCATCATACGGTAAAAGAAACACAATTGTATTCCTGAATAAGTACTATACACTCCAATACCGGATGATAAAATCGGCCTATTAGATAAACCTATTAGTAGTAATAAGTAATACGGATAAACAAAGGGTAAAGTGTCTGGCGTTAATCAATCCGCTTGGGATACGCCAAGGCGTTCACTTCGATTCGGAATTGTCTAAGGTCTACCGGGGCTTGTGTAGCCTACACTATGACGCGTGGGCTAGCCGATGTGTCAAGTCAGCGTTTTTGTCGTCGCGGAATAGTGTAGTACCAATTCACCCCGAAAGTATGAATGGCTTGGTTGGGTGTAGGACGGTTTCGGACCAGCGATCGACCGTGCAGAAGTAGCGGAACTTCTTACCAACTGCGCTGCACCCGTCCTTAGTAATTAATAATGATAGTAACAAGTAGTACAAAGAATTCCCTCTCATCTTACTTTCCAAATCGTAGCTGCGAAAAATGGTAGGGTTTTTAGATTATTTTCAGTGTTAGAGACTATGTTGAATGCTAAAAAAACAGGTGTGAGTGGAAAATCACGAATTACACCTGTATTCTATCAAAGAAAGTGTTTTTTTTTGTCTCAGGCACGCAACTGATTCGGTCATGCTCCACATATACTCCCTTATTCCTGAACAACTAACAGAATCCGATAGATGTGCACCGTGACACCTGGGTGAAGCACACCCAATTTTGACAGGCTCCTGCGCGCTGTTATTTACCGCGAGCATGAGAGCTTCCTCCCTTTCCGACATATTATTCCGCAATAAAATCCATAAACAATTCTGGGTAGATGTCGTAGTAAACACATACCTTTAGCGCTTTCAATCTGCTGGCATCATTTTCTGCCCATGTCCTTATGATATGCCGAGTAGCAAATCCCATAGAACATAAACCATGGAGAATTGGTTCTTTGAAGCCAGACATCTGTCATAAAACAACAGCATGTGAAAAGAAAGAAGATTTATCTAAGCTCATACCTTTGCAAAATTTGGGTCGACATGTAACGGATTCAAATCGCCTGAACCCATACGGTACAAAGCAGCCTAAGTATGAACATCAGATATTATGGAATTTGTCATCATCGAAATCCTCCCACCTGATCAATTGACGTCATCTCTTCAAATACCGCGTCCGGTTGTCTTTTAGGAACTTCAGCCGCAGCCTTCTCATGTGGACTACTGCGTGCTCCTCCGAATTTTCCAGATCCTACTTGAAAAACTCCTATTTGTTGCATAGCGAGTTTTTTACCGGTCGCATCATCATAGGTTGTGACTGCAACGAAAGGAGTTCGGAACGCTGAAGTTTAGAACGTAGAGCAAATTAGTCGGAAAATTTCAATAATTATCATGTAATCTGAAAGGAGCTGAAAGGAATCTGAAAGCAGTAACATAAGCGAAGTACCAGCCCTCAGTAACATGCAAAATTTAAAAAAAAACTGAAATATGACTGAAGAAAACAGAATCATAGAATGTGGAAAAGAAAATATAGCGGGATTTGGATTTCCAAATTAACCCGAAAGGATCAAAATGTTAGAAACTAGAAGAGAATATCGAAGTAAAACGATTATGATGCTGTCCACAGCAAGAACTTCTTAATAGAGATAACTTGTTTACAATGGCTTATAATATACAATGTAATGTTTTTTGGGAATTTTCGGATGAAGACTAGTCATTACTTCTATAAAAGGCAAGTTAATCTGCTTGCTTTTCTCCTAAGAAAAGAAGCTAAGGACAATTGAGAAGTGTTTTACCCAAGTTTGGAAATGGATGCAAATTGGAGTTAAAGTGAATGTTCGTCTGCTAGTTGTTTTTAAAAATCTGTAATCAAGTATAGTAGATGGCTATTAACTTCATTTCCATTTGTAGGAAACGAAAGCAGAACGTTGTGGATGATACAGAGTATTCGTTTGTAATTTCAACCCTTTAATTTTAGGATATTAAAGCGTTCTTCAACGCAAGAAGTAATGGAGAGTATCCTAACCATGAACAAATATATCTGTAAGAGATCAGTCGAGTAGATCATTCGTCTTTGATTTTCTGCATCGCATACGAATTCCATATCGGCTCGACATATGTAGTTTAAATGTGCATGAAACTGGATCCGAAAGACATTCGGAATAAAAGCTCAGTTGAGTAGGTTTAACTGCGTCTGAAGCAAAGGTACTACTAAATCGATAGTATTGACGGAATCGATCGAATCGATTCTCAGTCGAAGTTCGGTGCACTCAATGAATTTCGTATACGGAGCATACCACAATCAGACTCTCCTGCATTTACTCAGATTTACTGCCTTCTTTTATTTACTTTTTTATATTTATTTATTTATTTATTCATAATTATACATTTAAAAAAGAACTATAAAACAAACATAGCATATATAATAGAGAACTATAAAACTTAGGGAATAATCTAGTAACCTTAATTCTTTCTTGTTTCTATTTCACTGGACACCTATGGGTCCTTTCCAATAAACAAATGAATAAATAAATGAACATGTATACATGGGTCCCTGAAGTTACACGCACATTCGTAGTTACACATGTACGTTAAACTATTCATGGCAAAAAACCTAGAATGTAACGTTAACACAGAATTCGCCTGGTGGCACGCTGTACAGCTTAGACTACTAGATGTACCACGTGTTCGTCCGTGGGATTGCTGGCGCAGCGTCAGTGACGGCTGTTATCGCCAGCCGGCGGACGCCGGTTCGAATTTCCACCGGCGTGTCCTCTCCAGTAGTGTTGCATGGTCTACCATGATCATGCAATTTGGAAGGGAGAAGGTAGATCGTACAAAAGTACCACCATAGTACACGCCGATGCTAACAAACGTCGTGTCTTCCGCCAGGTTCTACATCTTTTGATGTTTCTGTGACTACTTTGGATCCGATATTGAATTTAGCCAAGGTAGAAAATAGGAAAATACAAATAAGAACATAAAAAGTACGATTCTTCGATTGCTGCCGTATTTTAATCTTACTTTCATGAAATTCGACGATTGAACGGTTCCATAGATGCTGCTTTAACTACATATATTCACATGGTTCGACATTTTACGGTATCCGAGGTACTGTAAGCTTTTTTTAATGGATCATATGAAGAAGTCACTAACAAAGTTAATTTGAACTTTTAAATATTTATCTGCGGAACTTTGAGGAAAATCAAATGCTTACGACCGCGTCACGTTGAAAATAAGCATCCTGTAGCAATTCACTGTGTATTCCCTTTTTTGCTAGAATGACACTGGTTCGCTGAGCTCTTTTTATTTTGTTTTATTTCTTCATGCTCTTCAAAATCTTTAAAAAAAACTATGATACTTCAGTTCTCGTGGCTACAAACTCGGAAAAAAAATTGCAGATGCGTGTTTAAAAAATGATTCAAGGCGCTGGTCTCGAATGCGAAAAACTTCTCGCATGGCTACATTAATTTTTTCGCTTTTAAAGGCATCACACCATGAATCTGGGGTGGTGCGGATTTCAGGTGGGTTATAACTATACGAGGTCGTAGATTGTGGAGAAAAGGTTGATCCCGTCCATTTCTTCCCAGTTGCCGTAAAAAATGGCCCGGAAAATGCGACGCTTGCACAAGGGTGGCGCGCTCCAATAGGACTCGTTGTAGAAAAAAGAGCCCCGGAACGCTCGAGGCCGCATCTTCCGAGTTTTTTACGGCAATTCGGAGGGAATGAGCAGGATCCCACTCGTCTCTGCAATCTACAATCCCGTATAGTCTTTGACCATCGGAAATCCATATCACGTCAGATTCGTGGGGTGACGCCTTTAACTGTACTGACTCTTCAGAAAAGAATCTATAGGATAAAAGCTTTTTTTTAATTGATATTTATAGTCTTCATTATCAAGACATTTGAAAACTCTTTTAAAGAATTCCTCAAAACCAAATCGGAGTAAATAAGGAAGTAAGGAAAGTGATTAGTGATAGTAGTCCAATGAATAGTGAAATGAAAAAATCGTTACTGTGATTTTCGCCCCCTGATATTTTCATATATGACCTATAGAATTTTTAAGATTTTGAATGAGCTCGCTGACACATATGTTTCCTCATGCCATTCTCGTTCTTACAAGTATTCTATCTTCTAGAATCCCACTACTTAGAGCGAATCATAATCGCATTGCGTAGCAACGATTTCGTACTGCTAAATATAAAAATGACAACTTATTAATTAATTAGTTAACTAATCACCTTCTGTTAATATTAGTGCTCCAGATCCTTTGTCCAGAACATCAACCACTCGAGCTTCAGATCGAAGTTTTGACTCTGACGGCAGGGGTCCATACACTTCAATGTACTGCTCACCATGTAAAATTCTGGTTAGATCGAATTCAATTCCTGAAAGTCTAAGAAGTAACTAAAGTTCTCTTGAAAAGCAAAGAGAAATTTCAAGAAATAACTAGAGTTCTATTGAAAGGCATATAGGAATCTGGTGGCGGAAAGACAGAGGGAGTTAACTATGAACGATAACATTAAATTACAAAGCAAATTACAATTACAAAGCGAATCACAACTTCTTCGGAAGTCACAACTCCCACCGCGTGTAGAGGTTCCAGTACATATTTTGGCACAGAGCTATTTGCCACAAACGTAATCGGGTCAAATCGACTTGGAACACGGTGCAATTGCGTAAGCGGCTGCGCTCGAAGCGGTGCGACGGAGGAAACAGCTGCGGTCGAAGTGGAACCTTTGCTCAACTCTGCTGTTTGACTTCAGCATCCAGCAATCGCTGGCTCAATCTCCGTTACTTTGAGGGTGGTCGGTTACGGCGTTGCACCGTGCTCCACGTTGTTTTGACCGTATCCATTGCGTTCCTTATTGGCGTCGTGGAAAAAAGAAAGAAAATGATTTTTTTCGACTCAAGTTTAAATTAGATGAAAGTGATTAGAAAACAATTCTCTTAATTCTCTTGTGAATAGTATGTTCACACGATAGTTTTGTAGTTTTGTAATTGCCATTAGCGTTCGTAAATTCATAAATCGATAAGAATCTCCAAACCTGGCCAATCCATAATATTCCCAGCTGTTAGGCCGGGTGCTACAACAAAAGTCGGTAACGGAAGGAAATCTTCGGCCATTTCATAGACATATCGTAGATCAGATTTAGCATGAGCACCAACTGAAATTGTCTTAAATTTGTCGTTCATCTTGATTCCAGTCATATCCGAGAAATTATTGGTTGGCTACAAATATCTGAATAAATTTGAAGATTTTTCAAAAAGGTCTAAATAAGTCCATGGACTCGGAGAAACAATTTTCTGCATCCTGAGATTCAACAACTTTTTTATTGAAAAAAAGCTTTACAGTGGGATAAATTAGTAAGCTGCAAAACTCGCCACAAATTAAAGAACAACGGCAAAACGGTGCTTACCTCCAAGAGCGTAGATGATGGCATCTCTGGTAGTGTACTCAAAATAGTGAGGAGGAGGAATGTGAGCTTTGGCTGCTGCTGGATCCATTTCTATAACCGATGCCATCAGAAGAGTTTTGATGAAAAAACAGAAAACAAGGGGAAATTATTTCCAAACGACGCGTTCGAGGTTGCGGATGGAATCGAGGTGGGATTATCGCGAGCTGAATCGATGAGAGGTGCATGCATGGGTCCCCACTGGATCCTAACCGCCACGCTCCACCGCACTTCTTCGAGCGCAGCCGCTTACGCAACTGCACCGTGCTAAATTTCCCTTTGACCCTACTATATGTATGCTCTGATCCCCATATTTTATTCGAAAATAAATCTTAAGCTTCTTTAAGGAAAGTCATATGAGCAGGCAAGTTTCCAGTTCTATTCTTCCTATTCATGAAGAACTACAAAAGATTTCATATTATACATGTTTTTACTACTCAATACTATGATTTGACCAAAAAAAGTATTTTTTACATTCAGATCCTACAACATTACTTTCTCCCAGGGGCTACAGTCAGCTAATATTCACCTAGGTTTTTACTCCACGACTCAATTAGAGCGCATTCGGATCAATGAATAATATCCAAGTTCCACTCATTGTGACTGTCGATCGATAAAATATGCCACGGCCTCGATAATATCCCCACATCGAAAATGATATAAAATACCATTTCCACTATCGCTTCTGTTCTGCTCGCAGCTTTAACGTCACTATCATGTGAATGAATCAGAGGCAACACATCTTGGAATTGTCGATGTCGTGTTCTCTAGGACAACATAGAGTTCGGATTGTAGATTACAGGTACGAGTGTGGTCCCATTCGAATTCCCCCTAATCGTCCTGAAAAATGTCGTGGGAACCGCATTAAGTCCTACAGGAATACGTCAGACCGCGCCGTCCTTATACACGCTCCTGGTCCATCCGCAACCTAGTTATTGGTTTTAATTAAATAAGCTGCCGAGGAGACCTAATTGATTTTCGACCGCTTGTGGATGGACGTGGTGCGTTTTCACGTACCTCGTAGGAGCAAACATTTCCCCCGCCGTTTTTCAGGACGGTTAGGGGGATTTGTGGTAAGCCATCGTCATGCTCGTAATCTACACTCTGAACTCTATATTTACCCAGAAGAGACCCCAGTATCATCAGTAATGTGGTATGCTGGTTCTAGATACAAACACAAGTTCAGCTTCTGTTACCGTTTCTGCACCGTTTGTCGCTCTAAGACCGTTGCCGCACGCTTTCCATGCTATTGATCGATAACAAGATAGCGGAACGCCACTAGGAGCGCCTAGTAGCCTTGCACAGTGGCCGCAATACAGCAACCAACGGAAGAAAAAGTGTTCGAGATGGGTACTGTTTGATAATCGATGGTTGAATGATTACTTTATCACTACAAAGTCATCATTCATTATTTCTATTCCATAATTATCAAGTAAATACAAAATGAAATGATAACAAAACAAAAAGTAACGATTCCAATGTGTTTAGAGGTAACATTGTACGTAAATAAAGACATATTTTTCTTCTTTACTAAAAAAAAACATGGAAAAAGAAAGTACACATCAGCATAAGATTTATTTGTGGACGTCAGTCGATTTGAACGCAATGACATCGGCCGGCATCTTATCAATTAACCATACTACGGTGTAGTCCCAACGCGCCTGTGATCAGCAACTCTTTCGATAAGTGGCTGTAGATCGAAACCGTAGGTTACGAAAAGGCATCCCTCCAAAATAAACACAAACATGAACTGAAAATAATCGATACGCATCGATTAAAAATCAAAAATGAGCAAGAAAATGAACGCCAACAAGAACTGGACTGAAACTCGATATGAACTGAAATAATCGATTTCGAGCAAGGTAGTGATGAAACCTTCGATCAACTCCGCATTCGGAAAATTTCCAAAAAAAAAAAAACCGAAAGAAACTTCCTTTTCCAGAATTTTGAAATCCACTCACTGCAACGAATGCCATAAACCATAAAAGCGATTCCCTTCCAGCTGTTTCTAGTTGAGAACTAAAACAAGTTGAAAGAGGACGAGCACGTATGATCGAATTCTGGACGAGGATACAACGCCTTACTCAGAGGGACTAAGGAAAAATCCAGAATTCGTCCGCTAATTCGGGTAGTTTCGCTTAAAAACAATTATTTTATAATTGAAAGTTCGTTTTACTCTTTACAATGTTTGATGTTTGTAGAGATCAGAAAATAGGAGTCGCAATCAATTCGTGCACAGTTATTTGTAAGTAGCAAGTAGAATTCACGCACTGTAGAATAATGCTCAATATATAAAAATTCCAATAAAAAATAATCTAAAAAGAAATTCAACCGTTGAAGATAGTGCACAATAATAATGTGACCAATTGCTCATGTTTGGCTGTCCTTGAATCCTGGCATGTTGAATTCGTATCCTTTCCTGATTTCCATGAGCAAGACTGTTACTGATCTTCACTAACAGCTAGCGTTTCGACGCTGTCGCATTTGTCGATGCATGGAAGAAATCAAAGCAATCAGTAGAAAAAAATCCAAGAATACTTCAGCAAATGTGGATTATAAGTCGAACCAGAACGCTATTGTCCTATATAAGCGAAATCAAAACAATTTGGAGGTATGGGGAATCGAACCCCAGACTTCTCGCATGCAAAGCGAGCGCTCTACCCCTGAGCTATACCCCCACGTCTTTCCGTGTTGGTGGAATACTTCACTAACTTCCTCTTGTGTTCCCTTCCGTCATATTTCCTGTCTGCATGCAATCCATAAGAGAGAAAACCAAAAATCCAGTTGAAACCATGTTTAGCTAAATTTTCACGTCTGCACGAAAATGACGAATTCACGCGAAAATCTTACAAATTACTACACGCTACACGGGAGGAGATAGAGAGGAGTTACACATCCAGTTGGGATCGATGATGCTCCTCAGGGCAAAAGAGAGAATTCACGTGATGATACTGTGTAAAGAGTAGAGTACTGTTCAGTTCAAACTATTCAATTCTTTATACCTTCGATTCATTTATTATGACTTGGACCGTTAGGCGGGGGCGGCGCAGTTGGTTACAGGTCCATTGTAGCCAGACGGTCGATGGTTCGGAAACACTCTGGTGCAAACCAAGCCCTCCAACCCTTCGGGGTCGATAAATTGGTGGCAGACTTGTCTGGGAAAATAAAAACACTGACTTGATGGTCGGTTGGCCCCGGTAAGTCATTGTATAGGTTAGCAACGTGTTCCAAAACCTCAACGATTACAAATTGCAATAAAACGCATTGGCACATCCCAAGTGGACTGATATGCCAAAAATTATATCCTTTAGGATATAATCAATAATCGCAGGCAAAAACAGGTCAAATTAATTCACAGTTTAAGAGTTCTCAGCATCGTACTGAATTCTCATCATCGTACTAACAGAAATGAAGCATGGTGCAACTGAACAAGCGGTTGCCGCGAAGTGGCGCAGTGGAGCGTAGCGGATGGGATCGAGTGAGGACCCTTGTTACCATCGTTCATTTCTGCAGTTCGCGACGTTCTCATCTCGATTCCAACCGCTATCCTCACCGCTTCGAGCGCAACCGCTTACGCAACTGCACCGTGCTTCACGTCGTTTTGACCTTACTGTTTCTCGCATTTACCTATATCCAAACTAATTAAGAACTCGTGAAAATCTAGGTGTCTTTTTTTTGTAAATGCTTCTCTTAAGCTGCTCTCCTTGAACACGGTTATCTTCTGTAACAATCACTTCTTTCAAAAAAAAAAAAAAAAAAAAAAACGAGTTCGCTTTAACAAAAAAAAACAAAACAAATAATAATAATCAATAAAACCATATCAATAGAAGAAATAAGATCCACAAAACAAATAATAAAAATCCATAACGAACATTACATAGACAGTTAGAGCTGAACAAAACACGTATCATATCAAGCCGGTCTTTTTTTATTCAAACTAAAATTGAATTTGAAACTACATCCAATCTACCAAGCATTGCTAGGTTCTTAGTAATGCAAACGACATAGTTGATCGTTTAAACATCCTTACAATTATCAAAACAAGAACTTTCAAGGGTTCCTCACAAGATCAAAGCTAGAGAGATGCTAATCATATCATGTTGATCTAAAACGTCAAAATCAGCTAATCAATTGATTTAATTATATCCCTGTTCCATACCAGTGTTCGGATAGAAACCGTTATCGAATCGTAGGGGAAGATTAGCGGCAAAAAACTCTTGGACGTTTGAAAACAACGCAGAATCTGCAAATAACTGTTCAGTATCCAATTCCCTCACTATTATCGCGCTGAAACCATATAAATTAGAAATTAATTTTAAAAAATATTCTTTATCTCTCAAGGACACCCGACATCGTACAGAATTATCAGAGAAGATAACTAACGTAGCAAAATCAATAAACAATAAATAACAACTATCGATTGATAATGTCAGGCACGCGACCATCTTGAAAATGACTAAAACATGGCAATATTAAACATGCACAACTAATATTATCTATACAAAAGTATTTAATACATACATTGACCGCGACAAAACACTCTCAAAAGGCCAAACTATTGATCGATCGGTAGATCAAACATCTACGGGATGCTGTTGTGTCATGCCACCGTTTTTGCATACTGTTTTCGCAATAGAAGCAACAAGTTTGATATCATTTTCATTCGAACCAGCAGCTTCTTTAAGATTCCTCATGGTACGACGTGATGCCTGAACAGTAGATAAGTTTGTTCGAAATAATTCAACAACGATCAATCGATCATTTTTTTTACTTACCACACTACAGAAGAAGGTTGCAATTTCTTTCTCATGTGCGGCGCTGGCTGCATTCTTCTTGCAAGAATTCGTGCATCTAAATTTTTGTGTAAATAACGGAAAAAGATCGATTAAATCGCCACCACTCACCTGGAAAGCGTAGCGATCATGCTGTATATGTCGATAGCAGCATCGGCAACACGAATTAGCTCGTACTGTCGGTCTACAAGTCAATTAATTAAAAAATAGGAATTTTTAAAAAGAACTGTTGGAGGATATTTCAGGATATGTGTATAATAGTCACAGACGTAGAAGTACAATATAAAACATGTCAAATATACTATTATTATTATTATTATTATTATTACTATTATTATTATTATTATTATTATTATTATTATTATTATTATTATTATTACTATTATAATAAACAAATACATACGTATATACGGTTCGATGCAATAATTGTAATAATGCCCAAAAAAGCGGTAAGTACACATTATTTATTGTCGAAAAATTGAACGGCTAGGGCGCAGAACAGTCCTACGTGCGCGATAACGCAGAGTTATCTTCATTCAAAATCAACATCTGTCTCTATTTTCTAGTAAATCCGTGGCAGAGGTGTAAATCCTACAAATGTGGACTGAAAACTTTTTGAAATCCTTCAACTTTACTTAGTAGCACATATTTCCTGTTCTCACTTTACCTCAGCCACATTGTCAACTTCGTCACTCCATATCCACTAAAAAAAGGACCTTTGCCAATAAAAAAACAAAGGGAGTCACCAAAAAATTCGACCAAAGAATTTTAAGGAAACCTCGATAAAGTTGAGTCAGTAATATAATTCTTCCACAAATATTCGTAGAGAGGTCATGTAGTAAATTTTATAAGTTTACCAGCAATTTCTTAGTTTCTGAATAAGTGTTGGCATACTATAGAAGCCGATAAAAACCACTTTCTCCGAAAAGAAATCGATAATAGAAGAGAATTTTAGACAGGACGTACCAATAATTCCTTTCTTGTATTTGATCAGAAGGTTCTCGACGGTCTTTCCAAATTCTTTGATGCAAGAGTCCAGCTCTTTAGCCGATTCAACGAGTGCAGGATCCACAACTGATTCGAAGTTTGCGCCCGTACTTCCGCTGAACTTATTGAAACTAATTTTCTCCCACTTAATAAAAACACAAGCGCAAAAACCACTACACCAACCCGGTTGCTCTCTTTACCACCTGCCCAAATAGAGTCCCAATTCCACCGGATTTGATCTCTTTGGCGACTTGTTGCAGATGTTTGCCGGCATGCTGTGCACCAGTAAGGGCAACAAAGAGTCGCATCACATCATTCGCACCTTCGAAGATTCTAAAGAAAAAAAAACACTTGGTTGCATTTAAATTTTGCAAAGCTGACTTCATTTTCTACCTGAAGATTCGAAGATCTCTCATCACTCGTTCCAAACCAGTCTCTGCCATGAAGCCCATGCCTCCGTGGAGTTGAATAGCCTCGTCACAAACCCACCAAGCATTTTCCTGAAAAAAGAGATACTAGGACGAAAACATGCACACTCCGAAAGTGATAGCGAAAAGGGGTTGTGGTTTTGGCTTTCTAACCATCTAAGCTCAAAAAATGCCAAAACGCAGAGAATCCCCATAAGGCCGGAGCAGGGATAAGGGGTGGGGGGGGGAAGGGAAGGGAGCTTTAGTCAGAAAGGCGAAACGCTAAGGCCCGCCTTCGCCAAAAACACTTTGTTAGTCTGTTTTCAGCACTGACCTGAATTGCACCTCAGTGGTGGTTCGATAGCTATGTTGTTAGATTATTTGCTGGGCCCATTCTTATTTAATCAACGCAAATATCACATACCGATGCAGCCACCTTTCCAATAGCAGCCTCTAACTGATAATCCTGAATTCCCCGATCCATATTCGATGAGAGAAGATACACAATCGATTCTGTCGCATAATGACGAGCAATCATATTCGTAAGTTTCTCCTTAATTTATTATTGCTTCATAAGTAAAAACTCCGACAATAAAAAAAAAAGACAAAAATAGAGGAAGAACATCCAAATAGAAGAAGATTACGGCGCTTACCTGAACATTGAAGAATTCTTGCAAAGTTTGGCCGAACTGAACACGTTGTGTGATATGATCCACCTTAAGCAAAAAATGTTCATAAAATTCTGCTGCTCAAAATCAAACTAAATGCGTAAGAATAGCGTTAAATAAGAAGATAGAAGTAATAAGAATCTTTGTCATGGAAACGATTACCGTACGTGGGGCCAGAACAGTAAACTATTATTACTATTCTGTCTATATGTATCTCAGCAGTTCATAAGGTGACCCCCAGACGGCTAATTGTTTTACGTCACAGTTGTAACTCCACTAGAAATGTATGCAAACGCAAGGGACAACGCCCACTAATGTCATTGCCGATTTCAGATTTGAATGTCTGCGCAAAATACTGCATTCGTGTTCTGCCGCGGAAATTCAGAGGTGCTCAATGGCTTTTTCCATTGTTGTATGATTCAATTTCATCTCTCCGATGAAAATTACTGCTGACTAAATTAGCATGAGTACGGCGTCGTTCTTCTAAACGAAACTGCTATCGAAAATGGCCCATAAATTTCAGAAAGAGAAAAAAGAAAAAAAATTCACGGGAAGCCCTGAGATAAAATCAACCTTACAAATAAAAGAACACGTAATTCTTTTTTATTTGTTTACACAAAACTTTTATAGCAATAGAAAAACTGAATTATCAGACAGTATTGCAAGATAGTATGTATCTAGAATTTTCGAGAGAATCAAGAAACCTACCGTTTTCTGAATGCAGTACTTCATCGCACCAGTACAGGCTGCTGGAATTGAGAAACGACCATTGTTTAGGATGTTCATTGCTACTTTGAACCCTTCACCTTCTACTCCAAGAAGGTTTTCCGCAGGAATCTTCAACAAAATAAAAATTTTGAGAAGAAAATATAGAAACAAATACGTTCAGATGTATGTGAAAGTAAAGTAATGTAAAAGCTAATGAAGAAAGATGTAGAAAATCCAATTCATCTAGAAAAGTAACATGAATTCTCAACGAAAATAATAATGACAGCTTACTTTCACGTTGTCGAAGTGCACTTCTGTGGTGTTAGATCCCTTTATACCCATTTTCTTCTCCTGTGGTCCGCTAGTGACCCCTCCAAAACTGCGCTCCACAATAAAAGCAGACACTTTGTCTTTTGTGGAACCATCCGGCATCGTTATGGGAGTCTGAAAGCAAACTACTCTTTATTCGGTCCAGCACGACAAAAATATCTCCAATTAACAGAATACTTGCCTGAGCAAATACTGTGAATATGTCTGCAAATCCACCATTACTGATCCAGATTTTACCGCCGTTGAGAATGTAATGTTTTCCATCAGGACTCTTCACAGCGCGACTGCGGATGGACTGAACAATTAACGTGCATAAACAGTGCTCAACGACTAGGAATTTCACATTGAATTAAAGGTGTACATAGTTTCGCTCTTCGACAAGGACAGCCTTTTACCTCAGTATTAGAGAAACACCTTGACAGCATTTGATAATACCTTGATGAGAAGTTTCTCACGAACTCACAAGAAGGCTTCATTTTCACATCTACATTTACAATTTACCTGCACTTTTCTATTTGGACATTACTTTTTCCTCCTCCTTACCCCTTTGAAAATGTTTCCATAATTACTGACAATCAGCTCACATACTTTTCGATATTTCTTCTACAAAAAAATCAAAACCAACTCGCAGTCAATAACCACCTCTAATATTCTTTGATAATCTAATTGGTGTAAAATGGGATCAAAATGACATGAAGTTAGATGCGGTTGCATAAGCGCTGCGCTCGCGGTGGATCGAAGCGGTTGTTGTCGAGGGGGACCCCCACAAGCGCCTCTCATCGGTGCAGTTCGCGAATGTTTCACCTCGATTGCAACCGCTGTCTCCACCTCATCGCTTCGAGCGCAGCAACTGCACCGTGTTTCATGTAGTTCTGACACAACTATAGATTTAAAATGACGCGTGCAATAATATTCAAAGAAACGTTACATGAAAGCTACACTGTAAAGAAAGAATCGAATTTTCATTTTTTTTGGAATGAAACTTTTTCATAGAAAATTGAATAAGAAATGGCAATGGCGTTCAGAACAGGAAGGTCACAGAATGAAACAAAAAAGGTGCATCCATTTAGAGTATGCAACTCACATTAGCATCAGAACCGCTGCTGGGCTCAGTGAGGCAAAAGGCGGCAAATTTGCGCCCAGTGGCTAAATCTGGCAAATATTTCTCCTTTTGTGCTTCAGTTCCATATAGCAAAATCCCTTTGTATCCAATCGACTGAAACAAATAACATATTCTTGAGAACCTTTTCCTGTCTTTTCGCATCCTCTCCAAAAAAAAAAGTGGTGAGCTCACCTGATGCGCTCCCATCACTACACCAAGTCCAAGATCATGAGCGCCAACAATTTCAGCCAGTCTAGCCAACTGACTATTGTTCATGCCAGCTCCCTCGTATTCCGGTGGCACCACCGCTCCTAAGGCGCCAAGTTCGGCGAATTGTTTCAGCACGTCTTTCGAAATTTCCATCTTCTCGTCGTTTCTGAACAAATCCCGGGATCACTTCAATAAGTGAACTACAGCATACGAAAAAACAAAACATAACAAAATATAAACAAATAAGCAATCTTCTGGCACACTTCATAACAAAACAATACTATTAATTAGAATTCTGAATAACGAGGATTATTGAAAAATTCTGGGTGTACTTAATATAACCGGACCGGTATTTCGAGACCAAACTCTGCTCAATCGAAAACAGAAACAGTAATAACGAACAATTGATTGCATTAGTGCAAAGCATGAAAATGTTGTTTTCAAATGCTGCACTTCAGCTTACCAATATGAAACAGCTATGATCTGAATATCTTAGAGATTCGTCTTCAAACATCGAATAATCGAGTTGTACTACCATTTGACTATTTCACATATACCCCTTACAGTAACTTCTAAAAAATCTCAGACTATGTTATAAGTTAGAGTCGGGTAAAAGCACATTATGTTTACGTTTATAAGAAAAACTTTGTGGATATAGTTAGCGTTGAATTCCACTCTCACTTCGTATACGTCGGATTGAGAAATTCAGCTGAATCATGACTATGCAACAGAAACTACCTGTTAGAAGTGATCGAAGACAGAAATACGGAAAATGGCAACAGGAGCCCTCTTCCCTAGCAAAATGCACTTATTCTTTGAAAAAGCATGACAGATAGTGGGGTGATAACACATCTGATGAACATGGATCCACAATAAAAGAAAAATAAATGATATCAGAACAAATTTGGCGCCGATATATTGCTTACGATTATCTTAACCTTACAGTAAACTCCACTATTCGTAATTATTTGCGCTAAAAAAGTAGCTAAGAGTAGTTAAACAGTTGTTATACTCTCTAAGGAGTGCAGCAGCGCTTCACTTGGGCCCGTACTCAATATACTTGTCCTCATCAGGATATATAAGATGGAATCGGAATCGGGGACTCTTTTTTCCAGCCATCCAACATTATCTGATATGAACAGATTTTTACTGGACACCAGTGTATCTAACTCACACTTCTTTTCATGTGTTCGGTATATCGCATTTATCCAGAGGATAAGTCAAGTTGGCCTGCAGGCCTTGGATGTATTTTCAACCTAATTTCCTCTAGTTAAAAATGGCTACTATTAAATGATTATTCTACACCAACAATGAACTACTCTCCTCGAATAAAGAAAAGTCGCCGAAGATGAGCATTTAAGAAAAATTTTTTTGCAGACGTTTTCTCCTTGCGAGAGAAAAAGAATTTCACAATGGTCAGGTTGCTGTATTTTTTTAACTATTACACATCCAAAAAAAAATTCTGTTGAATAAAGTTTGGGAGAGAGCAAGAGGTTTCCGAGAACATGTAATATGGGGTCATCCAGCAGTATGATTTGAAGGCACGATAAACCTTTCGATATATTAAAATTTTGAAGTGAAAGCGCGGAAACTGTATTTGCGTTATGAGATGAGGATCACCCAAGAACCTTAAGTCCCAAAGTCTAGGAATTATCGAGAAAACTCAATAGATGAAACCAACAAGAAGAATTAAATGCGTCGGATCAGTTTTACTCTATAAAAAGAAAAGAAACATTTGGACTGAAAAGCGACAAAGCACAATTTTATTGCAAACAGAGACCGGAATGCCATACGAAAGGGACATAACTACGTGAAATGAACCACATCTTTTTTGATTTTAAAACACAACACTAACGACGATCAATTCGAAGAGTAAAAACTTCTTAATGCGTTAATATTCAAGGAAAAAAAGAAAACTGTCCTAACTGTCCTGCCCAACAAAAATGTCATTACAGTTTAATTAATCCTTGCTTTGTTCTGCAAACGTTGAGTTGTACGCCTCAACAAATAAAGAAGTAATAGTTTGATTTTTTTTTTCAGAATGAAAAGGCGAAACACAAGTAGTCGATGAGGGTTACTGGCAGTCGTAGTTATCTCAGGAAAAAGAATTCGGTACAACAGGCAAACAAGAACGTTAACATCTAGAAAAATCTTGAGCGGTTTCTACCTGAAGTTACCGACACCACTAGAATTTCGATTAGGTTTTTCTAGCAAAACCGTCGTCGACGGCAAGGTTTCCTATTTCACGTTTCCGGTTCCTCAAATTGTTGCGACAATAATCGTCTCAGATTTTTTGAAGAACATTTTGCATATGTGAGAGTATTTTGAACTATACGGCTACAACTCGTTAGATACTATTCAAATAAATGCTTAGCAGTATGTACAAAACTAAAACACATCTCAAACAAAGTGCTACAAATAAAGTAGTTCTGCACATTCGTGTACAAACAGTCAAATGCGTTCCTTTTCGCAAATATTCAAGATCAACGAACGCTTAGCTATATCTAGTTTTCCACATGGCACTATCTTCGAACATTCGTTTGAACCACTTCTATGTTTTAAAGATGCACGGATACAACACCAAAACTCTGTTGTTTACTCAACCGATGAACCCCTTTCAAAAAAGTACAGAATATTCTAGCAGAAAAAAAGCAAAAACCTAGGGCGGTACAACGTGCCCTATTACTGAAAGATAACTACGGAACGGCTATGAAAAAAGGTTCCGAGTAATAAGGACACTGCAGAAGTGCAAATTTAAATTAGTTCAACTTTGCACCGAAGTTAAACTGCACAGAACTATTTGATACATTTGAAGTATTTTCCAGTAAGTTAAGAGACTCTCGACTTTTCCAAACAGCAGGAATCGTAACGCATCAAAAGCTTTGCTTACTTCGCGACGTCGTTAACTTCTTCAAGGAATTTCTCCACAGGACCAACAATCAGATGTAGTGTTTCACGATGATCTTCGTCAAGCGTCAATGGATAAGGGAATACTTGATCGATCACGGCACGACCACGGAACAGATTCATACAGAACGAATTTGTCTCCTGCAACGAAACAGACGAAGCATAGACGATTGTCGTGCATAAAATGGGGTGAGTGCTAGTATTTGCAAAAGTTACTAGTGAACAGAGAATGAGAACTGTTGTACGTTCAGTCACATGCACGCAAATGCTGCCAATGCACGGAAATTTATGCAAAATAGGAGTTTTGCGACATAAATAAATTCACTATGCACTTTCGTATACGGATAATACTCACCGGTGGTGCTTTTGCATCCTTCCTTTCAGACTTTGCGGCAGCGCTGGCTACAGCAGCGAATCTAAAATTCTGTTGAAAAGGTCGAAAATAGGAGTACACACGAACGGAAAGCTTTAAAATCGTTTTATCAAGGGGCGGGCAGCGCCGATTCTCGACGTGAAGCTATAAGAAGAGGAAGAACTGCTCGTACCTGACAGTTTTTGGCAGTGAAGGTCTGATGGCTGATTTTGCAAGTGTTGACAGCATCTACAATTTACGTATTGTTACAGCGTACAAAAGAAGCAGAACGAATATAAAAGCGTTCATAGAAACATATAATATGGAGAGTTTGGATGCGAACATTCCTGATTCACATCTGCCTTTGTCTACTTTCACACCACTGGTGCTCATACGTTTAAGAGATGCAATCTTCATTTGTACTCATTTCTCTTGTTTTCTTCTAGGAATGATCGGCTCAACATTCAATTAGTGAGCCTTGTTTTCGTGCCTACATTCGTGCCATGCTATCCATCACGAGATAACAAAAATCAGGGACACAGCTTCTCTTGAAAAAGGGAATTGAAATAACATACATTCCAAAGAAAAATTTTGACATTTAGACCACTAATGATTGGCTAAATTATGCCTAAGATCTACCGTTTCCAGTCGATATTAACACCTTTCAACAGTAGTAACAGCACGATTTAGCCTAATTGTGAAAATACACCATAGGCCTTGAATTTTCGACTCGAATATAGTTACAGGTGGGTCAAAACGACACGAAGTGCAGTTGCGTGAGCGGCTGCGCTCGAAGCGATGCGGTTGAGCGTAGCAGTTAGGAGCGAGGGAGGACCATAGCTTCCACCATTCTTCGCCCGCTTCGATTCCAATCTTTTTCTCGACCTTCCCGCCTTAAGTCCAGCCGCTGACACAATTGGATCCTGTTTTATGTCGTTTTGTTCCTACTATAGTATATACTATACTATTGTCAATATTTCTACAAAAACCCAGGGCACGTCGAACTGCTGACATTTAAGCTGGTACTAGTTTTTCGATAAAAACAGTTCCAGTACAAGTTTGTAACAGGGAACTAAACTATTTCTGCCGAAATGCAAGGGAACGCTTCGTGTGTACATCATAAGTGGTTATTTCAACAAGTCTGGTTACAACGACAGTTTGTTGATAGTAAGAGATGAACGAAATCGATGAATTAAAAAGAAGGAATTCCCGCAGACTTCATTAGAAAAATTCCTAGTTGGGAACTGAAACCTTTTCAACAGTAAAAAGCTGCACATGCGTCTTCCAGAAATAGCAAAGATGACGGCAGAAGCTGATGGAACAAATCGAAAAACGGGTAAATGTGGATACAGACGTACGAAATGGGTACCTCCGTCCTACTTTGTACACAACTCGGCAAAGAAAAACAAGCAACGTAAAGCAATCGAGGAGATGCAATCGATGCGTGTCGGTCGCTAACACATTGATCACTGAGCGAGAGCATATCAACAACAACCCCTGCTGACCACAACAATTATAGCGCAGCGTCTGACGTCATTTTACGAAACCGACGTCAAATATCTGAAGTTAGCTCTGAATCTCAGCGGCACCCTTGCGCAAGCGCCTGCGTTCGAAGCGGTGCAGCTAGCGGGTGCGATCGCGGTGGGACCATCACAACGGCGATAAGTGGTGTTACCAAGGGACCCTCCCGACCCTAACCCCTACGATTCTCCGCACCGGAAAAAAGTGAAGCGTAGTACACTTATTGCGATTGGCTTCTTCAAACGTTCCAGCCTTTAACAATTTATCTCCATGACATGGCCCAAATATTGTACAAATGCGAAACCAATATTAAAGGTGTAAAGAATGAGTTCTTTGCTGGTGATGGAACAGAAACAATGCATGAGCAAATCTTTCCACATCGTGCCTTTTTCCGATATGCTGGTCTACACTTTCTACAGGAAACTCGTCTACAAACTAAGCGATGAAATAACTGAAGCGGGTAATTCTGGCAAAATGCATGACCACTGACATCATTCGCCCGCAATAATGCAAAAACACAGTGCGCTGCAATGCGGCATTAAAGAACCGGTACCAAGTTATATTTTCTTACCAGTAAAGCGGCAAATATGAGGATTTTTGACATCTCAAATCTTTGTTCGTATCGCGCCATGTTCTCCTCAGTAAAATATCCCTTCTACACAAAATATAATGGGGTCAAAACGACATGAAACACGGTGCAATTGCGTATGCGGCTTCTCTCGAGGAGGTGCGTTGGAGTGTAGCTGTTAGGAGCGTAACGGAACCCTTTCTGGCACCACCCATCGCTGCAGTTTGTGACGGTCCCAACTCGGTTACAACTGCTGCCTAAACCGCGGCGTTTCGCGCGCGTACGCAAATGCACCGTGATTCATGTCGTTTTGACCCGACTATATAATATCACTTCTTCATTTTTCGGTGCCACCCATATCCCTGATAATTTTGAGGCGCGCAAATGGTAAGTGCCTGCCCCTGTATATACCAATTATCAGTCTGTATGGTGTATGGTATCTATCCTTCACGAATTAGAAGTGATCACTAATGTTGCTCGGTCAACTATGGAAAATGAGGAAATAGTGTCGAATCTATATATTTTCTGTAAATGAAATACCAATTATCAGTCTCAATATAATTATACAGTACAGCAGAAATATGTCCGAACAATGAGCACACAACTACGAATACACTTATGTACTGTAGACTGAAAACCCTGAATACACCTGTCTCGTCATTATGCACGCATACAAAAATCTCAAAGATAGAAGAAATTTTGTGTGAATTTCTTGATCACCTTGACTCTCCGTTGTTCGTCGATGTACTCGAGAGCGCGCCAATATTACTTCCATTGAAGTGGAAGTGAATTTCTTAATGAACGTAGTATTTGAATGATGCTGTAGATAACGCCTGTATCGAACGATTCCCTACATCCTTGGTGCTAGAGTGCGCTGATAAGACGGGCCACTCTACAAAAGAAGAAACGCACAGTCCAACATCGCTTTCGACAAAAACAATGACATAAGGTGTAACGGTGTAACAGTTTACAGCAAATGGGAACTGTGCTGCGGTACGACTCGAATCTTCTTGAGATGAATCTTTCAAATATCATGTAGTAGAGTCAAAGCGACAGTGAAGCCTGACGCAGTCGTCGCATAAGCGACTACGCTCGAAGCTGTGCGGCGGAGCACAGGCTAGAATCTAAGGAAGATCCTTAGTGACACCCTTCCTCGCTGTAATTCGTGATGATTCTACCTCGTTTCTAACCGTTATTTCCACCGTGCCGTTTCGAACGCGGCCGCTTACGCAACTGCGCAGTGCTTTCTGTCGTTTTGACCCTCTCTTAGCAAGCAGTAAACAAACGTATTTTATACTTCGACTAGATAGGAAAAGCATGTATTTTTTCTTTGAGTAGAATTGAACAAACAGTCAACTACTCTTATCTGGCTCTAACTACACTCGCTACAAGCAGGCTGCCTTGCTGTATGCGGAAACAGTAACCCAGTTGGTCCCATCAATTCGCGCAACCACACTGCAATGCCCGCAGTGCGGCTTCCTGCCGCACAATAAATGTATGTGTGTATGTAACATCCAAAGCACGCATATACACGTGCTAATTCCCGTTCTTAGGAGTAAACGATTACTTTTTAGAAAGCTTTCGGGTGGGGGAAGGAATGTTATATTGAGTTTTGCAGCAGATATTTTACGCACAACACACTCTGATTCCACAAAAGGGTGACGCGCGGTTCGCTTCTGCACAGGCAATGGCGGAATTTATATGATACCTTCCATTTTTCAGAGGAATTTTCCGAAGACATACAACAGCAGCATTCGTAGAAAATTTCAAGGTTGGGTTGTTTCCATTCTTCTGTTAAGATTCAGGATTACAAATATCACACGTTTCGCGTTTTCGGTGTGACATTTCGAGGTGTGACATTTTATGGTAGGTCCTGAACCTAAGACATGGGGAATCCAACACCACAGAGTGGCGGGTGGGTGTAGCGCAGTTGGTATTAGTATTAGTTGGTAGAGTTGGTAAGGATAGATTACCAGACATGTCTGAGAGGATAAAAACACCCCGCAATTCATTTCAGAGGGTAGTCTAGCGTTCGTAAACGATTCTATATTGAAGACAACGCGTTGGCGCATCTCGAGCGGATTCACTAACACCAGAGACTTTGTCCTTATCAAATTAACGGTACCAGTCGGATCTGCCTCAAACTGTCAATCTGAGCAGTGGTTTGTCCACATGTTGTCTTTTTCTACCCAGTGTTTCACATTAAAAAAAGTTTTCGAGAAAGCCGGAAAACAAATTCGATGACAAAATGTTCATTCATCTGTACGGACTTAATACCTCAATTGATGTCAATAGCAACAAAGCTAGAAAAAAAGCTGTGGAAATGAGGGAAACGTTCTCTGTGCAGAAAACGGTCCTTGAAGAAACGTGCATTTCAAGATGAAAATAATTTCTTGAAATGAACAGGAAACGGCATAGGGGAAAAAATAAGAGGCAAGTTCAGCCAGTTTACTTCCGTACTATTTACAGATTCGAAAGAAAATGATCCCTCAAAAAAAAAAAAGAGACAGCTAACCAAAAAAGTTTCATCTATCCAGGTAAGTTATCATAAGTGAACAAGAAATTCCAGAACATTCCACCACATTCGAGCAACCTTGGGGATCACACAGAGACCAGAAGCATCACATGAAAGATGTAATGACTGGAGGTATTAGAGTGAAATAAGCTGCTGGTTAAAGTGAACCGCCATGGTGGTCCACGTGGTGAACGCAGTATGGCTGCGATATGGAAAGGGCGTTGACGAATGAGACCCGCGCTGAGACAGCGGTCGTCTCCGCATATCGTTCGGACTTTGTACTTTGACCTAGACCTTTACATCCATTGTGGATTTTCTTCTCATTGTGTTTGTTGGATTCGGCGAAACAATCTCATTTCTTCATTTGTTTCGGGACTCACTTATCTAATTAGTTCTTATAATCCTTGAATTTTTCCTCATAACCCTTGAAAAAGGTGAATGAAGATAAAACATAAGCGATTTTTGTGGTCTACTTATTCAATAAAAATCGACTAATTTTCTCTTTGATCGGAACCGGCACCACTGCGAAGCGCATGGACAATCCAACAAAATATAAGTTGGCTTACATCCTCTAGAATATATACATATATTACAGCATAATACATATATTGATCAGTATTGATTCCAGTAAAAGTTCCAGAGAGATCCTCAAGGACTATTTTTCCGATGAAGACTGTAGAGAAGTAGGGAAGAATTTACGAATGTTTGTTAAATAGGCACGAAATCGATTTACATCGATACATCGTAGCCAATTGTTGTCGTTCGGTCGGTACCGGTTATGAGTGGCCTCAAAAGGTTTTTCCAGCGTTTTTGCTTTTTTTCTGCTCTTTGCCAGTTCTTAGGTTCACTTCACCATGAAAGCAGCGCTTACCGTACATTGCGCTGCACATTAAATCATTTTACAAATAATCGGTGTCTCGAATGAAACGATCATTTGACTTCTCGACTAGTTTGCACTCTACCGAAATTCTTCAGCTCTCGAAAAGGAGATATTTCCAGTGGTTCGAAACTCGAAATATTTGACACCTAAATCGATTTCAATCAGTTCACTTCAGTTTACCATGTATTCCGGACCTACCAAACATCGAAAACAACAAAAAGCGACAATTCCGATCAATACATGATTCACTTGCGAGTGGTGGGTAGTTTTTTTTGTCCAAAGACATTCACAGCCGTGCGCGATCGTAACGAGGTCGGTCACAGTCTTGTGCGAGGGTTTTCGTTAGCATCTTAGCATTCGCGGAGGAAATTGCTAAGGGTTAACACGCTCCAAGGACGATAACATTTAACCTAGCTTTTTTCATGAAGCGCCAGGATGACTACACTGTAGCCAATTCGGTTCTTTGCACCCAATGTTTTTCTGCCGTTTAAACTACATGCACTTAGGACAACTGCCACATGTGAGACCAGAAGAATTTCCAAGTCACGTCGAAAAGGTTAAGGTACAAAGCTCTAGTGATGTAGCACGTGGCCACTAGTTCGAGGGGAAGCGTATTCAATCAATGTGACGTCAGGTCAACTCCGAGTCATGCTCAGTCGGTTTCGAAATTCACTCCTCGCACAACAGCGGTGCTCTTTCGATTGAATCAAGGGAGAGAGAAGGGAGTGTGCGTCAAGCTGAGAATGTAAGTGTATTGAGAAAGAAGAGTTGCACCCACAAGATTGTAGGATTTTGGCGGGTACGAAATCGCTGCGATTCTTGGAGCAACCAATCCATCTCATTGATTCCACAGATCATCAGCTGCGGACACGATTGCGTTGTTTTTTCTTCCCTCGAATGTCAATTATTGCCACACCGGGTCAAGGCGACTTGATTCATGGTGCACTTGGGTATAGAATTGCAGCGGTGAATGCAGATAGCGAGGATCCCATCTCGATCGTAACTGCTAGCGGTATTGCGTTGCTTCGAAAGCAGCCGCTTACGCAATTGCACCAAGCTTAAGGAGAACGATCAAATAAATGTCGTTATGTTGCCACAAAACAAGGCGCTTTCTCCATCCTTACCTTCAAATTTATGCACATTCCAGTGAAATTTCGAAGCGATGCAGCTTCGAACTCTTCGCAAGCAACGACAAACGTATCATCGCAGCACACCTATTGTTTGGGTTTCAGCTCCATAACCGAGTTGAGAGAGGGCCCCACCGCGCATGCTTCCACATCAGGCCCGTTATCCGTACAACAGAGCGCACCACGGACCGAATTCGCAAATTTTCGACGATGTCCTGAACTCCTGAATTTCTTGATACATTTCTAAAGAATAGGTTACAATGTGAAATACCACCGAACACTACGAATCCAGAACACTGCAGCATATTTTGTACCTTTTTTTAAATTCTGATTTTAAATTATTGAAAACCAAGCGCTGGAATGCTATACTGGTTCTTGCAAGAGACGGATAATGACGATTTATCAAGCGAGCTGCCTTACATGAGTCCTCTGGACCTGCGTGGGTTCTTTGATCTGTGGATTCGTAGATCAAGTTCTTCACTTACGCTTTAGTCGTTGCTAAGTATATCCGTACTTTTACCCACAAGGAGGAACAAAGGAATTTCCATAAACGATGGACTTCTTCAAAGAAACTAGCTTAGAGGGTCGTAAATAAAGCAAATTGCGACAGGAAGCTCTCCAAATCGTTTTAGGACATTTCCGCGAACTACTGATGCAACTGGATTTTCCTTCAATGTCACAATTCTACTAACACAAGCTCCTTCCTTTATCAGTTATCCTTGATTATCGGTGAACAATCAATGGGCTACAGATGTTATTTAATGCCGCTCGCTTTTAGACGCAGTGCGTCTGTATGTGTGATACGTTGTCAGATGCCTCGTAGGGAAATTCGATCAACAAGGCTGTTTCCTGCGCCGTTTTCGTAAGCATTAAGAAGGATGGTGCTCGCATTCGTAATCTACACTATATCTCTACCTTTTCGTTGAGATCGTCTTAAATCCTAATCATATTTCCTGGTATACTGGCTTTAGCTCGCCAAGAAACATATGAATAGGAAGCTATGAACTACCTACAGTAGGAGCAAAAGGTTACACTTTCATTTTCAGGAGGTATGCTTAACAAGCCATTAGGGTCTTTCTACGTTGCCTGAGGAGAAAGCTGCTAGTTTTCTACAAAGTGGACGTATCGTTAATTGACGACGTTAGGATCCCTCCACGATAAGGGGTGGGGGTGTATGTAGCTTACGAGTATGAGTGATCAATTTCCCCTATAATTCTGAAAAAGGCATATGAAACAATCTCGTGCCATCCCATCTTCCTTACGATGCAACCTTATTATTAAACAGAACGCAAGCAACTCCGTCGTCGTCCAACGTCCACAATTCAACTAACATAACTAAAGGTAAGCAATAGAAGCTGCAAGCTACCTACCTACATGCGCAATCGTAAACGCGTTACAGACTTCCACCGTACTTCATCCGGAATAAGTTTGCATCGTAGTGGAGACGAGATCACACAAAGCTGTTCCATATACTTCTTTCTGGATTAATAGGCGGAATTGACCGCGACCACGCTCACGCTCATGAATCACACTCCTGTCCCTATCAATTCGTTGAGATCTTGTTAATTTAGTGATACGTTGCCTTCAAAAAAAGCCAAGCAAAATTAGAACTTATACTAGAATCATGCTGTTGTGGAAGTAGCGACGTCTCTTACAAGATCAGTTGCAGCGCAAAACAGCACTAGATTGTGTCTGAAGTACCTAAAGAAACCGAGATCGTAGGGTAGGAATTCTAGTACTCTATAGGATAAAATAAGTTGATGCTGCTCTCTTCGAAAACATCTTAAACGAACTTAAAAAAAAAGAGCTAAATAAATAAAAAAAAACTGCTTACGATGATTCAATACTAACGCTTATCTTTGCGGAAGTTCTTATGGGTTTTGCTTAGTACAACGCAAAATAAGGGATATTATTGAAAAATACTTTACCGTATTAGATGTTTCATATCTGTTGATATTGTTTTCGTGGCGCTGTCCACTTACTATAGTCGTAGATCAATTCGCTTTAGGAATACGAATGTCAGATTAAATCCCCCCACTTGAAATAATCTCACAGCGTAGTTGAAGTCTAAATTCGGGACTGAACTTCTGCAACCAAATGACCTCGACGCGTTTGCCGCAACGTATGCTTTTCTCTGCATGACAGCAACAACGTCTTCCTCTTGCCTGACTTGAATGAGCGACGATATTCATCGAACAATTTTGATTGATGTCGACTTCGAAATGACGAGAAGTGATACACTAGGATTGCCAGCTACCCTGTTTCTGCCAACTCGTCGGCGTCGTCACCACCATCCCAGGCAAAAAAAAAACTAAGTGTGCGAATGATCCCGAAACATTAGTCAAAGAACGGATTAGTGTAGTCTAGTCAAAACGACGTCAAGCCCAGTGCGTAAGGCTAGCGATTGCGCGGCTGCACTCGAATCGGCGCGATGGAGCCAACTGTGATTGAGATGTGACCTTCCTTGGTCCCACTCATTTCTGCAGTCCGGGTGAAGCTAACTCCACTTTACGACCACTGGCTCAACCACCGCACCGCTTTGAGCACAGCCGTCTATGCGACTACACCGAGCTTCGCGTTCTTTTCACCCAACTGTAACAATTTTGACGTATTTCTCCAGCAATACCTCACAGCCAAGTTCATCATGTTCTTCATAATTATTGATCGACACCTTCAACTAAAGTATCGCACAAGTCCCACAATACCTCTCGTCAATCTCTTTTCAAGATGAAGAGGTTCTCTGGCTAACCTATTAAACACCAGTTTTTTTACTGTCCCGAAGTAGTCATCAATCAGTAGAATTCCGACGATCGATACCATCATGAGGGTGCTTAACCGCGTCTGCTGAAAGACTAAATGTGAACACTCTCAAATATTGTTCCTGATCAAAATACACTCTTCGAACTCAACAAATCCACCCCAGTCAATATCCACGGTATATATGGAACATCTTTTATCAACGAATACCGGCAAAGACCATGACATCATCAATAATATTAACATCAAAATGACTGATTTATAAAAATTACAAGGAAGGGAGACAAGAATCAATGTAAACGCAGAACGTCCACAATAAATGACTACCCAGGAAACATCCAGTGATGGGGATGTAGACAAAAATGCTTCAAATGAAATGAAATTTCACATCAACACAAAAAATACACGAGAGAAGAACATTAAAATAGCAATAACACAGAACGAAATACCTGCTTATTATTGTAAAGTCCGATCTTAAAGATCGCTCATGTACAGCTTCCTCCGCTGATGTTTTCGCTTCAATCGCCCCGTATTAATTTCTGAATTTTACATATATTCAAAATCTGTTCTGGTCTTCAGCCGAAAGGTTGTACCGACCGCATAGGACGCACGGTGATTGAAGTAAAAACATTAACAGTTGTCACTATACTGTGAAAGAAGACGGAATTTGGTGATGAGATGGTCTGCTGGTGGACGACAGCACGATAGCAGTAGTTGGGGAAATGATTTGAAAAAGTTCTTCATCTCTACGTTCTATACGAAAAGATATCCAACTAATAAACAATTTGACCGAGTAGGGATGTTGTTCCTACCTTTCGTACCGTGTATTTTTCTACCGATCTCGAATCCACCACCACATAAATACTACTGCCTACTATATTTTTCGTAGTTCAGCTCCAAAAATACAAAGTATAAGGTACTATTTCACCACAAAAACGTGATGAACCACCAAACATCACGAATAAAAAAAAGTCAGCTCCGATAAAAACCAATAAACATATGGGAGGACTATGAAGAAGGGCTTAAAATGACGATGCGTATATTATGCACATAATACAGGAAGGAAAAAGCGGAAGCCCGCAACACCAATGCACAGAACACAATAAAAATGACGAGATTGTATTGCAATATCCTACCATATCCATCGACGCGAACTACTCGTGCGTTAGCAGACGTATACGTTTCGTTGGCGGTTCCCCAGATACTGAAACGACTGACTAGCCGTTTAGAAAGAAGGTAGAAGCAACAAATTAAAAAAGAGGTTAAAAGCGTCTGGAGAAAGCTAAAATGATATCTGGTACCGACTATCTAACACCTTCACAAGCCCCCAGGATCGCTGCAAATTACTAGCCTCCTCTACCGAAAAAGAGAAAAGCTTCTTGTCTTAGTGAGCAAAACAGATTCGCGGTTTAAAAGCAGTTAAAACATGAATACGTATCGGTACCGGAACTGCCCGAAATACAACATCATTACGGCTACTTTTCCGGAATGATTGTAACTTTTCAATCAAACTAGCTCAATAATTTCCACTAAAGTATACTTTATTAACCCTTACCGTCACCCAATATCGCGATAATAAAAGCCGCTGAATTCTTCAAAAATTATCAAGAAAGTGCTACAGCTACATCAATAGCTGTAGCAAATTAGGTACATCAACAATCAAAACTCGTCATTAAAGGCATCACTCCACGAATCTGAGGAGGTACGGATTTCAAGTGGAGTATTCGTATACGGGATGAGAGACTATGGAGAGGGGGGTGATTCCGTCCATTTCTTCCTAATTGCCGTAAAAATGGCCCGGAAGATACGGCTTCAGGCGTTCTAGCGCATCATTTTCCACAAGGAGTTCGACAAGAGTGCGAAAGCCTTGTGCGGCGCCGCATCTTCCGGGCCGTTTTTTACGGCAATTAGGAAAAATCGACAGAATCACCCCCCTCTCCATAGTCTCCCATTCCGTATACGAATACTCCACCTGAAATCTGCACTACCTCAGATTCGTGGGGTGATGCCTTTAAACGGAACTCAAAATCCACCAGAACCAACCCCTCATGCAAAAACCCAGAAAATACTATAAAATGCAAAAACGTACTGGATGAGCTTAACGACATGGCATGAATGCTGTTCGCGTTCGTGTTTACACTGCCTATACACGGCTTCCGTTCACTTGACATATGGGCGACAATTTCTGTGACTAAGCAACCATGATCTCGCGTCAATTCCGCCCATGTGTCAGTCTAAAAGAAAACTTCCATAGTGACCGGTACTTCAAAATATTCTCAGCAATCCATACTCCCCAAAAATCTGCACATAATATCTAATAGTAATTTTATATGTTCCAGTACTAACCAGGATTACACTGTTGATGTTCTGCGCTATAAATTTAACGGCTTCATTTTTCAGTTCGGCCGAGTTGTACATGTCAGCGTAGACGAGAAACTTACAGGCAGTGTCAACAATTAGGCCACTCCGTAAAACCTTCAAAAATAAACGTTTTAAAAAATAACGAACCATATTATCAACTACCGTTGAAAAACTTCGCAAAAGCTTACATGGTCAGCCATCTCCTTCAGTCCAGGTAGTTGAAATCTGTCAGCGGCTGCTAGCAGATCCAAACCCATGGATTGAATATTCGGGGATCGACCAGAGTACATATACATTAGTAGTTCATGCATCACCTAAATCGAACATCGTTTAAAGGCATCACCCCACGAATCTGAGGTGGTGCAGATTTCAGGTGGAGTATTCGTATACAGGATGGGAGACTACGGAGAGGGGGGTGATTCCGTCTACTTCTTCCTAATTGCCGTAAAAAACGGCCCGGAAGATACGGCTTCATTCGTTTTGGCGCACCATTTTGTACAAGAGGTTCGATTGGAGCGCGCCAGTCTTTTGCGGCGTCGCATCTTCCGGGCCGTTTTTTACGACAATTAGCAAGAAATGGACGGAGTCACCTCCCTCTCCGTGGTCTCCCATCCCGTATACGAATACTCCACCTGAAATCTGCACCACCTCAGATTCGTGGGGTGATGCCTTTAAGCAGTGTAAGCAATTTTTCCAAGTCTTGATAAGATATTAGGTTTCAAAAAGAGCACCATTACTCACTTCATAATCTACATCCTCAAGAACAACCCGATTTGTTTTAGCCTCTTCCGTATGCGGCTCTAACATGGCGGCAAATACTGGAGATCGAGCAGATAGGACAACCTGAAAATGGTCTCCCATGCATTAAGAAAAAAAACTCAACCCACAAACAACACATGCTATATTCTCTTGTAGTTCATGGTGCTATAGAAAATTTATGGTACGTAGTGTAACATTTCGTGAGCTTCTATGAACGGGGCAGCGCAGTTTGAAGCGCTCGGATGTGATTACGTGAGGGTCTGGTCATTATAGCGCAGCTAGTGGGTGGTTTCCAATACGAGGATGTAGGAGTACGAGTTAAAACTGTGTCTAGACGCGCAGATGACTACTGTACATTCGTCGGACACATACTGCAGCAGGGGATAGCGATATAGAATTAGAAGAATTATTGGACCACATTCGTAGGGTACTACAACACAGCCGCACTGACACACATTCAGGCGTAGAGGGACCGGTAAATGATACCTGCGCATCCTCATTGCATGAGGCAAAGGACAACAACACTGGTATTGCGAGAAGAACAATAATACTTCAAAAAGTTCAGTAATCAGTCTAGAATGAAACCTGATTTGAATGCTTCAGCATAATAATACAGAATCTAACCCTCTTTACCTTTTCCTTACTTTTTAAGTCTGTGTAACAAATAAAGGAGAAAAAAGAAACCTATGAAACAAGCCTAACTTAATTTTAAAAGAAAGAATTTCTAATGTCTCTGGAACATTCTTATAGATGCTCAAACCAGTAACCACTTTTCTCTGCTCAGACTTCAATTTAGCCATACCTAATTCTTTCGAATAGAATAAAGATTAATAACCAACCTTGTGAACAGGAATTTCTTTATCTCCTACGACAATGGTAAAATCAGAAAGTTTGGCGTCCTTAAATATTGATTCGAGATCCTTTGTCACCTGAAAAAAATAGATCTAGAGTATGAAGCCTTTCAAAACACAATCCTATTCTTTTACGAGTGTACTTTCCTGTTATATAAAGGCTAATATGCTACAAACTCAAAAAATCATTCGATGGTCACCTCTGCAGGCTTAGGTTCCGGCGGACCGAGTGTTTTCGGCGCTTGACTTGTCCTTGTTACTGTGTCAAAAGTGACCGTCATATTCAACACTAATTGCAGTTCATCAGATGGATGTACATGGCTAATTAAGAGATCTCTTCGGATGTACTCAAAATATCCATGTAACTGAAATTGACAAAATTCAAGTTGTGAAACCCTAAACCATCATGAAATACTGTAAAGACAATAAATACCTGCTGTGTCCCTGTATATACAGTAGTGGGGATTTCCTCGTTCCGGGAATTAAATACGGTAAATTTAAACTTCGCCTTGAATTGTACATTCGTCTGATTGGAGAAACACTGAAAACAATATATAGAGTCGAGAACGACTATTCGAGTTAAAGCGAAGATTTGATGCACTTCTACGAGTACCCTGGAAAATTGATGTGAAATCTGGTTATAACAGCAGTCAACCAGTTTTATAACAATTGTAAATGTTGTTTGAAACTTGGAGACCTCACATAAAGAGATTAAGCTAACGTTTTAGTTCTGTTCAAGAGCAGTTAAATATCAGGAATCATCACCTTCTTTTTTCTATCGATCGTGAAAACAGAACGAGCCAACACCTCTGCTCAATTTGTACTCTACTGAGATTTTTTCAAGTCCCCGTCTAGAAGTTTTCGTTTTCTCAGCAAAATAAAGTCCTTCGTTCCCGTTAAAGTACACATTTCAGACTTTCATGCTCATCGAGAAAGTGCAAATAACTTCCCGGGCTAGACAGAAAGTAATCACAACGTCTGCTGCAACACCTCAAAGAACGAGCACGCATAAATTAAGCCAACGTCAGCAACATTTGTCCATGTCTGTGACGAAGCGCTTTTCCAGAAGAAAAAAAAAACCACTTGATGGATATCCGAAATCATACCACCATCTGGCTACCATAAACATACTTCTTTCAAAGGAGGAAATGCCTATCTCTGGTTAGTTATCCTCAGAATTACTTTTTCGTTCACAGAATTCTCTTAGTCATGTGTTTTTTTTGAAATTCGTTGAAGTGCTACTGAATAAACATGTACGCACACAGACATAAATATGCACTCACGACGTCCTCAACATAAACGACCACAAAACACTACTAACATATTTTCAGATGAATATTTTCCCTGATTATTTCCTAACAAAGGTACACAGGATGAAAATATAATCTATCGTTGCCGATCCGATCACGATTTCCACTCCATCCCGAAGAAAACATCGCCAGCGATGTGCTGATCACTGTACAAGGCGCACCGATTTATGGAAAAACTGCTATCGTAAACATGTTTTCGTGAGACGATGGACATGGCGTTCACTTAGCAATGAGAAGCGACGAGAGCAGAATGATTCGATAACAATAACTTCACTAGGCGAGCATGCCAGAGGTATTGCTTTTTGATGAACGTAGCTGCGTATTTAGGATACCATGCGCTATGAAAAGTCATATTTGAAGGTAAATAGAAGTTTTTACATCAGTAGTGTTACAAATTAGGACAGCAGCACTATAATTCCTTTAATAATCAGCTATGAACAAACTTTAAAAAGTGGAAAATCGTATGGAATTGCTAATTTCGAACATTGCGAGAACAAAAATCGCGAACAACAGCAGACCATGAACTGAAAACATCGTTTTTTTGTACTATGCCATACTCCACTAAAATATATTTAAGAAAAGTGTATTGGGAATATTCCACTCATTTCTAAACACATCTTGCTTTTTAGTGTGCCCGCAATGTATTTTAATGAATGAATAGATGCTCCTTTAGATTGAGAACCATTTGATTCACACGCATATACTAGTACGTAGACAAAAGAAAAGAAAAATAGCACGAGTGTGCGTCGAAATTTCTCCAATTTCTCATCTAACGAAAAAGACCGACCGACTCGATGAATCAACCTAGCTCAAGGGCAGCTTGGTAGATCATGTTTAACCCGATGAAAAAGTGTGAACCAAATAATATTGGGCAAAAAGACGCTCTCGATCAGCATATTAAAAATGCTCATAACCTTAGGTCACGCTAGATCAGCTGAGCTATTTATGGTCAAGGGCTATACTTTTCGGTGAAGAAGTGGACAATTGGACCACAAAGGAATTATATCGGCCTTAAGATATAAACAAACCCAAATCACTAGGTAGAATCCCTTACTATTCGAAGTCTCTTTAAATGTTCATGAAGGCACAAATTCTTCTGGAAAACAATCAGCAAGCCCAAACGAATCCAGTCAATCTCTCAAAACAGGATTTTCCAGAGTAATCCTCTCAAATCCCATGTTATTACAATTCGATAACAACTACTCATCCCGCTAACCTTCGTTCCATGATCTACTCTCAGCTACAGAACATCTGCAGCGCTGTGACCAGCAAATCTACTCGGACTAATCCATGAACGTCAACAGACCTCCGGCTAATCGCTCTACAAAATCCCAAACGTGTTTTTCCTCCTCACTAGTCACACCGCACCACACACTGTCAACACTTCTAATGACATCGGATGAAAACACGGCCTGCTGAGTGAGCGTCCGCTCGCCTAGGCCCAACAGCAACAACCGTGATGCCGTGCCTCGGCAAAAACAGCCAATATTTTTGTTTTTCACAACTTTAGTAATACCTCGTGTGTGTCGAAAATAAGGCATGCAGTTAAGCTTGATGCACGTCTTGTTAGGCGGACACGTGACGCGACCTCGCAATGCGTTGCCGACTAATGGAACTGTATCGATAAATCGACAATGGTCAACGATTACCGCCACTTCCTAACAATAGCAAATGAGTGACGGCGATAAATTTTTGCACAAAAACATTGCATTGTTTTGCAGATGAAGAATTGTTGTTCAAGCCTGTAGCTGCACGTGTTCTGTATGAAAAGCATAGCGTCACTGGACATGACTACAATTGCAGCCTCGCAGAATATATCACACAATCCGACAACTTGCAATCCCATAATTAACGCAAAAGCTCAATGAACGTCCGCAAGAATTCAGAAAACGAACATTTCTTCAACGAAAATTTTCCCGATAAGTTGTTTTAATTAAAAAAAAACAAATATCGCTCTGTGGAAACACACACGTTTAGCAAATAATGTTAAGGTTCCTTAAAAAACCCCCAAGAAGGCGCCGTCAGCACTCCCATTTTACGAAATACATGCTCACTTCTGTATTTTTTGATATGATTATAAAGATTACAGATTTATATTAAACTACAAGTACATGTGCATATATATTATATTAGAGATCTATGTTTTGTTACATTACAGAAGCATTAAAGATCCCAATAATACAAAATATCCCAAGTTTGGATAATAGAAAGGATAATATCCGCATTCATTGAAAATGAGTAAATAGAAAAACAGTCGGGTTGATGATATTTTCAGGTTATTCACGGTTAAAGTTCTTACTTGATACGAAAGCTAGATGAAAATTGAGGAATGGGCTTCTCTATAATTTCGATAAACACAAGAGTTCAAGTGCATCCGACAGAACGTTAGTATTTTCGAGCGAACATTTTTCATAAACAACTGCGGGAATCAAGACAATCTAGGAAAAGATGAATATATACTATCTTAAAAAGAAAACAATGAGAGTAGTTTATATCTACTGATGTGAATTGTAGTCCGCACTAGTAACTATTGCTTTTACATCCAATTTCTCATTCTGACTACCACATAGAATTCGGGGCGAAAAATTTTATGGACGTTTGCTACCCATCAAGTTTCGTATTCACCTAATTCTGAGTTCCACATCAATTACACAACATCATTTATAACGACGACTAATGCCTATGTTTGGTCATCGGCCGGCGATGAGCAACCTTTGACTTGTGGAGGCAGCCATAAACAGGTAAAGTAAAGATTCCTTAGCTCAGACTCCTAGCTTCTACGGATATTGACATAGAGAAATACGGAGCTTTAAAAAGTTTTAAAAAATTATGTTCTCTTACAATTTTTCTGCTGGGTGCAAAAGCAACTTTTGAAAACAAAACGGAAAAGAAAAATATCAAACATCTTCCTGACGTCCCCCTTCCCCCTCACATGTCATCATATTACCCAGTAAAGCACAGCGCTTCGACTATTTTCATAAACAAACGAGCGAGACAGAGCCGCAATGAGATTGCACTTGAAGAAAAACATGTTCAAATGCAGGATACGCCTCTGCCTCTCACTGCTGACAAGCACCTTTCACTAATAATAACATCAAATTTGACGGTCGTCTCGACAACTCAATGACAGTGACATTTCAAAACATTGAAGTAATTGCCTGACATTAGTTGACTTGAATGGCGAAGGGAATACAGCGAAATGGTCCTTATCATCAATTCTACTTCTCACCGGTAATTCGCACCCTACGGACAACACATCACATGTTAATCACTACAATAACAAGTTGGTTTTGTTGACCAGCACTAAATGAATGAGAACAAACAATTAGTCGCTTATGCATAGTACTTTAGCATGAATAGAAATGCCTAACTATGCAAACGCCACAAAGAAATTCGATAGTTACAAAATTAGGAGAAAAAAAAACAAATTTCGGACTTGAGTTAATTCGATAGAAAATAGTTGGTAAAAAAAATGCAGATGAAGAAACATTTTAGCAAGAAAATAACCCTAATTTGAAAAGTTATTATATGCCACGTCAGTACAGAACGAAAAGATTGCGTGCTGACATTTTCAGAAGAACTCATTAATTGAGAGAAGTATCGAAGTATGCAAGAATTAACGAATTCAATAAGTGCTTCCAACTAGAATGAACCTATAAATGAAAATCACGTTTCAGCAATAACAATAGAGCATAAAGAGTCAAACAAAAACCCATTGATGAGAAAACACTCATTACGAAATTGGCTCCAATTTTCGACAGAAAATAAAACAAAATCTACAGACTTTCATGATGATAAAACGTTAATCTAATAATAAGAGCGATATTAAATAGAAACGACCACATCTAGGGCCGAAATCATTTATGTAGCAAAATTTTTACATTGTTTCAAAAAAAGTTTTACTATCTCAATAAATGGATTTTCTGTGTAGTACTTCGAGCACTAAAATAACCTGAACTTTTCGACATAAATATCATGTCAAGTGAACAGTTGCGTATGAAAAGAACAGCGGTACCAGAATGTACCAAAATGATCGACATAAAAGGAACTCCCGACGTTCATGAGAGCAACAAATAAGATTTTTAAACTATTGAAACAAACACAAGAAACCAAAACTGATTCGGAATGAGCTGACAAAGAGATAACTGACCTGGAAAAAGCTAAAGTCTTTATTTGACTCCTTGTTGCCTTGTGGATGTAACCGGATTCGAAATGTTAACATTGGAGGTTCTAACGTAGCCGCAGACACGTTTGGCGTTGATGTTGGTGGTGGCATTGGCATAGGTGTAACTTGCTGAAATTTTACGTAGTTTCGTATGTAAGGTGTCATTAAAAGTGCTAATTTAGTTTGCGAAATCTTCATTTTTCACATCTTTTGACAATTGTCTGGTCCATACGATAAATCCTTGGCCTTCAAGGCGCAACCACTCATTCATCTTTCTCTCAGATGGAAATGATAGGATATACCGCTACAAAAATACCACGCAAACTGTCAAATCACGCAATCTGGCTATAAAATACGTCCCAGACTGCAAACAATCAATACGAAAAACACCACATCCTGACCGTTCTCTGACGTGTTTGAAAAAGTGTGGTTCTAAATGGCACGATCTCTCCAAAAATAAGTGGAAGCAGCAAGAAAAGTTGCAGGAAACGTTCGTGGAAAAAAAAATAGAACTCCGATAAAAGCAATCCACAAAAACTCTAGCCACAGCAGAACAGAACTATGTTAACTATAGTTCTGTTCTAGTGTGACTTATTATTATTTATATACTATAAATACTAGATAGCTTTGAGGATAAACCGTAAATACCATGAAGAGATCGTTTTCGTTCCACCAGTGCCACCGTACACAAATCTAAGAGAATAAATAAGCTGGACTTAACCGATAACCAGTTCAGATTGGATTTCATTTAAAAAAAAAGAACAAAAAGAATAGTCAAATGAGCGCTATCAGAAAAGACGTTCTACAAGTTTTCAATGAAAGCCCATCCTTAATCTTATGGCTGCTATTTTCTAATGCTTAGTACTACGCCCGATCAATCTACTACAAAAAAGACACTCCTCCCTATTTTTCATCTAGTCCGTCACCTTTGAAAAAACCAAATTCTACACAGGAGGAAGCTAGTTGCTATTCTTTTTCAGAGAAAAAATCCAAGAGAAAGGAAGAGTTACTGAATGATACATGAAAGCTCACCATTTACGATATTTTCAAGATCTAAAAATCAATAAGAAGTAGAACGCACAAATTTTTGTGAAAATCAAAGAATTATCATTTAAAAAAACGTCGAAATGATTTAGTAACCATGCATAAATCTGTCACTTTCATACACTTTGCATAGGTAGTTGAAAGTGTGGGAAATTTGTTCGATGTATTTTATAAATTCGCCAACAGAACTAGAAGAAGCCACACCGAAACAAATTAATATCAATTTTTGTTCCATTCTTTACATCTGAAAGACGGCCCTGTTCTACGAGTGCGAGACAAACCTGATCTAATTCTAACCGCAAAAAGAATAGAGTGATACAAGTTATCGTCGAGTAATGATTGGCTCGAAAAAAAAAAACTAGTTGATGGCAACCAACAAATACAAACAAGAGCAGTCAGTTTTTGGAGATTAAGGTGTTCCCAACTCTCCTTGGTTCCTTTTCTTTCTTGTTCCGCCAAAGTTACAGTTTCAAGCTATGGTAAACTATCTCCTAATCAGTAAGGAGAAATGTTATCAAAAACAAAAACGTAGATGTGGCAATAAAATTAAAGGTGTACGAATTTTACTTATGACACTCGCTTTATCTTCAAACTTGCTTTGTAAGACAACACATTCTTTCAAATACTTGAAGTGCGTTATCTTTCCATACTTAGTACTCAGAAGCTTTGCTCAAACCCTGACCGATGATTCCAAGGTAACGCTCATAGCTGCCAATACGTACCACTGCAACCCCCTTCAGTTTCACCTGGTCATATGGTCATGTTCAAGAATCACATACTTCTCAACCTAATCACCACTAGAACCACATTTCAACAACCAAAAACAGTTGTGTTTTCGCCACTTTGCTTCCTACGTGCATAACACAAGAGTATCTTAATGGTTAGAATAACTCGACTGGATGTCGATGCAGTGACATTGATGAAAACATGTTATTTCACTGAGCTCTCTTTTCATTCTATTACTTCTGCGCACAAACAAGCTGTTCCATAAGTGGTGCAACGAGTATTATAGGAGCTAAGACCAAATAATGATTCATTAGCGATTTCCAATTTTACCAATGCTCAATTGCATCAACGGGAAAAATCGGCAATCAGTGCAGAAGGAATGTTCGCAAAAATTCACTGAGTTCCAAAGGAAAAAAAAACTCGACTTTTCGGAGCGTCAAACATTACCAAACAATTAAGTTGGTGCAAAATGTTTAACGAAAGAAAAACACAACAAAAGGACAATTTAAAAGCAATGAAAATTGCAAAACCTGAAATTTTCATTATTTTAAGTTGTCATTGTACAATCCATTCTATTCGGATAAAATATTTCTCAAGTGCACAAAGCACACGATTAACGTCGAAAGAAAGTAAGAAATGCAGAGAAAGCACATCTTCATCACTCTGCATCGAATTAGTTGCAAAAATACTTGGTGAGTATTTCAAAAACATTGAATAGACGCTAATACATGATAGAGACAATATTTTGATAGTGAGGAAAAGTAGGTCTTTTTAATGGTGAAAAAGAAGAAAGTAATAGAGAAATATTTCCAACTGCGTTCCTGCCCGTTCGAAATTCAACCAAAACTTCCACATTTCACTCTTTCAGTACTAAGCTGGAGCTAAACCCCTGGTCGTAGCACTTCCTTTCGATGCATTTTTAGCAAATGTCACAGACTACGATGCCACAGATTGAATACTATTCCAAGATTTGAAATGGCGAAAAAGTTGAAAACGAAGAGAAAGAAAACGAAAATAAAAGACAAAAAAATGAGCTTCAAACAAGATGAAGATCGCTTACTGTGAGATCACGAATTTTTGCCGACGTTTCCAAATATCGGCACTCACATTGACTGAATCCCTTGATGGTCCAGACATGGCTTAAAGCAGAATCGATAAGTTATCCGAAACTATAGATTAAAAAAACCATCACGGAATACTAAACAAACCTGTGGGTTACCGAACGAACTTCCGTTGTGGACCAGCTATCCGCAGGTCGTAATGGACCCGCACAATCGGCCATCAGACCTTGAACTGAAATTGAAATATGATGAGAATGGAAATGATTGCATTGGTGAACAAAAGCGCCACGTAACGTTTGCAATGAATATTCAGCCAACGATGAGAATGACGAAACGCGGGGAAAAAAAAAAACTCATCCAGCGAAAGGATGGAATGCTGGGAAACAACAAGAATTCATGTGAAAAACAACGGAAAGGACGTGGTATTTCTGGCCTTGTCAGATTTGCTATTAATAGGTAAGGTCAGCCAATTAGATTGTTAACAGGAAACTGTTAAACTTTAAACTGAGAATGCTGAATATAACAAGGAAATATCAGAATATGTCAATGCTCACAACGAAACGAGAATAATAGTGACGTCAACAAGTTTGTTACCAAAACTGATGGGAATTGTCGCTAGAAACTTCCAGCCTTCTTTAAATGATACTAAAAAATGTCATCGGATAAAACGTTCGCATGTTTGAATTATAATTCCTCCTTTGTTTCATGAAGTTATATTGAGTAAAGAATATCAGCAACTTTGATTATTTAAGCACCCATAAAAACCATTAGAAACATTTCAAAAAAACCAACAAAAAAGATCGAGTAGGCGAAGGATAACAATAACATAACAACAGGAATATCATTCTGAATCTCACAAAATATAAACGACGGCAAAGTCCACGACGGTGAAGAAATAAAAGATACTTTAGAGTCAAATCAATATAGACGCATTTGGGCAGGGATAGGAAAGACACCAAAAACTTTCTAAGCCGCAAATTTGCAAAGCTAGAGGTGATTGATATCGACAGTTCTATCTCATTTAGAAACTTCCTTGCCGATGCTGGCGCTACGTACAACGTAGCGTTCAAAAATGTCCACTGATGCGTCCACTTCAAATTAATCATCCATAAAAGAGAAACCAAGAAAAAAAAATAAGCCACGTGGCAGATTCTTCGTCATTTCAACTTCATTTCTCGAAAATCACAAGACGGAAACTTGTTTACAGTCCACAGTGCATCGAACTTTCATTGCAAAAAGAGCAGCGCTCATTGCTTCGATGAGTGTTCTTCAAACGTTTTGGAAGAAGACACTTTAAAGGACAACCACCCAATATATCGGGAACTAGAGGAAACAATGTTATTTACAAGGTCAACACAACTTGTCAGGTTGGGCACGTACGACGTTTCCAGAAACGAAAAATACGGTGGTTCGACCATACTTTTATCCTGTTCAATCCCTATCAGATGTATGGCAATAAAAAAAGATGCTAAGAAAATCAGGCATGCATTAACTACTAGGAACATCGAGTCAGTCAGAAAACGAACTAACAGCACATTTTCCTACAGGTATCCATCAGAATGCATTGGTTTAAAATTTATTTTCAAATACTTTCAAATTTCAGACTCAATAGTTTTTCTATGGAACGATTGCATTGCCTTACAAATTGTTCTCAATAAGGTTTCTACAACAATGAGGTTTAGCTCTTCATGTCTTTCTGCAATCATATCCAAGTACAGAGGAATTTCAGAAGCAATTGTAGTGATTTCGTGCTGGGACCTGGACACCACATCTAGAAAAAGACGGGACTTTGCACATGACATTCTTCTAATTTAATGGTGAAGGACTTTTCAAAACACTAATCCAAACTACAATAACGATGCGCCAAAAATCAAGCATACACAGTACAAGAGCTGAATTAAGTTGGGCTGCCTGAAAATATTGTCCGAATTATCAAAGAAAAAAGAAACAAACGGTGCAAGTATATTACAGGACTGATTTATCCCTGAAAATAATGAATTTGATGATTGTCGGAACCTCGAAGAAATCAAGGCGATAATCTGATGCTCGAAAATACAAATAATAAAGATTTGACTTTACTTTTTAAAGATTAAAAATTCCCTATCCTTTTTTGTCTTTTTTCAATAAATCAATAATGATGATTCTCCAGCCGAGAAGGCAAGGGGAAACAAAACTATAATCACATGTATCCCATCGATGTACTGTACAAGCGTTCAAACATACTCATGTCATCGCCATTGTAACAAAAATTAGTACGAAATATTCAGCGAAAATCCTATGGCATAACGAAAGAATGAATAGAGAATGAATAAATCATCATACTGCATATCAACGCATTTGTCATGGGCAGATTTAAACGGCGCCGTATAATTGATTGTGGAACGCTGTAGTGTGCAGCATTTCAGAAAGGACAAAATAACTAACCTTTGAAGTGCGTTACACAGCCGCGCCACATGTGATCACCACAGCACATATGACCTGTCTGTGAAGATTGAAAACAAACATTAAAAAAAAAGTCGAAGGAAGGCGTCCAGATCAAGCCAATAAATTAAGAGTCCTCCACCGGAATCTTTCTACAGAACAGCCCATTTCAGCTCAAAACATCTGGTATAAATACGCAATAACTATAATCCAACATAACGACGCCATAAAGAATCATTTGACACATTTCGACATATGGAAAAAAACTCTATGTGACTTTTCAAATCTTTCCTCTGAATCGTTTTTGAAAAAAAAAATGCCTTCTTACACTACATTCGTTCTTGCACAACTGTAAAAAACCGCCTACACAGTTCCACATAAGGAGAGGAATGAATTGGATTAGAAAAACTTCATTTTTAAGGACGTAAACATTACCGCTAAAAACCGTGTACGTTGAAAGGAGACTTCATCAACCTTCTCCTGGCCGTTACGTTATTTTCTGCATAGATGTTAGTAAATTACCGAGATTTATAGGCTTACTTGATAACTGAGAGGCGCTTTCAATCAATAACAAATCTGGTCAGAACGATATCCAGCATCAAATATCATGAAATGCTAAAAATATAGAAGGAAAAAAATAATAGCAACTTATTTGTTTCTAGCTTGTTCAAAAAAAAAAAAAAGAAATGTTAAATAACTAGCAAATAAATGTTTGAGCATTCGCACTAAGCTCAGCAAATTCAATCAAATAAAGATTACAGGATAGATTCAAACCTTTTTTGGGCTGGAAGTGTCTGTTTCATACTCGCTCAAGAGCTGTTCGTCAAATTATCAGTTCGCATCATTTCAAAAAAAAGCGTTACCATCAAAGATAACTCGACATGGTGTGAATTCATACGTACGTTGGTAGAAAACTGATAAAATCCCGGAAACCAGGCCAATGCACAAATCATTGCGAGACATCGATCAGAAACCGATAACGTACGAGACGGAATGAGATTAGTTATTTGTGGGAATAATAGTGGAATCTATGTCGTTATGCACAAATCACACGTTAAAAGACGGCAGTAAAGAGGACAAGATTTAAATCGGGCGGATTTCGTGTTGTTGCTCTGTGTTTTCGGCGAATTGAAGGTTAGAAAGCACACAATTAATGCAATCGGTTTTGTGAGGTAGGGCTGAGGGTTTCGCAATGCGGTTGGGTCCCGGCACGGAGTGGCGTGTGTGTCACGATTCCCCTGGTTGATTTCTACCTTACTTCAATTTCGTGGTGGAAATCGTCATATTTTAGTGATTGACTATCGTTGACTAGGTCATATCACTAGTTCCTGGCATGAACTATGCTATAGTGGCTCGTACTGATAGTACAGTACTAGCCGGATAGCGAATGAGGAAGACAGGAACAGTGTGACTGGTCAGTTAATTCCAGTGGCAACGTCGCGGTTCCGCAAATTGCTACAGCTTTGCGTATTGGGAGGAACAATACAAATTCATTTACTCTTATAAGAGTCACATAATAAGAAACGTGGTCGCAATCGATCGATTGGTGTCTGATATTGATTGATATTACAGACAGATGGTAAATTGAGTTAAAAGTCGATGAGCGTCGGTGCAGGAATACCGGGCCACGACGGTTTTTTTCCTCGAAAACTCATCTAGATTGGAATTAAAGTTAATCGTCTGGGAACCAGTTGATTAATACTGCTGACGTGATAATTGCAGACAGCAGTGAACCAAAGATCACAAGGACAAATAATGCTCACCCTGATTATGCGGCTAAAATCGCTGTCACCCGATAAACTAACAACAAAAACACTCATTGAAATATACACCGAGAAAACGAACGAAAACGCAAATATTATTCAGTAACGATTGACAATAACATAAAAATAGAGTGTGTTGTATAGACATCGGATATATTTCATATCGTGTTCTTCGATTTCCAGTTTTTCCAATCAAATTTCGAGAAGATTTCAAGGAGGAGAATATCGAATACGCTACTGTTGCACATGTAGGTATTGATATTCGCTTTCGAGTATTCGAATTAATTTGAGCAGTCGATGTTTACAAACTCTCGAACCGCTTGAACACTCAGATCGCGTGTTTGCTCGAATAACGATTTCTAGCACGTACTGACTACCCTTTGACGATGACTTGGAGGAATAGAAAAATCCAGAACAAAATAGCTAAGCATAACAAAACAGATCAGAAGTGCATAGGAGACCGAATGGTTTCCAGAAATTTATGCAAATCAATAAAGCAGGAACTGGCGTGGAAAAGTCACGTAGACCAGTTGTGCAGACGTGTCTGCGGCAAATATTTGAGCCCATTCGACTTTGATTCGAATAATCGATACTCCGAATAAATCGGCTATCGAGATTCCTAAGAAGTCGACATTTCTTGAAAAAAAAAAAAACGCCTGAGAAGACAAAAGTCTAAACGTTCAGATCCCGTATCCAATATATCAGTCTTCGGGAGGATAAATAGGACGGAAACAAAACCATTGGCGACTTTTTTTTCGTAATTTGTGTTATACAGCATTATTTGGTTGGTTTGCTGAAGCACTTCGCTGCGGGACCTAGCCATTTGTCGCTGAAACATTCCCAGTGCTAAAACGAGTCCGAACGTACCTCCGCTGCGTGGTACGTTTATTCGCGAACAATTTTTTTCTTGGATAGCAACATATCCAAACAAGGGACATTTTCCCGCTAGAGTACATTTATCCTACTGGAAAAATGCACATTAGATAGTTTTCGAACGAAAACAAGGGATAGAAATGAACTGATTCGCCGCAAAAATCCGTATAAAATGTTTCCCAACGAATATTTGGTACGTGCTAAAAATTAATTCCTACTCAATCGTAACGTTATTTGATCACTGCACAATGACTGGTGTACTTTACCGGCGTACAATCAAAAGTTCAAAACTGTCGTTCTTGTTGTTCACAATTACAAACTTTTGTTGTCACTGTTTTCCTTCGTTTAAATCTCCATTAGAGACGTCTTAGCAAATAGTAGAAAAAGCAAAAATCGAGTCAGTATATGAGTGCATTTGAGCCGCGAAGAAATCTGCACTACTGTTGCGGCGATCGATAACCATGATCGGTACTGCGCGTTCTCATATGCAGTTAGATATAAACAGGCGGAAAACGACCAATTACTATTAAACATCAGTAAAGTGCACACAAATATATAATAGGGTTGAGACGACACGAGGCATCGTCGAAAAAGATCAGCGCGAACTTCAGCGAAGAATGGTGTCAGCAAGGATCCCCCGTAGATTCTATCCGATACGCTCGCCCGCACCGCTTCGAGCGCTGCCGCTTACGCAACTGCACCGTGCTTCATGTCGTTTTGTCCCTGCTACATTGTAGCTGTCGCCAAACGTTACCGTAGTGGAACGGACAATATCGGCGAACAAAGCAGAGTATATCGTATCGCATGTAAAAAAAAGAGGGCAGAAAACTCATTCACTGCTAAATATCAGCGGAAAAACATCGAGGTAATAGTTCCATCTGTACAGTTATGGATACTAGTGTGCATCGTCATCATCACTGTACGAGCGGAACCACGAGGAAGAGATTTTTCAGTCGAACCGTTACGTGCTGCGTGCTGACTGGCGGTGGCGGGCCGCCGCCGGCGACGACGCTGACTCAGTGCCGGCGCCTACCACCGTTATACACCCTATACCACCGGCCGCCAGCTACGGTGACGCCCTACGTGATAACACGTTACGAAGAAGCCGGATCATGTTTTAGAGATGGTCGATTTCGACGATCTATGGTTTATTGCCTGGTGAAACAGTTCCAAACAGCAATTTTCTTCTGCCTACTTTTAAGTGTATGCCAAAGATAACATTGCTTTAAATCATTTTCTACAAAGGAAAAAATTCGACAAAAGGCATTCTTGACTTCAAACGGAAAATACGTTTTTTGACAAAAGCGAAAAATCTCTTCAAACAACTCAACCGCGTATAACTTTCCGCAATAGGAAGAGTAATCTCATATTCCTGCAATTTAGTTGAATCACATACTTAGACATCCAAATCAACCATTAAATTTTACTGGACGTGGATTGTTCAAAAATCCAGAAATTATTTAGAAACCATCACAGAAAAAACTATCGTTGTAAGTGCGATGAGCAAAGAAGCAAAGGACTCCACATATTGCGTGATTTGTTGTTGTGCAACTTTGCGTCGTTCGAATTGTACAGGTTTTACAGCCCCGCAGATTAGTCATCAGTATGACACTGAAGTAGTTCCCAAGATCTTCGCACACGTTGCAAACCTGTTTCTCACTCTCGATGACGCTTGAGGACGAAAATATGCCGCGCGTAGGTGGACGGCACAATTACGTGCCGCGGTAGATCAAAATTTCGAACGTTGTAAATGAAAGAGTTTCGCCATTTTACTACGAGTCACGGATTTTTAGGATGTTTTGACAAAGCGTAATGAATTTGAGGACTGGAGGTATGTAAGAAGAACTTGTTTACAAACAAAGAAAAAAGAAAAGAACGATTTCATCTTTCTAGGATAAAAGTAAGCTTTAAAGCAGAAGCAGGTATATAATTATCAGAACCTTTTCAAAGTTCAATCTTCATACAACTGTGTATGCCACCACATTGATCGTTTCGGGACCATTGTACGGGCAATAAATATGAGTGTTGGGTGGATTTATACGAGTAATCTCATTCTATTAACAATGATCAGATGACTAAACTGGAATGTGGTTTTTAATGGTGCGTATGCACCACGGTTGGGAACGAGTACGAGCAGCTGAGCTGGTAGAACTACCGTACTTTTTGTCTGTGAATATTCTTTGACGAACTGAGGAATTACCGTAGCTTAGGCTAGAAAAGACGGAAAGGTGAAAGGTGGGTCAACAAATCGGTAATGTCAGAATTTTCCGCCGAAAATCAACAAACAACGGGTGTATCTTCGTAAAGCAGCGTTCATTATTATGGAAATGTCATTCGAAAGCGCTCTAAGAATTCTCCCTGATTACTTCTCTCTGATGAACTGAAGAATGAGTAAAAAAAGCAGAGTATATTTTAAAAAAAAGTAACACATGAATATCCGCCATCACACATTCTTCAAGGAAATCCAAAAAAAAAACGATGAAAATGAAGAATGTGGCTGTTTGTTAAGTAGATAATAAACAATAAGGCGTACAAAAATAGAGAGTGAACTCTTTTTGACCACATCAAAAGCATTCTAAGTTACTTTTACTTCGCTAATAATGAGCGTCTAACGAAATTTTGCACAAAAATGAACAATAGGAATTTTCACGCGGCAAATTTACGAAGAAACAACGGCGCAGAAAGTATGATAATCTCCAACGCATTGCTAATCGAATCAGCAACCGGTTAATTCAAAAAAGACCAATGATTACAGGATGCATATGGGAAGCAACCATTGAATCCAAAGTATTGGTCCCATTCCAATGAGAGAATAAAATGAGGCAAGGTTGCACAAATCAATCGATAGAACACTTATCGACCTATGAAAAGCGGTGGAAACGAAACGGCTCTGATGTGTGGCGGGAAAACAGGATGCCGAGCAGACAAGAGAGGTTCGCGCTCCTCAAGTGATGCCCGACCACGCCCCACGTCCGCAACGACGAGTGCAGTGACCAAAGTTCGCTCAACGACCGAAAAACGTCGTGGAGGCCGAAAAAAGATCAGCGATTGCCGCCGCGGGCACGGCGGCGGCCGCTGCCTTCGTCGGGGCGAGTGCACGCGACGTCCGCGTACGTATGCAATTAGGCTCCGTCGCCGGAATCGCTATGCACTCCATTCACAGACTCAGCGAATCATATTAATTTCTGATCTCCGCTTCATGTGGTGTCGCACGAGGGGGTGGGCGCGTGATTGAACGTTTTGATCTGTAGTCGGACTCATTTGCAATGAGATTTCTGCGATCTGACGTCGGGATAGGGCATCTAATAAAGGAATCATATTAGAGACTATGACACAGCAGCTTTATTGCGTTTACTGTCAGAAATAGAAACTCAGCTCATACTTTATGCTGCTGTGTTCAGATCCGCATCGAAATTCATTCATGGATAACTACTAGCGTTTATCTGGACGAGTTAACGTGCCCACGATGTTGCAAGGTTTAGTTTGAAAGAAACTGTGAACAAATGATTTCAGAAAGTCCATGGCACTGTGGAATTCTCTACGACGAACAAGAATGAAATGTGATAAATGCTGGATTACAAAATTAATCTAGACATTTCCAAAATATTTGAATGTTTCCAGAATTAAGTAACGAAGGAGTAGAATTCAGAACAAAAAAACAAAGAAGAAAATAACTAATAATAAACTTGGCTGTATTATCTACAAGATGTCGCTCCAATGTGTTTTACTGCATTTCGTAATCGTTCAGGATTTGGAACGTGTGTTGGCCCATACAATGACTTGCGGGGGCCAGCCGATGATCAAGTCAGTGTTTTCATCCTCCCAGACAAGTCTGCTACCAATTTATCCTGGAGTGACCTGGAGCGATTAAGGGCTTTTTGGGCACTAGGGTGGTATCGAACCGTCGACCGTGCGGCCACAGCGGACCTCTAACCAACTGCGCCACACCCACCCAACCGTATTACCTACGGTAGACAATATGGAACTGGCAGGTGATAGCACAAGCATGACCAAATCACAACATCCTTCCTGCAGTTCTATGCATAGCCTCATTCTCCGATATTTTAAATAGAACGTCTTTAATAAAGAGCTAGAAAGCCTGGCCTATAAGGTATTTTTTCCATCCAGACAGACATTGGTTTACATTCACGTGATGGGGATTTCTTAGCAAGAACGCAAAATAGATCAGACATCACTGATCTTACTCCAGTACTAGGCATACAATCCTTCTTATTATCTGTCCTGAGTATTAAATGTCAAGTATTCCTCGTAAGCATTATCGGTCAATGTGATTAGAATCGAGTGCTTTCCTCTGAAACAGCAAAAGAAAAAAAAAGATTTCCCAATATGATTATCCAGAAATAGCTTTCCCGAACGGACACGACGTGGAAGAAAAAAAAAAGAGTTAAAAGAGAAAAACACACGTTAAGGAGGGTTCTCGCCCAGATCCATAAAAAGATGTTGTTGTCATTGAAATAGGTCCCATATCGAAAAAAAAGCGAGTGCATTATTTGAAGTACATTCGAAATGATGCGGCATGAATCATCGAAGGTTGAGAAATCATGTGGTGAGCAATTTTCTCGAGAAAATGTCTTGGAACCCACTGTGGTATGCAAATAAAAAAGAAAATTATTCGGAAAATCTTGTTGTCCAAGAAAAGTCAAGTATAACACATTCAGAAGGACAAAGAAAGCAACGAATATTTTGACGACAATTTTTTTCCTTACCCAGTTTGAGATGGAACAATATAACCGAAAGTGATGACAATTTTTTTAAACCCAAATTTTAGAATTTTGTTCATTACCTAGTCTCTTGAACGTTAACATAGCAATAGAAATTTAGTCTGTAGTCGCGGAACATGGGACCTACTAAACAAATAATCCTTTCTCAATCTCATTCTATCGTTTTCCTTTGTCGTAGCGAACGAATAGGAACGAATTTCACTATATGGTGGCAGAGGACCAATTCTCGCTCGGCTACAAAATGACGTAGGTGTTGTCTTTACAGCAAGGATAGCGTTTACCTTTTAAACTTGAAGAATTCTTTTAAAAACTTGAAACATGAAAAAACCTACAACATGGAAAATCCTAGAAAATTTGGTTGGTGTTGGTCTGCATCAAAGAAGATGCCATCATATCCTCTGGATTCCACACGTGTGGAGCTCGTCAAGAAAAATGGCCGTTCTTAGGCTTTACATAAATTCTGGTGCTGCTTTAGTATGCAGTCATATCTTCCTAAGCGGCTAATCGTTCTGCAAAACTCGTTCTCGTCGAATATTCTCTGATCGAACGGACGAGAACCCAATAAAACAAGGGTTGTTGGGAATTTCCGACACACAGCAAAGTTATGACGGTCGTTATCGAAATTATCATACTGTGTTATTCCTGCCTGGACGCATTCAATCGACTTTTTTTTTAGTCTCTTCTGATCGTATATCCTATTGTGCAAGTGAGCCTCATTTTCCCAGCGAACATCACGGAATGTTCACGAAAAAACCCTGGGAGACGTTCTTGTTCACAAGCATTACTGCGCGAAAATTGCACTTGTAGCGCATATTAAAGGATTCCATTCCACAGTATGCTGGGAACTGTTTTGCGAGAATGTGAACAAATAACGAAGAAAATTGTTAATATTTCTGCGTCGATCTGGGAAACGGCTGCTCCTGTATTCTATCGACATTAAAAATGAATTTTCACGAGATTCTACAGGATTAGTAGTGCCTTAGGCGGCGCGTTGACTGGTGATACGTAGCCACAACACGACTGATTCGCGCTGACCTATCAGTTGGCTTAGAATCACGGTGAATAATATGCGGTAAGTTCCCTTGGTTGTCTAATCATACACGTACATATACGTCGCGGTCACGGTCACGGTATGCGGTCACGTATTACGGTAAATGTTCATGTTCATATAACTACGGAGTGCGGAACACGTTGCAGGATTTTTTCATTTCACAAGAAGATGTAAAGTATATCAATTTCTGTCGATTACACCTAGAAGAAAGATGATTTGTTTTTGTGGTAGATGTACGGTAGCAAAGGGTTCTGAATTGCATTCAAATTCAAATTTCAAATTTGAACTGGAACAAATCCATGAAGAAGTGGAATTATCGCATTACTTATCTGTAGATATGGATCAGAAAAAAAGAAGGAAAAGCTTAGCTAGATATTTTTGCTCGCATCACTCATTGACGGACATTTCGTTGAGGAAATGTCTAATCGTAAGTTGACTTTACATTACAATTGCGGAGAGCTTCAAAGAAAAAATTGACCGACACAATAAAAACGTTATTGATGTCCTTTTCGAACAAATTACACCTTTCGTTCAGATGTTGGCTCAAAATGAGAACTTTGTTTTGCATCATAAGAACGTACGTACATTTGCACTTTTGCACAAACAAATTGTTTGAAATGTGAAAAGTGCCATTGCACAGCATTGCACGAGTTATTGGATGATTAATAGAACTCGGGAATAAGTCTTGTCAAATGAAATGTTCTCGATCATTCACTAATTCGTCTGTTTCATCCCAATCTCCGTTTTGAGAAGTCGTCGTAGTGGCAGTTGAAAGTCGAAGCGAAGGGTTTTCTTTACAACTTTCAGTTTTGTCGGATAAATCAAAAGCAGGACAGTAATGAAAAAGAATGAAGAATGGCCGGGGAAATAAGAGCAAAATGGCGGCCGGCATCGTACTAAGAGTGCATCCGCCCGACATTGATCGGTGTCGGGCTGTGGTGGAGAGGCTGAAAGCCAGAAATCAAAGAAGAAAACCACTGACTCAGCGAAGATTATGGATCCTGGCGGATATGAAAAACGAGCATAAGCTAGGCTAATTATTTAAGGATTTAAGCTGGAGCTCAACCAACACCGCCATAGTGGATAGATTGTCTTTGTGGTGAATAATAGATTCTTGAGTAGATTCCTAGGCTTTTCCGGTGTCTAACTTCAACTACTGCCCGCCTACGTGCCATAGCTGATTCCATGGCAAAACTGGTTTCACTTGGAATATCCATTAAGCGATCCACTATCCTTGCATGGAACGAAAGAAAAACAATAACCGGAAACGCGTGAAATTCTTCGAAAAGTCATAAATCTCGATAGGACGAGGTCGATGACGTCACTGAAAAAGTGGTCGAAGATGAGTTATGCGAAAGATGGCGAGTTCTTCGAAACAGGAAACCTCACCAGAGGTACTCTTCACTGAGTACTTGGTCCGTCTAGTTCCATTTCTAAAGAAGGAAAGAGAGTGAAATCATGTAGATTATTCAATTTCAGTTAAATCTTCTGCGAAACGGAATGGAAGAAAAAAATACAAAAAGTGAACTTTTAACTAGAATTAAATTTTTCGATGAAGAATTATTATACGAACGAATAGACAAATCAATCTTCTAAAAAAGAAGAAAAGTGGACATGTAGGTATGTTTCCTCAGCCCGTTAAGAACATGAATCACAATCTTTTTTTTTAAAGAATAAGCCTGAGGAAAACATGGATGTGCTCCCATAAAGAAAAAAGACCGCGATTGGCCGGAGAAGTCAGGGAGGTTGGAAGTACTAAAAGTTACGATCTGCAGACAAAATTTGATTGTTGGTGATAGCCAGAAAGCTACAATACTAACCCTTATCTTCAGAGAGTACTAAAACTTTCAGAGAAATTGAAGAGTAGTGAAATTAACATTGAGAAAAAAAAATGGCTGAATGTCCTTCAAATGTCGATATCTCTCCTTCTAATCAAGTTCTGTTAGGTATCTGCAAAACCTGTAATAGTTGAAGCTGCACGCAGCCTCGTACATACGTATATTAGCGACTCTAGGGTATAAATCATTCTCAGTGATGGCTTTCCGATCGAACATTCTCATTATGTTCGGGACCTGCTGGTAAAATGTTTCGGACCGGACTAAGGTAAGAGCCATCTAAGGCAATATTGGAGTGATAAGGAAATATTCAAATCGTTCTATTTTTTAACACAATTCCAAAAAAATAAATAAATAAAACCATCCCCTTCTGCATTAGCAACTTAAACTCCACATAACCCCTTAATTACCACTATTTTATTTTCTTATTATCTTTCTAAACGAAGTTTGGGCTATTCTTTAAGAAATTTCGAAAGAAAAAGAACAAGAAGAGTGTAACTCGTAAGAAAAAAATACGTGAAATCATAGATACCTCTCCTACTGTGGTTAATCTGACCGGAGAACTGCTTCAGATACTTTGTGTAAGGAATTTTAAGCTTTTCCAGTGACATAGTAGGATATCAGAAAATATGTGTGGAAAAAAGTACTGTAGTTGGAATATTACGCAACGAGTTTCGCATACTAACGAAATAGAAAAAAAATTACTGTTCTATACACAAAAAAATAGAACAATTCTGGAGGACTGGAAGGTCAGAAGCATCATTTGTTTTAAAGGCATCACTCCACGAATCTGAAATGGTACGAATTTCAAGTGAAGTATTCGTATACGGGATCGTAGATTATGGAGAGAAGAGTGATTCCTTCGATTTTTTCCTAATTGCCGTAAAAAACGGCCCGGACGATACGGCTTCGAGCGATCCGGCGTGCTATTTTCTACAATGAATTCGGTTGGAGTGCGCCAGCTTTGTGCACACGCCGCATCTTCCGCACCGTTTTTTACGGCAATTAGGAAGAAATGGACGGAATCACCCCCTCTCCATAATCTACTATAAGAATACTCCACTTGGAATCCGTACCAGCTCAGATTCGTGGGGTGATGCCTTTAATGAAAACTGATGTGTCATCAGTATAAGCAATTTGATGGTATTTAACGATTTATTTGACGACTGCGCGACTAACTGATGACCAAGCACCGATGAGCCACTCACTTTCAACGGTTATTTTTCTAATTTTTTAGAGGAGCTTTTTATACTCAGTCGGTTTATTATTACTACTATTTCCTTGTTCAAATATAGCTCCACAAAAGTCTACTGGTTTCGGTTTATGCTAAAAAGCGCGCTGTCGTCAATCGGTTAAAAATATCTGATTTAACGAGCGAGAAAAATTGTCTGCATTTTCGTGCTTGGAATCATCGTACAACGTTTTCGGGACATAATTAGCTCTATAATAGGTATAAAAAACAAAGGAATTCATATAGTACATACATTTATACTAGTATAATTCTGCAGATGTGCAAATGCTGACAGAACGTACGAGGAAGAGAGATGGAAAGAATATTTTCAAACAAATTAGATATTAGATCTCAGAAGCTTCACTGCTGCAGATATCAGGAATGATCGAAATGTTCGGAATAACCAGAAATTTAAATGTAGCCTATGAAAAATACAAATAAATTTAAAAAAAAACTAACTGAACGTCTTAAACGCTAAAAATTAATGTTAAACCTGCAAATAACCTCCATGACACTTTGATGTACGTTGCATAACTCCACTAGAGCAGAGTTCTAGTTGTCATCACTAGCCAAGCATGTACACCTTTAGGAGCAGCAAGTAGCTCTGCTCAAAACAATCGTGTAGGGCAGTTGATGGCTGTTGGTTGGTCGGCTGCTTCGCCCAAATACGCCAAAATACTGAGAATCCATGGGGACACTGAAATAGGATAAGAAGTGTCAGCATAATAGTTGCGCATGATGAATAGCTGTCGAAAAAATTGTCGGATAAGGATATTCAGATTACAACGAGGTAAGGAGAATGAGTGACATGTTTATTTCAATGAAAACGAAGTTTAAAAAAAAAGAGAATGGAAAAGAAGCTGACAATAAAGTGCAGAGTGTACCGATCAGTGCTTATAAAAAGTTTTAAGGAAGTTACACATTGATAAAGACATAGTTTCTAACAAGAAATAGTAACAGTACCGAAGCATTGGCGTTACTTGAAAAAAAATTGTTGTTGTTAAAAATTGAAAAAAAGCTATGGGGCTCGGAGACCGATAAGCACCATGTTGTGTGTTGCATTTTGAAAAAAAACTGTTGATCCCATTTGTTTTTTTTTCCAAGTGCTTTTATCACAACTACAATTTATTAGCTTTTTACCTTTCGGTTTTGTACTCGCTAATAGACTATTGATTAAGCAAATAAAAATTCAAATACAATAGAAGAAAGGCACGATCGAATAAAGAAGTGTAAGAAACATATCTCGGGAACAAAATGCGGAAACCAATTGCTCCTGAAATCCTTCAGAGAACTGCAAAAAAGGCAGGAAGGAACGATAGAACAGCAGAAAAGTCACGTTTGGGGTATAATTAAAAGATTAGCACAACCCTACTGCTGGGTTTTGTTATGAGAAGCTGAGCTACCTGATACTAATACTCTTATCTCATAAGTTTGCAGCTTTTCTCCTATGAATGGTTACCTTAACGTAACAAACCATCAATTGCAACAACAACAAAATACAGATCAAGTGACCAAGCACATCCCCCCAGAAGCTCCATCACATATTTGTTATCCAGATGAATGAGACGAAAAACCCGTTAGCGAGGAGGTGTTCATGTTTGTTTCACCCCCCTAATTGGGCTGTGGAGGGAAGTGATGTTGATCTTAGATGCCTTGCGCTATACATTTGTGACGGGAGGATGTTTTCAGCATGTTTAGAATTCTGATTAATTCTATTAATTAGTAGAATAATTCTTAAGGAAAGATTTGAAAGGGATTCTTCCAATCCTGCAAGTTCTGCATCAATTAGAAATTAAAGAGATATCCAAAAAAAAATCGGCCAGTTCATCGTTCTATCTCTCCTCGCATCGTATCATTGTTTTATGGCGAATAAACTTGTCTAATATCACACATGCAGCGACTTAACGAATCCAGAAATAGGCTGCTGAAGTGAGGACATCACTAGTTCTAATTTGTTGGGCACTTCTCCGAAAGAAAGCAACTTTCAAAGCAATTTTTGGTGATTAAACCCGTGATTAGCCTTAGTAAATATCTAAGTTGGATCAAATAAGGAATGAAAACACTATCCACAAAATGCAGTTGGATAGAGTTTTCCTCTGAGTCATTATGGAAAACGGGGTAAATTGAAAAAAAAAAATTGGAAAGGAGCGAAGGCGGTATGAAAAGGGGAAAAGAGCCACCATAAAATGCTATCAACACGTAAGAAAGGTAAATAGGTGCTAATCCAGAAGTTTCCAGATATGTTTGGAGGTCGCAGTGAAGGTCACACCACATGCATATGAGTGGTCAGAGTCTTGTGAGGGGAACACAGACAGACGATGTTACTTATTTCAACACTTGCACTTGTAATTCGATAATTACATTACATTAATTAATTTAATGTAATTCCTACAATATCTTCATATTCATTCATTTCACTCGCTCTTTTTTTATATCATATCCCACAAATCATCTTCAAATCCCACAAACTGCGGCTGAAAGAACAAGGAAGAACAATATGACAACAAAACAACGCAGATCCAAAATATCAAAAAAAAAAGAGAGATTTATTTGAAAAACGATTTGAAGCATTATTTTATTAACATACTTTATATGGGAGTTTAGACATATTTTATATCTAACATATATTTTGTACGGGATCGCATATACGAATCTAATTGCTACCAATCCAGACGGCCTTGCTCGTAGGAAATTCTCGGGCATTTTGATACATGCTCAAGGCACCTACGAATTATAGAACTTGAGCGGCTATAAGGCGGTAGTTGTCCAGATATTGCAAAAAGGTGCTGTTGTCCAGCAAACCGCCAAACTCCAGCCAAAGTAAGTCAAAGTACCTAGAGAAAGGACGGAAAGCTTGTTAGAAACTCTTCGTTTCGCTGAAATGCCGAACACTTTCGGTTCGTAGCCGGTCGGGTTACTTAGTGTCCACAGGCAGTTCATACTAGGCGCCAAGTCTCGCAGAATGTGGAACAGTGACCGAATGAATGAATTCTGTGCGAGCTCTTTCTGCAGATCGAAAAGAATTTCGCAGAGCAGTTTTCAAGGACGACGTGGTTCGGTGAAAATGCGAGTAACTGCATCAGGTGATAACACAAGCACGTCGATCAAGTCAAAGTAAATGAAAACGTATTTTGTATAGCAGTTATTTCGTAGTGGAAGTAATCACGTGAGTAATAAAACCATCAAAGACGACAAAAAAATCACCTGGCCGCTGGTCCACGTTGTACTTCACAATTCATTACAACATGAAAAAAACAGAAATAGGTGAATCGGTAAAAACAACTATTTCTAGAGCGATCCAAAAGGAAAAAAAAAGTGGCGAGATAAAATAAACTAAAAGAGAACTTCTACTCTACTCTCTTTGTTCTTCTACTTAATTTTCTTCTCATACACTACATAGAAACTGATTTCTATGTCCGTTTTTTTCGTTGAATGGAGGACGGGACGAACAGCGACACAAAATAAAAATGAAAGAACATCAACTATCATACAGTTCCAGTTTCCTCTCCAGAGATGGTTGAATATGAAAAAAAAGAAAATTGTTCAAAAAGTGAGTATTTTTGTGAATAGAAGTTCACGGAAAAAAAAGAGGAGAGAGAGACGAGTGTCTCAAATGAGTGCCACACTGCGATATTGGGAGCTTTTTTGTATGACATATCACCATGGCATGGATAGTCAGGAAAACAAAAAAAAAATACACGTACTGACACTACAACTACCGAACACGCGACGAAAACACCGTTAATCTTCATCCATGCTCAGGGATATGTCTTGTCTTTACGAAATCAGACTAAGAAATGTAGGCACTTCTCAGAGGATGGAGATGAACCTCACGCTTCACCTCCTTTCTATCGCATTCGCGACAGTCAGTCCTAATTCGATGAAAATCTCAGCATTCTGAGAAAAAAAAACCTTCCAGATCATATAAGACATAGGACTACAGGTATTTTGTAGGGCGCAGAAATGCTTTGTTCCCAACAGGAAAGGTTCCAGTCTAAACTTCTAATGGAACTATTAGTCCAGATTTCGACGAGATACCAGTAATACGTTGTTGTCTGATCCCGTTGACCCGATTCCCGTACAAGTTCAAGGTAAATCTGTAAAGATCTGGAAAAAGTAGGTGAACATGAAGCAAACCGGGTACACTGCATACTGTCACACTGCATAACTTAATCACAACCACATCGCCCCGCCCTCATTCCTGGCTGCTTAAAATCCATCAAAAATCGTGCAAAAACGAAAGTGGAGTGGAGAAACGAAAATATTTTTGTTCTCCCCCTACTAAAACTTCCTCCTAACAGAGCGGATGAGGCGAAAAATAGGGCTGCTATGAGGCAAAAACATTGTGAATTTGCCGCACATGCACACATACACACAACCCAGCCGGCTGGCTGGCTGTCGTTGGACAAGATCGTGTCGGGCACGACGAAAACAAGCCCACGGACGGACGGAGGCGAACGGGGGGCGATTCGAAAACAGAGCGTGTTTTTTCCAGTATCTAAGCTGATCGATGTTGTATAGTACGAACGTCCACATACACAAATCGCACCGCTTCACTACTATACTACGGTAGGTGTCCCTGTGAGTTTTTTTGTTGGAACATCCAAACCAAGAAATTTTGGAGGAGATCAAAGATTGTACGAGGTTCACCAGCCTGTGCTCAAAGCGTCACTCCGTCATGGAATCACGACTAATATAAGAGGAAACGGTGGTTTGTTTAAGAGGAAATACAAATACGAATTTTCACGGATGCAACACTGCCCCCGATGCATTGCATCCGTGAAAAATCTCTTCTCTCCAGGTCACTGTAGATAAGAATCATCTACTTGATAGGATTGTTCAGAAAGCACAGGAACATTATCATATATTTCCTACATTTGCTGCATTCGTGTACGTAATGGCCTAGAGAAGGCGAATTGCAAGTTACTGTTTCATGCAGGGAAGTACCGCAGCACATTATTTCACGGAAGTGCTCGTGGACGTTAGCGACTGTGATGAATAGTAGGACTCGATAGAGTGAGTGAAATTCAGACAGCTGGATTCAAGGCACGACAGAAAGGCGAAAGTAATAGGCCAGGAAAATTCCAAGGATGCTTGCACAGACTGTGGTCATGATTATCTGCATTTACTCGGTTATTTGAAGTCTATTATTTCCTGATCCACAATACAAATTCAGCAATCAAAGCATTTTAGAGAGATTATCACAAAGAGTGACCAATTCTATGCTACTGCGGAACTCCCGCACATTCTCTACAGCTAGCTCTATAGCGGTATGAGGACTTGCAGCAACAGATGCGCTACGTCCATGTAACGAGAATCACTTCGATCACCCCGCAGAAATTGAGCATCGCTGACTGTAGAACTTAAAAATCCAGCCTACAATCCAAAATTATTCTTTAGATAAAATTTCGCTTCATTGCTTTTTGCCTTTTTAAAATAATTTTGCTGATCCTACAAGAAGAAAAGAATGTAAGGATTTCCAAGCGAACAAAAGTTGTGAAGAAAAGACATATCAGCTTATTCATCAAGTTTATTTGAAAAAAAAAATTACTCGATGTTATTTCTATGATTATTACTCAGAAAAATCAGGTTACGGTTACTGGCGGTAAAGTGCATTCTTAGGCAGTGAAGAGAAAATGATAATTGGCTGTCTGTGGGCAGAATCGTCACAGTGCCTGGCACTAATGAAAGGTTTGCGCTGGGCGATGATAAGGCTCCAGGGACCCCTCCATAGTTGTAATATTGTTACATTATTTTTAGAAGGATGACATTATCCTAACTGTGCACCTTCTTGCACCGCCTGCACCGTTAGAATAATGTCATTTTTCTCGTGAAACACCCTCGAAGAAACGTTCAATCATAAAGAGAAGAAATTTTTCGTTATAACAACAGAAACATTAAAAAAATTATTTTGAAGGTGAGCACATTATTTTTTCATCCAGTGGTTATAGCCATGCTACGCTGATATCATCATTTGGCGAAGTCGTTAGGACGATATTTTAAAAATAGCTTATTCTTAGGTGATGTAATGTTAGCGGTACTCATTTTCTCATGATGTGCCAAAAAAAAGAAGATCTGAAACAAATAAATCCTTTTTTTTAGTCTAGTAAAAATGTCACAAATGCCACAAAATAACGCGACAATTCCCTGGAATTTGAACCGAGATTGACACGATCAAATGCTAGCCCCACCCATTTGTTATTTTCGGTGACTTTGACACAACGCTTCAATGGCTTCAACAACAGGACGGGACGATACTCGGAAAGAATTACGGTAATAATAAATTTGTAAACAGTCACTCACTCTATTTGTAGTTAACATGTTTTTCAGCACATTGATCTACGATATATGGGTTGTTGCTGTTTTGACACCTCGTTCAACGCATAGACACAGACACATTGGCTGCGTTTAGCGATTTTCGGGCGTACATACACGTAGATGCTATCTGAATTACCGTAGATAATAGATCAATAATGTACAGCGGAAAGAAATGATTTTATGAAAACGTTGAACATTTTTGGAGTTGGTTTTTAACGGTTGCGAGCTAATAAAGATATTCTGGAGGTATTAGATGCTCCAAAATGAGAGGTCCAACCGATGATTTCATATGCCGAATAGTTCGTCTGCGACAAAACTCTTCCGGATCCCCTCTTTCCAGCAGCAGATGTAGAGAACAATCTATAAACTGTGGGAATGACAATTTCTGAGACAGATTCTCGGACTCGGACCTGAACTTATTCCTTATATAGACTCCAAAAATCTAGCTCCTAACTCCAAAAATGTTCAATAGCTTAAGAACTCAGATGTGAACGAGACGTTCGATCGCAGCCGAGTAGCTAGGGCCTGTGGCTCGGTGAAACTACGGAGAAGGCATCGAAAAGCATCCAAAAATCCTCTCATTTTTCACAGATGGTAGGAAATTAGTCACTTCTTTTTAAAAAATGGTTCACCTCCACTCGGCAATGCTTCCTACATCAAAAAGCAGCTACAACAAAACCTTTCATTTCATTTTCAGACTGATTTCAGACGATTTCCAACAATTTTTACCTAAATTTGGAAGCCGATAGGGCACTGCGTCAGAGGATGTGATTCTGTGACCAGAATCTCTAACCGGTAAATTGTAAACTATTAGAGAACGTAAAAAAGACAATAAAAAACTTCTATATAGTTTACAAAAATGCAAAAAAAACCTCATACAGAAAATGTTAGAAGCACAAGAATTCCTTCGGCTTTTTTTTTCTTTCCGATTAGCACTAATTGAAGGAATTCTTAAGGATCTGACATAATTTCTGCATTAGGGTTTTGTGCAGAAACAAGCTATCTAAGAGTTTTATTATTGTCTTTTAGTGTTTTCTAATGTTTTAAAATTTTCCGAGAACAGCTGCCACAGAATCACGGGATGAATGGGACCACCACAGCAGTACGGAAACTCATTGCTTCGCAACCAAGCGCCAATACCACTCAATATTCGAGAACCATTGCAATTAGCAGGCGTTTTGATGTGCAGGAAAAACCGCATAAAGGACAGCCTACGGAAAGTTAGGAGTACTTTTTTGTAGCCTTTAATTAGGGGGTCAGAATTCCAGTCCATGATTCGTGATACCCTCGCAAATGCAGAAGGGGGCAACAGAATCAATTCGCATATTTTCCATGTATCTTAGAGCAACTAGGAAAAACTTTGCGAAAACGTAATGTGCCTTGGCCGCAGAACATGCCCCATCATATTTTCTCGTCTAATCTTTTACATCCTAAATACCGTGCAAAACAAAAACGTTGTTTACCATGCAAGGAATTTAGATGGCGTAAATACGTCGGCAAGAAAAACATGCGGCGGAAATTAGTCGACGTCAAGTCCTGGGATTCACGGCTTTGAACAGCTTACAGTACTTCTCGAGGGGATCGTTAAACTCGATGATTAAGGCACTGTCACTTATCATAATATAACTAGACGCCTTTTTTTCTCGTAACGAATTAAGTAGAACGGATAAGTCGAGCCGCTTGATCCGATTAAAAAAGGCTTTCCGAGATTTGTTTATCAGCATGAGCTCCGGTCGTCTCTTTAGTGAAGGGGTGAAAGATTAGTTAGGGTCAGACTCGAGTTTAGAACGCTTCGAGAAATCTGTATAGAACTTTCGGCTTCCGGCTTTCGGCAAAACATGTGAGGGTAGTGGGTTACTGTACTGGTCTTGAAAAAGATATCAGTCCATTTCACATTCGAAGCAGTTGAGGTGATCTCTACTTTCATTCTCAAAGGTAGAGAACCAAAACGGAGAACTCTTGTGGATTAAATGAATTAAAAACCTTACTGTTGGCCTAGGAGGGAGACGGCTCTGTGACCGTCTTCTTGGTACCTGCGTTCTTTCTGCTTCGATCTGTGCTTCCGAAACCTTGACGAACTGAAGGAGGAGACAAAAGAACCATGGAACTGCTAATCGAAATTGGTTGTTCCTGAAATCGCACTTTACCCAAGTGAAAAATGGGATTCAAAGTTCTCCCCTATATCGACGATGCAAGTTCGGAGACGCTACTTCTCCGTCTGACGAAGTGAAATCGGGTGCTTTCAGATATATGAAGGGTTTCAATGATAGTCCATAAATGAGAAATATGGCTTTCTTTGTATTCCTCGCCTCGAAACTTCCGCATACGTCAAGGACGAATGGAATTGACTGACGTCCGCTCGAACAAATCGAGGACATGCAGATGGACAACTGATTAAAGATGATTGCAGTCCGGAATATTGTGACATCTATAATCCAGAAGAATAGCCATCAACGAAGAAGGAATTTAAAAGGATTGTTTTAATGTGCCTTGTTGCTCATCAAATTGCTGCAGTAAAAGTAAGAATTACTATTGTATATCCAATAAATACATATAATCTAATTGAAAAAACCAGTTCTCCCACTAGGTAAAAGATCTTTTTTGAAGAAGGTGGTAAGAGAGTTGTTATGGTCGAGCCCAGTTCTTTTTTCCCTAGCTGTTTTTTTAAAAACAAAACGCCATCATTGAATCAGAATTTTCGAACTTTTTGAAAGAAATGTGGAAATCACAGTTATCTTCAAGACCTCTCAGCATCCAAGGTTATCAGAGAGAGAATGAGGTGGAGCGCCAAAAAAGTGCATTGTCTCCTGGAGAATGTGTTAGGTATCTTTTTAAAAAAAATTGAAAGGATGAAAGTGTACTTTTGCGAGACGTTGATCAATCTCTTTGTGATGCGCCAATGCATTCCACTTCATTTCCGGATCGTAAGCGTCACGGGCACGTATGTCTCCGATAAAATGACTTGTTGAAGCCAACCTATGAATTATGTCAGTGTCCATATCGTCGTCATGTACGAGGGGAGGGGGGAACTCAAGAGGTACTCGAGGTACCCGAGCTAACTGGGTGCAGCCGACAAGATAGGATAGAGCAAGTTAAAGGCATCACCCCACGAATCTGAGGTGGTACGGATTTCAGGTGGAGTATTCTTATACGGTATAGAAGATTATTGAGAGGTGGGGGGTTGCTGTAAAAAACGGCCTGGAAGATGCGGCACGTGCACAATGCTGGCGCGCTCCAATCGAACTCGTTGTAGAAAATAGCGCCCCGGAACGCCCGAAGTCACATCCTCCGGGCCGTTTTTTTTGCGGCAATTAAGAGGAAATAGGCGGAATCACCCCTCTCTCCATAATCTACGATCCCGTTTACGAATACTCCACTTGAAATTCGTACCACCTCAGATTCGTAGAGTGATGCCTTTAAGGGAACTTAACACAAGCCAAGTGAAATATCTCAACGTTTTCTCATATAAATACATACAAGCATATAAATACCTCAAAACACATGCGAAGGAGGCACCGAATCCGCCAACGGAAAGTTAACGACGCAATGGCGGATTTCACAGAAGAGTTGGAATCTAGTATTTATTTCACCACAACCACAATCGCTATCAAGCGTTAAATGTCTCGCATTGTTAGGGAAAAGACTATATAAGAAGTATATTTACAGTATATGTATGTGATATATTTCTTTTTTGTCGTAAGAGTTAAAGTTTGGCTTCAAACTATTCTCTAGTCACTCATTTCATTGAATTTTAGAGTTCCTAAATCGCTACTCAAGCTTAGTGTCATAATTTGTCTTAGCTAACTTAACTTTAACTCTTCTTGTCCTGTCTTGCCAGCTGCACCACAGTAGCTCGGGTATATCCTGATGCGCACCCGTTTCACCTTCTCGCCATTGCAGTACCCACCGTAGTGAATAAGAAATATTTTACAAAATTCCCGATGACAAATAATGACTCAGATCAGGGCCCTCCTCACCAGACAGAATGCACTCATTCCACCTTCGCCTTCAGTTATTGAAAGCACTATTGAAAGTCCCGTCTTTTCGAACCTTTCTGTCATTTCCTGCTTGATCGACGTTGCATCTTTCAAGTGCCGCCATTTCAACATCTGGATATGAGGTTTCAGCTGTCTTCGTAAAAGAAATCTTAGAAAAAAAAACACAAACAGGCGACATCACTGAAAGAATGTAGTATAGTATGGTTAAAACGACATGAAGCACGGCGCAGTTGCGTAAGCGGCTGCGGTCGAAGCGATGCAGTGGAGCGTAGCGGTCAGGATCGAGTGGGGACCCGGGGCGAATGAGCGATGAAGTGCTAGAATCGCTGCAGTTCGGAATGGAATGATTCCAACCGCAATTTTCACCGCGTCGCATGAAGCGCAGCCACTTATCCAACTGGTTCGTGTTTCATGTTGTTTTGACCCGACTATAACTTCACAGATAGGAAATATTCCTTCAGACTGTGTAACTGCACCGCAAATGTTAGAAACGACGCAGAAAAATGAAGAAATTTTCTGACACGAAACCTAACACCGAAGCTAAAGGGAGCGATTTCCTCGTGAGAATTTGAAAAATGCTTAAAAACAGAAAAAAATACTTAAAAACAGAAAAATTAGAATGTTTCGAAATACCGTAGTAGAACGGAAGTTATTGTCTCATTATTTGAACTAATACTTCAAAAACATAAAAAACGAAGTTGGGCAATATAAATTTGCTGAAGACGAAGAATAACAATGTATACCACGTGCGGATAAAAAAGAAAATTTATTTTGAACAGAACTATGGAAAAATGGACAAAAAGCAAAGTTCAAGAAGGGAATTTATCTTCAGGCAATTTTTCTGCTTACAAGCTTCAGCTGATCAACATCTCGAATCAAAAGCTTGAGAAAATACAAACTCTTGGAAACGTCTTACTGTATTCAATTAGCACAAGTGCAATTACAGCTACTTCCTTACCGCATGTATGGTTCTGCACTATAAACAGAACACTCATTGTATAAATTAACTTTGTACGGTTGTTGGAGCTATCAGCGTTGAATTCATTCGCAGATAACCGAATCAATAATAACCGTGTTAGATCCATATCCACCACGTCATCTAGAATAACAGCGAAAGAGATTTTTCAACCGAAAAAAGTTGCTAATGTGCAAACTGTGAAAGTGCACTCGGAAAAGAATTGGCTGGACAAATATTTTTGAAAAATTGTTCATTGGTAACACAAGCAATCTGCGTTAGTCAGCAAGATTACTGAGCAGAACGCGAACTGTAGGAAGAGGAAGGAAAGAGGAAGTAGGAAAGCCGTGCTCATCATCACCTGAACTTCCTTGGTTGTTCATCGCAAATGCTAGGCACTATTTGCATCAACAGCTTAAATAACATGCTTTGAAATATAATAAGCATGGCATTAAGGACGTCATATCATGAAATTGACGATCCCCTGGGATCCCTCCACGAATAGATAGAGGAGCGAGTGTAATTCGCGTATTATGTATTATTATGTATTGTACATATTATGTGATCACGCTGGATTCCGCCTATTAATTTTGAGAAAAGCTTCAGAAAGAGCGTTTGTTCCACCTACGCTCCCTATGACGCAACTTCGTACATCGTGATAGGACGCAGGCAATTCCGTCGTTGTCTACGACCTTCGCAATCCAACTAATGCAATACAAATAAGCAGCAGATGCTACCCACACTGCAAAAGAGTTTTTTCATTCTATCATCCGTATTGAGTAGCATCGTAGGGAACACGGATCCAATGAAGTTCTTATCCTCTTAGGTAAGTCTGATACCAGATTATCGACCCCGGAGGAACGATAGGCTCGGTTAGCACTAGGGCAGTTTCTGCCTCTTCTGCTGCGCTACACCCGCTATTTGCTCAAATATAGCTCGTAAAAGTCGATTGGTGCAAGACCCGCAAAAAAGCGCACTTTCGTCAATGGGTTAATGTTTATTTTGAAGTGTATCCTCCAATCCTGTCTTTGTAAGTGGGGGTGTGCCCTAAAAGAAAGGAATTACTTCACGTGGATCAAATAGGCAAAACGGCCACTTTGGCCAAGATTTTCTCTCAAGAGATTATGCGGAGGTGGGACAGCAAAGCTATCATCCGGTTAATTAAATTGAAGTAAATTTGGAAAAATCCCTGGACAATTGGTTTCTTCTCGGTTATGACAAAAGAGTAATGTCATGGACTCCAATAGAAAATTTGTTTTGATTCCTAAGAATGCTGTGGCGGCTATGTTGATATATCTACTGGGAACCAAGGAATATAATCTGTTTTTCTAGTAGAAATTTATCACTAAGAGGAATATCAGCCCGATAGCAAAGGTGGTTGAATAAAATAACATTCTACTTTGAATCTGTTGAGAAAAGTTTCGCAATAGTTCGTTCCTACGCAAATCAAATATTAAAGAATCAGGGTGGTGGTAAAGGAGTGGGATGCTTAGTGAGACAAAACAGCGAGAACACATTTCCTATTGTGGATGAGATGTGCACTGGAAATAAAAAGTTGCTTATGATCAGAGAAGAAAACACAATTCGTTCAGTTTCCTCTGCAATTACTCTTTTTCTCTCTTTTTCCGCAATTTAATTTCTCGTTCCTCAACTCGTAATCTGCCAAATATTCTGCCATTTTCTTGTGCGCTGTGCTAAACATGAACTAAAAGCTTCAGAGCGATAGTAACCCTAGTTTTCTGTTTTTTTTTTGTTAGTTTTTTTTATGAAACTTTTCATTTGCTTGACGTTTCGGCTTCCTCGTCGTTTTTCGAGGAATAAATAGAGGTTGATTGGAACAATCCTACACTTATTCCGACAACTACCACTCTACCCTTCTTTAAGGTTTTGATAATCCTTCAAAGTAGTGAAAACGGATCCCATATCCATTGAGATCAGATTTGCGTAGTGTTTCACTGGATGTGCAGGTACTGCTAGTACTTGTCGCAGCTCAGCGTGCCAACAAACGAGTATTGCTGTGTAGGATCATGAGCGACAATATAACACTTGACCTACGCATGCAATATGAGGCAGTGATAGGTCACGGAGCGGTGCAAGTGGTAATAATATCGAGGACGTTTGAACTAGTAACCTTAGTATTTTTTAGAACTCAACTAACATTAACAACAATCGGAAGCTAATAGGATTAGTTAAATACCAGGCTGGAACAAATACCAGCTTACAGGAGACAAAGACGCAGAAAAAGCGGTGCCCTTTTTCTATGCAGATTTGCGTCTAAAAATATCTGCGACAAATTTAGATATCACATCGCTTCAAGGAAGAATTCATGTGTTCCATGCAGTCAAACCACAATTTTCTTTCTCTCTTCTTCGATGTTTTCCTAAGTTGAGCAATAATCCAAATTGTTTTGATGTTTGGATGTGTTTTTCTGAATGTCCGTGTGTTCACGTAGAGAAGTGGTAAACAGAAAGAAGGATAATGCTACATGTGGATAGCACACTTCATCGCTGTAAAGTCAGCTCCACTTAAAGATTCGAAAAAAAAAGAGATTAGAGATGGAGAACGAGGAAAACCAGATTTTTGACGGTTCACAGAGGAGAAAAATGAGAGGGGTAAATAACTCTTACAATAGATGCATAAAATAGATTTATTTTATTTTCAGCTTTGTTTAAGGCTTGAACTTTTGTCCCTTTTTTCATTTTCGTAAAAATTCAAAATTTTGTGTAGCTAATAGTAGATCAGCAGATCAATGGTAAGTAGAAAATCAAAATGGGAGTAAAAGAAATGGGAAATGAGAATAGGATCCATTTGTATTCCAATTTATGTCGCGATTTTTCGCATCGGCAGGTAAAGGTTGCGCAAATATTCTATTCTGCATTTTCTGGTTGTTTATTTCTTTCCAACAACTACAAATAGCAAATAACTCCCGGAAAATTCCGTGAGAAAACAAAAGCATCATTGTGGCCCCTTAATGACATCACCCCACGAATCTGAGGTGGTGCAGATTTCAGGTGGAGTATTCTTATAAAGGATAGTAGATTATGGAGAGGAGGGTGATTCCGTCAATTTCTTCCTAATTACCGTAAAAAACGGCACGGAAGATGCGGCGCCGCACAAGGCTGGCGCGCTACAGTCGAACTTCTTGTAGAAAATAGTGCGCCAAAACGCCCGAAGCGGTATCTTCCGGGCCGTTTCTTACGGCAATTAGGAAGAAATGGACGGAATCACTCGCCTCCCCATAACCTACTATACCGTATACGAATACTCCACCCGAAATCCGCTTTACCTCAGATTCGAGGAATGATGCCTTTAAGGTCTCCAATGCCTAAGCCGAAAAAAGTCCGATATTCGGACCATTTGGGAAACTAATTGAGAAATAAGGTAGCGGACTTCAAGCGCTGATAGTTGTAAGTCGAAAGGAGGAGAACATCGACTTCATGTGGAGGACAAAAGGAGGGATTTAAAAAAAAAAACTCCGAAACGTATGTAAGTAATAGGAAGTTGAAGGCACGAAGCTAATCATGGGGAATCATGGGAAATTTCGGCGGAATGTAAGTAGCTCATTTTAGAGGGCTACTCAGTCTCTCAAAGAACTTTGCAACAACGAATAGTAAAAAGCGGTTGTGCGAATGAAGGAAAAACAACTAAATGAGCCAGAAAGTTCGGTCGCTGCTACCGCAGCACATACCAGTGTCACGGTAACGCGATAAAAAAACTACACTGAATACATAGGAGGTTCGCCTTGCTATGTGCTTTGCTGGAAATTTTAAAGGATGCATCAGTACAGTACGGAGTTTACTGTATAGCTAAGCAATATTAATGTTCTTATCTTCTTTCGTTAATAAAGTTTTGTCTGGAACTACAGTATCCTTGTCAACGGGAATATAATAACGTGTAACAATGAAAGGCATGCAATTTATACTGTCCATCAAACGTTATTCAGAAAATATAAGAAAAAAAAAACGCATGGAATTGACAGAAACATGTCTGCGTCTTTCTATCAGCATCGGTAGTTTATTTCGACGGCTCTCTTCATAATTATTACGAACAAAACGCTCAACTTCACCCGCAAATCCAGAACCAAAGAAAAAAGTGATTTGTAGTACTTATAAGGACCAGTCAACGCTAAATTTCTGTAGAAACACTTTCGTCAAGATGACCTAAACGTCCTCAGAGTGAGACGACGAAGTTCAGGTCCATTCTTGTAAAACTAAAAACATTTACTCATTCAAAAAAAAACTCGAAATAAAATCCTTGCGAGGCAATTTTCTAGCGTACGAACGCTGAAGAAGTGCAAGTCACTTTGTTCAGGAGTGTCTTTGCAGACGTCTTGGGTCGTTGTACGGATTGACCACTGTTTTTTTTCAGTTCTTTGGAGAAAGTTGCATGCATTCACCTGTGATTGCTGTGAACTACTATAACCTCTCCTCCACCTACGGACCAGAGGAGAAGCTCAAAACTTTCATAAACGCGACCTTTCGGAACATCAGCAGGTTGTGTCAAACACATTATTTCAAAGGATAAACTAGTTTTTGAAATATTTAAATGTGAAACAGTCAGAATACCGCTAGAAAATTTGCACTATGTGTTTTGCACGAGAAAATATCCACCACATTCATCCAGCGACCCCCAACAAATCCCTCATCGTTTCTTCCATTAGGAACTGGGAAAGCAAAGAGATGGGAAATCCTCTGCGTCTCTGCTCTTCAGCGCTGCGTTGCAAACAAAGCTGCAGACCTACTTAATCTAACCAAAAAAGGTATCTACAGAATCTCAAATCAACCTTATGATGGGATGATTTCCGGAAAATTCGTGGGGGAAAGGGTTTGTCACTGCAATTCTCTGCGAAAAAATAGTGAGAAATGAAATAAACTACGCAAATCCTTTACATCCCCGGTACAACGAAGAAATCATAGCACAGCTGACACGGAACCACAGAAAAACGTCGGTGGCCTCTTTTTGTTGCCCAGCGAAAAACAGGGACACGGTCAGCATAAACAGCAAACACGCATAGTTGTTGTAGTAGCGTGTGTGGCGCGTAGTGCCGCGAAAACAACAACAAATAGATGGACGACCGATGACGATCAGAATCAGAGAAGCAGAGCGGGGATGTTTTTTTCAAGGGAAACACCTTCGAAATGTTCAGATAGATGAGAAAAAACCTGATCTCTGATCATGTAGAGATAAATCCTTGGGTTTGGTTTAAAATTTAGCTTATTCAACATGTCGCATCAACCAAAAACAAAACGGATGGTCATAGATTGATGAATTAATCCAAAAAAAAGGGAGCATCACTGAACGAGCGCTTATGAATTCAAAGCTGGATATTCTTTCATGTTTATAAATTAAGGACACTGTATTAGGAGTGTGGGTCCTAATGCAGCGAGATACATGTCACAGTGCTGCAATAGAATCAAAATTCCCAAAAATAATTTGGAAACACAGGAATGCAGCGAGAAATGCGACTTTTTTTGAGTTTACACGACATAGTGGAAACAAAATTTGTATCCAAAAAAAGTTGAGCTAAAGAAATTAAGGAATAGCACAGTTAATCTCCCAATACGACCACAAGTTTGAAATTGGGATAATTAATGGAGGTTACCCCCTCATTAAACGACAAATAGCGAGTTACGGACCACTTCGTCACCGTATCTTTTAAAATCCCTGCATTTATCGAGGCCAACATAAAATGTGTAGTCGGTATTTAACGAGAAATACACTTTGAAATTTCCGCAGCACAAAGACAGGAAAACGAAAAGAGCAAGGAAACATTTAAATAGCGGGATATCCGCAATTCAAATGACTGATGGAAAGATAACATAACGGAGGAGGACGTAGAGAAACGGAAAAAAAATGTCCTTTGCGTCAACACAGTAGGACTGTTGACTTTTTTTTCAAAAAATCAAATTCATAAAAGAAGAGGGAAGAGGAAGGGGAGATCCGAGACTTAAAGTACTAAAGAGTAGCAAAATACTGAGATTCGATTTACAATGGTATGCACATTGATCGCTAAAGTACACCTTTCACATGTGAATCTTCAAAAGAAAAGCCATGATTCCTGAAAATTCGAGGACATTCGTATAATAACATAGTGCTCGTTACATTTAGTACAACAGTGTACTTGTACAATACCTCGAACGCAATTGTCGCAGCACAATGAACAGCACAGAAATGGACAACTACAATAGCAAGTTCCACAAAAACAGGAAACGATAGACCATTCTGTTTCAAACAGAAAAAAGTAATGTTGGAACTTACAACATTTATTTTTGACGTATGTATATATCGATCGCTAGTAGCGGAGCAGAGACTGACGAACGAATTTATGAGCATGTCCTCGTACCGGGGATATCGTAGAAGGGATTTTTTTAAAAACAAAAACTACATATTCTACGTAGGAGAAAAAAATTCATGGCAGAATTTCTGCTATTTTCCCTTCAGTTTCTCAGAAATGAAACAGTTTTTAGATTGGTTTTTAATTCTAAGAGGCAAAATAAAGCAAGTTCGGAACTTCCGCAGTAAAACCTTGAGAAGTGCAGAATAAGCAAATAAAAGTACACATAGTTGGGACGTGCAATAGAGAACACATGAAGTGTGGAGGAGACAGAGTAACAAAGAATTAAAAGTAAACTAAAGGAAAACATAGTCTTAAAAGTGCTTCTACGATACTGAGCTACGTTGGCGATATTACGTGGAATCACATGAAAATCATTGGAATCACATGAAAATCATGTGCATGCATATTAAGCGGTGGAAAAAGCATCATGACCCAAATGTACTGAAAAATATAAGAAAGAAAAACCTCTTTGGCAAATCATATAATCTAGAGAGGTATAGGTGTCACAGTAAATCGAAGCAACCGAGCAAATTGTGAGTGGATGAATGGATGAATGAACGAATGAACAAACGAATGAATGACTGAATAAGTGGACCGAGAAAGGCGGTGACAACGTACAAGACCTCGGAAACCTTTACATAATTCAGGTCATAGTGATGGCAGAAAATTCCTCGAAGGGAAACACGAAAGATACTGTAACGACTGCGACTGCAACCTGTAGAACTGAAAACCATGAAATGCAGCTGCTAGCGTTGCTGGCTGCGTCTTTCCGTTCTCTGCACGACCTTAATACGTGTTGGTTCGTACGCGCATGTACACATAAACGTCGGTTTAAATGGTGTCGTCATGTAAACACGGGAAGAAGTTGACGTCAAGACGAGTGTGGACGAGTTTTCGTGGGGTCGATGATGAACCCGTTCGCTCGTCACATCGCTTACATAATATGACTTTTGTATGTGTGGTGTTAAAGTAAGTACACTAGCACTTGGTGTCACTTGGTGTCGCCGGCACTTATAGAAAGGCAGACGAGTTTAGCCATCCAAGTACGACGGCGAGGGAGTGTGGCGTGTTACAAACAGCAGAAAGGGATGTTCTTTAAAAGTTAGTCAAATTACAAACAGTATAGTAAAGTCAAAACGACGCTGAAGCTCAATGCAGTTGCGTAGGCTGCTGTGCAGAGTCAAGGAGTAGCCGGTTAGGGTCGAGAAGGGACCCTACTTGCACCATTCATCGCTACAATTCGTTAAGGTCCCACCTCGTAAGGTGTATCTGTGATCTACTATAGACGCGCACAAGAAAAAAACATCTTTCATATGATCTTGTAATTTGAGTTTTCGAAAAAGGAGTTGAAATAACGGAGAAAAATGAGGGGGAGGAAATTTTGACCTCAATCAATCCATCCACTTTGACATCTGTCCACAACATATGTATGAGGCGAGAACGGCCCAATTTTGTTGCTAAAACACACCTTAGAAAACCGAATGAATACAAATTCTAAGGGGGGTGAAAACATGAAAATATGGAAAGTGCGGAAAAGCTGCTCCAATACACTGAAGAATTCTTCCTTAGCTATACTTATAGTATATTTTGAAATACTCAGAATAATATAATAATATACAAAAATAAAAAATAATGATTATGAATACAATGAATAGTGAGAAGAATCTGTGCCCTTAGTAGTTGTGGTGGCACGGAATCACATTAACTCTATTCTTAATGGTCACATAGAGAGGTGAAACTCGTCCAACGCAAAGTTTTGACCAGGGGCTATTGATTATCGACAGATGTCGTTGTGGAAAACAACAAAAAAAACATATCCATAAAGCTGCCCTATAGCTTTTACCTTCATCGTTGAACACTGACTGCTCCTAGAGGTAAATAAAACTCTGCTCAGCTATTTATCCACTAATCGTTTTTCCCGCTAACGATTAGACACTTAAAGTGCGTACGCAATTATGCAGACGGCTCCGCTCCGTGCAGTTCTCGAAGAACATCGTCATCGTTCGGGAAAACATCGTCAAATGACGATGAAAACAGCATGCGGTCGTCGATTATTACCAACGTCGTAATTTCAGGAATCCTCGATTGTTGGGACTTTGTGAGTTATAGCAAAAAGAAAAAAAACGAGAGACTAACTCACAATGACGTTGTTTTGTCGATGAGTAAAAACACTAAATAACAAAAACAGCGTATTTCACATCAACAACTGCGACGTACATGCGACGTCGCATGCGGCACTTTCTCGTTTCTGAAGCAACTATGGGGACTGAGGAGGAGAACTATGTCTGTCTACGTAGAAAAGTGATTTCAGCAGTTGTCGAACAGTCATAGATGTTGAGATTTTGAAGAACATACTGATCTCTTCACTATTTTGCTATTGTAATATTTCGTTGCGGAAGAACCGCAGCACTAGAGAGATGCGCAAAAGGAACGTGTTGTGAAATTTCTCACCTATACATAGCTGTTTAATTTCTTGATAATTCAAACAAGAAACTGCTCCTAACAATCATTATGGCTCCTGAAATATTTCTGTGAATGTTCTTGGAAATATATCTTTGTCCCGCGGAAACAAGAGTCCTTTTTGTACCATTCCGAGTAAATTTCATATCATACAGATATTATTAGGTAATTAAAACAGAACATCTCAAGGTGAGCAATAACGTACCTTTCCCTAGTTTGATTAATTCAAAAATCTTCAAATGCAGATTCTAGGAAGGTCCTTGCTGATATTTGCTGCTATAAATAAAAAAAAAACCAGCAAATATTCGAAACGTGTGCTTTGTGGCGAGATTCAAACTCCTTACGAACTCTTGTTGACTGTAGCAAAAAGAAAAAATGACAGTTGTCCACCTACACTCACAATACGTTGAAAAGTAGAGTACAGAACAAATAGTCGTAAAGTACAAACACAAAGAATATAATATGAACGACGAGGAAAAAAAAATAGCGGCATACTGTAGTAGTAAATAGATATGTGCATCAAATAACGAGAGTTGTTCAAAAAAAAAGGGCGGCGTACATAATGGAATGAATCCTTGCTCTAGGAATACTACAGTAACTTATTCGAAATGTCCTCTGTAGATAATAAGAACTGAATCCTCGCATAGAGGGTCAACCGAAGAACAACCTACTATTCTATAACTGGTCGGAGAACATTTCTCGCATACTAATAAGCATTAGTCTATCCTGGTTGTTTTACAGCAAATCATTCATACTTATACCTTATATCGATATCGCATTCTTTTGCTCTCAAATTTGATTAGCTGACATGATTTCATTTAAACAACACTTAATTTGTTAATCTGTAGAATTCATCAAATGTCCGTGGCTGCTCTTGTGCAGAAATTACAGTAGTCATCAACGCAACTTTCCTCCTAGAAAGATTCATGTGTATCCTTTTAAATTCAACGGATGGAACAAAAACTAGGATAAATTGAAGACAGGAAAAAAGAAATACGAATTAAAAAAAAACAAAAAAAAACACGAATAGAAATAAATAGGAATGAATACATTAATTAAAACCTTGTGCTTGACATATTCGCCCTGTAATAAAAATATTCTCGAGCAGATTGTGATCCATGAAAGATGGTATGATGAATGAAGTAAATTAAATCATCAAATATTATTGAATACGGCGAATTAAGTGAACAATTGTAAATTGAGAAGGCGTCTTTTTTTCTTAAGATTTCTAACAAAATGCTTTTTTTCTTGCTAGAATTCTTTTCTTTTTTTTTTTGCTTGACGGAAACCTTATCGAAAATGAAAACATCAGCTTCTATACGGACTTTTCAGAAGTATATAGGAAAGCAGATATTTTGAAAATCATCGGAGCTAATGTTCCTCGTAGAAAGTGCACTGACCATTTGGACAAACAACACCCGTGGTTCAAAAGATTTTTTTCTTAAAGGGGTGATTAATGTATTCTCTATGAACATAATGCATCTTCGAATAGACAAGCATATCAAATTAAGGTCACCTGATCTAATACACGGAGATTACCGTACCTTGAAGAAATTCTGCTTCACCCTTTGTGTTTTTAAATGTGGTTAGTTGTAGATGCTCAGTAGTAAATTGGAAAATTAACTAGTTGAAAGTTTGAAAAATTCTCGACTTGAGGAAACACTACGTTGAGTTAGACGTAACCTGTCGCGCTACTAAGAGTGTATGTATGTATAGGAAATGTGAGAAAAATTCATTATGATATGTAAGAGGAGTGACAATTATCCTAAGCGGTGCTTAGTGTTATGACTCCTTGATAGTGTCTAAGCAGGATTTAGAAAAACAAACAACGGCTACAACATAACTGGGATGAGTAACCGGATTTGGAAGTAAGAACGAAGAATAAATGAGAGAAAGGGAGGTGAATGCTTGAACAAAGAAAAGCGTTGGAGAAGGTGAAGCAAACGGCATACGTGGTTGGAAAAAGAACAACAACCAAATAAAAAAGTATTGGTGATAGAAGAAATTGAAAATTATGTAAGTAGAAGTCGAACTGTTAATAAAAAGGAAAATGTTTAGTTGGCTAATGCAAAACAAATTGTTCAGTGTTCAGACAAATTCTGAAACAAAAAAAAATAATCGAATTAAGGAACATTTTGCTAAGGAAAAAATGTATAAATGAGACGTCCTGGAAGTCATAAAAAGGATGAAGTCCAGAAACACAAACAAAAAAATACTGAGAGCAGAAAACACATTGTCCTCCAATGAAATTATAAAAGAAAAGCAGATGAAAATTTCCTCCAAAGGAAGAGAAGGAAAGAGCGAGCGAATGTGGCTGGTTTTTCTGAAAGGATGCAATGGTTCCTAGATGAATGAGTAGTTGAGGCAGACTGATTGAAGGAAAAAGGCGAAGAGACGGAGGTGGGGGAAGAAGGAAAACAAGAGGAAACAAGAAAAAGAAAGAATGGATGGGTTGGCTAATCAGTATGAAGAGTCAAGTAACATGATTGAACGAAATGTGAATGGACGTATTTAGAGCAGTTGAAAGGCGTATAAATGGATTTCAAACAACACTCCTAACAAATGAATTCGATTTGTGATTGTTTAATGTTTGAACGTTTCCCCATCACTGAAGCAAAGAGTTTTTTTTCCCGACAACACCACAAATGTATCGTTCAAAAAGAAAAACGTCGCACTCCTCAGACATAAGATAAGGGATCCGTTAATATTTCAAGTATGCATTTTGAATACGCATCCCAGCAAAACCTCGCATTTGATCATTGAACGTTTCGGAATTGTTCATTGTTCTAAAATGATAGCGGCGTTCTAGAACAGCACCACACAGAAAACGGTCACACAACGAGTAATGCCACGATTCTGGGTCACACCATTTAGAATTATGGTGTCCGAAGAGGAAATCATTCGAAGAAAAGAAGTTGCTGGAAAAACACGCAGCATTAGCCTGTAAGCCTTCGATTTCCCTTATTTTTCCCAGAAAAAGAAATCGTAACCGTCACAGAGATACGATAATGATCCAGAGAGCACAATATAGGGAACAGGACTGGGAGCATGACGACGTTTCAAAGAAACAAATTAGCAAAAAATCATAATCGCCCAAGATTTTGCAGTAAAATTAACAGCAACAACGCCGTTAAGACGTCGGCAAATTGGATCCGTAAATACTCGCAAATTCCCTCTCTTCTTAAGATATTCCAAACCTCTTGTAAAAATCTTCAAATTTCGCATGATTTTTAGCGGAACGTTGGTGAGAACGAGGTATACAACCAATTAGAGCAAACTCTCGCAGCCAATAAAATTACGTAGCGAAAAAAAGAAAAAGGCCGAAATTCTATAAACTATCTTCAAGAAAATCAAGTAAAACATCACGAAAAATTCCATTTGTTTTTTCGACCGCGTTATCTTGGGCAATTTGTGTTTAATGCAGTAAAAATTGTAGGCTGCTTTTGACCGAGAAATCTTATTTATACGTTAGAAACATGAATGAAACGCTCGTCTTTTCTTTAGAGATTTTTTAATTAATCATGGTTTTAAAGTATGGTGATTAAGACAAAGAGAAACGAGCAACCACATAAAAATATTCGAATTTCTAGTGTTTATTGACAAAGTTATTTTGCAGAATGTTTCAAGTTTGAAAACGGTTATGTTGCGGAAGTGCAGAGACTATAACAGAGATGATAGCAGCGCATTGATTCTCAAGAAAAGTTTAAAGCCCCAAGGTGTCAACTAAACAGATGTTCGTAAAATCTCAGCACGAAGTGTTGCGTTGACCTGCAGGACAACTGCGGGACAACTTGTGCTGTGATGGAAAAGTGAACAATGCACTTATATCACTGAATCAACGGGGTGGGCCCCAATAAAAAATGTTCAAAATCACTGAATACATGTGATTTATTCTTTGAGATGTATTACAGCAGCTAGAAATAGCCGGTTTGAGTAGATGGAGTGATGCAAAAAAGAAGAGACTAAAACACAAATAATCAAGATTAACATCAAAGAACGTGTTAGGAATTTATTTGCGAACTGGCACTGGTGTCTCATCATCTGACAGTGGCGCTAGCAACAAAGTACATTTTTCCTCAGATAAGAGTATGTCTGCACCACGTTGAGAAAACGCAGAAACTACACTTTGTACATTCGATACAGAGGCACTCAGGAAAAAAAATCTGCAGAAGAACGAATTTCCCCATGAAAAAAACAGAAGCAAAAACAAAGCTAGCGACAAAACGATAAAAAAAAAGCTCAGCAAAAGCTGAGTTTGTTCTTTGACGCAGTAGAATGAAGAAAGTACACTCAGCGCTGTCACTGAATTTCTGGGAAATGAATGAATGTGGAAAAGAAAGGAGGTAGGATTCAATAGTGGATTCGAAGCATCAATGAAAAGTAAAGAACCAGCGTGCTTTCTCAGTCCTGATAAAGAAAGGTAAATGGCTCTTAATGACTGTAAAAACGGAGAGGCAGCGAATTGATTGATCTCCGCATTAAATCCAGCTTAATGGTACCGCAATAGCTTGCCCTCGACTTCGTACAAAATGATTCACACCTCTTTCAAAAATGTTATGAGGTATACCGCACTGTCTCTCAATCCATGCGTTTTGTCCTCTCGTGTATCTTGAAGTTACCAGCATGAGTTTAAAGTCATCATGCCACGAATCTGAGGTGGTGCAGGTTTCACTTGGGTTATGTCTATACGGGGTAGTAGTTTATAGGGAAGAGGGTGATTCCGTCCATTTCTTCCTAATTGCCGTAAAGAACGACCCGCAAGATGCGGCGCGTGCACAAGGCTGGTGCGCTCCAATCGAACTCGTTTAAGGAAATAGCGCCCCGGAACGCTCGAAGCCGCATCTTCCGAGCCGTTTTTTGCGGCAGTTAGGAAGAAGTGGGTGTGGACGGAACCACCCTCCTCCCCATAATCTACGACCCAGTGTAGGCATAACCCACCTGAAACCCGCACCACCCCAGATTCAAGGTGCGATGCCTTTGAATAAGACGAGGACCAGTTCTCGCCCCTTGTGCGGGCTCAAGCACCGCTTCATTGCTTCGAATTTCAGCGAACCATTGCCATTTAGGTGGGCGCAAATCGGCTAAACTATAGTTAAATTACAATTTGGTTGAATGTATCGTGAAAACGAACCGTGTACACTTGTCTGCTCAATCCAAATTAGCTAAGAGAAGAGCATTAATGAGTGCTTTGACAGCAAAAGTGCTCTCGTCATCTAACACTGAAAGGGTTAAGTGTTTTGTTTACGAATTTATGAAACAGACAAATATACATCTTTTTTATCTTCAGGGGCGGGTTTAGCGCGGCCGGCAGTAGGTCCCCTATGACTGCATAGTCGATGATTCGGAACCACCATAGTGCCAACTGAGCCTTTCATCCCTTCGGGTTCGATAAATTGGTACAACAGTTCTGTGTTAAGATAAAACGTAACTTTATACTTCGACTGGCCTCCGCAAGTCAACGCAAGTCATTGTGTAAGCCAACACAAGTTCCAAAACGTCAACAATTACGCACTGCAGTAAAAAAACGCGTTGCGGTAGCCCGCGTGGATTGATACGCCAGAGACTTTATCCTTTTTTTCAACCCCTAGACGCTGATAAACCTTTGTTATGTTTGGCAACTGTATATGATACATCCCACGGTAATCTGCTGCAGAAAGTTCTTCAAACTTTGCTCATCCCTCATTGACAACACAACGTTGCTTCGCAAAAAAAAAGTGCACCGTAGGGTCATAACGAATAGCTATTTGCCTCAACAAATAGCTATCATTCTGTGGTGTTTGATACAAGGACAAGTATTTGGGTTCAAGATCCCGTGACTACGCGCATCTGTCACAATGCTCAAAAACCATTAAAATCAGATTCCAGAAAGTTCTTTTTCGGGCTTAACGACAGACAAAAGTGGAGGGACACATTGTGGAAAAGTGTTCACTTTTTAAGCTGTGGATAATTCCAGAAGCAGCTTCAGCCTTGAGAAATATGAGCAGGCTTCCGGAGTTTTTTCATCATCATAAGCAAATAGGTAAAAAAAAACAATAACATGAAGAGAAAAGAGGGACCAGAGAAACGTGCATAAAAACATGTATAACGTTCATTCTCTGGCTGAAAAATGAGCTCAAAGAACATTTTTTTAGCCCGTCCACATCAGTAACACTATTCATCTGGAAACTGCAATTTGTTATCGCACCTATCTGAACAAAGAACAAATTCACACTTCCCACACAACATAGTTCCGGTTCGGTTAATTGCATATGGCAAAAACGAATGAGAAACAATATAATTCACGTAAATCGAAAGGTCGTAGTTAGATTTAATTTCTCATAATTTCCGCAATAGAAAAGCAACACTACCGTATTTTACATAATTAAATTTCTCAAACAAATATTATTACATTACAAACATATTACATTATTACACTCACTATTTCGCGTCAAAATCGAATCGCACAAGCAGTTTAAGTATTCGAGATTCCGATATCTTCTGAACGTCTCTGATATCCTGACTCCCTATACGTATGTATAGGGAGTGAAACATTATAGGATTTCTGCACAATTCTTTTTTTAAAGAGCTTTATCTTTCTCCGTCAGAGCCGACAGGCACATACACCATCTATTATCCATTGCTAAACACATTACACATTTAAAAACCTAGAAAAGCCGAGATCTCGATCCGTAATGCATCAATTTACGGAGGATTTTGCTACTCTCCACATCTCGGGGAGATCGTCACCAGGGATATAGTTGGGTTAAAACGACATGAAGCACGGTGCAGTTGTGTAGGCGAGTGCGACTGAAACGGAACGGTGGAGACATCGAGATGGGACCATCGCGAAGGACATCGAGGAATGGTGGCAGCAAGAGTTTTTCCGCGGCATTTCTAGTTTTTTAGCTGCGTATCAGAGACATTACTGGCATCTTTTCTAAATTTCAAAAATTTTCTATTTTGTTGTTTTATTTTTTCTCTATTTGTTTTCTATGAAATTTCAAAAATGAAACTTCATAGAAAACAATAGGGAAATTTCGCTTCGTAAGTGATGTTGGCTGATTAAAGAAAAAACTTTTGGCTAATTACGGTGATGAGAGGAAAAAAATCCGACCTTCGTCTAATCTTAACGCAATACCTCTTGTCTACATATTAGGAGCAATCGGGGATTACTGACGAGACAGTAAACCTCATCCGCAAAAATGACAACAAAGTTCCTCAGCTCCCATAAAGTTCTCATTTGAGAGAAATTTGAGCAGGAACGACGGTTTATGACACATCCGCGTAAGGACTGAGCCAGCTATCAAAGTGATTGCCAATAATGGAATATCGTAAAAACTTTAAGGAAAAACATCCATACGTTTTAAGAGCCTTTAGGGTGAAAATGGCATAGTACAAAGCAGAGTATAAAAAAGGAAAGTAGACATGTAAAATATCCGAGATATTTCATTAAAGAATTAGATTGAAGAACATTCGAATCCAGGAATTTTTCTTTCTTTTGAGGTTCAAAACAGTTCCTTCAATGGTTGAAAAACGCGGAAGCGTGGAATTATTTCGAAAATCAATGCTGTGTTCACTTCTTTATTACGAGAACGTAAGGACAACTTGTATAGTTATGACAATTTTTGTCATAACTACACTCCTAAGAATACAGCTGCGCTAGTAGCGAAAAATCGTTCTTTTCCGTTAACCACATAGCTAGCGACCTGCAGTTATTCTCCATTTCTCAAGAATATCCAGCATGAAGCACTATGTCACCTATCAACGCTGTTCCGAAGTTGCATATTCAGCGCAACAAAGAACATCCGCAGAAACGCATGACGCATGTGACATTGTGACAAATTGTGCAGGCGGAGCGAAAATGTCACGCAATTGAGAACGGCATTTTTTCGTCGGTCTAAAGGCATCATGAGGAATGTTCTTGGGGAACATTTCACCGATTATTATGTAAGAAAAGATTAACATTCATTGCTAGCAATTTTCTACAATAAATATATTACGGCGGGTTTTTCATCGTTGGTGGAACGCTTGCAACCACTGCTAATACGTTGCTGATCTCGGAAGCATCGTTACAGATTGCGTTCAGGATTGAATGGTTGTTTTTTTATTTGAAGCGCGATAGATAAAGTACATACATATACAGACACACGCCTGCGGTAGCTCCGCTCCAGTTCACCTCTAAGAAACCTATTCAGAAAGAATAGGGAAACAGCAACCCCGGCTGCGAATTTTTTTTAGGACCGTAGATGAAAATGGGCTGGGTTGCCAAAAACAAAATCATTATTGGGTGAAACATATAACAGGTATTCCTCCTAATGATGTTAGGAAATGACAAAAGATATTGAAACACTTCAAAAAAAAAGTGCAAAAAATTCAAGATTTTTCAAAATTAACATATTGGAGGAATTTCAGTCTTTTTCTCAAAGACTTTACAGCGCTCATTTCTTCATGTTTCATTGCACCATCGCAATGGCGTGATCAAAGCATATCAGGATATCAACCACTGACGTATCGTTCCGCCAATAGTGCCATAAAAATAAAATACGGACATCGACGACCTCAAAGAACTCTGTAGGCCCATCTACTAACTTATGCCACAGCTACGATATTGATTGATCACTGAAGTTTCGAGTTTAAGAGTTCTTCTTCTTGTAAATGATTTCACATCCGTTTACAATAAATTTAGTTGACAAAAACGGATTAGATGAACAAATTTTTTCCTGTAAATATTTTTTTTATTTCTGTCCTTTTTTCTCATGATAACAGCAACAATGAGTTTAATCATAGAGAAGAGAGGAAAAAACGCGGAAGATGTGATAAATGATAGATGGATGAAAGAGCGACCAGAGAACATTCAGCGCAGTTTTTTTTTTTTCGCTGCAGAATTATTACCCATCAGATCGTTAGAGCTTAGCAGTTTCGATGATCTCTGACTCACAATGTCAAGGTTAAACTTCATACGTATACATTCGTCGACGGTCTATGAACAATTTCGAGAATATTCGCAGAGAAAAAAAAACGCAATTAAATCTACTGCTAATATTACAACAGAGTCAGTAAGCTCCGCCATCATTGCTTGGAATTTTCCGGAACGTTGGAAAAACTTCACTTCTTTCCATTATTATCGACTAAGCGAACGAAATGAAGATTGTTTGAAGTAGCGGAGCATGTATACAATATGAGTGTACTTTGATGTCGAACCTCGACCGTCCCGGCTGACAGCAGCGATCGGACGTCAAAAATGTTCATTGATATATATGTGTGCGTGTGTGTGTTACATTTTTGCAAACATCAAGCGAACAGAGAATGACGAAATGCAATGCAGGAAAGATTCGAAAAACATCCAATGAACCATAGTGCATACGCAATTTTGCACGCATTTTGCACTCAAGCGTGCACGACGCTGCGGCCATTGCTTCGCCGTGCTGGTCTCGGACATGGTAAAAAAGTGTTTTTGCATGGTTAACATGGAACAGAACGAGGGACATTTCGAATATTTTCAATAGCTCGGAGCTGAAACTCGTTATGTGGGAAAAATTGGCTTATATTACAGTAATCTTTGTCATTAAAATGTAATATAAACTAAGGGCAAATGAATTTTATTGCTGATTGCTACGCAATTACGTACCCACAAATGTATCTGATATTTGATGTTCTTCCTACATATCACTCCTCAAGAGCAAAAAACAAGTCAGTTTGAACCATAGAAACATCCCTAACTCAAAAATAGATAATTAAATGATCATGGGAGCCCAAAAATTGAAAAATCTCGAGATCCCTTCTACTTTTTCACATTCTGTTTCCAGGAAAATTTTCCCGCAACCATAAGTGAGAGATCCAAAATAAGAGAATAAAACTTTTCATTTATTTTTGAAAGCTGGTTTCTTAGACAGAGTGCAAGTGATTTGCAAAATGCATTACAGTAAACCCACGTTTATTCCCAAGTGGCTCCACTGAGGCATAAAACATATCCATACACTTTCCATACACTCAAAATGTTTTCATCAAGAGAATCAATCCAAGATGACTGGCTTTTATGCGATCGTACATGACTGATCAGAGACAGGATTTCCCACCAATCATAAATGATTTTTTTTTCTCATTTTCCCATGCCTTATGAATCCTAGTTTCTAGCATAAAGCAAAAAATAAACCTGATACCTTACACTGACCTTCACAATTAAAATATCAGCTTGAGTGGAGTCTAAAATTATCCCCCCCCACTCCCCTCAGAGCTGAACTAGATTTTCCTTACTTCTTACTCCCGCTGCTAGGTGCTCACTCTCTGTGCCACAATTATTCGATCAAAAACTCTGTTCAGATGCAACTGGAACTCGCAGAAATCCTCTTCACCCCTAAAAGATGAAAAAATGCAGGAGATTTCTATCATCTCCTATAAATGTCTGTCACGCAGAAAGCAAGACTAGAAAAAGAAGCTAGAAGAAAAGTAAGCTCCAAGTTTTAGCATCTGAATGACTCTGTAGACAAAAAAGTGACAGTTGACTGCTGCTGGGAAACGAGAATTCACCAGCTGCAATTACACGTACATAGCTTCGCTGGAAAAGTCTAACTTTAGCAGAAGACGCGAAAAAAAACGACTTCAAACATTAAACAGGTGAAATAGGTGGTTGTGACTGGAGTAAAGAGATATCGATACCATAATGCAAATATCAGAAACGTTCTCGTGTGTTTCGTTCTCGCACCTCATTTATGAAGCCGTCTACCCTGCATTATACACACCAGAGCCTATTCATTCATTACGATGCTTCGGATGACAAAAAAAAAAACGTCGAACAACCGTTCTCATCTTCCACGTACAACATATATCTGTTTAATGGGCCATATGCGCCGAAAGACACTCGATTCTTTCATAAAAAAATACATTTGTAGAAGTGCATATGCTGGAGTCTGACCTCATTTGATGAGGCACATGTGTTTGTTGAATAAAAAGAAAGAAGAGCATTATTGATAGTGGAACTGCATGTTTTCACCGGAACGTGGAATGTGGATCCTGTTACGTCTTTCAGTGTGCTACAATGGAATAAATGTATTGTCGGAATAGCAGGTAACGCTAACAACGAAAGAACACTTTCGTGAACGCTTCGAGTAAATCGAAAACAACCGAGGTCGAGGTCATTTCGAGGCGGCAAATAAACGCATAGTTCGGTATGCGCGTTCCATTGAATCCCCGGGGACTATGTGGATAGGAACAAGGGAAGGATGTCCACTTTCATGCAGATGATCTTCCAAGGAAAATTTCAATCCTCGAAGAAAGGAGAGCGTCCTTAGTTTGGTCCAGGACAGTCACAGTATTTGACGTTGACAAGCGCTGAATAACTTTCTATCAAAAACAGCCGTTGCTGACGGTGATTGATATGCTTAAGTAGTAAAGCCAGCAATTAACGGTGAAATTAATCTTCTTCCACCTCAATTCTCCTGGAAAACCAATTCAATCCGGATAAAGTGCTTCCGCAAATCCAGTCGCTTTGACGATTCTTTAGAGAAACACCATAGCTTCAGCAGTACGGGACTGCTGAACTTGGATATTATTTGCTTTGAAAAGTAGTTTTAGAAAATAAAGAAATAGAGAGTTGGTGATGCAGAAATAGATGAGCAAGAGGGCTAACCAGGAAAAAAGAAAACTAAAATCAGAGAATAAAATAGTAAACAATAAGTGCCAGCACACGGTCTTGTTCTTGTAGATGCGCAGTTTCTTTTACTATCGGTCTACAAATACCGATAGTAAAAGAAACTCTGCTCATCTACAAGAAGCATAAAATCTCTGTTTAGCCTGGTTGTTCTACTACATATGGAAGTTAGAAGTTTCCAGATAGGATTCCATATTTTATTTCATAGACCATAATCAAAGAAAATCTGATAAATTGTCGACATCCCAGCCGTGAAATTGTGGAACAATTTTCTTGCTTTATTTCCTAGATAACAATCCTCTAGTTTAAACGCAAACATTATTTTTTTGGAGTAGGAAAGAACCTGTTGTGCTTCTAAAAAAAACCCGCACCACGATGAGGATAACTTTAAATCATCCCATCCTATAGTGATGAAAAAATGTGAATGGGACCTCGAAAAAAAGAGGTACCATTCACATTTTTCATCACTATAATTTTGTTTAAAAGAACTTAAAGAGCTGTTTAAAAGATGTTTAAAAGAGCCTTGAGCTGAGTCTTGCCTTGATTATCCAGTCAATCACGGCTGAGGTAGGGTGTCCACGCCCGTTTGATGAAATTAATGAAAATCAATTATCATCTCTTAATTGCGTTTCAAACATATAGCGGTAACGGATCACCAGTTACGGCAATCACGACTACATGTATGTACGTGTAGAAATCTAAGTGCTACTCAGAAAAGAATTTTAATTTTTTGGCCAATCGCAATAGGAATAATGCCAATCACGGGCAAAGTTAACTGCTATTTGCTACCATAGCAAGGAAAATTAGCAACGAGACGCATTTTTGCAGAAAATATTGCAACCACTTCTAGTGGGCGGGATGTGTGCAAAAGCAAATTATTGCAAAGCTTGCAGAATGTTCGTTTCTAAATCTTCTTCTCTCAAAGTGCAGCGTTTGCAAAGTGAACAACATGCTGGGGGAAAAAAGAGTATGTGAAGGGAAAACTACAGAATGCACTAAAGCGGAACACATCGAAAAACTGCAAAGACTTCAGTTTGACTGACTTTATTTAAAGGACGAGTGATGTGTTGTTGACTGGCGCTACTTCGTAAGTGTGAGGAAAAAAACGCTGCAAAATGAGGAAAACCGTGTGCTACATGCATAGATCTGATGAAATTCTGCAAAACTGCATCGTTGTATTTGCACCACCGCGTCCGCAAATAAGAGGATGCAGTTGCGTAGAGTTTCAGACCTGTTCAAGGGGAAATCGACGGACGATGAGACTAACGTATATTTCGTGGGAATCTTCGTTTTTCTCCCAAGATTTATGTCGAGGGACGAAAATTGATCACCACTTTTGATATTCATATTACACCGATGGATCATCGTGCTGATGTGCGCATCACCAACGTTAAAAACATGTTTATAAATTGATGAATCAACCCCATTACTAGGAATTCTGTTCTATGTTGTGAACGCGCCTGTGTTTTGTGTTATTCTTAGAGAAACAGTTTGTCGATTGAATTCAAAAGACATCCTCAACAAAAAACTGGCTTCTTTGTAAACGGTCAAAAAAAAACAACTCAAGAATCGCACGAGATAATTTCTTACGCAGATATCAGGAAGGTCATCTCATTCGACTGGTTCGAACTGATACATTGGTGCCATCTACGGATGGAAATTTTTGTTTCTTACCTAGAATTGTCGAACTGGACCATTTCTAATGGAACGGAACAATCAGTTATTATCAAACATTGACGTAGATTCGCTCCTAAGACCTGAGCTAATAGCGTCGACAAAAAAAAAAATAACAGCAAAGCTCCAGCTTTCTTCCTTCCTTCTTCTTTCTTCCTGAATTTATGTTACCCTTCACATCATATTTGGTCATGAGAAACCTAAGAAAGGTAGTTATTCGTCTCAATAACAGCTCATTGACTCATTCCTTGAGTGGAATGAACAACAACACGATGACAACGTAGATGTGAGTGTGTATGTATCTTTGCGTCAATGTGCATGAGTCTCTCTTCGTAAATATTTTCAGAAGCTGCCCCGGAAAATAACACTCTCAATACCGACGAAGTAAATGCTTGTTTACAGAACCGTTCCATGTTTTTAGGATGAAAATCGCGACATCGCAATGCGAAGCCGTGCAAATCGTCGCGAATACAACAAGAACACGAGTCCTTCGCAATAGATAGATCCTTCGCATCCTTCGCCTAATAGGAATTGTGTTTCTAGCAGTCTTTCAGTGCTAGGCTGAGATCCTAGGATCGGCCTAATTACACCGATTACATAATCTACAACAAAATCCCGAGTATTTTGTGCTACTAAACATTTCCTGTTTGGGGGTTATGAATCGCGGACGAAATCGCAGACCGAAATGTTCTGAAGCGGCCTACGCTAGTTATGCTATTCCAGTCAGGTGTAAAAATCTTTATAAAAAAACCTGATAAACTGACTTAGTTTGGGATGAGGTCCTCCGAGTGTTACAGACCGCTTAAGTAAATGTTCATTTGAAAATTTTCGACAAAAAAATTATTCGTTGTTGTTAGTCTTTTGGTAGTTGCATATCAAACTAAGGTTGTATTCACCATTGAAACTACCACTGATTGAACAATTCTCAAGCTTCAAAACCCAGAATGAGTTCTGCAAATCTTACAAAATGTAAATTCAACGAGCTATACCATAAAACTTTCGATATCCAGCAAATGTTAGAATTACGTGCACCAAAACAAAGTTGTTATAAGCTAAACATCGAATTTTCACCCCTTACCGATTAGTTCCGTTCCTAAAACTTCGTATATCAACTAATAACACTTGTAGTTCTGCTAATTAAAAAGGAAAACCAAAATTCCGCCAAAAAAAAAAAAGAAAAAGAGAGGGTGGCCAAGGAAGAGGCTGTGTAACAGAATCTTTGTTACATTTTGATAAATTATTTGATGAATGGGCTCAGATGATTACTTTTATTCTTAAAAAATACCGTGGCAATGTGTTCTCGGCGCCTACAATTTGATTTTTCTTTTTCCATTTGCATAAAATGCTGCACCAACTGAAAACCCTAGCTACCATTGATGTAGCGGTTCTACCGCATCATGGTCCGTCAGTGCTACAGTTACACTTACACTACGTGCTGTCGTGTATTGGTTACCGTTAACGATTTTCAATCGTCTGGTTCGATTTTTGAGCTCATTTTCTTTTTAGGCTGTTAAATGCTGTTGCGACGAAGTTTTTCAGAAATGTTCGATTCCGATGTGTCCTTGAATTCCCAGGCTTTGAAGAAGGCGACAATGCCGAATTGTTAATCGCAGCAGAGCAGCATACTACGAAATAGAGGGTGTTCTGCTCTGCGCAACAATAGATAGGGTTAGCAGTGTAGAGCAAGGATGTGAGCGCGATCGTGCCCAATTTTTCTTAGTTATCCAGAAAAACGGAGTGAGAAACAGCACAGTGGCACCTTTCCCCCGCCTTCCCTGGCCTTATCTATTCTTGGAGAGATCCGAACACCCTCAATTTGGCGATATGCAGTTTTAGGCTATTTAGATGAGTTCTTTTCAATCGTAGCTCACCTAGTTTGTTGTAATAATTGAGGGATATACAAACAGTCACCGCGTTCCTTGACAAAACGAGTTCTTCTCCAATAATGGAGATTTGCGTTAACCCTGATTTGAGCATCAGCTACCTTTTTTTAGACAATGGACTCTACAAATAGTTACCAATATCGGATTCTAACATCTTCTCGACAAAATTCTCAAAAAAATTGACTGTAAACAAACAGTTTTTCTTTGTTGACAGCTGTTTTAACAGCTCTCATTTTGTAATGTGTGCCTGGGCCTATGACTGGCTACCACGTTATTTGTAGGTTTATTTGTGCGTATAGCGCCGTATCTCACAAATAAGCTTCTGCTAAACTTCCACCATCGTCACAACAAATAGCAGCAAATATTTTCGATCCTGTAGACGTGAGCGTGTCGGTGTTGACGATGAGGAGACGCACAGCTGTAGTAGTAGTAAGCCGATGAACAACAAACACCTAATATGGAATCGGCCAAAACAACACAAGCAGGTCTTGCGAATGAGTTTTGCTTTTAAGGGATGTGATGCAAATTTTCGAGTGATTTTTTTCTAGAAGGCAGTAGATACTTTCCATTAAAAAAAAAAAACGTTTCGTTGTTCGGTTGAAAAAGTACAAAATGACTGATAGTAGAAATTGTGCATTGATGGCAACTAATTTGCAGGCTTTCGCTCGTAAAAAAAAAACAGTATTGCCGTCACTTTCAATCGAAAGAGGTTTGAAAAAACTTTCAAGTATCCTAGCAAGTAGCAAGTTCTGTGTGTAACGTTGCTTGCCCGTTCAGGATCATCTGATCTTCTTCTGAACACCTCATAAGTATTGACATCTTCGTTCAATAAAATCAGATCACTTGAAGTTAGCATTAGAAAATTTATGGATTCGCTTCTCCTCATCGCTTCACCCGTTCACAATAAATTTGAACACTCTAAACTCAAATTCTGAGCGGTAGGTGGAATTCATTAGCGCACTCCAGCATTTTGCACCACTTTTGCATCTATTTACGAGGTTGAACCTCAGAGTCCGCAATGGACTTTGTTCTTCGGCTTATTGCTACCCAAGTGACTGCAATGCCGGCGGCGACGACGGCAAAAGTGCGTTCGACGACTTTTGACCAACTGCACTGGCCGAAGACCAGAGGCGATGAGTCGGCGGCGGCCGATTCGGTCGACCGACCGCGCTCGCCGGTCGGCCACAACGTCTGCGATCCGCGAGCGACAAAGGTCGATGCGACCAAACTACGCAACACGGCCTTTGAACGTTTTGATGGTGTGTTCGGCAGTATGGGGAGAGTACGGAGCATAAGAGCGTTTGGAAAATGTCACGAAGGAGGAAACATGGGCTGAGAGAATTTCGTTCCTTTCCGACTCAAATAAACCATTGGTATTATCCCTGCGAATCACTTCTAAGATTTCACCTATGTAAGGGTATCGATGTACATCGCATCAACTTATATCTCAGACCCATGACAAATAGAGCCTTCAAGTGCAGAATCCGCTCAGCCTGTGAAGCCGAGTTGCACTAACTTCGGCGAAATAGTTCAGTCCACAAACTGCGGATTATTGATAGGTGAAAAGTCGATTTAGTTTGACTGCAACAGGTGATTCTAAATGATGACGAACCAATATTCTAGGCCAAACGGAACACATCATATGTGGAAGCTTCGAAAGCACCAATTTATAGTTTTATGATTTTGAGTTCTATAATTTTTATGATGTTATGATTTCGGCATGAGCAAATGACAGTCCCAAGTAGAGCATCTCAAAACGAGCATACCAGGAATCCGACGTGGTGAAGGAAAAGCTAGAAAGCTGGTTGTAAATTGCCATATCCAAAATGGTCCCACTCATCTCTCCCTGATCGTCGTAAAAAAAGCAATACGGGAACCGCTTTCGTTCCTACGAGATACGTTAGGACGCTCCTCTATGTACGTTCTGGTCCTCTAGGCAGCCTATTTATAGGTTTCACCTTAATGTGCTTGTGAGAAGACATCAATAATTTCTGAACACTCGCACATGGATGCAGCGCGTGCGCAAGAATGTGCGCGTTGCAACTGAAAACGTCTTAAAAACGTTGTCTTTCTCGCCGTTTTTTTTTACGCCGGTGAGGAAAAGATGAGCGAAACCACCCCGGAGCCCCCAATCTATACAACCCCATCTCTATCTTTTCCCTCATATTTCCTCACTACAGATTCGTGGTATGCCGACTTTAAGAGGGATGTTGGATGATGAAAAGTGATGTATAGATTCTTTTCATTCATATGATTAGTAACCTGTATGATGGAAGGAAGTATAAGAACTGGAATTCATGAAGCAAAGTACAATTAATCTATTATTCAATCAACACAAGTCATTATGTTCAGCTGCTACAGTAACCACAAATTACATCCAAGAATAAGAAAAGGAAAGTTTCCTCTGCAATTACACAGCTTAGCATTTACAAAATTGAATCATAAAGTAAAACATTAATAAAGGTTAGAAAAAGTATTATTCGCGTTTTCAAGTATTCCGTAAATCTGTAACTTTTTCCAGTAGCACCCACCCACATCTGAAAAAAGAACATACTGTAATCTAGACACAAGACACTTCGAAAGTGAAAACAAGTCTTTTTTTTAAAGATCGTATCAACTGAGTGATGTGAGGAGAGAATTGCATAAATGCACGTTTTTCCGAATCTTAACTGTTGTTCACTTATGCACTTACGCACGTCCGCAAACACAAAGTACAGTGCACTGCAAGTAGCGCGCGAAACGACAAGTAGGATATTTTCCCTATTCATTTGACGAACTAAAATGTTCCATCTGCGAATCAGAAGACTCTAATCAGAAAAATAAAACACAGAAGTAAAGGACTAACAGTGAGAAATCAGATAGATAGGATTCGTTTTTTCCTGTCAACAACAATGGGATGCGTTGAGAATGAACCGAATAACTATGGGTAGAACACGTAAGACTGGTGGAAAAATCAATAACAAAGCAGAAGAGCTGTACCATGCGCTGCCTTGAGAAAAAAAAACAAGCGTAGTAATCAAAATCTTTGGCTATACTACGGCTCTGAAATAGGAAATGAACCCTAGTTCAGAGTTATGAACACAGTTCAGTGTAGAAGATAACATTTTCCAGAAAATGTTATCTTCTACACAGAACTGTGTTCATAACACATACACTACACATAGCGGAATATCACGTAACAACAATATTTGTCTGATAATGCTATAATTTTCCCAGGCACTGAAGTGGATCTGGATTCGAGTTGCGTAAGTAACGCTTACACTGTTCACGATCCATAAATTCGATAGGATAAGCAGGATATGGAATGAAGACGCAATAATGAACCCCACCTAAAGCATCAATATAGTGAAGAGTCCAGAAATATACTTCAAACAAAATAGGAGCCATTTTCCAGTCCGCCTGGGACTTAGCAACTGAGGAGAAACCACGGATTAGAATTCTTTGGAAACGCTGGCTGGCACGAAGAGATTTATTGCCCGGATATATATATTTATTATATTTATATTATATATATATTATTATATATATATTATTATTATTATATTTGATTTATACTAAAGAGCATCCACAGAATTGACTATCTAAGATTCAGGTATACCTGTGACCAGATACGTATGAAACACAGCTTTGAACCGCTCTCGAAGAAAAAATATTGAAACCAAAGATTATAAATCCAAGACTCCAATATCTAGATCTTCTAGGAGCTTAAGTTTATCTCTCATAGAGAATTTTCGCAGCACATCTTCATTAACAGGGAAGTGGTCGCGCCTCAACACGAATACGACACCCCTCCTTATTTCGGATACAGTTTTCAGAAAATTCTGACTTACGCAACTTCTCAGATTCGAATGTATAAGTATCAAATCTATCAGATACACATATTATATTAGGTTGTATCAATGGCATTCAAAAATGGAGCTATCGTTCTCCGATACACATATTTAAGGAACATTAGAAGGCTCTGCTTTTCCCTTAGGCTGAGAGAATTAGGCATTTTTAGACGGCAGCAGTTAGAATCGTCGCCCTTCTTATTCTCAAGCGAATACGACAATAACGGTTTCAAACTGTTCGGTGTAGGGACAGAAAAGAGAGCATGATCAAGTTTTAAATTCAAACTGAAGATTCAATTTGAATTTAAAACTCAATTAGGCAAGATTACATGAAATCCGTAAATCTTCAATTCAATTCAAATTGAAGATTTACAGATTTCATGTAATCTTGCCTAATTTTTGGTAAATTGTCGTTGAGGAGGGGGGAGGGAAGGGCACTCATTGGCGCATTTATTTCTCGAAGTAAATAATCAAATCAATCTGAGCGCTAAGGCCTAAACATTAGTCTTAGAGGATCTATGACATATAAACTTAAGTTACTAGGAGAAAAAAGTAAGTTAGAGCTTTGGAAAATAAGGGCGAATAAGACCCCCTCCAACGACATTTGCCTCCACATTTATGCTGCTAGGAAAGAGCAAAAAAAAACCCCTGCAAGTACGATTTCCAATAAACCTTGCCATGATTCAGAATGTGATCTTCATCTATAGCGATAGTACAGCTCCCCTAGTAATCTTAAGCAAAGGCTGATACGCAATCACCTGTACCGTCGTTCTTGTACTATATCGAAGTGCAATTTCCTCCTCATTTAAAGGCAACACCCTACGAATCTGGGATGGGATGGGTTTCAGGTGGGTTATGCTTATACGGAATGGTAGATTGTGGGGAAGAGGATGATTCCGTTCATCTCTTCCTAATCGTCGTAAAAAAACGGTCCGGAAGATGAGACTTCGAGCGTTTCGGGAGCTGTTGTCCACGAAGAGTTGTATTGGAGCATTGTGCACGCGCTGCACCACCCGGGCCGTATCTTACGGCGATTAGGAAGAGATGAATGGATACACACTTTTCCCCCATAATCTACACCCTGTATAGGCAAAACCGACCTGAAACCCGCACATCCCAGATTCGTGGGGTGATACCTTTAATGTTTCTGTCTTGAATGCACTAGTCACCTTGTCATGGGTATTTAGCTAAGGCAGGAAATAGTCCGACACTAAAGTAAGCCTTACACTTCCACTTGCACTTGTATGAGTCGCAACAATAAGCTTAGGAATTTCTTTGTTGTGCAGGTAGGGCCTTTGATCGGATAGTCACGCTCCACTTGACCTTTCCAGGTTCCGAAGAAGCCGAAACGTTGACCAGCAATAAAGCATTGTAACAGCTTCGCGTTCGGCTCAAATTAAGAACACATACTGGAAAAAAAACCGTCCAAGAGGTCAAAAACCAGTTTATTTTTATCGCCACAATAACTAAATAACAATAGCCGTCCTCCCAACAGCGAAGAAATGCAGAAAATGAAATAACACAAAAAGTATGCCACAGTTTTTGTACGAGCATAAAAAATGTTCTCCGTCCGCCCAACATTTATTAAAGAGAGAATAAAGAACAAAAATGGAGAAAAGAAATGAAACATACAAGAATACATAACAATGAAACAAGGCGAACTCACCGGAAGGAGCTTGTCTGCTTTGCACACACTACATTCCAACATATTTGTCTATTTAGATTAGCTTTACAAACTTTTTCTCATAAATAGAACCTCATACTAGTCCCGTAAGTATTACTGCTGATTTGGATGCATGTGGATGGAACTCCATGGACCTCTTTCATCCTGCTTTTTATAGAGTTTGTACTTTTTTTTATGATAGTGCCTCAATAAGAATACGCGTCCCTAATAATTTTCTTAGTTTCATCGTTTCTTTCGCTCCTTGGACGAACTTTTTCGCTCCTACGGAAGATGCTAATTGTCCTCAATAACACGAAAGATGGAGTGAAGACTGAAACGCTACAAAATAAGATCTTAGAGGTTCCCTATAAGCAAAACAGGGTTAAATGCAGTTGGAGGCACTCATTGGCGTCCTTGTCTCTTGAAGTAAATAACTAAATCAATCGGGACCCTAAGTCCTAAAGATTCGTCTTGAAGGATCTATGACATGTAAGCTAAAGTTACTAAGGAAAAAATTAATTTAGAGCGTCGAGAAATAAGGGCGCCACTGAGTCCCCCAACCTTCCTCCCAAGTACATTTTCCCCGTAAAACAAACGACAGAACTAATTGAAAATGTTGTTAACTTCATCAAGACTGTGTAGTGCTATCCATGCACTACTATAAACTATTATATTTCACTACTAAAAGATAATACTGCTGTTATACTACAAAAAAATATTTGAAACCATGAGAAACAAGGAGACCCAGGGTGCTTTAACCATGCTGCGTAGAAAGAGCTCAGTGCAAGCCTTCACCGAGAACGCGTCGCGTCAACGCTTTCTGATACGTTTTACGCCGATTGTATGTGCCTCTTTCGTTAACCCATTTATTCATCATAATGAACAGAAACGCTTGAGAGCAGTGTACGGTTGTAAGCAAAGTGTGCATTGAAGGTTGCAGCGGTTAAGGAAGAAAGAACTTTTCTTTTACATGTTTTTTGTTAATGTAATATGAAAAACCGTAGAAACAAGGATATTTGACAAATGCGTACTCACCTCCAGTGTTCCCAATGCAGAATGGCAAGAGTTGTTTGGTTACGGATTCGGTTGACCTGTAATAAACTGATTCGTCTGCACCCGCAGCTGCAAATAAAGTTGATTTTAGAAAATCTAAGGAAGCGTTAGCGTTTAACCATCGTCTTAGTATGACTGACAATGAGATCAGGTTTCCTAATGCATAATAAAAAAAAAAACATACACAGTCGAGAAATATAGCAACCTAGAGAATTATCAAAATGTACCTCGAAATCTACAAAATTTTATGAAAGTGGAATAAATCTCCATAAACTCACAATTCCTAACATACGGAACTACGCGTACGCGGCTTATCTCGATCCGCTTCGGTGGAGCGTAGCGGCTGGGAGCGTGGTGAAACCCTTGCCGGCACCACCCATCGCTGCAGTTAGCAAAGGTCCCATCTCGGTTCCAACTGCTGCCTCCACCGCGCAGTTTCGAGTGCATACGCAAATGCACCGCAATTACACTCACTATTCATGCTGTTTTAACCCAGCTATAAGTACGATACTGCTCTCCATTTAGCACATATTGGACAAGGTAACGTCATGGGAATCGCTTTATTTTCTACGAGGTGCGCTAGAACTCGCCTCTGTGTACCACGTTCGGTTCCCCTCAGCAAGCTGTTCATTAGTAAAGCTTGAATAAGCTGGTGAGGAGACCTTATTAATTCTGGAAGGCTCGCTCGTCAATGCAGCGCGTGCGCAAGGGTGGCTCTTTGCAATGCAAGCAGACGTAAAAAACGGTAGTTTCTGAGCGGTTTTTTTTTAAGTGACTGGTTTTCCGCAGCCTACAACCGTATGTATAGAAGCTTTCATTGGGAAATCCATACCACGTTAGATTCGTGGTATGCTGCCGTTAATTGGCTGCACTCGAATCAGTGCGGAGAAGCTAGCTGTTGGGATACAGGTGGGACCAGTTGTAGCGATGAGGGCTACTAGTAAGATCAACCGTCGATCCTGACCGCTACGCTCTACCGAAGCATCACAAGAAGAGCGGCGCTCGCAATTGCTTATGTGCTTCATGTCCTTTTGACCCTACTATAATGAATTAACTCATCATGCACATCGAGTGAAGAAGTACCTCCGCAGAAAAAAACTCCTCCCTTCTACCTGGTCCATTTGAGGGATGAGCGGTCAATATTGCATCGATTCCGTGCATTTTATTAGCAGTCATTTGTCTTGATTTCATGCTCATTTTAAGTGAATAATGGGAGACATATTAAAAAGAGTGAAAGGAAGTCTATACCGAGAAAGATTTTTTAGCGGTCACTCCATCAAAGCACTTTACCGGGCCTAATTCGTGTGAGAACAGGTCTGCATCGCTGATTTCCTTGCTCCAATTAATTCGTGCGTCTTCTCTGTACTGATTATTTTAGCATGGGGAAGTGCGTGCATAACTGACAACAAATGTGTCCTCAACGACTTCAAACAACCTGTTCACATATTATTCACATAAAATCGCGTATGTCCGCCGAAGCCCTTAATGTGAGGGGTCAACTGCCGGTCGGGTGCATGGAATCTTTGGCAACAACCTCTCAATAAACCTCGTAGCGATGAAGTATCCAACACTCGAGCGAACTCCAATCTTGTCTAGACTTCAACGATGTTTTGGGCGACATTTGATTCACTACAGGAAACATGCATCAGAGATCGCCCCGTCAACAGTTTCGACACAGTGTATTGCGGGGATACCGATGAAAGGAACTCAATAGGCTGTTAGAAACTACCACAACAGCTTGGTAGAATTAATCTCAACGTCGTCAGTATGCGCTTCTGCACAGCAAAGGGATTACAGAGGATATGAGCTCTGGATCCTAAATGCCCATGCATGTACAAGAACCTCTGAAGAGGGTATAAGTACGCTTCCTATGATGAATTCAACACGTTGACGTCTAAGATATTCAAAACGATGGAGCGAGCGAGCAAAAGATTCAAAGCGAATGCAAAGATAAAACCTGGAACGGTGGATCACACGTTGGACAGCGGCAACCAACTGGTCGACTTATGTGAACATGCGGACCTCATCATCGCTTCCACGTTCAAGAGAAATCATTGACGCCACCAACTTACGTGGAGAACGGACAACCGTTCGACTCCTGAAGAGCAGCGTAAGCGGAAGATGAGAACTCTCAAACTTCAGCTCGTTGTGATAAGGAACATTCTCAAGTCGTGAGTTCAGAAGTCTAGATCTTTTTTGGACTTCGCATCCGACTCTCACCGTCGTCCAATTCTTCTCCGCTTCGAAATACGGTTCCACAAGAAAAACCGAGGAGTTTCTTCGCAACCGAAATTCGACATGGCAGGTGCGAAAGATGGAGAATATTATGGAGACATAGCGAAATCCTGCCGTGTGTCTGTTCAGGTTGGAGCAAAGAACAGGAAGAAGCTCTGCGATGCGGATTCCTTCACAAAGTGCATCCGAGATGCTGGAAGGGAAGCGCTTCTGGGTCTAATGCCGCGGAAGAAGTTTACTTTGAATCTGCGGAGACAAGATTAACGCACAATTCTACATGTGCTGTCCGCAGCACTGGTGATTTTAATCAAGAGAAACATCTGAGAAGGAAGTTGCGCCGTCAACTGCAAAGAGCAGTTGACGGCGCAACTTCCTTCTCAGATGTTTCCTTCGATTCAACAAAAACCTGGAGACCTCAAAAACCAAGGATTTTGAAAAGGTGTGGGAGGACGGAAACTCGCCAAAAGCCTGTACTTTACTAAAACAGTATAGTAGAAGGATGAAAAGTGTTTACTAGCCCTTAACACCTTTCAGCACCAGCACCCGCAGCACCAGCAAGGTATCTTCGGCACCTACAAAATCCACTTCGCCACCTGTCAACGTCGCAAAACGCAGTGGCGAGACTCAGACCCCACGATATAATAGGGCTGCCCAATCGACTATCACACAACCTTCATCAAATTTTAGTGCTTCGTGCAACCGTCCCAGCAGGTCTCGCACCGGCCTGAGTCTGACAAGCCGAAAAACAAGCAGATCGGACTCCACTCCAACGGCGCCAGCAGCAAAAAGAAGGCGTAATTCGTCATCATCGTCCTCATCCTCATCCTCATCTAATGAAGATATACCACCCAAAAGGGCCGGACATCTGGAACCATGCTCAAAGAGCTTCTGAAGCAAGGAGGTAAAAATCTCCTGCTAGCCGCCAGCAAAGTTGACCAACTGGCACCGGCGATTACGGTCTCGCAATCGTAAGAAGTAAAGTAAAGTAACTTGAGTGTCTTGAACAATTGATGAAGTCTTATCACGAGCAGACCGTCAAGATGCATAAAGCAAACGAGGCGAAAATCGACAAAGTTGGGATGAAGATGGAGCTTTTCTTTGCGCGCTTCACTCAGATGGAAAAGGACTTCAAGGAAGAGAAATACCTGGTGCAATTTCACGATGAAGTCAATTAGATAAGGGATGAATTTTCCGCACTAAACGTTTCACAACTATCGTCTGACCTTAGAGGACTCCACGAACGTTTTGATGAGATCATCTCCCGTGGGTTTGCCCCGGACACCGTAACGACTAACATCCCGGCGGAACCCAGCCCGGAGCTAAACAGAATTCGACGCAGGATGGAAAAAACCGAACGAAAGATCCAGACAGGTCGACGGGACCATTCCACCAAAAGGAAATGGCAAAAAGACCGAAGCATGCCTGTTCTAGACGACCTGAAGGAGAAGCGGCAACGCCTACAGGAAAAGGAGTCAAGGCTAGAGAAAGAGATGCAACGACGACTCGAGCGCGAGACGTGCGGAAAGTCCCGCGAATCCGAAGATGCCGTCAGATCGAAGGGACGTGATCGCCCACAGGAGAGACGAAAGGACAGGGACTCAAGCCAGAGACGCCGTGAGGATAGACGTGAAGCACGACAGCGAAGGTTCAGCCGGGATCACGACCGGAAGAAACAAAGTAGACACTAGCTAGTTCGGTGGAGGGGAGTATAGAGATTCCTCTATTCTTACTTGTCTTGCGTATGTATGTAGCATCACAGCATCAGCATTACTTACTCATCGTGTAACTCTTCCAACTATCTGTAGGCTGATCTAGGCAGCAGTAGAAACATTCTTATGCAACATTCGCTTATCATGTTTATATCTCATGCACATACTAGCCAGCTCCGCTTGCTTAGCCTGAATAAAAGGAGCCCTGATAAACTCGAGCATCAGATTGTTTCATTTATTGTTTCTTATTATTTCTTTCATTGTTATTTTGTGTGTTAAAGATAAGGTTTAATTACCCAAGTCTGAGGTACTTTAGAGATAGGTCGAGACGCGAGAAATCCGCTGAACCACCGACGCTTTATATATATATATATATTTTTTTTTCACTCTTCTCATCAGGGGTATCTTTTCAACTAACTTCGCCCCGATGAGATACGAGGAAAGTTCGCTTGCCTACATTATGACATGAACCAACGGACAATTGTTGTAATTCGAACACTAGTACATCATCCTTTGAAGTGGTAACTGGAGTAAGACAGGAGCGAGTAGCAATATCCCTCCTGTTCAACTTTGTCATCGATAACATCATGCGAAGAACAGTCGATCAATGTCCTGCCGAGATCGCCTCAGCGCGGTCAGGGTGCCCCTCGACCGTCCGTTAGTACGCAAATGATGTTGTATCAGTGGAAAGCAAAAGTTCAGAATGTTGTAAAAGGCAACTGCAACCTATGGATTACGCTTGCATTCTGATAAGAGTGAGCACATATGGGTCTCATCGAGATCTCCAACGGCAGTCAAGGACGTGGGCGGACGGCCGAACTTGTGTGTTCTATTATCTAGACTGTATACGAACAACAGCTACGAGAGTGACATACGGGAGAGGTGCGCTAAAGGTTGTTCCGCATTTAACTCATCGACCATGTCTTTATGGTCGCCATCGCTCAAGAAGTCAGGCTGCAAGTCTAATCATCCGCTATTCGCACTATCGTGATGTACATGTCGGAGAATTGGCCGGCACCATCTACGATGATGCAGAAACTTGACTGCACGGAAAGGAAGCAATGAAGATTTTAAGGCTAGATCGATGTGGTGCACAGGCGGATGATGCGCGGAAAGGATCAGGACCCCCACTTCAAGTCCGCATACCGCGAATGACGTACCAATCTGACACCGTGAGGGAATCGGCGGAAAAAAAACAGAGATGAGCTTGTAGATTGCGCTAGCGGTTCTGCTCATCTCACCCTAATCGTCATTTTAAGAAAAAAACGGGGCATGGAAACCGCTCCGATTCCTACGAGGTACGTTAAAACACGCCTATATGTACGCTACAGTCTCCTCAACAGCCTCCTCATTGACTTGAACTTAATAGACTGGTGAAGAGACCCCACCAATCATCGACTGCTCGCACGTGAATGCGGCGCACGCACAGGGGTGGCGCGCTGCAAATGAAATTGTCGTAAGAAACGTGAATTCACATACCACGTCACATTTGTGCTGCCTTCAAAATCGTCACAGAAAATCGTTCTCCCTTCTTCAGTCACTCTTTGAGGGTACAAGAAAATTGTCTTGTTCAACGGGTTCTGAAGAGTCTGTCGGGTTCAAGCTAGAAAAGGCCACCTAGCCGAAAGTGAAAGTATTGGATTTTCATGAGATCGCGAGGAGATCCGAGTGTCATATGGTAAAAATGACTTTTCCGGGACTCAAGTGGAACAGTTGCCGTATAGAAACGGATGGGAAGATCAAAATTATTCTCACTTCTATCTCTTAATCACCCACACTCTATGTGTCCTTATCACAGCAGTGGAAATGGGCACGTAATTCTAGAGGACTAGAAAGGGTCCAGTCCCAACATCTAAAAAGACAGTTTTTGCTATCGTTTTCGTTCCTTTATTCAAAACTAGTAGACTGCTTGATCTAACGCCAGTGCGGCGACCATTAATAGTGTTATGGTCGAATATTCCCGTCACAGAAGGGAGTCGAAAAGAAGCTCGCTACTTCTCGTAAACCTCGCTGGTTCCACTGGTAGCATTCGAAAATATTACGGGTTTGTCTGAAGTACTATATTCAAAGTATTTGGACTGAATGACCACACGGACACATATCATGAATCTATAAACACCTCCAATTTTTAGTTCAAAGGCAAGATCGATCACGAAGAAAAATTTCATTAAATGGAAAATATGGCAATACAATAATACCTAATAAAGTGGTTTTCTGAACCATTAACACAAAAAAAAACGGAACAGAACATATATGAGAAATGCTATGCACATCAACCCGAATCGGTAACGAGTACATAGACGTGGTCATCATAACACCGATGTTCCTGCCCATTGGGATTTGTCCCTAGCATGTAAGACAGCAGCGTACGTGCGCATAGTCGAGTCAAAGTGACATAAAGCACGGATCGCGCAAGCGGCTGCGCTCAAAGCGCAGCGCGGTGGAGATACAGTTTGATTCGACATAGGACCATCGCAAAGTGCAACAATGAGCGCTGTAGCATGGGTCACCCCTCCATCCCAACCGCTACGGTATACCGTACTGCTTCGAGCGCGACCGCTTGCGAAACTGCAGCATGCTTCATGTGATTTTGATCCTACTCTACGTACGAGGGGACGCAGAGTCAAGCAGATTACACTCCAGAGGAAAAAAGAAGTGCACACTATGCACAATGCATGCCATGCCAGTGCCATCTGGTAAATGCCAAAAACAAATGGACGGAATTATGATGACCTCGACTATGGGAGCTTATTCACGCGAAGTCGCAAGGCAAATAACACAAGAATGGTATATCATGGAAGCAACATGGAACATTTGTGATGTATGCCTGCTGTCTTCAGCTTTCGTTCGATCCACTGTCATGCATCTGATAACCTTGCACATTGCAACGCTCACCCTTACAGGTACACACAGTAATTCCATTTCCGCGAGATCGACAACCAATATCACTGGTGCTCGCGCAGCCTCCCGAGATTCGCTTGCTTTTCGGTCCTGGAAGCATGTGGTAATGTGCAACGAATTGGCACGGAAAATTGAAGGCGAAGCGTTGTAAAAAAAAAAAAGATTGCTATTATTTTTATGCGATGCTCACTTCTGCGCATCTCTTCCAAGCAACTCGTCCAATTTTCGTATGCCTTGTGGAATGAGCGCAGCATAAACGAGGTGATTGAATTGATTGAGAAACGAAAAGAGAACGAATGGCCATTGAAGCTAGTACAGTTTGTGTGACCCTCTCGTGGCAAATTTGTTTTTTTTTATCCCAAACAACTCCGTAGTCGCCACCAAACCGTGTACTAAAGCGAGTAACTGCGGCGTGTTTTTCACGAAAAACGATTTTTTCTGCTTGAGGCACACTTCTCACTCATCTATCGTGTCCCATTAGGAGGTGTATCGCGCCCACCCGGCAGAACCCACTCGGCGCCAACTATGCGTGTATTTTGTGATTCAATCGGAAGGAGTAACTCCGCTCACCATTACCCTTGTAAGCATATTCGCATCCACGATCACATTCAACAATCGTTGTGAATTCCGTCTTCCCAAATTTGTAGCAGTCATCATCATCAGCTCCGCTTAGAGACATTGAGAGGAGAAGGCAGAGAAGAAGTGGTAAATCTGTCATTTCTTCAGAGTTCTGAAAGAAGTACGGTATCAAATAAAAGGCAGAATACGAGAAACCATAACGTCACCATCTCACTGAAAATACCTCTTAGAATCAAAGTATTGTTGCGAGTGCAAAACGTGATTCGCGTTAAGCTGTTTCACAAACTAAATGAAAGTGACATGGTTGTCACGTGCGATGAAAAAAGCGTTACCCTTGAAAAATCCACTCTTGAGATTAGGAATACTTTGAAATATGGATTTTTCAAAAACTTAATAGGGAAAATTGACCAAAATTGAATATCTTGAAATATGGATCAGTAGGAATGACTGCAGTTCAAATTTTCATGAAGTTTGCAGAATTTCCCTTTCGAGAGTCTTCCTTTTCTTTCTTAAGCACGAAAGGTAAAAATTCACTTATTTGAAAACACCCATAGTTCTGTCATAAAATGGGAACAAGAAAAAATAGAACTCAGTAGAATTCCGCTCAAGCTTATAACAGCAATGGTGGCTCTTTTTGGCACATTTTGCGGTGTGTTAATAGGTCATTCTCCTGCCACGTAAGATGAGAAATCCTCACGCGGGATTTAACACGTGGGACTATAAATAAGCATCAGAAATTCTTAGATACATAGAGATAAAAAATCAAATAAAGAGACGAAGAAGCGAATCCCACAAGAGAATAACGGATTGAAGAACACTTGAGGAATTCACGAAGAAATGACCGTAGGAGTTAGTATTGGAGGATGGAAAGTGTGTGTTGCTAGATAGTGAGAAAGAAAACATTATGGTGAAGATCATAATGGACATGGAAGACATGGTGACAAAAATACAGAACGACAAGCGTACAGGCAGAAAAATAGGTGGCGAGATGCGAGTCAGCCAATCACTTCTTATTGGTAAAACTCACCAACTTAAGTAAGAGAAGAGGCAGCAGATTGATTGACACGTAAAGACCAGGGTGAGTCAAAAGTATAGAAGATTTCTCATTACTTTTAATTCACCAGAGAACCAAAGCAACTACCCTTGATTCTGAAAAAAAAAATGGAGGATAAGTACATGGCGTTAATCAACTCCGAAAGTTATACATCTATGCGCTCGCCTTCAGTTCAGAATTGTTTGAGGTTTATTTTTTGAAGCATCAAGTCAGTGACTTCATCCCCCACGACAAGTTTAGCACCAATTTATCGACGCTGGAGAGATGAAGGATTTGATTGGCTCTAGGGGGGCCCCGGACCATCAACTGCGCAGTGGTAGCCGAACTTCCTACCGACTGCGCTGGACCTGTCTCACAAATTTTTTTTATGAAAGGTGAGAAAAATCTCCCCCATCTTTAAAATAAATGTCATATGCTCCATGGTCATAGTCTAACAATATAACTTTCAGGCAAATCAAAGATTTTGCCACCGTACCAATCTTGATTCTAAAGATCCTGAAGCAAAGAAGATATCGTCTTCGATTCCGTGAGGATTCCGAAGAATTCTTGGGAAAATCGACCAGAACAAGTGCTAGTCGAAAGATGCAAAATCAGCGAAGAGATCTCGCGGAACTGTGAAGCCGAAAAATTACAGATAATAGAAATTTGGAGGTTACAGTAAGGATGAAAAGAAAGAGAAATTAATTTGATCAATATTGATAATTCTTTGAAATTCGAGAACTTCTCTGACTCATTTCCAGAGTACAGAAACGGTATTTAGATGGCGGAGAATACGGTATTACATAAAACCCCATCGCCAACAACGCAAGACAGTAATGACTAACAAACTAGACATAAATAGTTCCAGAGAGCACAACGATCGAAAATTACGAAATATAATATAATGTAATATATATATATATATATATAAATGAATAAAAACGGAGAAAAATGTGGTTAGGGGAGGGACGAGCACTTAGTGGCGCTCTTATTTCTGGCTGTTCTATCTTACTTTTTTTTCTCTTAGTAACTTCAGCTTACATGTCATAGATACTCTAATACTTATGTTTTAGGGACCGGGTTTATTTAGTTACTGCCAGAAATCCAGAAATGAAGGCGCCACTGAGCGACCTCCTCCCCCTACCCCCTTCAACTACATTTTACCCTCAAAAGGAATAAATGTGAGTATTTGTAAGAATACATATACAAACATATAAGAATATAATAATACATTTGAGAAATAGCTGCGTCTGACGAGGACATAACCGGATTCCAGGTCATTGGGACGGTTGAGGGCGTGTGTCGACAACAAGCGGTGAGCGAATCGACCTCACTCGTTTTTATGTCAACTATCCGGTGAAACACAAAAATAGTTCCAAGTTTAAACTCAATGACTTACGTCCTTTGAGTTTTTTTTCTCAAAAGCTGGTTTTTCTGTCAATGTTCCAAGTTTCTGCTCGCTTTCGTCACAATTATTCGCCGGAATGAAATTTCTGGCAAACAATATGAGTCATATTGTACTATTGAGTAAAAAAAGGATCTCATCAATTAGCCATCGTCTGATTCTCCTCCAAACAAGAAACGTGATAATATCAACCGCAGAAGAATCACGGAAGAATCAAGAGTCTATGACGTTCATAGGCATTTTGATTGCCGTACACAAAGATGACGTGGGGACCAGTTCATGTAACGGTCAGGAAAAAAAGTTAGTGGAAGAGTTAGTGGTGAAGGACGCTGTACATTCCAAGATGATCCCATGGTTTCAAGAAAGGACAACTCCAAACTCTTGTTTATTCTTAAAAGGCATCACCTCACGAATCTGAGATGGTACGAATTTCAGATGGAGTATTCGTATACGGGATAGTAGATTATGGAGAGAGGGATGATTCCGTCCATTTCTTCCTAATTGCCGTAAAAAAACGGCCCGGAAGATGCGACGCGTGCACAAGGCTGGCGCGCTACAGCCGAACTCCTTGTAGAAAATAGCGCGCCAGAACTCCCGAAGCCGTATGTTCTAGGCCGTTTTTTACGGCAATTAGGAAGAAATGAACGGAATCCTCTTCTCATAATCTTCTATCCCGTATATGAATACTCCACCTGAAATCCGTACCACCTCAGATTCGTGGAGCGATGCCTTTAAATACGCCATCTACTCATAGGCTCAATTTAAAGGTGGCATACCATGTATCTAAAGTGAAGGAATCCGCGGGAAAATTTAGAGTTAGGGTTCCAGACTGCTGGATCAGGGAAGGTTCCGTTGATCTCTTCCTGATTGTCGTGAGAAACGTGAAAGACAACGTTTTTAAAGACGATCTTAGCTGCAACGCGCCACCTTTGTGCACACGCCGCATGCGAGTGCGGTCGGTCGAAGATCAGTTATTTCTTCTCACCTGCCTTTTCAAGTGAAGTCAATGAGTAGACTGTTTGGGGAATGGAAGGTGTGCGTAGTGGAGAGTTCTAAAGTATTCTCCTGATAAGCAAAGTGGTTCCCACGCCGTTTTTCTAGAACGAGTAAGGAGAGATGAGCGGAACCACCCCGATGCCGCAATTTAAAACACCATCTCCATCTTCCCCCGCGGTTTCCTTCACCATGTCAGATTCCTGGTATGATGCCTTTAACTCTGACTGTCGCCACGCTCGCAATCCATCCCTATGCAGTATTTACCTGCGAATCATTTTAAATCGCTGTTCCACGCTTCTTTTGTGGCATATTTGAGTATTTTTCTCGTTCCATCAATTAGAATACGGCAACACCTGAACACCTTTCTTCCCCCGAGTTCTCTTAACTATACTAGTCCAAAACTGATGTACACGACCCCAAGATGTTAAGCAAATAAAAACGCAGCAATGTCAAGAAACAGAGGTTATAGACTCCGCTAAAAAGTTACATAACTAGTGGCGAAGAGTGGTAGTAAGAAATCTGGGACACTTAAATCAACAAGCTGCAACGAAAGAGACACTGAAGGATAATCACAGATGGAGAAACCGGGATTTTGAAGAAACAAGGAACAAAACTGGTGACTTGATTGATTAGCATTGAAGGCATCACTCCACTAAAGTAAAGATATGGATTTCCGGTAGTGAAAGACTACATGGGATCGTAGATTGCAGAAACGGGTGGGATCTCGCTCATTTCTTCCTAATAGTCGTAAAAAATGGCCCGGAAGATGAAGCGTTCCGGGGCGCTGCTTTCTACGACGAGTTCTATTGGAGCGCGCCAGCCTTGTGCACGCGCGAAATCATCCGGACCGGTACTGGCACAATTAGGAAGGAATGGACGGAATCACCCTCTTCGCCACAATCTACGACCCCGTATGGGCATTACGCACTTGAAACACGTACCACCCAGATTCGTAGGGTGATGCCTTTAAGTAGCGGGGACAAAACAATCAGAAGGAGATGGGTCTATTGTACGTTTCAATGTCAGCAATAATTCGCGTGAAACTATTATTTGGCACCAGGATCTCAATTACCCCTTCACATCAAAGCACGTCTTCACATCCACAAATTGTACCCAATATTGATTAGTGGCAGAACATCAATAGTATCATAAAATGTACAAAGAGAAGGAATCAGCCCACTAACATTGCTTCTTGAAGAAAAATGGACAGAATTGTTAGCGTGATTTACTTGGATACTTAGATGGCTCGCCTTCACTGAGCGTGCGGGTCCAAGAATCTTTTCCACTCGTTTCGGTCCCTTGCCTTTGTCATCCAAGATGTTCCCATGTTTCGTGGGTGACTTTGACAAGGTCCTCGAACTGTGTCCAAGAGAGCTCTCAGCCGGTCCATCACTGCAGCGAATACATCACTACATCTCGTCGGCGGCCTTCCTCGAGGGTGTTCAGCATCTCTTGGGATTCACTCTAGCGTTCTTTTAGTCCATCTATTGTCGATTCTTCTCATAATGTGACCGGCCATTCTATGCTTCACTTTCAGTATATATTCCGCTGGGTCGCGAAGACAGGACATTGCTCGTATTACGCAGCTGCGGCGATTGGATAGGTGTTGTGTGCGCCGGTTAAATATCAGAAGACATCTCTCAGGGCTCTGTGGGTAGTAAAGAGCTTCCTAGAAGTGGCCGTGGTGCCTGCCCTTTTCTTTCCAAACAAATGATTTCATTATTAATTGTAATGCAGCCGTGAACAGCTTCGGCGATTTAATATCGCCTTGTCGTACCCCCAATAGGTATAATAAAGGGAAAAAAGGTGGAAAGCTATATCTCAGTGGCGCATCGATCGTAACAATTAGCTAATGTCCTCACATACTACGCGTACACACCTTGATCGACCAGTGTAGACAGTATAGCATTCGTTTCCAAGACTGTCGAAGGCTTTGTTAAAGTCGACGAAGGGTAAAATAAGGGATGGTTGGGATTCTTGGCAAATCTCTGTGACCCTCGACAGAGTTTGGTCGTGAACCATGCAGCTGAACCCCTGACGGAATCTAGGCTGTTTTTAGGTTGGGCTTCATCCAGCGTCCTAGATATGCGCAAGGTTGGTCTTTCTAATCATTTTGTATAATAAGCTCAACAAGGATACTGGACGGTAGTTCCGAAGGTACTCAGGGTCACCTTTCTTATAAATAAGAACGGATTGCGAGATTTTCCACAGGTCTAGGACCTTTTCATCCTGAAGATAAGACGATACGTGCGTTGCTAGAATTACATAAAACGGATCGCCACCACCAGAAAGTCTGCGGATATGAAATCAGGTCCAGAGGCTGCCAAGTTTCGGGCTATTGCATTTGAAGGGATAACGTGTGACGAGCATCACCAGTGGAGAAGATCGAGCTTGACACAAAAGTTGACGAAAGAAAAGGTTCAATATAAAGTAGAACCTCTTTGTAACGACTTCTATCTCGCGAAGAGAGAAGGGGCGAGTGCCGCCCTCGCTCAGTAAGGCTGTTAGCGCAATATTAAATTCGCTGAGGTCCCTGCGGCACTTCATTCGGCTTGTTTTTCTTTGTGCTGCTTCCAGAATCTTCTGCCTGTATTTTGAAAGATCCCTCTGCAAGGCTTTTCTGCAGCTAATGTATGTTGCTACTGAAGATCGATACCGCTCGATATGCGATGCTTCCGGATGAAGCCCCACAATCTTTCTTTAAAAAAAAACCCTCGATGGCCCTCCAAATTCGATCTAAGCCGTTATGCGCGTCTTTGAGACACGATATTTACAGCGTTGCAGTCCTCTGAGTAAAAGCCCTCGTTTGCGTCGTCCAAATCAATGTCACAGTCACCTTGGGGCAAGGATCCTTGAATATGCATTCATCGTATACCACTTCTTTCTTCCTTCGTTGCCGATGCTAAGTAATCTTCTGCCTAGTCGCATTTTCACTATGAATGAATGGTGATTTCAACGATTTCACCACCGACGATTTCCCCAACGACGATCTTTCTTCATCAAATGATAATTCCTGTTAAGAAAGCGAGCGGCAGATAACTTCACGGTGACACTATGGCCGTTTTCATTTTAGCATGACTAGAACACAGATATCAGAGAAAGGCAAAATATTGTCCTTGATAAGTCAGGCAAGTGATTCATCAAGGATGGTTCACAGTGTTTGGTGAGTAGTCTCGTGACGTCCTCATAGAAAAAAAAAAACGAAATCATACTTAACATCTATCAAGGACTCGTAGAAAATTGAGAATGGAAATAAACGAGGAACTTTGTATTAGAGAAAAGTACAACAGAAAGCTGCCGTAACAGCAGACAAAATCAAATTTCAAACGAAACAAAAACGCAAAAGACTAGCTCGAACTAATCAACTGAAAAAGTGTAAGTTGATCCATGAAGACTCAGAAATAATAGTTTGAACCAAATGAACTGCGCCAGACTAAAGTCAGCGATCAAAAGACTCGAGTAGACTGCAAGAATAATCCTTAGGAAGGAAATCCGTTAAGGTATCCAAGCAACTATGCCGAGCTTAGAATATGTACTCAGAAAAGTTCGCGCCTGTCGCTTCCGTCTCGAAATAGAAAAAAAGAAACGTTTGAGCTCGCTCGCACCTCATTCACAGCGCGATCTATCTGCGTAATGTTTACTCGTCAGCGAAGTTTCCAAGTTCAAACAACGACCACCTGGCTTTTTTTTCCATCACTATCGATTGACTAGAGGTAAAAAAACCACTGAAAATAATTAATAATAATTCTAACGGTTGCTTATGCAGTTTTCATATCGAATGGTTCCTGCTCGTGGTCACTGTCACGGTTTCTTCAATTATCACCTATACAACAGTTAATGTTTCAAAAATTTTGCAGGTTTCGAAACCTCAGAAAAGTTAACTTCAAAACTCATAGTTAGAACTTATCAAGAAATTATAATAAGCCGGCTGAATTTTAACCAATTTATTGAAAAGCGACTTCTAATCTTCTCATATGTCACCTGCGATTGATGCCAACATCACCAGTTTTCAACTTTAATACTGACTTCTTTTCTTTCATAGGCTAAAAAATATCAAATCAATCTCAAATCACTGCTTTTATTTCAAATAAAGCCATTCATTTCGAATACAAGTTACAAATGGTAAGTTTTGGGTAATGGGGATTGAGACCAAACAAGACCATCTATGGGGATATACTAGTAGATAATAAAGTTTATTCTACAACGCATGTTCATACAGTATGACTCAAACTACAGATTCTGCTTGGATTCAGAAGTAGTAGGTCCTAAAAGATTAATGAAATAATTTCAAGCATTGAAAAAACTAATAGGGTAGCCTGCTCATTAGAATTCCTGCCCATATGTATAATCACTTTAGGTAGATGCGAATAAAAGAGAAATACATTCTGGGCCATGTGTTTACGTTTAAGAACAAGGACAGTGTCCATGGCGAACTCAGCACTCAACCAGTATTTCACACGTAACTATTTCTCTGAATTCGCTAAATTCTAAAAATCGTTTCCTTTTTTGCAACGTTGTTTTAGTCGTTGTTTGCTCCAAGTAGATAATTTTACCAGAACAAACAAAACAGCTTGAACTTATGAAAAGAGTAACCCTGAACCAGTAGTGCAGCATGGTTACACTCTATTGACAGAATTTGAGCTGCGCTAAATGTCAAGTACGTCATATGTGCGAAAATGGTATCGCACTTTAACCGCAGCTACACCGCTGGATTATTTCTATGGCCAATAAAACAGGATTAATCACTGCGTGTTCCGCTTGCGACGCACCGTTTACTCGGCGTCGCCAGAATCCCAGTGATTCTGAAGGCATGTGGGAGAAAATATAGCTAAAACTTTGGTACGTACTATAGCGGATAACCAACAATTATTGAACCCTTCAAAAAAAGATCTTCACCAGTGTGCTTAACAAAAGGTCTTAGCGAATAGATGCTTAGAAGAGCCCAAGCACTTGCTGAGTTCCGCAGAGATCCCTTTCCTCAGTGAACTTCGCGCATTACATTGATGTATGCCGTGCGAGGAGCGGTACAGTCGCTAAGAGGTTCCACTGTGGCTACAAACAATCGGAGGATCGAATCTGCCCTAGTGCAAACCAAGACCTTCATCCCTCCGGGTGGCGATAAATTGGTACCAGACTGGAGGAATAAAGACACTGACTTGGCACATCGACTAGCCCCACAAGTTATTGTAAGGCTGCACGCGCGTTCACAAACCTCAAACGAATTCCGAGTTGAATTCGAACGCGTAGGCGCATCCCCATAGGGAATGACCGACGCTCTGCACTTTATTCTTTATCCTTCATAAATGTCTGGAAGTATGACACATGAAGAAGAACGCTGTAACGCCATTGTTTTGAGCAGCACAACCAATCAATCAAAAAAGGAAGCGATCACACTCTTCGCCTATCCGCTGAATGCCTACGCTGCCCGTTGATATCCATGTATATGGGGCATTAACACTAATGCGCTGTACACGCGTGAAAAAAACACTACTTCTTGGTTAGATTCATCAAGCATCAGAATTTCTCAACTCGGTTGTACTCATATTGCCAAGGACAGAGATGCATCCGTTACAAATCGTTCATCCTCTAACGAACACTCGTCTTTCCAGGCCGCTAAACAAATGAAGAGGTGTTGCAGTTGTCAACATAAGTGTTAATGATACCTATATTATGCTACCTCAACATAAATGCTATACTTGTCATTACATACAGACACAAAAAAACACATACAATAATTTGTATATATGAACAGGCAAAGATGGAACAGGAGCATGCAACGACAACATATAGCCTCAATCAAATAAATATTTATTCAATCATGCAGCGGAAGGAACACTGGAATATAAGCAACAACTAACGTGTAGAACACTAAGATGCATGACACTCAAGTGTTCAAGAACCTTTCACCCGTCTAGAAAAGAACTTTAGATTTGAAAATTACCGCGAATACTACTGAAATATTGTGACCATCCGCCACAGGGCTAACAGATATATTATCGATTGATTGTATTAACATTTAGAATAGCTAACGATGGAGAGACATCTGTGTACATGTGTTTTTCAGTCGCATTTCTGGCATTTCACCCTACCAGTTTATCCCGTCGTAATCGTTCTCACGATCGTACTTAACTTTCAGACTGGTTTTGAGCTGCGGACACGAATATTTTATATAAAGTGGTAGTTAGAGTTGCAGAGCTTCAGCTAAATTTTTTATTTTTTTTTATTTTTTGGAAAACGAAAGATTTGAGTACGGTCCTGTACCTGGGCTCCTCTACAGCAAGGCTTTTTTATCACGATTAATCAGTTTTTTTATCCTCCATTATATATCTAGTCAATGTGTCGATATCGCAAAGAACGCCTACGACAGCATAAAAGATAAAGTGCCTGGCACCAGACAACAGCTTTGGATGCGCCAATGTGTTCGACTTCATATTAGAATCGTGAGTTTTTGCGAACGCTTGATTACAACGTTATGCCTATCAAGATGACCAACAGGGCATATCCAATCGTGCATCAATGTCATTTGCCCCATACAAAGTATGAACATAATTCATTTATGTGGTGCACCGTGCACCTATTAACACAGCTCAAATAATATTCTATTCTATCAACATTATACAAATGAAAGACTATGTTTGTATTGTTTTTGTAAAGCTCAATCCATTCATTGTTTCTCAAGGACGTTTCGGAGGACGAGAAATCGGTTTGTCAAATCTGTCTGGACACCCCTATCCCTTTTACTCCTACCTTGAGTATCTAAAATTCCGCAGGAGCACGTCTTACGGCACCACAAAAACCGTGTCGCTTGATTTGTTTCGCAGTATCCAGCATTTTTCCATGCAGTACATTTGGCAGGATGCTCATCCGCTTCGGATGTGCAGATCGCTTTTACGGTTGCTACTGAAGCCAATAATTGTTCGCATTAAACAGGTGAAAAGTTCAACGGATAAACTAGCTAACTAAACTAGGTAAACTAACTTGATGTTCTGCTGCGGCTTCGCTTCAAATTGTCCTTAGCTGAAAATGGTAAAGAATATTGTGGAAGCAAAGAGAACTCGGCTAGAACATTGTCTGTTATCGATACGATCGATATGATGCGGTCGACATGGGTTGTACGATATCTGTTTGATTTTTAAAGTTTAATACACAAATGGCTACAATACAGTTTCCCTAGTGCCACCCTTTCGTGCGGCACTGTAGGAATTCCCACGGGATTCCGGGTAATCGAAAGCTCTAACTAAAATATACAACTGAATATGTAACCAAAAACTCACAACGAGAGTTGCAAACACTCACCTCGCTTCTTCGACTTTCTTCTCTTTTTCTCTCTTCTCATTCCTCGCCAACCTCTCTGAAACTAGTCAAAAAATCTCTTTCTTCTATCGGAACGTAGAGGGAGTACCCCACGAATCTGACGTGGTACTGTAAACAGACGGTTTCGGATGCGGTTCCTTACGACGTCCTTTATTGCAATGCGCCACCACCCCTTCTGCGATTCGTCCAGATGGGTTTTCGACAAATCGCAGGCGGGGCGCAATGATGGCGCATTGCAATAGAGGACGTCGTAAAGCCGTCTGTTTACAGTGATGCAAGGAGAGATGAGCGAGATCCCACCCGTTTTTACAGTCTATGCCCCCGTATAGTCTTTGGCCCTCGGAAATCCATACCAGGTCAGATTCGTGGGAAGATGCCTTTAAATAATCCACTTACTTTTCTCTTTCTTTCTCTAATTTTCTTTCTCCTCTTTCCTTCCTCCCTCCTATAGATATCATCATCATTTTCTTCTTTTCCTTCCTCTCCTTCATCTTCTTTATCGCCTTTGTAACTGTTTCCGGTATTGCTGCACTTTTTGGGATCTGACTCACTGTAGTTATCCTGGAAAACAGTATCAGATGAAGGTGAGTCGGGGAGAAAATTGTGTGAAAAATTGGGAGGAATAGGTCAGAAAAGCCAAGAAACCTTGTAGTATTACCATTTGAGAGTTCGGTGGTATAATGGTTGACCACTGTATTGGTGTTTCCGTTTCAGGAGAATACGGGCTTCGGGGGTTAGAAGAAGGATAATTGGTGATTGGAGGATCGCTCGATGAACACGCATTCCCTGAAAGCAAGGAGGTACATTAGCAGATTTAATGCTGAACGAGATTAGATGCTGTGCAACAACAATAACACGGATTGCGGACCCGTCAGTTTTAGAGGTAGTATACCGCGAATCTGGAGTGGTACGGATTTCAGGTGGAGTATCCGTATACGGGATCGTAGATTATGGAGGCCGGGTTGGTTCCGCTCATCTCCCCCTGAACTACAGCTGTGCCCTGAATGCTGTTTTGTACGATGCCTTCTATTGCAGCGCGCCACCCTTGCACGCGTAGCGTCCCTTACTGCCTATCGGGGCAGTCCGAATTGATTTTCGACGAATCGCAGGGCGGAGGCAGTGCAAGGCGCGGCGCGCTGCAATAGATGGCGTCGTACAAAACAGCGTTCTGGAGGCGGCTGTTCGCAGTGATGCTACGAGAAATAGACGGAATCACCTCCGTCTCCATAATCTGCGATTCAGTATACGGATACTCCATCTGAAATCCGCACCACCTCAGATTCGTGGTTTGGTGGGAGGAGGAGGGGGGAGGGGTCTAAACAGCTTGGTTGGTTATAGATCGAAAAGAGGAAAGAGCAGGTAAAAGAAAGAGGAAAAGTGAGATGAGCACGGGTACAACTAAAGCTTAACTGGAGCTGGATTTGGGATTACCAACTTTTCCGATGCAATTGTGGAAATGAAGGAAATTGTATGGACCTATCAACAACGGCGAATATATCTTATGGTGCTTCTTTCTAGCAATGGAACATTATATTTTACAACATCTCTGCAGATTTGGAACGAATGAAATGGCAGCACCCATCAGATAAACTATGGCTAATAGACACGTTAGGCCCAAAATTTCCGATTAAAAAATCCAGATTCTTAATAAAGAGCTAGATATGCACAAAAAATGTGCAAAATAAACAGCAACCATACAAGGAATACGGTTATCAACATTAACAATCTTTTTTCTCCAAATTTCGTTGAACGATTTATAAGTTCTTTCCTAACAATAATAAAAGCTGAGAAATACTCGCCGTCATAAGTCTTCTGTTAGCAGTCATCATATTAAGGAAATCTCATAGTACAACTAATAACAGGTAGAGTAGGTCAACAGGAGGCCTTTAGTGAGGCAAGACCGGCTGGTTTCTCTGCACAAACACCACAAAAGAAGGGGTATTGAAGAAGCAAAAGCAGGGCGCGAACTTTCAGTTTATTTTCTTCTTTTCTTTCCTACCTTTCACAATCATGTCTCCATTTTCATCCGAATTTTCTTCATCTGTCTCTTCTTCCTCCTCCTTCACTTCGTCGTCGTCACCATCATCGAATTCTTCTTCATCTTCTTCATCTTCATCACTCTCTTCATAGTCGTATCGTCCTTTTCTCCTCCCTCCCTTTCTCTTCTTCGCTTCCCTGTTTCTACTCTCACTCCTCTTCCTGGTACTCTCTTCTTCACCGTCTTCTTCTTCGTCTTCGTCATCATTTTCGTCACTTCTGCTGTCCTTCCCATTCTTTCCTCTTTTACTTTTATTTTTAACTTTCTTTGCGCCTCTTCTATTCTTCTTGGGATTACTCTCCTTGCTATCTTCAATGCTTCCCTTAAAAGAAGAAAAAATCATTTCTATTTTGATATTTTGCCGATATTAAATATGCACTCATCGTACAAACCATCAATATTAATAATAAAAAGTGGAGAAGGAAAATTTCAACGTAAAACATACTCATAAAAATTGAGAACCAGAGCAACTCACCCTTTTTTTCATGTAATTTCTTTCGTTTTCTTTATCATCGCTATCTTCTCCTGTCTCCCCGTCAACTGGTTTTAATACCTTCAAAAACATGCATATGTTTGCAAGAAATAGAATTCAAAACCAAAAAGTAAAAGTGATCACTTGTGATGTACATTTACGCAACGGTTAGCAGCCTTGTTAGTACTGAATTGGAAGATTGAGAAGAAGATCAGGAAGTATTTCAGTCAAGTGGCTTCAATGCTGAGGAAAGTCCAGCGCCTAACGACAAACTTCGAGATGAATACAGGAGAAGATCGAAAACTAGTGACTGGTCGCTACAGGCCCTCAATCGAATAGTCATAGAGCACCCATTTGAATGTTACGCCATCGTGAATGGTGTAGGTGTATTCAATCTTTACTCTTTGCTGCTCAAAGCCATGAAGAGTAGCTAATAAACAAATAAACAATCGGAGAAACAGATCGCGACATATGTGTCGAATACGTGCATGAATGCCTCCACCGATTTTCGAAAATCTGTGGACAATGGTCAGAAACTTCTTATAGTACGTGAAACTCTATGAACGAGGTTTCCATTCGTGATTTTCTTCCTTACGTAACGTTCTGTAATCTAAAGCTCATATAATAGGCACGTATCATGTTGTAGCATTCATTTTTTTGCTGACAGTCATCTTCCGCAATAACGGAAAGAAGTTTGCGCGGTTGGACCCACAAGGTTGAATTTCTGTTGTCCTGATCAAGTACCACCTTAACGCTACTAAAGATGACTAACATTCGGAATGTCGGGTCATAATTAAGTGTTCCAACTAAGAATCTAAACAACTAGACTAAACAAAACGGCTAGAAAAACTCTCGCTACCATTTAAAAATGAAAAAAATAACTGCGTGTAGAACTAGCAACACAGCCTGACTGTGATCGCTCAAGTGACAATAAGACACTTCACCTTAACAACACCATCCACAACTTCGAGCGATCCATTTTCACCTTCCTTCTTGTGTTTCTCAAAGTCTACATCATTCTCTCCTCCTTTGCTTGTTAAGTTCTTCTCCTTTTTCTTCATTTCGGATGTTTTTCTCTGGAATTGAAATGAAACCAAACACATAAAGTATGCAACGAAAGCAGAAAGTAAAAATAAACAGTTCACTGACAATATTTACTGTCACAGACTTCAGAGAACCTGGTACAATCACTACCTCTTCTGGGACCTGAATTATATAAAGATTCTCCAAAAACATCCTCTGAACACCAATTTTGTTGACTCACTGGGATTGAATCTCTATTCATTTTTTCCTCCGCAGGTTTACTATTTAAAGTTGTCTTCCCTTCTTTCTTCTCTGCTCCACGTGTTTCTCTCTAGAAAAATCAAACTTGGTAACAGTAAACATATGGAGCGTTTGCAAGACCTAAGAAAACAAGTGATTTTTACGACATTGAAATTGCCGTGGTGCCGCGAACAGAAATCACCGCCTCGCTCAGAGTTCATGCGTATTTCCATATAAACCGTTGTAGGGAGATCTTTAGTCCTTTTTTAGAAGTTAAATCTTTCCACTAAAGACTTTTTATAGTGTTTCACGTCAAAAAAATGAAAACCACTTAAATGACAGCAAATCGTCAGAAGAAAACAAAATCAGATCACAGAAAAATCACGACCTATTGATATGACTAAGACATAGTGACTAAGACACAGAAAATGAAGTGATGTGAGATCAGTGAGTGCATTGTTGTAACGTTTTCATGCTTACACCTTGTCTTTTCCTATTCTAAAACCCCGATACACATCTTTTACCCGACGAGAGGCATGTTCTCGATTGCTTGCCCACAAAGGTGAGGCACGAGAGTTGGAAGGAGCAATAGCATGCTATTACACCCCTAAGAGCTTCACAGGACTCAATTTAATATAAGGAGAGTATCGTTAATGGATGGCTGCTAAAGTTCCTCTAATATTTTTTGGTAATCTCAAAACAAAACAAAACTTTATTTCACTTACCTCAGAACCGTTCGCTTCATTCGCATTTTTCGCTTCTTCCTTACTAGTTCCCAGTGTAGACAAATCAATTGTTTTCTACGGGAACCAGAATTAAGCGCTAATCAGTACTTGTACAAAATCTCGTGGTTGCAACACCTAATAACTCACCCTTGACGAAGATTCGCTCGTTGCCTCCTAAACATCGAAGATGTAATATTTTAAAGCAACAACAGGACTTATTTCAAAAAGTTTTGCAGAATACTTCAACGAACATTCTTGGCAATGTCATGCAACAAACTGAAAGGCTAAGAAATTCTGTCATGACCGTTAAAGAACCTCTTAAATACAATGGACTGAGTACGTTCAAAATAACAACACAAAGTCTTAATCTAAATATACTTTTTTCTAATTGAAAACCCGGTAGTCTCGTTAGTTTCATTTGAATAATTAGTTCTCCTGTCTTTGAAACCATATTTAAGTACATACAAGAAATGGCCTCGATCGGGATGAGGGATTCCGAAAGAACAGGACTTTGCAGGCATTATTCCTCAAAGTCACACACTGTCACCAAACATTTATCTGCAGATCCATTGTGGTCGCATATAGGTCTAGTTTCATTAAAGCGATAAGCGCCCAGCTTTTGAAGAAAACGCGAAGTGGATCCCTTTAGCTGTAGGATTGCAAAATGACTGCTTCATCGGAGCAATGACAGAAGAAACAACAACAATCATGCAAGGAAATAGAAAGGACAAAATAAATTTGGAATTCTCTAATCGCCGAACGGAAATAAGTACTGTATCCAACCTCTTCGGTGGTCTCACTGCCATCACTCTTTGGTATTCCACTGCCCTCAGCTTCCAAATCTTCACCGGTACTCTTCATCTTCCTTTAAAGAGTGACACACAGAGAATATTAAAAATAACAGCAACATCTGTTAAAACTAAAAGATCATCGGAAATAAATTAGCACAACCAGTTCCGACTGACAAAAGGTTTAGGGATTCGGCAAGCGCTTTATGTTTTCTTAGTTCCATTCAAAAATTGCTGAGGACCACGAGCAGAAAGACTTTTATGAAATTTTCTACTTTAAATACTTTCTTTGGACTCGTTATGAAAAGACATCTGACAGAAAATAACTTCATAGTTTAGGTTTAGATATGCCTCATTTAAAGGCATCACCCCACGAATCTGGTGTGGTAGGGGTTTAAGGTGGGTAATGCCTATTCGGGGACGTATGGGGAAGAAGGTGATTAGGTTCATTTCCTCCTAATTGCCATATTCCATTTCTTTTCGCTCCAATACAACTCTTCGTAGACAACAGCGCCCCGGAACGCTCCCATCTTCTGGGCCGTTTATTACGGCAATTTGGAAGAAATGAACGGAATCACCCTCTTCCCCACAATCTACGTCCCCGTATAGAAATAACCCACCTTAAACCCTTACCGCACCAGATTCGTGGGGTGATGCCTTTAAATCATCACAAAGGAAAAAATGAATTACAAAAAGCTTAACGAAATCAGACGTGGAATAAACAAATAACATAGTTTTTACTACTTACTCAGGTCTGTTTCTTCGACTTCTTGGTTCATAATTTGGATGCCTTGGAGGATATCCAACACTGTATGGATTAAATGGCGGCGGGTACCCGTACCCAGTTTGAAATCTGCAGAATAAGATCGTTAACACAGTGCAATCATAGAAATTCAACGTCACATTAATAAGAGAAAAGAACGTTACCTAATGAAAAATTAATGACACAACATTGTGCTAATCCTGTTTGGTTCTTTGGCGCTTTCTCTTGCGCATGTTTTTTTTCTTGATTTCTTGCATTATTGGGTTCAGTTTAAAGAAATAATTTGTTATACGCACTGAAACAAGACAAAAGAGACGGAATTCCAAACACTCGAACGTCTCATGGGTGATGGGGACAAATGTCGGAACGTCTCTATACGCCTATTCATCTATGCATTCATTCAATGACGAGAACTATCGACATCTTACGTTCCTGAGTTAAGCAATAGTTTCTGCTTTCGTTAGGGAGTCAAAGAGACCCAGGATTTTGCAATTCACATCTCCATTAACCTAACTGCTTCACAAATCACACAGGCGAAGATCAAAGCCTTGAAAAAAGCAATCTACGGGAACACACCTTTCTTGAAACATATTTCATGCGCTCGTTCTTACTAATCAAGAGCAGCTAGAACCGACTTTTTGGATACATCGAGGAGTCTTGAAGGCATCACCCCACGAAGCTCACGTGGTATGAATTTCCGATGGACAAACTCCATACGGGGTCGTAGATTGAGGTATCAGGGATGGTTCCGCTCATCTCTTCTTAATCGTAGTAAAAAAAAACGGCGTGAAAGACTCCTTTTTCCCGACGACTTCAGTTGCAACGCTCCACTCTTTCATACGCACCGCATAGAGCTGCTCAGCGGTCGAAAGCGAGTGAGTTCTCCTCGACAGCCTGTTCAAATGAAACCAATGAATAGGTTGCTGAGCTGACCAGAAGATATACATAGAGGAGCGTTCTAACGAACTAGGAGATGATGCTCGTGGGAACTAAAGTGGTTTCCACTTCTAGGAAGATTACGGAGAGGCTAACGGAACCACCCTTATACTGTGATCTCAACTCCATCTCTAGCTTTTGCATTCTATATTCTCTCACCATTCGTGGTATGCTGCCTTTAAATTAACACTAATAGGCAAATCATGCATCATACAAGGACATGGATAAGGGAGCGGTACGAAGGTCGTTGGGAGGCTGCTGTTGTGGCCACACCAAAGCCCTCGTTAAATGTCATTTATTCAGCCAGATGTACTCGTTATAGCAATACTGACAAAGGGCGTGGCCAGGATGTGAAGTTTGTGCTCGGATAAAGATATGGAAACATGGAATGATCGGATACAAGCCCAGCCGTTCCACCGGCACATGTACTTCGGTGCGAACTATTTTGGAAGAACAAAGTGCACCGAATTCGGAACTAACGTTTACTTGCCATTTTAGCCATTCAGAGACCAACTTCACTCCCTAATACGTAGAAGTTCTCAAACTATTTTAGTTATGATTTGCACTCACCCTGGATACGGAGGTTGATACCATGGACTCAAGAATGGATATGGAAATGCCACTGGAGGCTGCTGCGACAAAGTTCGAGGAAAGGGAGTTGTTTTTGCAGTGCTAGTTTTGCTGGCGTGATAGTCGTTTGGCTGAGAGCTAAAAGTTAAATAAATAGGTCTTACCTGTTTCACCAAAACTTGAAGGGAACACCCCACGAATCTGGGGTGCTACGGGTTTCAGGTGGGTCATGTCTATTACGGGACGACACCGGAACGCTGTTTCTTACGACGTCCTCAATTGTCGCCAACTTTGCACCCCCCGGCTGCGATTCGTCCGAATGGGTCTTCGACAAATCGCAGGCGGGGCGTAAACGTTGTGCATTGCAACAGAAGTCGTCATAAGAAACAGCATTTCGTTTCCATTGATGCAGGGTCGTCCGTTTCCATTGATACAGGGAGAAATGGACGGAATCATCCTTCTACCCCCAATCTACGACCGAGTATAGGCATAACCCACCGAAAATCCGTACCACCCCAGAGGGGTGTGATGTTCGTGGGGTGATGTCTTTAGTAACTTACGCAGCCTCCGCGTCTCGTCTTTGAAATCGTTCAAGAGCACTATGTTTCATTTTATGAACCACATGATTCACATTAGATATCGAAACTCCTTTCACAATAGGCCGGCCATAGTGTCGGTAGAAAGCGGATGGATCGCCCTGTTCCCGAGGATCTGGCTCGAACACTAAAATATCAGAGCCTAATTCTTGATTTACTCAATTGGAAATCATAGCCGGCATCACACATTCCACTTCCCACCACCTTATCAGTACCCATAATTAATACGACTGCCCCCTCAAATGTTCAGCCGGGTGACCGCAACAACGCACATTTTATTCTTTTTTCTCTCTTAAAGGCATCACCCCACGAATCTGAGGTGGTGCAGATTTCAGATGGATTATTAGTATACGGGATGGGAGACTATGGAGAGGGGGTGATTCCGTCCATTTCTTCCTAATTGCCGTAAATAACGGCCCAGAAGATGCGGCGCCGCAGAGGGCAGGAGCGCTCCAGTCGAACTCCTTGCAGGAAATAGTGCGCCAGAACGCCTGAAGCCGTATCTTCCGGGCCGTTTTTTATGGCAATTAGGAAGAAATGGACGGAATCACTCCCCTCTCCATAGTCTCCCATCCCGTATACGAATACTCCACCTGAAATCTGTAGCACCTCAGATTCGCGGAGTGATGCCTTTAATCGAATTAAATGCATGCTGCTGAAATGCGAAACGAATTAAATGCACGCCTTCAACCTTTATCAGGGTTTCAAACAGCCATTAGACAGGACTGTTGAGAGGCAGCAAACGCGTTGGGGTTCCGCGAGCATATAGTCAAAACGACATGATCACGGTGCAGTTGCGTAAGCAGCTGCACGCGAATCGGCGCAGTGGAGTTGGCCGTTCACATCGACGTGCGACCATTACGAACTACAACGATGAGCAGTGCTAGAATGGGTCCGCATTCGATCCCCGGTCTACGCTCCACCGCACCCCCTCGAGAGAAGTCGCGTACGCAATTGCACCGTGCACCGTGCTTCATGTAGTTTTAACCCTATTATACATTAACGAAACAAAAACCCGTGAACGTTAACAAAAGGGATAAACGAGAGAAAATGAATCCAAGCAATAGGTAGTGACTAGGATAATAAAATCACTTATTGGATGTTGCATACAGGTAGCACAAATGTGATAATGATCTGATCTTTTTCATCAATATATCAACGATAATGTTTGTACATTGGAGCTATTGCAGTGATGAAAAAGATCCCCAATGAATCGAGACCATTTTGAATTTCCCAGTATTTTGCGCGCTCACGCTCAGAGCAACTCAGTGTTAAAGGCATCACCCCACGAATCTGGAGTGGTACGGATTTTCGGTGGAGTATTCGTATACGGGGTCGTAGATTATGGGGAGGAGGGTGATTCCGTCCATTTCTTCCTAATTGCCGTAAAAAACGGCCCGGAAGATACGGTTTCATTCGTTTTGGCGCACCATTTTGTACAAGAGGTTAGGTTGGAGCGCGCCAGCCTTGTGCGGCGCCGCATCTTCCGGGCCGTTTTTTACGGCAATTAGCAAGAAATGGACGGAATCACCTCCCTCTCCGTAGTCTCCCATCCCGTATACGAATACTCCGCCTGAAATCTACAAAACCTCAGATTCGTGGGGTGATGCCTTTAAGTAGGGTCAAAACGACATGAGGCATGTACGCAATTGCGTACGCGACTTCTCTCGAGGCGCTTTGGGCGAGCGTAGCGGCTATGAGCCTGATGAAACCCTTACTGGCACCACCCATCGCTACAGTTTGCGACGGTCCCACCTCGTTTCCATGTGCTGCCTCCATCGGGCTGTTCCGAGCGCGTAGTGCAAATGCACCGCAACTATAGTTGTTTCAAAGCGAAATGAAGCACGACCGTTGCGTAAGCGACCGCGCTCGGAAGCGGTGCGGTGGAGGCAGCGGTTGGAATCGAGGTGGGAATGGCGAACTGCAGAGGTGGTTGGCGGCAGCGTGGATCCTTACACGATTCCAACCGTGACGCTCCACCGCTCCGCTTCGAGTGCAGCCGCTTACGCAACGGTCCGTGCTTCATGTCGTTTTGACCCAACTATTAAAAGTGGAGTAACGCAGTTGCCAAATCACTTAACTATAAGATAATTATAGTTATGCACATTGTTTATATAGAGGAGACACATGTAATTATACACAGAAGTCTAAAACATATTGAGCTCACACAGAGTCTTAACCTCCATCTACAAGCTCTTAGCGGACAAATAAGAATGAAAAATAGGAAGTAAATAATCCAAAAAGCATGTACTATATTTACACAGGTAGTTAGTAAAGTACTACAGATGTGTAGAAGAGGACATAACAGAGTATTGTGGAGTCAAAACGACATGAAGTACGGGTCTGTGTAAGCGACTGTGTAAGCGGCTACGCTTGGTTGAATGTTGCGGTTAGGATCGACATGGGACCATCGCATACTGTAGCGATGAATGGTGCTAGCAAAGGTCCCCATTAATCCGAACCGCTTCACAGCAGTACTTCCTGTTGATACGCATGCACCATTACGTCATTTTAAAACGACTATACTCAAACTGCATCGAAAAATGTGTCGAAAATGAATTTCATAATGAAAAAACGACGAAAAATCATCAGCTTCAGAGATAAATGAAAAAAGTGACTACGGTACCAAGATAAAAGAAAAATAAGTAAAAAAAAACTTCTTTTGAAGAGTAGTTGAACTATTCTCTCATAATCCAATATAACTTACCAATTTGAGCTGCACTGCACATGAGAAGCGCAGCAGCAAACGCATTCCTCATACTTCGTCATCCATTAGGCCTCGGACAGCACTTCGCCTCAACCTTTTATGGCTTTTACAAGCCGAGACGGACGCAAATAATGATAAACGTAGAAAACTTGTCTATCTCAGCATCACATTAGACAACATTACTCGACCACCCGTCAACCACATCAGCAAATCAGCGCTCTCAGCGGAAGTGGGGACACGATTTTAGAGAGCGCGAAACCCGGGTCACAGGTAGGTGGTGCTCACTAAAAAGGAGATGAAACACGAACCTATGAGGGCATGGTTATTCCACAAATAATAGTTCATCTTTGGAAAGTGGATAAAGTCAAAGACCGAACAGCTTTGATGGAGAAAAGAAATAAGAAGATTGTCACGGGCATGGCGGCGGAAATGTTGATCAGAAAGAATATCTTGTTTCAGAAAAACATTAAGAAGTTCCAAATGCGAAAACCTCAGTCAATCGCGACACTAACAACACATTTTCCCTACCTGGGAAAGGCTACGGTCTATTTTATGTTCACGTCAAAATATTTTGAATAATGGGGCAATCTTACATTATGATTACAAACGAAATAAATTAGTTTGAAACATATGCGTTCATTGGCAACATTCGAATAATAACGATTCTTACCAACTACGAATTCGTGAGAATCGAGACTCGAGTTAGATGATAAGATTCAGGAACTGTTGCGCAGTAAGGAAGAGGTTCCGATGGGCTACGGCTGCACGGTCGACAGCTCGAAACTGCCTTAGAGCCAGTCAAACTTTTCATCTCTCCGATGTCGCTAAATTGGTGCCAGACTTCTCTGGAAGTGTAAAAATAGTAGCTTGATATATTGAAAAACTCTTACAAGTCACTGTACAGACTGCACCGTCGTTCGTAACTCTCGAAAACGATTCTAAGTGGAGTTCGTGTGGAGATTGATCAAGGAGATTGGTCAATGACGAGAAATTCATGCTCTACGTCCTATAACGAACGATAGGAGCACGTCGTAAGCAAAATATACGTCGCAGTCTCCCGGTACGAAATATAGTCGGGTCAAAACGACAGGAAGCACGGTGTATCAGTTGCGCTTAGAGCGGCGGTTGGAATCGAGGTGGACCACTGCGAACTGCAGCAATGAACGGTTGTAGTAGAGGTCCTCATTCAATCCTAACCGCTACGTTCTACCGCACCTCTTTGAGCGCAACCACTTACGCAACTGCACCGTCCTTCATGTCGTTTTAACTCTACTATGAGTGACGGTGCATGTTCCGCTCAAACATCCATGCACTGTCATGAGACTAAAAGGAGAAAGCAATAACTCAAGAAGAAATTGTTAAAAAGCAATAATATATAAAGATTTATTCAAAAGTGACATGTGGGAAAGTCATGCTTTCAGCTATTTCACAAGATTGACTGAAGAACTCAACTTATTCAACATCATCGTGCTTTGCAACAATACCATTCCGAACAAAACATAAAAAATCAGAGCGACAATAATTTAGAGCATACTAAACAAATTTCTACACTTTTTCTTAGAACGAAATTGTAGTCAGAGCATAGCTTATCAGCGGATTAATAATGACAACACATACAAATACGTTGAAAAAACAAATCAGATACTTCTAGATGACTTTTGTCAAAGCTAGCATACTCTTTAAAGAGAAAGTACTGTTGTGGTTTCGAACTCACAGAGATCAAATAATCATAAGCCGACGCTTATTCATAGGATGGTTAACAGATTCGAAAGTGGAATTATGCTCCAGGACCCACACAGAGACATGTCTTTCGACAAAACAGAAACATGGTAGGACGGTGTACGGCACACAGTCCTCCAGCTGCCCATTCTTTGCAAAGCTCTCCTTTGTCGTCGTATTCCGTTGCACAATTCATTTTATACGGGGTCCCTAGAAGTGTTAGGTGTCCCCTCAACTGTAGAATTTACTTACTTCTCCCACACTTACTTTCGCAATACGCCTCGCGAAATTTTCTGCGTAATATTATATATAATGCATGGGAAAGAACACTCACATCTTTTTTCTGTTGAAGATGTAGTTGCTGATTGTGGCAGAGAAGTGGTTTTGCCTGTTTGTGAAGTTACCTTCTTGATAAGTTTTTTACCAGACACGATCGATTCTAAAATTAAAGAATTAATTAAAGAAAATTTCAACGAAGAACTGACGAAATAGCAAGGATAAATTCGGTCGCACACAAACGAGCCGTAGAAAGTATAAACCTTAATTTTAAAAAAAACTTACCCTTAAACGAAGAAACTGGCAAGTCAGATCGCTTGCCATCATCCTCCTCTGACGAGATATCCGAAGAATTTCTCTTTTCCTCTTCTAAATTAACAAGGAAACTATTCTGAATGAATAATTTACTTGAACCACCAAATGTGGTTTTTGGCATAGGTTTTCCACCCTCTCAGTATGAAAATCACGTACGAGTGCAGCGCGACCCAACTGGTGCTTCGCTAGACCAGAGGTGACCAGAAAAATATCCTAATCACTAGAACTTCATAAACACAAAGATTCAGCAGTTAATAAATGAATCTACTACTATCTATCATATCCGGAAACTCTTGGGACTCGTTTTGTAACTAGGTACTGTGAACTGATCAGAATCACACTTTAGCCAACTTGTGCCAATAATGCCAAGGTCTACAATGGTTCCTTTTTCAAACTTTGTTAAAACAAAAGTGTGTTCACATGCCTGCAAAGAAGAAAAAGGTTTAAAAAATCTCACCGGTATGAGGTAAGTCCGGCGAGTACTCGGCAACAGGCTCTGGAATACAAAAGTTTCAAATTCTGGCGGGGAACAATTACAAAAGTACATGAAGGTAAGGAATGTTATGTTATTGTATACTATACAATAAGTAAGCTACAATAGCTACGGTCCTACCATTTTACTGTCGAAAATATTAAACCGCGATTGATACGAAACAATAAGCTTAGGTTTGATATGTGTAACACTGAACATCGCGAGGAAAGAAATAACAACAATTCGAACGAATGTACGGTCGACGGGTATAAAATGTTGTATCGGGGAGAGAAATCACGTCCCCGCTGATGCCATGCACTGGTCCCTCCCTACAGAGCGCAACAAATCTTCTTTCTTCTTGATTCTCATGGCTTTTCCTTTTTTTTCGTATTCTTTCGACAACGTAGTCTTGACTTAGTCTTTTTTTTCGCTGATAATGCCGTTTGTTTTGCTCCTTGTATGCCTCTAATATTTTCGTTTGTAAAAATTTAACATTTGTCTCCACTTTTTTTTCTGTGATCGTGCACGATAAAATCCTTCATGGTCATAGTACTCAGAGAACCTTTTTAGGCCATTTCAATAGTTTCTTCTGATGTCAGGGGATCTCTTCAAAAAAGTATACTTTACGACGCTTACATCTTTAAAATGAGTTAATCATGCGCAGCTACACGAACAAATGGAGGAGAAATTCGATTGCTACAAACTGAAATCTTAGAGGCACCGTCTATTAGACAAAATGCCTTTCTAGAACTACGTAATCCTTTCCATAGACCATTTTAAAAAAAGGAATGAGAATCTAGGGAAAGTAAAAAGAAAAGAGCTGCAAGGAACTTGTACGCGCTACATTAGGAGAAGGCAGTTTGCGCCGTCACCGAGGAAGCGGAGCGTTACCCCGATACAACACGTTTTGCGCCGGCTACCCACCCATTGTTATCCATTGTGAGAACACATAAACAATCCACGACAGTTAATTTTATGCTGCGTAATTGATTAAAAGATGTTATGGAGTATTAGTGATCAACGTATCATACCATCGTTGGTGTAGTCCGTTGCCTCTACTTGAAAAATTGTATCTGGATCCGCGGAAATCACGATGAAATCCGGTTGAACACCTGATTAGTACAACATTTGTTAGAGACACCACATACAGTTACAAATGTTGACAAGAGACATTTTTGTAATATTCCCAGTAAATTTCAAGACGGTGAAGTGCATGCCAAAAAACTATTTGCATAAATGTTTTCGTGTTGCTGTTTGCAAGTTAGTGTAAAGAACGCAGAACTTCATTTAGGCTCTGAACTGGACGTAAGATCAGCTCATTATTTATTCGCCAGTAGAAAGGATAATTATAATAGGGTCAAAACGCGTAGCGGTTATGATCGTGGAATGGCCCTTGCTTGCTTCGGTGCAGTTCGCAGCGGTCCCATCTCGATTCCAGCCGCTTTCACCATCGCATCGCTCTAAGAGTAACCGCTCACGCAACTACGGAAAGCTTCATGTCATTTTGACCCTATTATTCATAGAAAGTGTCAATTTTGAGTAAGCCAAACTAGTAAAACTACAGATATCCCCGGTTTTCTGGACAACGGTGGAGCTTCCAGTGCTACAAATGTAATAACTATTCGTATACGAAAACTTATCACTAAACTGAACCTATGCCAATGCATCACATTCTTTGTTGAAAAAAGTAAAGTCATCGACAAGGTGGTAAAATATATTGATAAGTACAATGGGTTAGTTAATTAGAGACAAGCGTAATTTTGCAAACTTTTAACATGGATGAACGCACAAAAATGGAAATGTGTCAGTTAATAAGATTGTTGAAGAGTTAGTAAGATTTAGGTTTTCAGGATTCACTTATGCCTGTCCTTTATCAACTTGGCGTTAGCCTGACATTAATGGAAGTGAAATATTGCAAGTTATCCTTTGTATACAAACTTTGTACATTTTCTTATTTCAAACGTTTACACGTAAACAGGAGTTTTGCAGCCATTTGCTCCTAACAAACTCTTGAACTTATCTAACCGTTTCAAAGCTATGAAAAAAAAATTAATTTCCAGAGCCGGAGATGAGCTCGACTCTAAGCGACCCGAAGTTCGATGCACTTGCATATGCGGTTGTATTCAAAGCGGTGCGGTGGTGCTAGCGGTTGGGATCAAGGTGATATAGTCGCTCGACTGCAGTGATGAGTGAAGCTAGCGAGGTTCCTGTAACGCCACAGAATAACAAGAAATCGCGAATTTCCATCCTTCGAAACATTTCTTCCTTTCTCTTACTCGTTGAAAACATCCATGCTTGTTCGTTAATAATGCTTATCCATCGCACTTTCGTATGTAAAATTAAATTCTCTATCACTGAATCATGAACAACAGATGAACAACCAACGAGATGTCATTTACAGAGAGCATATCAAGACGTTTTTTTTTTCTTATATAAGCTTCTTATTGAAAGATGTCATTCCTTCCGCAGCCCATGATCTAGTAGCCAACAGCCGTCTTATATGCCATCCATCGGAGCAGAACAATTGACGATCGCTGCAAACCAGCACCAAAGTCACCGTCTGCAACGCCATGCCGATACGACTCCGAATTACCAGTGCGACCCACAGCATTTCGATCACACTTAAAATCCTTCGATAAACTACGACAAGGTCGATCTACGACTATGCTCTCCTTCGCTGCCAAATTGGATTCTTAAAAAAACAACTCAGGTACTGTCCCTCCTTCGGTCTAACTCTCAGCAACTACCACACTCTACCTGACAAATGGTACTTCGAACATCTCTGCGATGAAGAATTCCTTTCCGTCCAGAACTCAACTCTACTTCAACTCTGTCAAGTCTCCTCGAAGCCTACTATAGCAGATAACTGTGCCATTTTCAACACCTGTAAGCAGATGTTATGACTGTGAAGCCTTGAATGATCTTTTCTTTTTTCATCGTAGCTGAAGATGACTGTATCTTGTCTGTCTTGGATCGATATTAATCAGTACGAAATTCAAGAAATTTTCTTCTTAATCATCTTCCTGAATGTTTTGGCTGCTTAATGTAAGTTTCGTTATACCTCGACATTCCTTCCATTCTTCACCATTCCTTAACCCTATAAAAGGTGACAAGATTGTGTATCATAATTTTCTGGAATAAAAGTCGCCTGTCTTTCGTCTTCCAAGTATTCCAAGATATTGTCTGGCACGTTAATACCATACAAATTTTTTATGTCTAACGCATCTTTTAGATCTACATAAAACCCGCCGGGGAACATTAAACATCCATAGTTTTCCTTCCTTTTCTTTTCCGACATCCTCACTTTTATTCCTTTTGATGTTAATCCTCTCAATTATAGCCTTCCGATATCTTTTCCTCCATCCATTATAATGTAAATGCATTTATAAGCCTTGATTACCAAAGTTTAAGCTTGTAGTGGTATTGACGGTGTATCGATCCCCTTGAGACCCGTGTGACATCAAACGAGCTATCCAACCATCATACTTATGGCAAAATAACCAAACTATGTGACAAATGGGCACTCCTACAGCAGTCTGAAGCAGATGAGCAGAAAACTTTGGAAGAATATATCACAAACTGTACAGAGTACCGATTAATGTCGCCGAGAATTAACTTGAACAGTTAGATTATCTGCGAATGCGATAGATCAAGAATATATCAAAAGATACCTCCTTCGTTCGTCCTACTCCCCCGATGCTGACCCGCGAGATGAGGGCGCAAATTGGCATCGACGTAAGGAAAAATCACTCACGTTTGTTCCAATGTCAACTAAGTTCAACTCTACTCCTCATCTCCCTTCTGATTCAGCCTTCCTCAACTTCGTCGATGCGTCAGTTCTCACAAAGTTGGAACTTCCAACATTCAATGGTAATATTCTTAACTACCTAGACTTTTCGGATAGATTCCCTACCCTCGTTGGCACCGAGCCAAGTCCAAGCTCGACAAAACAACAAAATTCTCCCTACTAAAATCATTTTTACGTGAACGTACTCCACAGTCGATTTAAGGACTTATAATGAAAGCTGAAAACTACGGCATAGAAATGGATAATGGATATACTGAAGACCCCCAACGACGACAAAGTCAATGAGTATTTCAAACTGGCAGAATTGTATGCCAAAGTGGCACAATTGCCAGTTTGTTATACGGGAGTGGTCAATTTCCTACAATATCTAATTGCATGTTCTTGCTTATGAGACAGTTCTGCAATTCTGAAGAAACAGCGCTGATCACACTTCTCAACAAATTACCTATTCGAGAGCGGAGCCAAATGTACGATAAGACTTCTAACAGCCACAACGTCGCTCCTACCGAACTTCTACATCCCTAACGGATATCCCACGCGAAGATACTACTCTTATTGAAACAGAACATCACTCAAGGCAGCAGACAAATCCTAATAACCCCAACTACGGATTTCGCGTCAACTACGCGACTGCTTCACGCCCACCTAACACTAGACGGAAATCACAAAGGAAATCCGCAAGAAGTGCCCTTTCTGCAGTTCTTTATTTCACCTTGGAATAGACTACCACGCCGTTGGCAGTACGGAGCAAAAGAATGAACAAGTACGGATTCGACAAGTTTGTCATAACCGCCTCTCGTCACTTCAAGCCAGTTAAGAATGCCCATCAAAGTTCGACTGCATATTCCGCCTTAAAAAGCATCAATCGTCATTATGTTTCCGGAACAGCCAACAAACTAAATGGACCTCACAACCGCAACTCTCATCAGTTCCCGCCCAAAAAAAGTAGCCACAATGACTAACGGACCTCTGAAACCTCAAAATCAGAGACAACTCCAGATATTGCGGGAACCTTTACGTGTTCTTTAAACCAACAGACGGCATCGATGCCCCATCATTCTTTACAAGCTTCACTATTGTGCACCGTGAGTCTGTTCAATCCCCTAAACTCCTCAAAAGAAATTACTGTTACAACGTTCTTCGACTCTGCCTCAAGTAAATCATATATCACACAAAAGGTCACAACTAGTCTTAAGTTAGCCGGGCTTGAAACAAAAAACACCAACGTAACTACTTTGCGAACTGACAAAGCTCTACCTCTAAGGTGCAAAAATTATACAATCGGTATCACCTGTGTCACGTGTGCTCCCGTTGTTCATCGCTTTGCTCGAGCGGGCACCAGTAATACTTCCATTTGTCCCGATCGCGCGCAAGTGTTGCCCAGTGGCATCTCTTCTCACGAGAGACTCGAAGAGCGTAGTACTTTTATTTGAAGGACTTCGTAAAGAGGACTGACCATCGGGTCGGCGGTCTTCCTGAGGTGCGAGTGATGTCGTGAGGTATCCAGCCGCTTACATCTCTGGTCCAACGGTTGTCATTGAAACGCATCAGGTGTCCGGCCCATCTAATTTTGCTTTCCTTGGCATATGCGTCAGCGTCTCTGATCTTCGATCGGTAACGTAGGAATGAACTTCGAATCCCTTCTTTCACTTGCGTAAAGCGGGTTTCTCCTAGCGTCACCCTTTCAATTCCGCGTTCTATGACGCTGATCGCATTTTCCTCCTGCTTGCGAAACGCCCTCGTTTCTGAAGCGTAGGTCAATGCAGGAAGGGCGGTAGTGTTGAATAGGTGAGCACGGAACCGGATGTTCTTGGTCCTCTTCACTACATCTTCGATGCTCATGAAGCCACTCATTTCCTTCTGCCCAGCTCGGAAGTCAGATCGTTCTTCATGTTGATTTCCCGACCTAGATATACATAGATCTTTTTAAACGTTTCTTCAAATTCGACCAGCATCCGTTCCGCCTGACTGATGCTTGACGTTGTAAGAACGATGTCATCAGCGAAACGAAGATGATGTAAATGCCGACCGTCAACCTTCACTCCCATGTTATCCTATTCCAATCCTAGAATCGCGCTTTCGGGAGTGGCACTGAATATTTTGGGTGAAATTGTGTCATCCTGACGAACTCCTCTCTTCACGTCGATTATGGCATCATTATAGAATGGGAAAATTTTGGTCGTAAAGCTGCTACACAACTTGCGAAGTATCTTTATGTATGTAGTAGGGACGCCTTTGTTCTCCAAGGCCTCCATGACCGCTTCGGTCTCTACTGTATCAAAGGCTTTCTTCAAATCGATGAAAGTGAGACACAGCGGCATCATGTACTCTCGCGATACTTCTACGAGTTTTGAAACTACTTCTATGAGTTTCAAAACTCATATAATCACCGAAATAGGACCAAACCATCTGAATGTGACCTCCGTTTTTACTCTCACATCTCCAACAAATTTTAATTATTCAAGGCGATCATCAAAAAATACTTACACCTTCCATTTGCAAAAAAAACATCACAACGTTGACAGCATTCATGCCTGTAGGTCAATACTAGTTATTCATTGCACTTTAACATGTAAGATCAAATTCTCTATCACTGAATTAGATGCGCGACCAGCGAGATATCGTGCCGTGTATAGAAAGTATATCAATACTGGTTCCTACACAAGCCTCTTGTTGAATTCTGCTTGCTTCCGCTTTCATTGCATTCATTGCTTCCGTAGCCCATGACCTAGTAGCCAATAAACTTCTTGTACGCCATACATCGGAGCAGAACACGAGGGTTGCCCTTAGATTCCAATCGCTAACCCCACCACGCCGCCCAGTCGCTTACACAAATGCACCGAGCTCCATGTCTTTTTGACCCATCTACAACACGTACCTAGACCTGAGGAAAATCATAAGCTGCTAAAAAACAGAACTTATTTCAAAAAGGAAGACGTTTTAAAGGAGAAAACATAACGAGTGGTGAAGCAATGTAACCAAAAGGCTGCGAAAAACCAAAATATGACCAAATGCGCCATCAACATTTCTTACCTTTACAAATCTTCCTCCCCCTAACTTTTGTGTTAATTCGTGCTAAAATGCTAAAATCATGCTCAAACTCAAACGTTGCACAGCTCTAATTGAGCCGGTAAGTTTACTTAGTACCACTTTGTTTTTCTAAGAAACTCATAACGTAGAAGACTGAAGCTATCCTACAAAATAAAACAAATAAGAAGAAAATGCGAGAATGAACTCACTGTCATGCGGTTGGTATTCCTCCGGTGCTATAGCGTAGTGTTCAGTAGTTGACAGCACTCCTTCGTCCACTGACTTTTCTTGTTGCTCTGGTGAATCATCTGACTCCAGCGAAGTTTCTTCATGTGGCAATTTTTCTGCGACAATCGGTTTGTCCACGAAAGTGACTGAGCTGTCCTCAGCCGCCTGTGCTGCTAAGATTTCTGGAGCAGCTGTTCGCTCACCAGGGGCAGTCACATATGCCCACATAGTCGTTGTTTCAACAGAGGGCGCTTCAATTTCGTTAGTCGATTCAGATTTCGAAGACGCCGGTCCGTCTATGGATTCAGCCAATGTTGCGGCGATTGAAGACTCAGCTAGAATATCTGGGAAAGATGTATTGACTATTGGGAGTTGTTCGTGCTCGATCAACGACACATTGGTGAATGGCTCTTTGATCGGTGGCTTCAGCAGACTCTTCGCAATCATTTTAATTTTCCAAGGAGACCTCTTATGGGTTGAATTCTCACCAGAACTAAGCTCCTCTTCACTTTTTTCTCTGATTTGCATTTTTGACCTGTTGTGCTTTCGATGACTTTTCTTTTTATGACTGCGAACTTTCATGGCGCTAATTTTAAGGTTTAGAGATTCTGGAAGCGGAAAGTTTAGGAAAACTGGCTTTGGGATCACGGGCAAGTCAGAGATAGTGTTCAAGCCAGTGACAGTTCCTCTCGACTTTTTGGGATCGTCAGAAGAGAGACTGATTGTAGGATTATTGCTCGAATTCTTGGTTGCTAACAATTCTTGAGGTTTAGAAAAGCTAATCCAGCGAGTTGTTAATTTACCTGGTTTTAAGGAACTCAAAAGTAATGAATTTGAAGTGACATTTCTTGGTCTGGGAAAAATGGAGATGGGGAGTTTTTTCACTAGTTTTTGTAATTTGGAAAATTCCGAAGAGTGAGTTCGTATGGTCAAATCGGTGGGCTTAGGAATATTGGAAGAGGCAACGTTATTAGAGAGTTCATCAACAGATTCGCTTTGAAGATCTTTAGCTGAAACTGTGCTGGGCTCCGGGAAACCAAGCGGAGATTCCTTCGTGTTAATTGTTTCCGGTCTAGGAAATCCTGCAGAAGTATGCCTATGAGGAAGTCCATCCGGTTTCGGGATGCTGGAGGGGGCAACGTTATTAGGAGGTTCATCATTTGGTTCTTCCTGAAGATCTTTATCTGAAGCTGTGCTAGGCTGCGGAAAATCAAGCGGAGATTCTTTCGTGTTAACTGTTTCCGGTCTAGGAAATCCTGCAGAAGTATGCCTATAAGAAAGTCCATCCGGTTTCGGGATGCTGGAGGAGGCAACGTCATTTACAAGTTCATCATTTGATTCGTCCTCAAGATCTATAGGTGAAGCTGTGTTGGGCTCTGGAAAATCTAGCGGAGATTCCTTCACGTTGACCGTTCCTGGTCTAGGGAATCCAGCAGACGTGTGTCTGTAAGGGAGGCCATCCGAATTAGGGACATTGGAAGAGGGAGCATCACTAGAAGACTCGTCAACAGATTCGTTCTGAAGTTCTGTAGGCGAAGTTATGCCCGGTTCTGGGAATTCTAACGGAAATTCCTTCGTATTGACTGTCCCCGGCCTAGGAAATCCTACAGAATTGTGTTTATAAGTGTGTCCATTTGACCTTGAAACAACAAGAGGTTCCAAAGTGACGTTTTCTGGATTGGGGAAATTAAGAGGAAACTGCCTGTTTACTGACTTCATTGGCTTGGAGAAATTCAACGACCTGCTTGTTGAAATACCTTTTCGTCTTGTAAACTTTGAAGAGTCTTTATCTTTTGAAGGTATTTCTGGATTGGAAAAACCATGTGAGTTTTCCGTAGTAGATAGTTTCTGAGGTGTAGGAAAATTGGAAAGAGCAGAAAGCTTCCTTGGGAGGGGGAAATTCAAAGGATTGACAATTTTCTTTGGCCTCGGGAAATCTAAAGGACTTCTGTGATCAGTGAAGTTACTAGGGTGCATTAAGTCTGTATGATTGACTGCTTTAGCATTTTTCCATTTTTTCAAACGCTTGTGCAACTTTCTGGTGCTCACTGGCTGTGGTAAATCAGAGAATGAGCGCTTCTGTTGAGGTTTGAGACGCTCAAATAGTCTCGAATTCTTTTTATTTTCCACAACATCCACTGCGTGAAGCCTTTTTTTCAGTTCACGTGTTTTTGAGATTCCGTGGTGGTGCATTTTGGGGTTAGTGCGAAATGAACTCAAGGGTGGCGTGCTTGAAACCGTTTCTTCGAGATCTGCATTCTTTGTGGTTGACTTCTGGCTGGACTCGTCCGATGGATCGGCATGCTCTGTAGAAAAACCCGAAGAGGTATTTGTCTTTTTCAACGCTCCCAAGATGTCATCAGCTAAAGGGTCTATGTTAGGAAGTTCAAGATCACGTTTGCGTGAAGATGTTAGCGAGCTCTGCGAATAAGCCGATGACTTCGATTTGATTTGTCCGTGCCGGTTCTTCTTCTTATAGCGACCTGAAAGGTGATAACGGTGCTGTGAATTAAGTAATTTGTGTGCATTGTCTTGTCCAGCAAAGTAACCTAAGAAAACCAAACCAAGGTGTCACAATGTGGTGCGGTGCATTCCACAAATCTCTAATGCTTAGTGCCGGACAGGCGCGGTGTAAGCGTGTAGCTGTGTCTGTGAGGCAACCGAAACGATGTTACAGAAGCAGGTAAAAACCATTTTCAAACGAAACAACTAGTTTCAAAAAACATAAAAGCAGACCTATAAAAATTTTGGAATTATTAATGCCATATTGAACACTCCTATTTGTTTCTCCCAAGATTATCGTGTCACGTTCCCCAAACCTAATCAAATTACATTTTGCGCCTTAAAGAAACAGCTAACATTTCGTCCTACTTGATTTTGTCAATCATCGCAGATGAGCGAGAGAAAAACTTACGCACATTGATAAAAAAAATCTACATATCAAAAATGTAAACACAAGAGGTCCGCTGGTAGCAATCTCAAAACTACTTGCAAGGAATCCTAACAAAACTTACGTTTTTTGGCGATGCTAGGACGTTTATATGAAGCATTCGGAATGTAAGCAATCACAATGTTCTTGTCGTTTGCAGCATTATCGATCTAAAATTTGAAAAAAGAATAAAAGACAGAACAACAGACAACCGGATGAGACCTTATATAAGAACATAAGCAAGCACGGGCCCCATAACCCAATGCATAGACAATTCTGGATATTTGGGGAAATACGATAAGAAGTAGATTCACCAATTAAAACGATGTGACTTGAAAGCATATGAGTTATAAAGGTTCCCAAATATCCATTTCCATAACATCATTAAAGAAGTGATATGAATGAGGAATAAGATTCGACAATACAGGCTAAAAGGCAAGTGTGCATCCCTCTCAAAGCATAGATTCTGCCAGTGCGATGGATGATATCAACATTTCAAATATAAAATCACATACCTTCACAATTGGACCAGTTGTACCGTTGGTAGCTGATGTATTTCCTGAGGAAAAAAAAGTATACTACTTTTCACCGCTAGGTTGTCCTTGAGAAATTAAAAAAGAGAATAACTAAGACACCTCCTACCTTCCTTATCTTTGTCGCTTGCATATTGTGAATCGGTCTTTCTGTGGCCTTCGCCTTCATTCTCGTTTCGCGTTTGATAACCAACTTCTTCAGGACTACCATTATGCCCTACATTTGAAGAAGGTTCGCCACCAGCCCCCGCATGAGGACTATTTTCGTTGCCGGAAGGATTTTCTCGATCTAATTCTCCAGTTTTTCCTTGCACGTATTTCGGATTTGCTTCATTTTGTCCTTCTTTGGTAGCAGAACTCTGCACCCTATCGTCTCCTCCTTGCGCAGTTTCTTTCCCACTTTCTTCTCCAGCTTCAGAAGCATCAGAAATTGAAGTTGCTTCTTCGTCACCTTTGGATTTTCCGTAATCGTAGTTGCTACGATCTCCGACGCCTGCTGATGGTTTGGAATGTTCCTTTACATTGCTTTTTTCGTTAATTTCCTTCCCAACAACTTCTACAGCGTTCTGAGAATACTTCTGATCTTCTTCGACTCCATCACCTCGGTTATAATTATCGCCTGCTTCTTCCTCACCCTTTGACTCAGATGGTCTTTCTGCTCCTCTGCTACCTTCGCCGCCAATTTCTTGCTCATTCCCATTCCCTTCACTCTTTCCGGGACTTGTTCCGTTATCTCCTTCATTGACTTCACTTTCCGAATTTGTAGAATCCGTTCCTTTAGGGTATTTCCTATCTTCTCCCACTCCTTTACTTGCATACAGTTCGTTTCCGGTGCTCATTCGCTCATCACCCGTGGAATGGAATTCCCCTGTGCTTGTATCGCCTTCTGATAGGCTTGTTTTGTTGTCTTCTGTCGAACTCTGACTTCCTCTTACTAAGTCCGTACTAGCTGCCTGTGTAGATTGACCACCGGCTTCCTTACCAGCTGCTTCTGAGTTGATGCCTCCTCTAGAGATTCCAGATTCCACTCTCGCTGATTCTCTATCCAACCCAACAGAACCTTCTTCCGGAGCAGTTACGTATCGATCGTTTTCGTCAAGAGGCATTGGACCAGATAAGTCTACTATCCCTGCGCTTTTTGGTTCCTCAGCTGATCCTTCTAAGCTTCCCCCGTACTGAGCTGGGATTGCAATTGTCTCACCGGACGCCTCCTCAGGTTCCAACGCGGACGGTCCAGAATTACGAGAATTACCACCTTCCTTCGTGCTGGATTTCTTAATAGGCTCGGATTCACCATAGCCGTTAGGCGCGCCCGGAAGTGAGTTGAATTGTGTGAGTTTCACCTTTTTATCAGGATAGTTGGAGAGTTCGGATGGTTGATTTTCAACTATCGCGGTTGGAGTAGTTGGTAACGTAACATTTGGGAACAGTTTCCCTGGAATACGAATTCATTAAATGTTCTAAAAAGAACGGTGAACTGCCGTTTACCTGATGGGTGTTGATAAGCTCCAAATGGGTGCGCTGTGGTGGAAATATTTGAAGCGACCTTAAACAGCGCATCAATAGATAGCGAAGTTAGGGCTAACAACAGAAGAACGTCAGTATAATACGAAAGTATTGGATAAAGAAAGGATTGTCTGCGCAAAGATAATTTTGTTAGAAGTCACTTCTTGTATTTTTTTAATATCCTCCTAAACCACAGCTATACGTTAACTGTATAACTACACGTTGATCAAGCATCAAATATTAATAAAAAAAAGCATACTCTATCTGCGTATGACGAAGATGGGGAGTGAATTGGTTTGTTCAACGTAGGATAGGATGGCGCACCACTGTCTTCCGATGATTCACCTGAAACTTTCGCTATTGTGTTAAAATCATCCACAAATTAGGGACCTTTGTAGTCTACAAGAAATTCGATTTACCCTCGAAGGTCAGAATTTCAAAACCGTCACCTCCTTTGTTTTTGTTTAAGTGGGAAGGTGATCCATGAGTAGATCCATAAGGTTCTTCGTCTCCTCCTGGTGGCACTGGCAGCATCCGTTGTACCATAGAACCTATCTAAAATCCTTATTTGAGACCCAATATGCCTTCACATTGCTCTTTAAGACAGAAGATGCAACTTTGTGCCCAAAATGCTATCATTATAATAAGTTCTAATCTCTGCTTCTGAGGAAGGACGCTTATTAGATGTTTCAGGGGAGTCTGAACCAGTCACAGTAACAGCAGAAGATGGTACTGGAGCATTAGCTGGACTCTTAAAATTGCAAAAAATTGAAAAAAATTAAATTTGCACATCTAAGATTAAAATCACGAATCGGACAGTTAACTAGCCTCTGCCGCCCCCAGAAATTCCTTCGTGTTTGGTGTCGGATAAGCGGGAGAAGGAATATCAGGAAGAGATGGTGGTGCATCTTTCGCTTGCTCAGGTTCTCGCTAAAGTGTTTTCTGATGTTCAGGCTGGCTTGGTTGGAATGAACTTCCTCTCACTATGCATAAAATGTCCAGCAAGGAAAAGGTCCAGTAACTTTAAAAAACATACTTCACTGAGAACTCCTTTTGATGAGTTGAGAGGTGAAGCAGGATAGTTGACTGACGACTTTCCTACCACAGGTGGAATCTACGAAAAGAAAAGCCTAATGGGGATAGTTAACTTGACAAGGATGATTAGCAATAATAGTCTGAAATGTCGCAGAAATTCGTACGGAATCAGAAATCTCAATGATTCAAATCAATGTTATTTTCAACAATCTCAAATGATTTTGATCTGTCTCAATGAGCAACGTGAACTCAATACCAGATCTAGTCACTGCCCACTTTTAATTCAAAGGTAATACACGCAATAAAACCATTCAAGCACAGTCGGCGTAATACGTGTTGTATCGGGATGACGCGATTAGCTATAAGGAATCGTCGTCCGTAAAAGACGCTAATCCCACTCTACAGTGCGTGAAAAGCTGAAGATGGGGTTCAACGTCAGCTTTGACAATCTTCGTCGCTTACGCTCCAACATCAAACTGCGAAGGAGTCGAAGCTTTCAATAAGGACCCAGAAAAGTTCTAAGGAAAAGTTGTTACATTCTACAAGATCTTTGCTACTTTCTTCAAGGGATTTCTTGGTGATTTCAACACAAAACTTGGCCCCAGAAGAACTGGTGTGGAACTTCATATCAGGACTCACGGCCTACAATGGAATGAGCAGGGGAGGGGTTTCCCGAGTTTATCATGACACTAAGACCACCCATGGAAACTCGCAATTCCAGAAGCCCTCCTCTCTATGCTGGAGGTGAGACACATCCGAGTGGAAGGGAGCATAATGTAATTGAGCACATCATCGTCAGCAAAAGGTTCTGCCCTACGGATGTCGCTGGTGTGCCAGAATTCTATCCAGGATTATACCGTCGCCTCTTTCGAAGCAGTTTTCCTTTCAATCGAAGTTCACAAAGCGGAGTCCCAGAACGATCATCGAGTGAGACACTCTCTCTCGACGGGAATCTCTTCTACGCGTTAGGTTGCTCGCCGAAATCAAAACTGGTTGTCACGTGGTTTGACCAACATAAAGAGAACCCAAAGTTGGATAATTAACCATTTATGTACTAGCTAAATTATTACAGAAATGCTGGACAAAGAAAGTTAAAGCTATAGCTTAAAGGCGTCACCCCACGAATTTGGGGTGGTGCGAATTTCAGGTGGAGAGTTTCTATACGGAGTAGTACGTTATGGAGAAGTGGTTGGTTCCGTCCATTTCTTCCTAACTGCCGTAAAAAACGGTCGGGAAGATGCGACGCATGCACAAGGCTGGCGCGCTCCAATCGAACTCGTTGTAGAAAATATCGCGCCGGAACGCTCGAAGTCGTGTCTTCCGGGCCGCTTTTTAGTGCAATTAGTAAGAAATAGACGGAATCACCCTACTCTCCATAATCTACGACTCCGTATAGGATTAACTCACATGAAACTCACACCACCCCAGATTCGTGGGGTGACGCCTTTAAGGTCAGGAATAAATTACATAATATCGAATGAGCGATTAAGCGAGGATTATCATAAGTGATACAAAAAGAAAAACTCAACTAAGAGAGAATAACCGATGAACACCATGTGAATAATATACGAGTGCAAAGGAAATCAATCAGACAAAAAGTACGCGCACTTCAGACGAACAAGACTAGAGGCAAAAAAGATAGAGGCCGTGAAGGTAACCATCTTACAGATTTGCACTACTCGCATCTACTATATACAAGAAGGAATCCATCTGCTGCTTTTAAAAAACGTTGTACCTGTTTCCTGCTAAGCGATTATTCCTATCAGCACTAAACACCTGTTAAAGAATTCTAATTATTCATGAAGCAAATCTGCAGCCTAAAAGATTTAGACTATAAATAATACTAACAGGATCACGACGACCTTTGTCGTCAGAAAGCAAGGTGGAGTCCCAGGACCACCATCGAAGACGAATATGATCGGCTCCTAGAACGTCTTCATGACTGCACGAGGAGAGCGCAGATTTTTAAAGTCACAAAGGGATGACTGCCTCCAAAAGCCCTTGATCTTATACGCCATTAAGGAGCAGCACCAGCCGCAGGCAACAACTCACGTCCGAGCGCGCAAAGCGATGCAGAGAAGCCAAAAAAGAACTCCAGGAGAGAAACAGTTTTGGCTGAAGCAGCAAAGGGTGCCAAGAGCATTCGCTAAGCCCGTCGAGACTTCGCCAATCGTAAGAAAAAAATCACCGCTCTCCCAAACACAGACAGAACAACTACAGCATCCAGAAAGGGATAAAGGAAGTCATCAACGACTTCTACTCAGATCTCTTCAACAGCCACGTCCACTCGTCTCGTCTGAGGGAAGATGGACATGTCATCCTAGAGGTCCTCCCTTCCGAAGTCTACCGTCATTCTTGATCAACACGCTGGCAATGCTTTTGACCCGTCACCTCCGTTCGCCCGTCGGAATATAATCTTCCTAGGCAATGAGAAAGTAGCGTGTTCCGTGCTGTTGTATAAAAAAGGAAACCCACATGACATTTTCAACTGTCCCCCAATCTGCTTACTGTCTGTCATCTACAAGTTCTTCACAGGAGTAATTCTAAACAGGATAGAAAGATAAGATAAAGGACGGCCATGCGAGCAAGGAGGGTTCCGAAAGGAATTCAGTACGATTGACCACAGTCACACTGTTTCGAAACTCACAGAGATATCACGAGCGTACAAGATGTTACTGACTCATCTTTGTCGACTTAAGGCCTTTGACTCAACCCAGAGGAAAGCGGTTATGGAGGCCTTGCGCAGCCAATGTGTCCCTACTCAATACAGAGGTAGTCCGGGAGTTATACAGTAACTTCAGGATCAAAATTTTCCCATTCTACTATAATGTCACCATACGTTTGATAGTCGGAGCAGCGGCTCCGACCCCTTCACTTTTGAACAGTTGACGAAAATACCCCTTCATATTTGGACCGTTAAAGGCATCACCCCATCCCGGTGGTACGGATTTCAGGTGGAGTATTTGTATACGGGATCGTAGATTATGGAGAGTTGGGTGATTTCGTCCATTTCTTGCTAATTGGCGTAAAAAGCAGTCCGGAAGACGCGGCGTGTGCACACGGCTGGCGCTCCAATCGAACTCGTTGTAGAAAATAGCGCGCCGGAACGCCTGAAGCCGTATCTTCCGGGCCGTTTTTTACGGCAATTAGGAAGAAATGGACGGAATCACTCCCCTCTCCATAGTCTCCCATCCCGTATACGAATACTCCACCTGAAATCCGTAGCACCTCAGATTCGCGGAGTGATGCCTTTAATCGAATTAAATGCCTGCTGCTGAAATGCGAAACGAATTAAATGCACGCCTTCAACCTTTATCAGGGTTTCAAACAGCCATTAGACAGGACTGTTGAGGGACAGCAAACGCGTTGGGGTTCCGCGAGCATATAGTCAAAACGACATGATCACGGTGCAGTTGCGTAAGCAGCTGCACGCGAATCGGCGCAGTGGAGTTCGACTCACATCGACGTGCGACCATTACGAAATACAACGATGAGCAGTGCTAGAATGGGTCCGCATTCGATCCACGGTCTACGCTCCACCGCACCCCCTCGAGAGAAGTCGCGTACGCAATTGCACCGTGCTTCATGTAGTTTTAACCCTATTATACATTAACGAAACAAAACCCGTGCACGTTAACAAAAGGGATAAACGAGAGAAAATGAATCCAATCAAATCAAATCATCAATCAATCAAATCTAATCAACGATCTCGTATACAAATACTCCACCTGAAATCGTACCACCTCATACCTTAGTGAGCATCACCCCACCTTTGTGGGGTGATGCCTATAAGTTACGGTGCAGAGAAGGCGTTTTTCACACCTTTTTTTTCTTGAAAATTATAGGGCATTGAACGTGATCATACTCATAACCAGGAAATTCACTCCATACTCCATCTACTCTTGGAGAGATCCTGATCCCAGGATCCCCAGCTACCTTCGTACTGTTCTGTCTTTCACGGACAGATAAATAACGTTACAGAAAAAAAAACACCGAAAGAGATTAATGTAGAGAGAAAGAGCACTACGGAGAGACCACGTATTGGAATGTAAAATTCATGTCTTCAGATAGCAATTATGCTTGGAAGTAAAATTGGATTCTAGGATTTGCCTTCGAAAAGCCTAAGCACTATTATACACATCTCATAAAAAGGTCAAATCATTTCTCCAGAATAATTCTTACCTGTGCTCTCGGTGGCTGGAATGGTGGCTTTTTCGCATATGCTATCTCCTTCGTCACTTGGGAAGTAGCGGAATCAACTTTGTAGCGAACGCCAACGGCTTCGACAGCAGAGCTTTCAAATTCCATGGCTTCTTCTTCGCGGGTCACTTCAGGTCGTGATTTTGTTCCTTCTTGACTGTATCCGGAGAGCGCACCTTCTGTAACAGTGCCGTTTCTCCATTAATGACTAGTAGTAATGTTACCTTAGTTAAAGAAGGTGCAAACAGAAACAATTTCTAACCTTCACTAAGTGCTGGTGCGTTCGGTGGACGAACGTATTCTGGTGGACCATCCTGATCACTCGGTGCAGTAGGCTGTTCTGTGTAACTGATATTGATAAAGAAACAATTATGTAAACAAAACAGAAAATCACATGGTCCTACAGAGAAAGCACGAGATCATAAGCAAAAAATATGTATACAATTTAAATTAAAGCGTTCAGAAAATCATGAAGCTCTCTGGTATTTCCATCAATGATACGTTTATACAAACCAACATCTTTTAAATCTTGGCGCATGTAGGGGTAGGATGTAATTTGATGGGCCACCTTCAGTAATTAAGCCTCCGGGTTAGCCTATGCAAGCGAAAGTTGTGCAAAGCGAAGCAGATAGTTTGTCACCAGAACGGATTTGAAACTTTGAGTAAAACTACTTGTGAAAAAAATATCATTGAAATGTACATAATAACATCCTAATCAGCTGCATTGCGGAAATGAAAAAAAAAAACACTGACCTCCACTTTCAAGTGATTCTTGCGCTTTAAAGCGGTTAGCATCGCCAGAGATTTTAGCGCTGCTATAGCCGCTGTTTGATCCTGAAGACAGAATGCTTTGTTATATTTCCAGCATTTTTGATTTCTTGATACAAGTGACACCATATGGTCGGGTCAAAACGACATGAAGCACTGTGCAGTTGCACAAGCGGTTGCTTTCGAAGCGATGCGGTGCAGATTGTGATTGGAATTGAGGTGGGATCATCGCGAACTGCAGCAATGACCTGCGGTAGCGTAGCTGATCACCAGATCCTAACTGCTGCGTTCCACCGCACCGCTTCCATCGCAACCGCTCACCGTGCTTTATGTCGTTTTGACTCTACCATATGTGTTAAGCTAGGAGACACGGCCATGACACGTGCTCTTCAAATCACGGACTTCCCTGTCCGAAACCGTGACTAAACTTGAACTCGCTCCGTTATCACCGTGCGCTCGAAGATACTTCTATATAAAATAAACTCACCTGTTTTGTAACCAGCTGGCTTGCTGCCATCTGCGTAGCCCGAATATTGAGCATCTATGATGGCTATTAACACGGATAGCAATAGCCACCGCATAATAGCTTAAACGAAACCTAAAATGGAAGAAAATACTCTTTTGTTAAAAGCAAAGTAACAACCGGAAAGTAACAAATTGTCGATGAGAAAATAATCATTAGACCTTCTATTGGGCGTAGCAAATGATTCAAAAACTGCGATGAAGAAAATTTACATTGCACGTTAGAAAGGTTTGCCGTGGACATACGACTGAAAAATAATTCAGAGCAAGTTACGAAAAGTTCATGAAAAATTAAAACACATGAGTTACCATAAATCAACCAAGCCCTTCTTAAATCAACTTGGACGCATAATTATCTCTGCCCGAAAAAGCGACATAAGCGTTGAAATATAGGTCGACTATGCAGATTACATCACACTTCTTTCGAACAATATGCTAAGAAAGAACAGAGAACAAAAAAGCATTGGCAGAATCTTCCCATTCCAGAATCTGTTAACTGATGCTCACGGACTAAAGTTATCCAGGTAGCGAAAATATTAATCGTCGTAAAACTGAAATAACTAAACAGGAGGCGATATAGTGGATCCTTACATCAATTCAAAAAATAAAAAGCACTAAGTTTCTCATGTAACATCTCCATAATCCTCAAAAAATCACGTGGAAGAAAGCTTCCAAGAAAGAAACGGCTACAACTCGAAGTGAAAGTCCAAGCAAGAGGAAGAGTTTGGAATCCGATGTGATCCAATACGATCGCAATATAATGAAATAGATTTAAAAAAAACATTTAACGTCAAGCTTGCCTGAAAACAAAATGGCTCAAAAGAGGCCAAACATGAATGACGCCTGATCCAAACCGAAACGCATAAGATCTGGCTTTTCTTGATGGATTTCTTAGATAGCTAGTTAAATCAACGCTACTAACCGTAATCTAGTTTATTCAACGATCCTTGCTGCTCGCTTTTCGCGCATTTTCATCGCCGCAATTGAATAACGCAACTGCATTAGTTCTTAATATTTTAATTAAAGTGTGAGCTATGGCCTCTATGGATTACGCGTAAATCCAAGCTCAGCATGAACCGTTTCAAAAAAGTACGACACTAATTCCACAAAAATTTTCTAATTTACAAGAGAAACGTGCCACATAATCGAGTAACAAAAACCGAGAGAAAAAATGCAATAGTTACTACAAAAAAAGTGTATGTGCGCTCTCTACGATATGACATTGTTGTTGCCTCCTTCGGAAAGATATCTTCAATATTTAGTAGAGAACAGTTGATTTTGAAAAAAAAAAACGCGATTAGTTACACGCTCGCTGCGCTGACAGAGGGCAAAACAAGGAAGTAAAATTTGAGGTCATTGAGAAAATGTGGTCCATACTTCAAACAATTGTTGCAATAAGGTGTAAAAAAAAATTAAATTATCAGCTTTTATTCTAATACAACTTGTGTCAAGCTTAAGGTTTAAAGAAAGTGAATAAACTATATTAGATTGATGTCACCATGTGATTGAAAACTCTACATTCATTGATCTCAACAAAGGGATGTTCATTCCCAACTAGAAGGACGGCAACAAATATGGTGCGCCCAAAAACTAACAGAATATCTTACTCCTGTAGAAAATTTATACAAAGTCACTATACATAGAGCAATGAGCTACAGAAAATCAAAACAACAGTACGGTAGGTGAATGATCAGGAATATTGCATATTAAACAGCCATTCAACGTACCAGCTGCTCCTCATCTTATCTCCCCATCACCCATTTATACGAAACTCCGCCCTACCTTATGTCAAAAACGCGTGGGCGGTATCCAAAAATGATAGCTTGCAGGAAGACTGGCCTACGTGAATTTCTTCCACTGTACAGCTGTCCTCAGTTATATGGACACCAATGAGGCATGTGAAGCAAAGCAGGAGCTAAACAAGAAAGTACGACCGGATTTATGAAAAAAAAAGAAAAAGACAGCTTCGGGCTGAAAACTTACGTCCACTTCATACCTATGCCGTCCTCGAAGTTCTCCTATTGGTTTTTCTTTCTTGCAATCCATCACTGGTTTCTTGAGCAATGGTAACAAAAATCTGAAGCATTAGAGCAGCATCGGCTGCATTAGTAGTATACGCACTGGACCACCACATGAGGCTCCAAGAACTTATAAAAAGGAAAATCTTAATTCATCTCACAGTGTTCAGAAACATACAAAATATACTACTGCACTTATGTGGTTGTCTCAAGACAATGTCATCCCAGATTCTACAGCACTTCCCCGCATAAATAAAAAAAACCAAGTGTGACTTCGTTCTAAGATAGGAGAAAATGCTATGTGTGGAACAAGTCCTCTGGCTACATTCCCAATGACTATACATTGTCGAGTGAAAACGACATGAATCGCGGTGCAGTTGCGTAAGCGGGTGAGCTCGAAGCGGTGCGGTGGAGCGTAGCGATTAGGATTGAAGAGGGACCCTTACTAGCTCCACTCATCACTGCAGTTCGCGGGATCGTCCTGTCTCGCTACGATCCGATATCTCTACTGCGCTACTTCGACCGCAGCCGCTTACGTAACTGGATCGAACTTCATCTTGTTTTCACCTGACTACACCTACACCTCAACTTTATAGTGTAGGTCTTCCCAGAAATCCATCACGGGGATCTGCGCTAGTTCACAGTGGTTTACATAATTCCGCACTTAGGTTGACAGGGTTACAGATCACTAGCCATGCACGTCTCAGGCGTAGCGATTGGGTCGGGTAAAAGAAAAACTTAGTTACAATAGGGTAGAGAAGACCTGAACCTTGATGCAATTGCACGAGCGTTGCGCTCGAAATTGCACGGTGGTACCCTTACTAATTTCTACAGACTGAATGGAACTAGAGCGAGCCTCAGCGCAAGCGCTTACGCAATTCATGTCGTTATTATCCGACAAATTTTTATTCTCATCATCGAACAGCACTACCTAACGTTGAACCACCATTATCCGTCGCAGCTGAAGAGGAACTCCCGCGAAAGTGTTCGCAAACGAGCTCAAATTCAACCATTCGTGGCCTCGTAATGATACGCTCGCGATCACCTTCATGCAGTTAAGAAATACGCAAGCACTTAGGCTGCCAGCGCGGCTGTGAACTCTGCGGACAGCCTTATACGTAACTGCGATAAAGTAGGATTTATTGGCCAGACCACACGTCCATCAACTGCTCGTAAACCTTGGTGCGCCTACGATGAGGTAAAGGATTAGGGCTAGGTAAAGTCGATCCTAGGATTGCACTGTACTGCGACCGCCATTTTTACCGTCGCACAGAGGCCGCGAGCAAACAAATTGTGCAAAAAAAAACTCCTCTCAGTAAGGAAAAGCATCGAATGACATCGACGCGGAGCAGCTGGATGTTCGCTTACGGGCACCTGACAAGATTTATGTACGCAACCCTCGAAATCCAATATGGTGAAGGTTCCTAGGGTCTGACGCACACATCGGCCAAAATAAAGGTTAAGACATCGTTTCCTATTGCTTCTGCCTGGGTTGTGATGGTAAGTGTGCACGAATGTACAATCCTTCAGCGCCCTGTTACTAGCGATGAGCAAATGAGAGAACATTCCTAAAAGGTGCGCATTTAGGCACAGTCTCCGGAACTTACTGCTCAGACAAAGAAAATCCACGGTGTGCAGTCTGGTGAAAACAGTTGACTAGTGCTTGGGATCGGAGCACGTCTATCGCTAACCTCACTCGCAATGCAACGATGAGCAATGCTAGCGAGGATCCCCTGTAGATCCCTACTGCTACGCTCCACAGCACTACCTTCAGCGTGGCCGCTTGCGTAACTGCCCTTAACTTCAGGTCTTTCTGACACAAGTGTAATACCACATGAATGCTTGCGTACGAAATCGTGTGGTTTGAGTCGATGAGGACCTGAGCGAGCGTCTACTAGAGCAAACACCTGGACTCATCGGAACACATGAGAAGTGAAAAAAAGGCAGCTTCCTGCATCTACCAGTGTAACTACGACGTGTGTTCATCAGATCACGTAACTTTTCTCCCTAACTCGTGCTTCTCTTGATCTCTATGTCATCTCACCCGAACGCGCTGCAGTCTTCTGGACAAGCATAAGTGCGAGTCTCAATGGTAACAAAATAATTCCTACAGAATTGAAGGTAAGAAAATGGACTAACTACAAAAAAAAACTTGTCAGAAGCGGCCACCTGGATATATAGGTGAGCGAAATCAGTAGACTATTCAGCCAAGCAATTTTTGCTGAGATGCCGCCGACGATTTTCACTGTATCTCGCATCGATCGATACATATCGAAGTCATTTAGTTATACAAATGCAAACTACGCACTCCGCGTAGTCATACATAGTAAAGTTTACAAGGCTCCTATGCAAAAACCAATTATTCGAATTTGATGTACAAAATGTCGGTACTTTCCTCTTACAGTATTATTCTAAATATGCTATTCCAAAGGAGATAACATGTTCGAACACTGCTGTGCAAAACAAAAGAGAAAGCACGTCTCTAAAGATCGACTACTTTTTTTTACCTTTAACTACAACAGTAAAAAGCAGACGGAAGTAACAAAGCAATGCAGAATTAAAAGAAAACAAGTGAAACTTTACCTCTACTTTATTAACTAAACCATAAACAACAATCTAATTTTTAACGAAATAATTAACACTAAACCACCAAGTACTCAACACAGCTAACAACCGCGCCAGAGATGTTTGGTAGCACTTTAACATTAACGTTAAAAGGAAAGAAAACAGAGAGCTAATTCAAAAGGTCACTCGACACCGTTCATCAATCACTAGAGCTGGTAGTAACTAGACTATGAACTAAGCAAATCGGAAAATATTGCAGGATCAGCAGATAAGTTCTTCACTTATTGAGAGATTTCATAAGATCCGCAGAGTGGATGAATTTTTGAGTATGCGTAACGTCAATGGTAGAACCACGAATCTGAATGAGAGAAAATAATGTTTACAAGGAAATTAAAATCGGACACTAAATGTTTAAAAAAGAACACAAACGTGAGGGAAGCTCACCTGCTGCGGTTCACAATTATGGTAAAGATCAGTGTACACTCCTTCCGCTGGCATCAATTCTGCAGTGTTAGCAACTTTAACAGCTTCGTCTACTTCTTTGCGCACATCCTAAAACAAGAGAATCTGTTCAAATTGAAACGGTACATAGCGATGAAACTACGTACACTGTTCCACTGGAATGTAGAAAAAATGTCTTTGTGTCTAGGACCGAAAATTGGCTGTCTCGCGAAAGAGAGGTCCACAAAATTTAACAAAATAAAACATAGAATAATCCCAAATAATCAAATATTCGGAGAAAAACTTCGAGAGTTCAAGGGTATACCATACATATTCGGAGAATAAAATTCACCTTATCGATTGCCTTGAGATCATCTTCAGTCGCGAGGCCAGATGTAATGATACGATCTTTGAAACCAGTAATAGGATCACGAGTCTTTCGCACCTCTTGAATCTCTTCGCGAGTACGGTAGCTTGAAGAAAACTCGTTCAAGCTGGACTTACCTAGAAGTAAAAGGTGGGACGACAAAGTCTTACCTGGTGCCAGGATCAGACATCGAATGGCCAGAATATCTGTAGGTGGCCATCTCCAGCACTAACGGCCCTTTTCCAGAGTTGCAGTATTCTTTTCCCCAACGTACAGCCTCACGAACTGCTAGCACATCCATACCATCGACCCATACTCCAGGAACATAGTCACCCCTATAAAAATTTTTATTAAGGAAAAAAAACTACATCCACATATAGGCACGATATGTTTTATAACATTTATTATCAAATAAGACAGAAAAACCAGAAACTGACGAATATTGCTAAATAGAATTGTTCAAATCCGATTTGAGACAGAAACTACACAAAAACCATCTAGCTTTCCACATGTGAGTTAATTCTAGCACCTAGTGTGTAACTTCAATCCAGAATTCCACATAAATCTTCATCATTTTCAGATTTCATTTCTCACGAAATTTTTGTACAGTTTTCACCTGGACCATAACCCACTTTTTCCTGAAGTGAAGACTAGAAAGTAACTCATCTTTCGTATTTACTAAGTGCATCCAAATTGGAGTGCACTGGAGCTATTGCGTTACAGTTCTTGTACAATGAAGTACCGGTAGAACAATTAGCCTCTTAATGAAAAACAATGACAAGGGGTGTAATATCCAGCTGCAATTCTGAACTTCAAGATAACATCCGGAAGGAAAGTGAAGACTTCAGAAACCCGAGTATATAGAAATACAGAATATATACAAATAGATAAAGATAATGTAGAAATTCAAGATTTCTCAGAAAAGAAATGAAATTTTTCAAAATGAAGGAAAGGTTGGAATCACTTGCAGCATGAAGTCGATTTGAAAAAAAGAACACCTCACCTGGTGTAATAATCTGTCGATGCAGATGACCTCTCAGCTTGAGTTCCCATTCCAAATCCGTTGTTCTCGCAGACGTACAGCACTGGCAGGTTCCAAAGCGTAGCCATGTTCGCCGATTCATAAAACTGACCTTGGTTAGCAGCACCGTCACCATACAGTGTCAGGCACACATTTTTTTGTTTCCTAGAATAAGTTAAGCGTTTCATGGTTGGAAAAATAAGGGAAAAAATCACAAAAAGAATCAAACATTACCTGTACTTCATAGCAAAAGCGATTCCAGTACCAATCGGTTGTTGAGCACCCACTATTCCGTTACCACCGTAAAAGTCCTTCTGATACATATGCATAGAACCACCTTTACCATGAACGTTCCCCGTTATTCGTCCTATAATTGATCATGAATCAGTGCTATGTCGGCTAAATCCAAGACAATGCATTCTAATCACTTATGAGTGCAAGGAGTTGTACACGAGGGAAATTGTTCACATTTCAAGTGGTAATTTAAACTAGTTACGTCAGCTTATCGAAATCTAGTTATTTACTTTTCGTTTATTTACAGCAGCAAATAGCTGATCTTGATATCTTAGCTACAGAATGTCAATAGGTGCCAATTCTAAACAAAGTCGGCTCCGATAAGCCAACATTAAAATCCACGTGATTAATTAGAAAAAGATCTCCGAACGATTTTTGACAGGTAAAAGTTTTCAAGATTAATGATGCTTTAACAATCCAGTTGTCGCATTTACCAATATGATATAAATCTCCGCTTGTAACGCCGATTTTGATTTCACGCCCGATATGAAGCCACATCTTATACAAAACGCATCAGGCTTGCTTACGCCATCGGCTACGGATCTAGATTGACGCTCGTGTAACCCATTATGCGCTGATAACATCTCATTAACGATTTATGCCTGCGTTAAGCCTTTCAAATCCGTTCCACTGAATGGATAGGGGATATCCTGTTAGCTTACCGGTTAGCTCAGACAGGACTTCCGCTACAGTAGCACCCTGGAGAAGCGTCCAACCATGACAGCGGTATGCAGTTATCACGGCATCACCTTCAGTCATAGCAGCCCGCATACCAACAGCACAGGCTTCCTAAGATTAGGTAGATATTCATCATTGTTCACTTGTGATATCTTAGTTAGATAAAATTACAAAATGCTATAATCACATGATAATGTTCGAATCTTAAGGTTCGTTCATACATGAAATAAATGAAAAATAAAGAAAAGTAAGATTAAGACTAATAATCATGACAGTTGGATGGATTCACTGACATTGATTTCAACCAATAACATGATGAACAAGTAAAGTTTGCAGTACGTCTCTACCTGTCCAGAATAAAGATGGCAGAAACCACGGATTTTCTTTTCTTTGTATAGATTTCCGGCTGCAGATTCCATACGGCGTATCAGCTGAAAATATCATATATGACAATGCCGCTCTTAAGAGAAAGAAAAAATCAAGGTTGTAACCTGCATCTTTCTGTAGTAGTCCAATGCATCATCGCGATTCAGAGTCACACTTTCGCTCGGACCCTTATCAAGTCTATGCAGTTTGAAAGCCTGGAAAAAGAAGTACTTTTTTTGTATTCGCTCAGTGACGTTTTCACCATTGGTGGCAAACCTTTCTATTGACAAGCCATTTCCCCTCCCCACTTGTTTTCCTATTGGCATCCTTCCTTGTTAGAAGTTTCTAAGTTTCCAATACCTATTAGATATAATCTGAGCCTACTTATATAAGTCTTGCTGATGCTACGAAATTGATTTGCTTAGTTTTCCATTATTTTGAAAGGGAAAAAGAAATAAAGTTTACAAGTTTGCATGACCTTGCAATCGCTTATGAGCTTACTTCCTTCACAACTATCCTAGAACAAGCGTTTATTACTAATAGCAGTACATATTTGGTTTTCTCTTAGGATACCTGTGTTCTTTTCTTTATTTCTTCATCCTCTTTTCTTTATAAATGCTACTTTTAAACACCAATAACGTATCACTTTAAAAAAAAATGCATGGGATGCAAACTTGTTGTTTATTTTGTCTCACCCATTACAGTAGTTCTAAATAAATAAACTGTGCAGAAATATCAGTTAATGCAAGATATCAATTTCAATCTAAATATAAAACTCTGGATGAGAAACGGAGGAAAACAAAGGAAGAAGTAAAAAGATCTAAGAAACTTCAGTGGAATTACCTTGGCACAACTCTTAAAGATTATAATAGAAAGAAATACCTTGGTATGGAAAGTCCCATCTTTGCTACTGGCCATTCGTCGTTGAGAGGCAACGATCGCACCCGTGAGGATAGGGGCTGGAGCCTGAACGATTTTACAGTATGGAAAAAGCTATTATAGCAAGACACACGATCAACTTACCTTGAACGACTTAACTAGCAACGCCATTCTCGAAACTACAGAGGCACGAAACCTGTTCCTAATATAAAGAAATAAATCGGCTAGGTCAAGGTGCCTTTTTGGTAACAAGCGCAACGAGCGCAGCGCTAACGATAATCTATGCATTCATCTAAAAATTGAATGAAATACCAGCGAGATGAACGATTTTTGATTAACAAGAAGGCGGTTGTTAAATAAGAAGTTTATACAAGTGGAAGATAAATACAATTTTATACTGTTCTGATTATATCTGACATGCCTATTGCTAACGAGTATAAACACTGTATGCGCTTGACTTGAACAGACTAGCACATACCTGAAAATGCCATAGATTAAAAAGACTACAAATATTTCACAAAACCTAAACATTGGGGGCGTGGCATCACAATTTTGCGAAAAAGATTGCAATTTTCTCGGATGCCATGACAACGTAAAGCACTTCAAACTAGATTCCTTCCCAAAGCCCGTAAAGCTGCTAAGCATTCGGAAGTAATCCTACAAAGTATGAAAAACTAAGAATAGAAAACTGCTCGTACTTTTGGAAGCTAGAGGAATCACGGTCAAATTCTCTTGAGGTTGTACAAATGTACACAAAACATGTTGTCCAACAGTTTGGTAGAGATAGTATCATTTTCGCAAAATTGCGCAATTTTCTGAGACCTAAACCGCACCCCGCAGTAACACGCCTACTGACCCAAACGGTTTCCACGTAGCTGCACTCTAATGACCCTCGTTTTGTACAAAATGTTGATAATGGGGATTTGCAAAGAGAACCAATGAGGAAAAATAGATACGAGCACGAGAAAAGCAAAAAAAGCTTAATATTGACCAATAATGCAACACATTATTACTAATCTAACCGGCAGCGGCTACTAAAGGTAGAGCATATAAAAGACCGAGGAAGAAAGCAGTGAAATGTTACGCTCTGACAGACAGATGTTGGAGAAATGGCAGAACCTGCAGGAAGCCAGAGCATCACGAATGACAAATGAGAATAAATGTACAGAATTCACACTGTAAGGATTACATAGCAATATCAACCTCGACATACAAGAAAAGAAATAGGGTAAATGGGAAGAATGAGCGCTCCGCGTCACTTGCCGAGTTTCTCCTTCACCCAGTCACGAATACGCTGTCGCAGTTCCGGAACTGAAATAACAGTGATCGATACGCGGCGAGCAAACACATGCACTTTTGCAACGGGTGCGATGTGATGTTGCATGTGAAAAAGTCTTGCACTTTTCTGTCGCACTTTATATCGTGTGTACAATGCAAGTGTTCTCACAATGCGAAAACCATGAAGAAAATTACCGCACAAAGTACAATGTATTGGCGGAACTTCGAATTTTTTATTGACATAGAATAGAAAAGTTCCAATTTCTAGACAGAGAAGTCAATCATTCCGAATCATTTTCATTGTAATAGGTTCTCGATGACAACAGCAAAAAAAAAAGACGAATGTTTCTCAATGAAATTATAAATGTCTCAAGATGTAAAGAAAAAGAATCACAATTAGCCTCATCAACCCCATTAAAATTTAAAATAGAGGTCATGCATATAAGAGATAGACAAAAAAAACGTGCGAATTCGCGCTCGAATATTCACTCACGAAAATTCACATATAAACAAATCAATTTCATTGCAACCCAATCTTGCCGGCTTTTTTTGAAGCAGTCTAAGTAGATCTCCAATTTTGATTTTGTCTTTGACCATTTTTAGGTGCAATTAGACTCACCAGGTTCAAGTTCGTCTTCAGTTAGTGGCGCACGATTGAATGGATTCGTTTGACTGCTGAGTAAATGACGCATGATATGCTTGCGATCCATGATGTGACCGGAGGGCAGACGTACAGGATCTTCCATCAATGTAGCCATAACAGGATCTATAGTATAAATACCCATGAAAATTTTTCTGGTGGTTCATGAAGGAAGCATAAAAATATGTTTCTCACCTTTGAACTCTTCCGGTGCGTCTTCCAATTCCATTTCTTGTGCTGCCTTGTTATTATAAAGAGTTTCCACCTTCTCTGCTAGAGCGCGAAACCTTAAAAAAAAACAATAAACCGGAGAGGCAAACGGTCGAATTGATGAGAACAAACCTTTCAATCTGACTAATAGGAACTATGTTATTGCTGACAAGACGTCGGATAACGTCGTTCATCATCTGAGGCGTGTAGGACCTCTGCAACAAACAGGACTCATGGTTCAGGTACTATGATACAATATGACTACTTAAGCGCCACTTTAAAGGCATTTTACCTACTTCACGTGTTCTTCAATTTCACATGCTTAGTCAATCTCTAAAACTTATTATTAGTGCTACTACGCTAATAATGTCAGTTTGTTCTCACATAGATCAAGATTCCAAGAGTTTCAATTTTTCTAAAGTAATTTCATGCTGAAGACGTTCCCCCTCTCGGAAAATATTTCCGGAACAAAGTGCTAAGCGACGAAGTACAATATCTTACTGCAATAAAAACAATACGTCAGAAGACAGGCAGACAGGATAGTGCAAGTTTGATGTCGGTTCGTAAACTGGTTAAACGTCAGTTGGTTCTGCCTTTTGTTGATGTTTTTATAACGTCACAAAAATTTTCCAAGCAGGTACGGTTAACCACTCCAAGGTATTATATGAAATCGAGAAACGGCTACACAACCACATGAATAATAGGGATAAGTTGCATATACGCATGCTCAGCTGGCTGCAAATAACGTCGCTTACAAGAGCACGGGGCTATGAATGAGGAAGGAAGGAATGAACACATCCTCTACGTTACTTCAAAAAAACTTATTGCTCACGAGCAAATATCAAAAATATCCACATGATATGGTCGCTTTTTGGTTCCCAGTTATGCATACATCTCAATACAAATCCAAAAAAAACACTGTTCTCATTAGATGTACTTTTGCACTGTAACTTCATAATGTTTTGTACTTCATAATGCACCCTAACATCCCACAGATAAGTCCTCCCTCCTTTCTGCGTGAAAGAGACATGCTTTTTCTGTTACATTTTTTGTTTTGTGTTTGTTTTCGTTGTTGCCATCGCCATCAGTAAAGTGTTTAACTTAGTTGTTTTTTAATTTTTTTTTGCTTCACAACGCTTTTTTAACCAATTTTTTAAAATTATATGCAAAACATAACAACCAAAACAACTAAGTTAAACAATTTACTGACAGCGCTCATTTTTTCAAACAGACTTATCCATGGGTGGACTTGTCTATGGGATTTTAGGGTAAGATGAGTGCATCGAACTTTCTGAAAGGGCCAGGTAACAGAGGAAACAACGAGATTCCAGAAAGACATTAACAGAACTCAAGTCGGTGAAATATTTAAAACAGTCTCTTCACAAACCTCATCATGAGCAATAAATTCCGCGAAAGTATCTGAGAATGCTGCTAAGTTCAAGTAAACGTCGACCACTTGACCAACAAGTTTTCGTGGCTCCCACTGAAAGCGTTCTGCAGCGTCACGGACCTAAATAAATGGAAACTAGTCCTTTGGTCAATGGTCTCTTTATTTGGGGAAATTTATTTGGACATTTTCATCTCGTGAAAGGATCTATGAGGTGGATTCTGACAGCACATCTTGAGTTGTAGCTTGTTGTAATTTGTCTGGAGAACAATGAATTGTTTATCTCGCCTTTAATTCCATGCACTTTCTCCCACATAGCTGCGCTATGTTGTGATTCAACATCGAAGCCAGTCTATCACCAAGTACATTTTGAGCGAAAGGTTGCGGTGCATCTCGAGTCAAATATCCAAGCAGTTCTAGTGTATCTTTAGCATAGATCAACCACGACCGGACCTGAGCAGTTAGCATGTGAATTTTTGAAGGAAAAAAGGGTTACGCAGGGTTCGAACCTGTCTCTTAGCATCCTCTAGAATCCCTTCCTTCTGTTGCTGTTCCTCTCTTCCAAGCGCTGCCCACTCATCTTTGTTCGACATTAGCAGTTCCACGTCGTGAATCTTCTTCAAAGCCGCCAAACTCTCATCTAGTAGGAAAGTCGCATCGTTAATCACCATGTTAATGAATCTTATGAATTCCGGCCCACATGCTCTAAAAAAGCCTTTTGGTAAATAATAAGAAAGATTGAGAAAGTAGAAGTTGAGAATTGTTCACCGAGCCAATTGGATCATAATGGATCTGTAGTAAGTCTCATTCCAAAGGCACTGGAATATCACTTGAATGTTACGTCTGATGCTGAATTTTTCGTAGAAATCCGTCCCTGCTTCAGCATCCGAGTAGAACTGAAAAGGTTGTTGAGAATGAAACGTTCGAAAATTACAAAGAAAGGTCAAACTTAGCCATCTAATAGAGAAATGATATTTTTCCAGCACTAATTTTCAATTGTTTTTTTTTATTTGTAGATAGATATGATGATGGATATGATGGTAAGAGTGATTAGCTCCTCTCCAGACAAGAAAAAACTTGATATGTCAACTTACTTCCTCGCACACGGATAGTTGGGCAGAGTTTTCACTTCTTTCTAACGCTCACTGCTACTTTTTTGACTGTTACTAGTAGTGAATTGTTGTAATGCTTTTGTTATCAATTTTCATTGGTGTCCCACAATAATTCAACCATTGTTGTTTGTTCGACCATTCACTGTTACCTTCACCTTGATCTTGTCAATTATCTTATCGAGACCATACAACCATTTATAAATTTGTTTGATAGTTCTATAGAGTATTATTGCAGAGTATTTTTATGGTATACTAAGTGTCATATAAAATACAATAAATGAAAACATCCTTTGTAATGGCGAGAGGCGAAGAAGCTGCGGACAATCCTTCGGCACAGGTTGAAATAGATTAGGTCGAGCTAGACTTTATTTCTTATGGCTGTTAAAAAAAAATTCTCAGCTAGTAGGAAAGCTGTAGGCATTATTGCATCATTTGAAAGGTTTTGACTTAAGTCCCCGACTAGGAAATCGATAAACAGTTTCCCCACTGAAATAAATCATCTTCTAAATTCAGCTATTAAAATTGACAGTTAGTAACAATATTTGCAAAACTCACCTTCACAAGACTAGGAAACAGCTTCTCCATAGCCATCGGACTGTTGATTACTTGGTACCAGAGATTCTGAGCAGCTGGCATAACTGCAGGCGTTAGCATCATTACAACCTCCACCACCTAAATCGCTGAGAATTTAAAAAGAAAAGAAATCACTCTCAAAAATCATTTGATGCTTTGAGCACTTGTTAACGAATCCATAACGGAGGAATGTTCTAGTAAACGATGCAAGATGCCTTATTTACCTTTGCAGCAAGGAAAGGATTGTTGAAGTAGTGGGTGCAGCATATGAACACGAGCAAATGATTTGGCCATTCGTTGTTTCGCCCAACCAGAAGCGGAGCCGTTTGCCTGCAGAAAAAAGGCAGCACATTGAGCGCATCGATCGGTTGAAAGTGGCACCAATACTTCAAATAAAATCACGCTCATAGCTACTATACTTTTTATAGAATACTGGTTTAAACTCCATAGAAATGATAATCCTAGATATTCAACTGAAGCGTAACTAAATGAGGAACAAAAGGAGATCAAGATGATCGGTAAAGATGTAACCAACACAATGGAGGTATACCTATACAAGTTTTAGGTTTTTTACTGCAACAGATATGACAGTAAGAGTGATTAACGCACCACCAGACAAGAAAAAAACTTGGTATGTCAACTTACTTCAACGCAAATGTCACCAAATCAAGCACATCCTCAAGATAGAATTCCGGATAAGCAGCAAAAAGAGCCGGTGCAGCAGCAGGCAACTCACTCTCATAACGGCTAAACATTTTCGCTCAAAAACTCCATTTAAAACTAAACGCTAAGCAAAAATGGGCGAATTTCTAACAAATTTGGTGTGATGGCGTTGAGCAGCAGCTGCAGTTGTTTGCTAGAGAAGTCCAATGCCAAACTGATGAAAGACGGATCGGACAGCATGCATTCATAGCACATTGCAGTATGCGTGAAAGACTGAAGATTGAAATAACAATTAATAAGTATCCATGTGAAGCTATCCCACATTCACCAATTTCTGCTCAGCCCTGTGTTTGATCTTTTGGTTTATTCTGTTCTTCTCATGTTCTGCAAACATGCCGTCGGGCACTCTGCTTAGTTGCTCTTGAAGCTCCTAAAATATCGCAGTATTGATGGTTACGTAGTCAAAACCATAATAAAATTGTAAAAAAAAAGTAGAAAGAAAAGTGCTTTTACAGGAATGTTGTATAGATGCTTGTTCAAACAAAAACATAAAAGTTATATTTCCAGACGGATTCCTCGATAAGAAGCTAACTACCAGCTAAGATAACAAACTATGCGAGTGGCGGGAATGACATGCTTCAAATCCTTAGGTGTGCTTCGAGGGTGAGCCGAATACAGTTCTACTGATCTAACCGACGTAATGCGATAACCAAAAGAGTAGATTTTTTGGCGGGGAACTTAACTGGAAGGTTTAGTTCGTAAACATTAACTTGGATTGAAGTACGACATTCATTTTCGCATGAGTATTTTTTCTTCCAAGATATGTACTGAACGTATCGAAGACTTGCCTGTTACCTATTATTTAAAAAAAATAAAGGATAAAAGGATAAAGTCGCTAGCGTATCAATCCATATCAGTTAACCATCGACCCTGTGGCTACAATGGACCTATAATCAACTGTGCCGCACTCACCCTTTTTGAAATAATTAATAATAATTTCTAAAAGTTATTATTAGTTATTTCAAAAAGTAAGCAGTGTTAAGCAAAGAGGGAACCTTTACTCATCTTCAACCCGTCACTGTATTTCACTCGTGAAACCTACAAAAAAGGTCTTTTCAGCCCAAGATATGTTTGGACTATATTTGTGCGTTATCATATAGAAAATCTATTAGGTGTACCAAAACTTAAAAAAATAAGCGTACTCGTATCTGGTCTCGGATGTCTGCAATATGTCTTCTTAGACTTCTCAGACGGTTTACTCCTGGCTGAAGGCAAATGTTTTCACACTGCATCGTCAGGAAAAAGCATTCCGTGGTGAATTTATCATCAGCTCCAGTTGCTGAAAAAGTAAGTTTAGCAGATCAGCATTTCAAAAGAGATCATCCCTTGTTGCGGTGATATCGCTGCTACTGTTACTAGCGATCGAAAACTCAAACCATCATTTCAAACCGCTTCTCACAATTTACATAGCTCAAAAATGTAAGTAATATAGCAATTACAATTATGTTAGTTATGGCAAAATTTGCCCTATTTCGGAGAAAGGATTTGAAATTTTATTTTCTTCCTCTGTAGCTTTGTATTACACAATTTTATACGTGCGCCTCAGTCCTATGTTTGACTCAAAGGATAACAAGACTAGGTTATTTTTGAACAAGCTAAAGAGTCATAAGGCATAGTTCATAGCTGTGATAGGTTGCTGCTGGACCAGTCCAATGAAGAAGAGGTCACCTATTTTTTACGTGTTCAAGTGGAAATGATTTGTCGTCCAAAAACTCGACAGAGAGCAATAATTGACAACGTACGACACTTCTCGGCAAACTCCTTTGCACCTTGAAGATCCATCTTCAGTCTTGTTTTTTCAACAATATCCACTCGACTATTCGATTGGAACGGATACATTGGATTCACCTGAATAAATAAACTGAAACAGCATATTCTGTCTGTGTTTTCTTATAGTGTGCCTGCGAGGTTTTTAGATGGAACCTTTATTTGCCTGACGTTTCGGCTTTTTCGCCGTCTTCAGAGGCCTAAATAGAGGATGACTGGAGCAATGCTACGTTTATCCCGTCAAATGTCACACTACCCTGAGTCATTGTTTCGATAATCGTTCAGGGTAGCGAAAAGAGAAACCCTCTACATTGAAAATGGTCTTACGTTTTGCTCCACCGGATGTGGCGCGGCTGGTTGCACGCACTTTTCACTCAGTGTACCAGCGAATGAGTATTACTGCGTGTAGATCATCAGCGACGATATAGATGATTTGATCTACACACAGAATATCAGGCGGTTATAGGTCACAGAGCGGTACAAGTGGCAATGAGTTCTTGCCACTATATCGTCTATCTCGTCGCTGGTGATCTACACGCAGTAATACTCATTCGCTGGTACACTGAGTGAAAATTGCGTGCAACCAGCCGCGCCACATCCGGTGGAGCAAAACGTAAGACCATTTTCAATGTAGAGGGTTTCTGTTTTCACTACCCTGAACAATTATCGAAGCCCTGACCCAGGGTAGTGTGGCACTTGACGGGATAAACGTAGCATTGCTCCAGTCATCCTCTATTTAGGCCTCTGAAGACGGCGAAAAAGACGAAACGTCAGGCAAATAAAGGTTCCATCTAAAAACCTCGCAGGCACACTATAAGAAAACACAGACAGAATATGCCGAGGTTTCAAGACAAAAGAACATTCGAACTGAAACAGCATGAATATTCACTTTTTTCGTTGTCTTAAGCGTTAGAGCTGGTTACCATATGTAAGGGTTTAATATGAAACTGACCTTTGATAGATCAATCTTCGATGATAGTTCGAATAACACGCACATCAGGTTCACAACAAAAGTATGTGATGCAAGTGTAGCAAAATCAGCCTCAAAATGTATTCGTTTTCTAATTGTCCAAACAAGTTCTCTATCAGTACCCTCATCTGCGCCCTCTTTTCGTTGTGTTTGATAACAGTAGAGAAGTAGTCCAAACAACGACTACGTGAGGATGGGTTGGCCACAAGTTGATGGACAATCTGATGCATCAGAGACTGAAAAGATTTGCCAACATATATAGTGAATCCAAAACTATCGGCGTTAAAATGATTACTCACTCGTGTAGTCTCAAATCTTCTTCTGTAACTTTCGTACATCATATTAAGTGCTTCAGCCTTGGGGGTTTCATTTTCACCGAAGAATTTGCTAGCGATGGGAGTCTTAAAGACATTTAGTAAACAATACCACTATGAAGGAAATATTTAGCACAACTCACAACAAATTCGTCACAAGGAATCCCGTAACCAATGAAAGGACCGAGGTAGGAGAGGTGAGCGATTTCGCGGCCAGTGACACCTGTGACTAGCTCAGGCAAGAAGTCGGGACGGTTTATCATCTGAACTTAACTGATGATTAATGCATACAAAAAACTCATCTTTTTAAGAAGCAGAGACCTAAAAAGGGTGCTAGCAATTTAAAGAACGCCTCCTTGACTGCTACACTTTATGTTGTCTCGAAATTTTGGAAAAATATGTGCCTTATTTATAACATTACACTGTTATGTTTATGCCGAACCATTTCCGGTATAATCCCTCACCAAATCACAGATAGGCCGCTTTCCATCGATTCGAATAGAGAGCAGCTGGATGACGGCCCGGAACAACAGATGCACGCAATCATCGCGATTTTTCATCATGTGTTGGAATACCATCGAATCTCTCTGTTGACTGAGGATTGGATTGAAAACCTTAAAAACCACAATTAAACAGTGAGAGACCGGTACATAAGGTAGGTATGTTGAGAAAGTCCTACCTCAGACAAAGCATTTTCGTCTGAAAGTTCAGTATTTGTACAATGCGCAATGATATCGCTAAGAAAAACATTCGAAACGAGGTTAGAGTAAAGTAGACGAACGAGCGAGGAACGCGCCAACTTCCCAGACATGCTGAAAACGATAAGTTTATAAATGCGCTTGAGTTTAAAATGAAAAATCACTCACAAAGGCTCGCAGTACCCGCGAAGTAAAATAACGACATTCGATAATACCAGTTCACGAAGATCTAAGCACATCTGTTTCTCGTAATCTTGAAAGAACTGAAAAGGACAAAAGATACACAAGAAATGCAGCAACACTCAATGACAATAAAGGATCTCTCGAGTTCTTGAGAGAATAAAAGAAAAAATGCACAGAAAAGCACCAAACGCAGTAGTAACTGTAGCCAAATATGTGATAAAGTAAAGCTTTTACACACTTCTCTTACCAAAGTGAAAAATGTCTCTTGTTATATGTCTCTTCTCGCACTCACTGTTTTCGAGTAAAATACACTCTTGACAACAACAAACAAATAGGAAAGAAAAACCTCATTGCGGCTTTCAGAATTCAAACGGCTATACGTCGACATCAAGTAGTGCAAAGCCATTGACTCTTTAGTACTTTGAATTTTGTCCAGCTCTGGGACGACAAGAATAGACCCGAGGGAGTCCTCTGAAAGTAACATTTTGAAAGCGCCCTACTTCTCTTTTTAAAGTATATTTTCGAATTAAGGAAGCAAGTAGTGAAGTAGAACTCGAATTCAAAAAGTGAGTGAACGAATGGAAGTGATTCTATTCAGAATGTCTTCTTCAAGGTAGAAGATCCCCGATTTCTACCACAAAAAAGTAATATTTCGATTCTTTGTGCTTATGTTGAACCTCAGAAATGAGTCCGAATATTTTCTGGTGAAAGCACTCATCATCCTAATTTACGTGAACGACTGGTCGCAGCACTTGATGTTCGGGATGACTGCACAAGTTCGAAAGAGATCACTTGTAACAACAAGCCCATCTCTGCTGAAGCCTTTGCGCTTTGCGCACCTCTCAAGAAAAAAAAAACAAAGAAGAAAAACGACTCCACCTGCATCCACCTCCATAGCAACGTCAGATGTAGACGCAATAGACGAAACGAGTAGAAATATCAAGTCATGAATGGAACTTCTATAGGCCTCTGTAAACAGTTGAAATAGCTTAGAGTCAGTAGAACTACACTTGAACATTGAAGACCAGAACACAAGGAATTGATCGTTAATTGAAATCTGCAGACAATGATAAGGCGAATTTGAAACGAATTGTAAAGTTTTGTACATAAAAAGAGATCTAATCTGTGTGAATCGATACAGCTGCAAAGATGCACCTAAAAAGAGAATGGCTTGGTGTAAGTTTATTAGCGGTTACGGTCGTGTTGCGAACATAACAGGATTGTTTATATTTACATCAATTTATATATTATCAATGCATTCAAATGGGATTACCTTGAAGGTGATTCTAGTAAAGTCAGCGACAATACTGTTGTAATTCATGTAATTTAATTTAGCTGTTCATAGCTTAACAGTGATAGTGGTCCTAATGCGGCGACATGGTAGCGAAATGTGCGACTTTGTACTTATGTTTGTCGCTTGTTGCACAGATTTGTAAAGACAGTCTTTGCGCGCAAATAAAAACATTTGATGGAAGGAAATCACAGATAACACCATGATCTAACAAAGGAATTAGTTGGGACATTTTTACGAACAAAACTAATTCGAGTTTCGAGTGAAAAATACTTGCCTGGATCCAGCAAATCTGTCTCAGCAAGTCTCGTGCCACATTCAGAAACTAATGCTGTTTGGAGAGCGAACTCTGGAGCTAGGTTCTCACCGACGCCAAGAACGCGTAATACAAGGCTTCGCACACGCTCTGATTTGAACTGGGCGGCCTCCTTGAAGTTAAGATTTTGTTGGTGGTAAGTAAATAATGTTGAATAATGGATATGTACTGGAACTACCAGTAACAGCCATCAAAGATGCGCTCAAGAGATTTCAAACAAAAAAAATGTTGGCTTTATACTTCAAAATAATTTGAAGTATGAACATTATGTGGTAGAACCCCAGAACGGAAAGGCAAAGGATGTCTTCCATCTTTCGGTCGTCACACGAACACTATCCGCATTTTTAGAAAAAAAAAAACAAGAAATCGCTTCATAACAGTTAGCTCTCAAATGAAAAAAAAAACCAAGATGATTGGCTGATTCAATTTTACTAGTAAAAGGAGACTAAGAGAGAATATCACAGAGAAACTACACACTATGCAATAAGCCTTAACCTAAGAAAAAGTAGCTACACGCTGGAACCTGAAATCTTTTGAAGAGAATACAAAACCACTGAAAAAGGATGGTTCTGGAAATTCCAAATGAAAACGTAGTTCTCTTCTTACTCTTTCCTTCCATTAAAAAAAGCACAAAAAGAGCTACTCACTGCATCTTGTGCGTCGATGATTCCGAAGCTGTTGTTCTTTAAGCGGAGCTCGTCGATCTCCATCGCTTCTGTATTTTCATTTCCGGACATCGACCTCCCTTCAAAACAGCAACAGGTGATGAACCACTTAGGTAAGCAGAAACGGACAGAAAACACGATTTTCTTAGGGTTTCGACAAAATCCATTAGGAGGTCGCCACAAAACTAAGTAAATCAGAAAAAAATACCCAGGAACAACACTTTTTTCATTAGGAACACATAACAGAAGACTGAAGTAACATTCAAAAAGCCAATAAATTCGAGGAAATGCACCTTAATGTCATCCCTGGGTGGGACATATGCACGCACTATTGCACACTATTATTGACCGTTATTTAGCTACCTACCTACAGGACTCCGACGAGTTGCTGACCCCCTCCTTAGCCTGAAAATATCGCTATTCATGAGTACATTTCAAAGACTTTGATACAAAAGAGCTGCCTGAAAAAATAGAAGCGAAATGTGCGTGATATTTTACGAGCGGTACGGATACGCCTACGGTGCCGGCGGTTTTGTGCACGAGCCCTTCGAGTTAGCTACGAGCTGTCACAGACTCGCACCTTTTCTCTTCAGTGCTGCTTCGGTTTTGGAGGTACGGTCGTACAATTATCTCTTTTTTATGCATAAGATTTTCCATTTGATGGTTTTACATATAGGATCTTTTTTCCTACAAACTACCTGGTAGTAAATTATTCCTTAATATCACAACAGTGATTGATTGATGGAAGTTTTTGTGCTTGTTCAGAATTCCTTTAATCTTAGTCTCTCTTGTTGTTGCGTACAGCTATTCCTTTCTGCTCCAACTGCTCTTCCACGAAAAGCAGTGGATAAGAAACAAATTCGAAGCTAATAAACTTTAAAATGAAAGCGACGACGCCCTTTTCTTTAGTTCGCCTCAGAAAAGGAAACGGATGCTTAGGATGGCAGAATTTTCAGCATTTTCTGAGCAAAAGAAATGCCTTTTGCTTTGCGGTTCACTCAGATCACTTGCTCTTCTGCTGTTCTTCGAATTGATCGAGCTGGGGCCAGGAATACCTCCATTTGTTACAATAACTTGGCGACTATTAAGCATTGCTGAGCTGAAAAGGGTCCTATGAAGGCTGATTTCATGTAACTGTTAGTTGTGGTACCTTAACATTAAGTACTTTGTAATATCTATAAGGTTACTTTCCTCCACTCCAACTAGAACTTTTTTTTGAAGATAATGATTATTAGCAGTATCGAAGTACTCTCTACTACTTTTAATATCCATCGACCTATTCACTACGTTTTTTCGTTTCTGTCGGTGAAACCAGATCCAAGTAATGACAATACATTATTTTGCTTCAGGTGGAACCATGAGTCACGACGAGGAACCACCTCTCGTGGCTACATACAAAACTCAAAGGCCACCATGGATTGGGTTGTGGAGCAAGCGCGAGTAGTGAGTCCTAACCATTCGCTTTTTCGAAAGAGAACGTGTACGTATATATATATTAGTGGCATCAACAAAACATACTATTCAGCAAGGGGCGACCAGATTGGTGGAAAGAAGCCGGTTTTGAGGACGATGTTGTTCGTAGTGGACGGCTACGTATGGTACGTCATAGATACAAGGAGGAGGATCCTGTGTGGTTCGACCCTAAGGTAATAAGGAATCCTTTTATAGGAGAAGAACAAGCAAAACTTTTGTCTTAACCAGAAAAATAACATATAAAATAAAATAATATTAAGAAAATAAATAATAAAATAAACCTTTCTAGTCCTAAGCGTATTGTACTTGTACTTTCAGGTCCCCGATGGAACATCAATTACAGGACCCCTCGGTCTTGATTCAAAGTACCATCATGACATCACCGTGAAAGCTGATCAACCGGGAAGTATGGAACAGTTTCAGGATAAGGTATGTAGTTTGCAATTTCTTCTTCGTACTAGATTTTACTGCGATGTTTTTAATCTAGATGTGGAAAGGATCGCATCAATACAAAGCCATTGCCGAGAAATTTGATATAAGCAAAGAGCATCCGGGGTTTGATGTGAATCCGTCACTTAACGACTTGATGAATAGTTAGTTTGGTGTTTGTAGCTAAGGGATGACGACCTCCAAGTTTTTGCACTTATTTAGCTCCAAAGTCGCAACTAGGGCGTATTGCCCTTATACCGAACTCGTGGTATCACTATGGTCCACGATTTTTCGAAAAGCCGCTGAACGAAGCAACAGTTGAGAAGGGATTAGCCTGTGCTAAGTACGCTGCTTTCTTGAGTAAGTTTTCCTTCTTTAGCGTCTTCATCCCAACATCGTTTTGTAATCCTGGACTATTGAGCTATGAAACTGTTCTGTTAAAGCTGTCTCAAAATGATGTTGGCCATATATACATACCCGTGCATTTCGCAAGCTTATCCATACATCTTCCATATTATAAACTTGATCATCAATGCTTTTTTGAAGTTGGCTCTCCGATGTATTCACCAGATTTAAAATCCAATTGATGATTTTACACGTCCCCTTTAGTCGCGCACACATGGCATTCGTCCACTTGTAATCAAGCCTGAGAAGATGTGGTGGATGTCCACTCATGGGGATTTTCAGCTGTACTTGGAGTATCTAACACTCCACAGACATGTTCAGAATCGTTTCCCCCTTACTAGTCAATATCAAACTTCTTGCTGTCCGTAATTGTAGGTATTAGTCCGCATTGGCTAAGGATCCACGAATTCCTAACTTGACAGTACTATTTAAATACTCAGGAAATGTCATCGGTGCTCATGTTTTATTTTCGAAATGGAAATATAGAGCTATTCTTCCAAAATTGGACGTGATTTTACAATTGAAGTAAAGTAAAGGGTGAAGATTTTGTGGTTAATTGATTCGCTTGCGATGTGCCAACGCATTGCAGTACAATTCAGAATCGTTTTAGGTTTATGAACGGACGTACAGCCTCTACAATGATTTGCGGGGGCCAGCAGATATATCAAGTCGGTGTTTTTATTCTCCCGACTAGCAAACAAGTCTGGTAGCATTTTGTTGAGGAGTGAAAGACTTGATCGGCTCTACGGGTTCAAGCCATCGACCGTGCGGAACCTGTTACTAACTGCGCTACATCCAGCCCAATTTTTCATTTAACATTCCTAATTTTATGTTGCGGTAGAATCTTACTTTTCCATAGTCTTACCAGGGATTTTCGCCTTATTTAGCACCTTTCTATTTCGTTTGCCTCTAATTTCCATAACTTTCTTAGTGAATAGCATTTTCTTTACAGTGCTGCCGTATACGATACTTGAGATAAGGTCAACGGGATCTGTACCTGCTGAGAAGTTCTCCCCAAGAGCTTATGTGCAGCGGTACTTCCAACTCATGCCGAAACCTGCTATGGTCGCATTCACATGGGGATTTGCACTTTCGGCAGCAGCTGCAGTGCGCAAGAAGGTAACCTTGCAGTTGGTACCGTATCCTCCTTCTGCTTTCTTTGATGTGCACTTTAAGGATGACGTCAAGAACCATGTCTTCGCTAGTGCTGCCGTCGGAGCTGTTGTATCAGCCATGAGTGAGGACTTTTCCGCTTTTATTCGTTTATAAAGTGGTACGTATATACGCAGTTCTATTTCAGGGAACAATTTTGCTTCCGGGATAAGCATTGGACTAGCAACGCTAGTTCTTGGCACGTTCTGGCAGTATTCACGTGTGTCCGAGAACGGAGCAATGGGAATGGTTGTTCAGCCGACTAGCGCCGGTATATGGGGAGGTCCGCTCATATGGAAAGCGTTCCAATGGGGCGACAAGAAAGTTCCAGAAGAACGTTACTAAGACCATAGCAAAATTCGTCTGCTTTGTTTCTTCTGTAATTTTGGTCGAGTTCCTAAAGTTTAGGGTACTGTATTGTAGAGTTTTATCATAGCTGCGCCAAGATCATATGTTAATAGTTTTCAATGCGATAAAGATTGCACTGCTGCAATACTATCTTATAGTGAGATTGGCATAGTAGTTTGGAGTTTGAAGAATAGGTTTTCGAATATAAAGAAATATCATAACAAAGCTTATATTTTGACTCAGGTTAATGTTATTTGCTGTGTGGTAATTTTCGCTGCTTCGATAGCAAACGATTTGCAATTGCATCTCTACAAGTTACTTAAAGGCATCACCCCACAAATCTTGGGTGGTATAGATTTCAGGTGGAGTATTCGTATACGGGATAGTAGGTTATGGAGAGGGGGGTGATTCCGTCCATTTCTTCCTAATTGCCATAAAAAAACGGCCTGGAAGATGCGGCGCCGCACAAGGCTGGTGCGCTCCAGTCAAACTCCATGTAGAAAAAAAGTGCGCTAGAACGCCCGAAGCCTTATCTTCCGAGCCGTTTTTTACGGCAATTAGGAAGAAATGGACGGAATCACCCTCCTCCCCATAATCTACTATGTCGTATACGAATAGTCCACCTGAAATCCGTACCACCTCAGATTCGTGGAGTGAGGCCTTTAAACAGTTATTCATCTGATTCCAAGTGTGTAAATCAAGCTATGAAGATTCAAAAAAGGTGACAGTATGGATGCGGATATTAACCGAACAGAGAGTTCTACTGCTATAGGATACTCTCTAGGGGGAAGAGAGCCGGGACAGAAACGTATTGCTCGACTAAGAAGTGTACGTAGACATACAGTCTCTGAAGAAATCTCGACCTGTTACTAAATCACGGTGGCATCCCATTATCGTGGGATGCATCACATTCTTCTATGCGCCAAATATTCTCATTGCTGTTTGAATGTGCTCTGCTGAGTTTGTGTTCTTGGTCTTTATTCTTCATAATTTGAAGAAATTTTTTTTTCAAATATATCTTGCTAACTACACAGACCTTTTTTATGTTTAGCTGCATTTCAACGAATTTTCATCGCACGCTGTACAACGCAACTAACGCATTCAAAGTATCCACCTTGACAGAAGATTTCCAAGCTAACGACCTCCCAACTAACAGAAAATTTTGGAACACTTCACGAATTTGCGTGTCATCCTTACGCGGGGATATCAACATTTTTATATCATATTCCATACTCAGACATGTACTACCTACCCAAGCCATCCGACACCACGTGTTTTTCACGTTAAGTTGTAATATAAAACACTGTGTGTATCGCATTGCAAGGACAACTATGACAATGAATCGATGTTGGCGTTGTCTAGGCGACACTATGGAAAGGCGATTGCGTGCTACTTCATCACTAGTCTGCTTCGGTGAAGAATTCACAATATTCATTACACTCTATAAAACATGCTAATTCTGTGGTGGACAGTTCTTAGCACTTTACGGGATGCTGCTGCTGTCATTCCGATGACAGCAGCAATTACTGACGAATGCGATTCGCTGAAGAACTCTAGCAAAGGTGAGTGTTGCTGGAATGGATGTCGTGTAGGACTAAAATCAGTAGAAGTACCAAGTTGTTGGAAAGAAATTCAAACTGAAGTAAATTCATTCTGGAATGTTCATGCTTAATTGATTTCTGCACTACTAAGTCATAGACGCTTGATAGTATGAAACTTTCATATCGAGTTGCATCTTATTTTTTATATTTCAAAGATTTACTGAAAATTAGGTAGTATAGATAATTTAGAGAGATATTTAGATAGGCAGTATTCAAATAGTTAATTTAGATTGTTTACAGTAGATAATTTAGACAAATATTCAGATAGGTAGTAATTTAGATATTTCTTAAACTTGTTTCGAGTCATTTTTTGACCATTTCGTTAGTGCTTTTTATCCGTACCTTTGTTGGTGTTTCAAAGAACTTTTAGTTTTTTCCACAAAGCACCAACCATCAGATTCAAGCCTTTCAAGTCGTGAGATATATAATTTTGAGCGATATATAATAGATAATTCCCATAACTACTTGTTATCTTTTCTCTATTTTCCGGGCCAGATGTAGAGCAGTGAGTAAGAGGTCCGCTGTTGCTGCACCGACGGCGGTTCAAAACCACTCTAGTGCCAACTAATCCCTCATCCATTTGAGGTCGATGAATTGGTACTATCCATGTCTGGGAGGATAAAAACACTAGTCTCGTACGTGGGTTAGCCCCCGCATAGGCATTATGTAGGCGAACACGCGTTCCAAAACCCCAATGGTTACGAATTGCAGTAAATTGCGTTGGCGCCTCGCAAATGGATTGATATACCAAATGCTTTGTCCTTCTACACTTTCATGAGTTCCTCAATCAGCTTTTTTTCCATTCGAGCATTGCTACCTATGCTATTATCTAGTTGCCGTAGCACCTTGTTCAATTTGCCTTTAAATAAGTCAATGCTAATGTTGACCTCCTCCGCCATCCAGAATATATCTTGCTCAATCCATCATCGTACTGACACCTCGTTAGAGGCTCCGCTACTGAACTGCTGTTAACCAAGAACAATCTTCTTCCGAGTGCGAAAACTTGCATAAAGGATCTTGGACAAATAAAGGGGAGATATGTTTAGCTTCCTACGCAACTGGAATGATGGGAAATACAGCGCAGTTATCTAACTCTTCTAGTACAAGAGTAATTTCTTTGTGGAAGAGAATGTACTTCCGCAATGAACGCCTATTAAGTAATGTTAAAAAAGGAAAGACATTCCCCTGAAAAGCGTTAATTTTTTATTTCTTCAGTATATATTAATGGGAATAGTGTAGAAGACAATGATCTTTTTTTCTGCTCAAAACGGAATAATCATCGCCCAGGTTTCCTCTAGAGGAGGAAACAAAAACTCTTTACTAGATTAATTATTGCTGTATTCCTCATTTTTTCGAATAATTCATCCACTAATGACGGATGAACGGAAGCGACAGCAAAATTTCCTCGAGAAAGATTTCCGAAGACAACATTGACCTAATCCTTCTTATCAAGAACTTATAGTGTTTTTGAGAGAAAATTCTGTTTTCAGCCAAAGGAAACTTGAGTGTTATGGAGAAAAGCCAGCTTTCGATGAGGAATAGTATACCAATATTAGGCAACTCATAACTTCTTGATGAAGAAGTTCTATTATTCCTCGAAATGTAGAACTGACGCGTTTAGAAAGAAAACTGAATTTTTTTTGCCTAAATTCATAATAAGAAATAAGAGATAAAGCGTTGTTAGAAAAAGACAAACTTGATTTCACAGAAAATGCTACTACTATTAACTTTCATTGGTCAGTGAAGGCGAACGAAACAAAAAGTTTAGAGTTCGGCTTTGGCCGGACATCCAGATTTGTTTAAAATAAATTGTGCAAAGTGTCTGGCGTTAATCAATATCACTTTTGAACGGGTGGGGAAGGGACCTCCTTCGCTTTTAAACGGTTGGCGAAATTACCCCCTTCACTTTTGGGCGGTTGGCAAAAGGACCCCCTTCACTTGAGCTGCACCCCATGAGCTAAATCCCCTCCACTTGAGGAGGGTCCGGCTTTTCCCTATCGCAGCTATGGGTCCATGAAATGACTTAGGGGTGCTAGCCGTAGCTGTCAAGTCAGTGTTTTTATCCTCCAGATAAGCCTTGTATCAATTTATCGACCCCAGGGAGATGAGTGGTTTGGTGAGCACTGAGGCGGATTCGAACCTCCGATCAATCGTGCGGGCAGCGGAACCTCTTACCGCTACACTACATCCGCCCCTGTTTAAAATAATCTGTTGAACGATCAATGAAGAAGAACACTTTACATGAATAAAATTGTGGGGATCTCAGTATACAATAAAATGTACGTAAAAACATATTGATTGATCGGTTTTAAAAACAAAAAAATACAGGTTTTTCCGAAATGACCATACATCAACGGGAACGACTTGAGCACTGCATCTATACATATCTTACCGACTCAGAAATGAAGTTCAATCACGATCCGAACTCGTTCCATACTGATCCGCCACCAGAAGCGAAACTAACCATACAGGTAAGGGTGACGGTAGTGAGTTCCCAGTCACGTCTAATGTAAAAGTTTGCGATATCCTGTTTTGATACAGTTAGTTAGAAATCGGATACCTCGCACAATGCCTCGAAGATGTTTCCAAGTCCCATTTCCAGCCGAAAACCTGAAAGCTTTCAGATAGATGACGTTGCAATTCGGCACGTGCAGCTTACCTCTGGAAGTACATATCAGTTTCAAATTTACGGAGATATTTACCTGGTAACACACATCTTAGCACTTTTTTCGAACTACGAACAAAAAAAGGCAGTAGTAAAAAAGTTCTACGATCATCAATCACCATATCGTTAACGTCTCCTGATGGGACTACAAGAAAGAACAACCGCAAAAAAAAAAGAATTCTGCAATACTTCAGACTTGGGAGGACACTCGACTGAAATGGGAACCGTCCGAGTGGAAAGTTGAAAATTTCTACATTCACGACACACACAAGATCTGGTCACCGAATCTGATCGACCACAGGTATGTCAGCGTTGTTCGTGCTCCGGCGCAAATTCTTCTAAACAAACCATGATATTCATGTATATTTCAGTATTTGCACTGACATTACGGCATGCTCAGCTGAACTGACAGATGTGGAGATTGATAATGAGGGACGTGCGTTTGCTCGACTCACTTTTCGTTATTCTGCTTATTGCAACGTTGATTACAGCAGGTAAATTCCTTCATATACCACTGGATGCATCCACCGAAAATAATTAAGAGAGTGGGTTAAGTATCGTTTATAACTAACGTTCAATCCTCATTTTCGATCCTTATAAAGTAAAAAAGATGAAAAGAGGTTGATGAAAATCTGGTTTTCTTCGTTCTTGGATCAGGGAAAAGAGGAGGGCAAATCAGTGGAGTGGAATCATCTAGTACAGGGGAAAAGGGGAAGAAAGGAGGAAGAGACCAAACAGACTGTGAGAGTACAACGCCACCTTTCAATGCTTATGTGTAGGAAGTAAAAAGAAATTGACATCTAAATTTTAAGAAATAATGTGGAACGAAAAAATCTCCTGCTGAACTGAAGACCTTGCTGAAACACTCAAACTCACAAGAAACCCGTTGTTATGTCCATGTAATCATTGAAAAAGTAAATTCTAGGTTTCCTGAAGATCAAAACCATTGTTGTATCTATTTTACGGCTTTCGAACCAGATCGTGATGTCACCTTTGCTCTCGAGACGGATAAAAACAAAAAGGTAAGTCGGTAATAATCCCTGTTCCTTTCTTTTTTAAATCGAGGGTAAATCAGATCCTTAATGTTTCACAACTATCCGCATGGTTGCTTCGACTTCTTTTTTTGCCAGTAATTTTGGTTGCGTTACTAGCTAATAAAGAAAAGTTTGTAACTATGAACATTCGACTGATAATGTAAAACAAACCTTCCTGACAAGGTGAAATAATTCATGGGATTTTTTTTTCTGAAAATATTAACTCCACGGTCAAAACACACATTACATTAACCATAGTCAGTGCCGTTAGTTATCTAGTAATTCGTCTAGTAATTACGTACCGCTATGTTCACTCGTAATTGTCCAGGTGCATAGCAACCAGTGTAATGCTCGAGGGATATGCGTACCAGTTATGGTTGAGTCGGAAGTCGTGATGGTGAAATCAACGAATGATTAGAATCGTTTTTAATCGATACCGAAGAGTTTACACATAGCAATCGTAGGCGGCGTATGCTAACTCTACTGGGTTAAAGGCACCCCACGAATCTGAGGTGGTACGGATCTCCGGTGGAGTATTCGTATACGGGATAGTAGATTATGGAGAGGGGTGTGATTCCGTCCATTTCTTCCTAATTCCGTAAAAAACGGCCCGGAAAATGCGGAGCCGCACAAGGCTGGCGCGCTCCAGTCGAACTCCTTGTAGAAAAAAGTGCGCCAGAATGCCCGAAGCCGTATCTTCCGGGCCTTTTTTTGTCGCAATTAGGAAGAAATGGACGGAATCACCCTCCTCCCCATAATCTACTATGCCGCATACGATTACTCCACCCGAAATCCGTACCACCTCGCATTCGTGCAGTGATGCCTTTAAGTTGAAAGTCATTATGGTGGAATCAGTGACTGGTCGTTTTTATTCGATACTGGAGAGTTTAAATATAGCAGCGGCGTATGATAACTCAACTGGGTTAAAGCATCACACAATTCAAATTTGTGATCCAGCTGTAATTCTCACCCTCACTGGATTTGAACACGAAATCCGGGTTTCTTTCAGGTTGGAGTTGTAGTTGCATGGATACAAACAGTACGAGATTCGTGCGAAACCCTTCTTTTTTAAAGACGAAAACTATAATTTTGCACGACTAGAAAACCATTTAAGAAAAAGCCATTCAAGAAGTTCATATCCATGCTCCATACAAGCTCCAAAAGAATGAAGTTGAAATTGAGCGAAACATGTTCTTCGAAAACTCATTAAAGTTACAATATTCCAGGTAAACCGACCTGTAGCCGCACAGAATCTCTTCGACCGTGTGAGAGGTCTTTCTACGCTTGCGGACGAGCACTCTGCATGGGTGGTAGATGTAAGTGAAATCCATCATTTCACTGGAATTACTCACTAGCACTATTATTCGGCATTCAAAACGTAGATCTAATTCAGTTCCCGCAATCATTTTAGGAACATACTGCGGAGATCACTCATCTGGCTGGCATCAGTTCACTTGAAGTATTAAAAGTTTGTGTGCATGCTGAGAAGAAAATGAGTACAATAAGGATGGCATTGAAGATTCCCGTCACTATTGCGACACTAATTATGCTGGTAAGCGTTAACAAAAAGAGAAAAAACAAGAAAAAAAAAACAAAGTGAAACAATCCAACTCCTCGGAATTTAGCTCTTCATCAAAAAAAAAAAAGTTCAGTGTCAAGTCATATGTAACTTGGTCCAGTTCTGAACTAAATAAAGACGACAATTTACTATCATTTTGTGTACCAAATTTTATTTCCTTTTTTTTTGCAAATAATACCAGTCCAAGGGAAAAAATTTTTTTAAATTCTTAATTAACTACTAACGAAGTTTTTAACTTTTTCTTTTCTTTTTTTTTCTTTCTTATTTCTTAACTAGCTAACGAAAAAACTTTAAACTCTAGTAGTTAATTTCCACTTTGTTAGAATAGTTGTGTGTCATACAAGAACCATTGCAGGTTTCGCCACTATTTGGTGATCTTCGTACGCAAGTCTACATAAAACTGTTCATCCTTTCACTTCAAACAGTGTGTTTCATCTATCTTTGCTCAATTGCACCACCGAACGGTTTTGCTGGAGTAAGACCAAAACTTTGTGAGTTTAACAATGTAACCGCGCCGTTATTGTTAAAGCTTCAAAATTACTGAATACGTATGCTAATCACTATTGCAGACACCTACTATGAGCTAATCTTTGTGATGTCATCGATAAGTCTTCTCATGACACTGGTATGCGTTGCATTGAGCCGAGTTAAGAGGACTATAGCACCAACGCATCGCTTCTATTTGGCAGCTAAATTGGTGAGAAAATTACTGAAAGTTTTCTGAAAAAAAGAACTAGTAAGGAATTCTCCTAAAATTCCCATTTCTAAGGGCAAAAAAGATTAAAACAGAAAATCAAAGCAGGTGCTGAAGGAAAAAGAAACAGACCAATTACCTTCATGCTACCGTCGTTGCACTTTACCTAACTATAGTTGGGTCAAACGACATGAAGCAGGGTAGCGGTTGGGATCGTGTAAGAACATCGCCACCCATCTCTGCAGTTCGCCATGGTCCCAACTCGATTCCACTGCTATACATAGTTTGCTCATGCACATTCCCACGAGCACTTTCTCAAAATCTTTTCGGTCCACCTTTCGCACCTCTTCGATGTATATTATCATGGACCAGTGCAAAATTGAAAATTATTACAATTATATCGGTTTGTATAGTTTGTAGTCCTTCTCGAGAGCGACCAAACCAAGAGAGATGAGAAGAAGCAAAAAATAAGGGCTATTTTCTTTTCGGATTTATTTCTGGGTTTCATTCTTCTGTGAATGCGCAATTTCCCGTTGAGACCCAGTTACTGCTAGCTGTAGCTTTGCGGGTAATGAAGGGAAAACGTGACGTATCTCTATGCTTAAACCTCTGAGTCTATTCATTTCTGGAAACGACCGCGCATTTTACTTATAGCTTCTATGTTCAGATTGAGGATCTATAATTTGCTTCACCACACAGAATATAATCAGTCATCATTTATAAGGGCTACACACGAATTTTATGATTTTTAGGTCAATCGTGTCGTCTGTTGTATCGAACCGGATCAAGCAACTGCATACCAGCGATATTTGGAGGATACAGACAACCAGAGGACATCAAATGAGGTGATGATGTAATATGAAAATACGTAGATCCGGGGAATAGCAAACGATTTTCCACGTTTTCGTTGTCAATGAGTGAATACTGGTCAAATATAGTCCAATCAAAACAACATGAGGCAGGGTTCAGTTGGGTAAGCGACGACGCTCGAGGTGGCGCGTTGGAGATCGCAGCTGAGGTCGAGGTGGGACCATCGCGAACTGTAGCCGTGAGTAGTGCTAGCTAGGGTCCCTCTCGATCCTAACTGCTGCGCTCCAACAACTGCGGTGAGCTTCAGGGCGTTCTAACGCGACTATAGAATAACGAAGACCATAAAATGTAAGATTTAAGCCGATATAAACTCTTTTTTTCAGCCGGATGCAACAATGGAGTGGAGACACGTCTATTTGGCAGTGAACAACACAGTCTCAGGAGCATTCTTCTCCATATTTTTGATCATTGTACTAATATACTGGTTTTGATAGATACTTAGAAGCGATAGAAATGTTTGCAGATGTAAGTTATCAGTTTGCCTCACTATATGCACCCCTATTTACTGAAAAAACTATCGCAGCTGCAGCCCGATCAAAAATCCATGGATCCCGTTGCCGTATGTCTGCATTCGACAAATCTACCGTAGACACTCGATTAGGTTCGCTCGTGGCCGCGAAATTTTATTACCGTGCTTTACCAGTTCTAAGAGTATATATGTTTGCACTGAAGACGGCGTTCCATGGATCCACTGCACAGAGAGTGTGCGTCAGATGAAGGAATAGTGTGAGTTGCCTTGCATGCGTCGCGGCTCCCGGGGTGAACACACGGTGTTGCATGAAAAAATTTGTATTGCGTCACGCTACCTTACACCGTCGAGGACACCACAAGGTATCTATCTGCACAGCCAACAAATCGCTTAAACAGCAACTCTCGCTAAAATTCTCGGTGTTAAAGGCATCACCCCACGAATCTGAGGTGGTACGGATTTAAGGTGGAGTATTTAGTATACGGGATCGTAGATTATGGAGAGAAGGGTGATCCGTCCATTTCTACCTAATTGCCATAAAAAACGGGCAGGAAGATGCGGCTTCGAGCGTTCCGGTGCGCTATCTTCAACAACGAGTTCGACTGGAGCGCGCCAGCCTTGTGCATCGCTGCATCATCCGGGCCGTTTTTTTACGGCAATTAGGAAGAAATGGGCGGAATCACCCCTCCCTCCACCCTCCACCCTCTCTATGATCTACTATGCCGTATACGAATACATCACCTACCTTATACCACCTCAGATTCGTGGGGTGATGCCTTTAAGTTCTCAGCAGTAGCAAATTTACACCTGGACGAGTAAAAAAAATGGAAGCACGGAGCAGGCCAGTGACTCGACTGCTCGATCCATTGGTAGGGAGGTGCATGAGAAGGTAAAAACCAAAGGTCTACTCACGTTGTACAGTGGTAATTAAAACAGTGTTGCACCAATTTTAAGTTCTTATCGCTGCCGCACCCCGAAATCCATTGCAATAATCATTATTTTCGTGCAAATGACGCTTGTGTCTCTTTTTTTCCTAATTCCCTTGAAAACAGTATGCAGTGATCATCAAGATCTTGTATGATTTTTGTTTTAGCTCCTTTCTTAATTGTTGTGAAAAAGAAGTTATTCAATGCGGAATCAGTGCAGTATTTTTAGCTGATCACGATCTACTGGCTAACCTTTGAGCTATAATTCGAAAAACAGCATATTTACTGTATAGATGAAACACATTTTTTTTCAATTGGTCAACACTTTGCGAACAGCGCATCGTTTAGTTTGAGTGTGTGTTGTCTTCCCCTATGAAAATCTCATTCAGAGAACAAGCTCTACGTCAGGAAATCTGTATGCGAATTATTGCGCTATCACAATTCAAAAGAGTCTACTGTGTTTAATTCTTGCTAAGACTATGCTCAAAAATTATGTGGTTTCTTAATTAACTATCAAAAGTGATAATTGCTCCGGTAATTGATAATTTCGTTTGTCCACTTGTGTGTGTACAAATTGTGAGATAACCTAGATACTGTTTTTACGCAAACATTTGTATCTTATCGGCATAAATGAAATATTTTGTGTAACATGTAACAATGTTTTGCTTGGAGATGAAAGTAAATTGAGAGACTGACTATTGTCCATAAACTACCGCTCTGAAAGGCAGTGTATCACTATTTTTTCGAGCGGAACTCACAGCGGAAGCGTCGGTGCGGGTAGTAGATTGCGGAATCCTGTGTGGTTCCGCCCATCTTTCTCTTATCGTCGTTGTAAACGGCGTGGAAACTGCTTTATCTCTAAGAGGTACGTTAGAGCGCATCTGTACGTGTAGTCGGGTCAAAACGACATGAATCACGAGTGTAGTTGCGATGCATTTACGCACGCGCTTGAAACGGCGCGGTGGAGGCACCAGTTGGAATCGAGTTGTGACCGTCGCAAACTGTAGCGATGGGTGGTGCCAGCAAGGGTTTCACCACGCTTCTAGCCGCTACGCTTCGGAGCGCCTCGAGAGAACCCGCATACGCAATTGCGTACGTGCTTCATGTCGTCTCGACCCTACCATACACCTTGCGGTCCCCTCAGCAGCGTATTCGTTAGTTTCACTCGAATAGGGAGATGAGAAGCCATTATTAACTTTCGACCGCTCGCACGTGCATGCGGCGCGTGCACAGGCGCGCTACTGAAATCGTCGTAAAAAAAAACCTTGTCTTCCGCTCCGTTTTTTTATGACGATTAGGGAAAGATGAACCACACTGGATTCCGCAATCTACCACCCAAACTCTGCTTTTGCTGTGGGTTCTACACCACGTCAAAATCGTGAGACGTTGCTCGTAGGTAATATGTGCCCCTTTCGAAGCTCGTCATGGATAAACTACCTAAATTAGAGAAGAAAAATACTAGTTGGAGATCTTACAACATGACTGGATGCCCGTCCGTGTAGATCAACTATTTCTAATTTTAATTTCTAATCTGCAGAGGTTACCGACACTGAAGTACCGTGACCCACAGTAAAGCTTAAAAACAGAAGAAAGATAAAGACAATAGGTGACGCAGCAGATGATTGGTAGTGACTTTCATTGATTTGTTAACAAAGAATTTAAATCCTGATACTTGAACACCAAATATTTGAACATTTTGGCACCGCTTCGGCTTGCATTTTTGGGTGGAATCTCGAAAAGGCAGCTAGTTATTCAGATCAAATCTTTAAGATTGATTTTGAAGTTTTGAAGCGGTAACTTAAGTGCTTACTTGCAGAGTTCTCTCCCTCTCAATAGATTTTCTTTCAAGAAATTCATGGCGTTGCTTTTGCTGTGCCTTGCGCCAGATCTCCTCACTAATCATACATCTAAGATAAAACATTTACACCTGGAGGGATCGTACAGTTCGAAGTAATCATGCCATCCCGGCTTGATCTCTTCAAGGAGTCAGTTTGCCGATCTTTTTTGTTTTGAGAATTCGTGATACATGAAAGTGGTGAAAAGATGCTGGGTTTCTCCCTTTTTAATCAGAGAAGGGAAGGGAATGTGGAGCCCAAATGGGACATTTGTTTTTTTGTTTTTTTTTACTATACCTGTATTACCAGGTATATTTTTACACCCAATTTTCTGGAACCTTTGCGATAATCAAACTGCTTCAAAGAAAGCAGAAAAAAAGGAAGAAAAAAGGAAAGAAAGGAGATGAAATAGGGTTTCAAAGCATCCTAAAGCTCACGCATAAAGCTCTGTAAACTAAAGCCCAATGCTATTCGTTTCTTGATGCACTGAAAAAAAGTTCGCTGATTGATTGATGGAAATTCCCAAGAAAGGTAGAATTGAGTGATAGTTCGTGATAAAACCGAACTAGGAGTTACGTTCAAATTTATTAGAATCTGCCAAAGCTCTTCAAAAATCGGATACAGGCTTCTCCATGTCATTGATGAGCTTCTGTATTCCTTCCTAAATGAGTAAAATATTCAACGATTGATGTTGTCACTGAAAACTTAGCTTTTAGATGCGAATTCGAATCGACCAGTCCGATGAGGATCCCACGAGCAAATGTGAATAGTTCCAGAAGGCTAAGGAGTACTTTAAAAAAAGCTCCATTTGAGTGGTTTCTAGATGTTGAAATAAAAGATCTATCATTTAATGAGATGAAAATGACAATCCTTGATGGAGCAGTAGCGTGAGGATATTGGACTAAACCTGCAACAATCCTAAGCTCTCACCACAAAGTTCCAACAAGGTGCTAGCTCTACGGAGCCCCAACTGCTAGAAAGTGTGGAACGAATATAGCATCACCCATTTGAAAGAAAGGGAATCTTAGTACTATAAAACGTTGGTGGACCAAGTTAATGGAAAGTGCGTCATCGGAAAAAGTGCTGGAAAGGTCGATCATAGTGATCTGCAATCTACACTTTTCACAAATAAAGCTACAATCCAAATTTATCGAAAATTCCTGCGACCAAGTTGGAAATTTGTAGCGATAATTCCCTAGGGCTCAATTATTATTACAAATACCCTTAAATCATCAGTTAAATTTGACCACAATCGATTTAATTTTGTCCATTGAATTTTCAGAGACAATATTTTTAGAGGAGCTCCTATTCCTCCAAAAAAAAATGCGAAAATTCCTCCAAAGAAAAGCATTTACGTCGCTATGAGGAAAACTGCAACAAAGTTCTTTTTTTCTTGAAAGTTATAAATATTTCATTGGGGTAAAGGCTTCTCGTCTCTGTATACTCAAAAACTGTTCTAAAAGCAGTCGCCGGCGAACATGTCCAATCATGTCGACGCAACGCGCCTGCCGCGATAACGCTGCCCCATTAGATTCTCTCTCTTCTCTAACGAGCACCAATCGATAAGACATCGTGTTTATTGAGTGAATACATTCGACGGCGACTATGCCTTACTTTCTTTACCGTTCTGTTGTCGTGTCGAAGTAAATAAGTCTGGAGATTATCTTCAGTGACAGCAACGCATCCGACAAACAGTCTTTTTATCAGTGGTTTTAGTTGCTGACAGTGTTGCAACGATGTATGACGGGAAGATTTCAGTATTGGGCGGAAATGGTGGGTTTTCCTGGAACGAAACGCAAAAGAAATTGTTGTATGGTCGGGTTAAGACGGCATGAAGCTCGTTGCGGCTCGATGAAGCCGCGCGGCAAAGCTAACTTTTAAGATCGAGGTGGGACCATCGCGAACTGCAACGATGTGCAGTGGTGTTGGCAAGGGTCCCCCTCGATCGCAACCGCTACGCTCCACCGCACCGCTCCGAACGCAGCCGCTTACGCAGTTGCACTGTGCTTCATGTCGTTTCGATCCGGCTTTAACTAACTAACAAATCAAGGAAGGGAACACTTGACAAACTTTGGATCGCTTCAGAGAAGTAGATTGTGAAGCTATTAAAGCGAAAATGAAATCAAATTTAAATACATAGAAATTCGCAAAAAACCAACTGATCCCTCTTCGAAATCGACATATATGCAAGTACGATTAGTAACGAATGAAAATGGCGAAGTTACTCTGGGAAGATAAGAAATAGTTGAAAAAGGTTAGTCATTTGGCTGCGGTCATATGTATTCGTCATCGGTGGCGGCGACAACTAACACTGGCGGCAGTGGTTTGAGCGAAAATGTGGCCGAATGGCTATATTTCAAAGACGCGATCGCATATCATGAGCGTGTCACTAACAGCTGGTGATTATCGACCAGATGCTGCCATGCCAGTGCACTCGATCGATATGTGTCAATTGCCAGTGACACACTAGAGCTACACCATCGTGTCTGTGAAGTATACTGAAACTCTGAAGAAGAATGAAAAACGTATCGGTTGAAGAAAAGGCATCCTTAGCAATCAGTGCAATCAATCAGTCTATAAAAAAGGATAAAAGATAAAGTTTCTGGCGTTAATCGTTCCGCTTGGGATGCGCCCAAACGTTCACTTCAATTCAGAATCGTTTGAGGTTCACGAACGTGTAACTGGTCTATACAATGTCTTGCGGTGGCTAACCGATCTGCCAAGTCAGTGTTTTTATCCTCCAGACAAGTCTGGTACCAGCTTATCTACCCCGGAGGGATGAAAGGGTTGGCGAGCACTAGTGCGGATTCCAACCTCCGATCGATCGTGCAAGAAGTAGAACCTCTAACCGCTACACTTCGCCCGCCCCAATAAGTCTATACCTATCAAAATTGAGATCGCCAACGTCGGTGGAGCATAACGGTAACCCTAACTGGTGCGCACTACAGCAACTGAAAGAAAGACAAGTTTCTCATGGACATTATTTATAAATATTTACAAAATATTCAGAATTGAAGTTGTACTTGAAAATGCTTGTGCAGGGACCCGTGACCCCTCACGTGAACGGTTCCTTCTCTGCAATTTTCCTAAGAGAAAAACGAGGAAGGCCACTACACCGTTTCAAAAAAATATACATTATGGCACAACCGAACTGTTCGTAGCATAAAGAAAATGTTTCTATTTTATTTACAAGGTCTATTTAACTTATTACAGGTTTATTTACAAGACTTTTTCATATTCCTATTGGAGAGGGTTCTGCTCCCTAGGACCGCATTTGTTATTTATCTTACTTTGAATGAACAGACTAATTGTTTTCAAATAGGATCCCGGCAGAGGGATCCTGTATATAAAGAGTTCTACTCGGTGAGGTCCAGTCATTGCTACTGAGACCTGACTCCATGATGTCCGTTGCTGCTGTCTCATCCTCAAAAAGACCACCGAAGGCGACGGCACTGCGTGTTCCGAAATCAATGCCGGAGCATCCGACCTACGCTGTTATGGTGAAGGATGCGATCACGCAACTGAAGGAGAGGTCCGGTTCATCCAAGTCTGCCATTCTTAAATACATAACACAGCATTACAAATTGGGAGACAACGTATCAATGGTATGCTACTAGTTTAAGTGGTTCTGCTTAATGCTTGCGACAATTTTGTTTCCAGATCAATGTACATTTGAAGCGCGCTCTCGCGCGGGGTGTTGCCAAAGGAGAGCTCAAACAAGTGAGCGGAATCGGAGCTACAGGAAGCTTCAAAGTAAACGCTGACTACAAGAAGTTGAAGAAGACTGCAGCTCCGACAGTGAAGAAGGTGCGCTTATGTAGGAACAAGCCGCTTGATCTGAACATGAAGAAATGAGATTCCGTTTCAGCCTGTTGCAAAGAAGGCAACCAGCGAACCGATAGCGCCTAAAAAAGCTCCAGCTCCCAAACCCAAGATTGAAAAGAAACTGAAGACCCCCAAGAAGGAAGTTGTCAAGAAGAAAGTTGTCAAGAAGGAAGTTGTCAAGAAGGAAGTTGTCAGGAAAGAAGTTGTCAGGAAGGAAGCTGCTCAGAAAGCGAAACCCACGAGGAATACAACAGGATCTAGCAGTAGAAAAACTGTCAAATCTGTCAAGAAATCCACCGCTTCCAGGGTCTAGCACATTGCAGCTGCTCAACTTTACTGACTTCTTCCTACTGATTGTTTGATGCATATGTATTATGTGGAGTAAATGCTGATAAAAAGCTTGGTTATCAGCAAATGTTAAAAAAATTTTGGGGACACGGCAGAAAGGGTGGCTTTTGCAGACGGTCGTTTGTTCATAAAGCAGACATGTTCGTGCTATTGTTATAAAGGTTACAGCCAATTTACCAGGGACTTTAGGTCGTATTGCTGGCAGGAAATAACAAAGGATGCAGAGACCTATGCAGTGTTATACACACGCAGTTTTCTGTTGCAGAATAACTTCCATAAAGGATTAAAGGTTATTTAATACTTGTAAGCTTTGTGAGCTCTCGCGACTGGATGGTTGAAAAGAGCCCAGCTTTTTTCGATTCATAACCTAAGGGAAGGATACTGCGGTAGAAGTCAATCCTTGTACTTCAAGATAGAGTACGTCAGCTCGCCGATAGTGGCATGATCTCTAGATTAAGAGTCAGGTGCTACTGAAGGGGAGAAATGTTCGTAGGGCTAAAAAGCATACGCCTGTAATTTCTGGGCTTCTCTTTCTCATAGTTCTCTCATAGTTTTCATACCGCACGTTCAGAAACCTCAAAGGAAGTAAGAATTGAAGTCCAATGCGTAGACGCATCCAAATAGGGATTCATCGACGCCGTGCCCTTCATTGCATAACCTTCCGCTCGTTAACTCAGCCACGTCACTCACTCTAAGGCTGCCCGCAGAGTTCAGAGCCGCGCGGGCGCGCGGTTTGGCGGCTTTGCGGTTTTGGTGGTTATTGAGCACACTGCTGTGCATAGTCAATAACCACCAAAACCGCAGAGTCGCCAAACCGCGTGCCCGCGCGGCTCTGAACTCTGGGGCAGATAAAGCCAGGAGCGCTGGCAAAATTCTTAAAGTTAGTTCACTACTAGTAGCGATTGATTCAACTCTTCAACCTTGCGGCAGTGCTCAAAATGATTAACTCTCAGCAGGAATTTTCGAAGAAAATAAACTGTTTGCTGAGGAAGTACATGCTCACCGAGTCTTATGTTTACTCGAACTGCGGTCGCAACGCGTGTCCAGTTGGGACATGAAATCATGCAGGCTAAACGTATTTTGTCAAGTGCAGTGTTTGTAAAGCACAGAATTCACATGTGCTGCAGCAGACCTGTTGCGGCCATCGGAACGGCGGAAGCGCAACGAGATCGTAGTGCCTTGATTTTTTCTAGTATACCTAGTCAAGTTTCACTAGATCAAAGGTTCCTGGAGCATCTTCTGCCTAGCAACTTTCCAACAGATTCTAGGACTTTCTCCAAGTCGAGTGAAGAGAAAGATATCAAATGATGAAACCCTTTCATTAGCATTTTACGATAAGATGGACCAATCAGATCAACTGAATACGAAGAATACCATTAGCTAATCAATCACCAGTCATTCAAGGATAAAGCAGTGTTGTCACTATCATGTGGTAAGGCTAACAAAAGAGTGTAAGTGAAAAACAGTGCATCATGAAATTGTCGATTTTGAAACCTCTCCATGTAGGGATGGAGTATGGGGTCTAGTTCACGAGTATGAGCTTGAATATGTACGTTCCATTCTCCTTGGGAATCCAAAAAGCCGTGTGAGACAGCCGGGTATGATGCATTTCTGGACTAGTGGAAGGATGGTGGAACTCTGATAGGTGTTGAAACCCAAACATTTTATGATTCGCTACCTTTAACTCTTAATAAATATTGACTATGGGCGGTCCGCAAATGATGATCGCTATGCCGACAATCAATACCTATCGAATACGACGGGCCATCGCCAGACTTTATCGGGGATGACAGCTCAAGGTGTAGCAGAAAGGGGGTGGGGCACTGAGCCAGGATGATAGGATATCATATTATTGTGTTAACATCTCTGAGTATAAATAGCGAGAAATCGGTGAGATCCTCCATTTTCAATTCTACTTAGTTACTCGTTCGAAAGATACTAACCAAGCAATGGCAGTGGCACCTGTTTGTGAATTATACCAGAGGGAATTAGACGAGGCCGTAGCAACTCTTCGGCGTCGTGGACTCATCTCCGATCAGAACTCTCGCAGCACCCGTTCCAGAATCAGGAGTTCACGACGTCAAGCTGAAGAAAGATCGCAGAGCTTTATTGAAACTATGCAGGAAACAGTGAGTTTCCGAATTCGAAATAGTTTCAGCAGAGAAAAAATTCTAGGAACTATGTTTAGAGCCATATCCGAACACCACACAAAGCCGTGATCGAAGTACTTACGTGGGGTGCTGTGTTGACCTTCCTTTCTCATATTGGTTCAAGTTTCGGATCTCATGTAGCGAGTCCTTTTCTGCAAACAATATTTGACAAGTCTGGAGCAGCTATATTTGCATATATTATACTGCCTATACTCACTAAAATGACAATTAGAAGAGTACGTCCTGCTTTTCAGCGAAAATAAGACCATAAACAATCTTTTCGGTCACTCTACGTCTCTTTTTCAGCACAAGCGCAGAGGTATTGATGACAGCACAATTCGGTTCATGCTGCTTATGTCGTCCTTAATGCAAGGTGTCGTGTCCGGCTACGTGATCGACAGTACATATCTCAGTGGCGAACCACTTGCTTTTGTCACCCCACTCGCGATCGCTCTTGCTTATGCGGTACGTTCTGTTGAGAAATGTTCTGTACATCTTGATAGTCGAATCCGTACTTCCCCTCATCCTTGACAGAAGACGTCAGAAGACTTGAGCCAGAGTACAAAAAAAAAAGATCCAGCGTCAACTTAAAGTTTAGCAGTTAGCGGTGTTTCAAGATAATGACATAACAGTTCAGAAAACCACTCAAAACAGGTGGATTTGTTGCCTACATCACTGCTGCATCGATGTGCTATCCCTTCGGCTTTTAAAGGGATCACCTCACGAATCTGAAGTAGTGTGGATTCCCGATGAAAAAACTCTATACGGGGTCGTAGATTGCGGAATCAGGGGTGGCTCCACTCATCTCTCCCTAACCGCAGTGAAAAAAAAAAACGGCGTGAAAGACTCCGTTTTCAGACTTCAATTGCAACGTTCCACTGTTGTATACGTATCGCATCGAACTACTCAGCGATCGAAGGCGAGTAAGTTCTCCTCGACAGCCAGTTCAAGTGAAACCTACGAAATAGGCTGTTAAGGGGAGCAGAACGTATACGTATGGAGGAGCGTTCTAACGTTCCTCGTAGAAACTAAAGCGGTTCCCACGCCGTTTTTGTGGTCGCGCATACTACAATTCCATCTCTAGCTGTTGCCGTGGATTCCCTCACCATGTCAGATTTGAGGCATGGTGCCTTCAAACCTTCGAGAAGATGGTTACCAGTTCACGGTCTTCTTCTCCGTAAAATCCTTATGACTGTGACAACAACAAACGCTTCTTTGAAACGTTCCGAGAAAAAAAAGGAAAACAGAATAAATACGCCACTGAACCGAATTAACTTTTTTAGGGTGAAGTGAAGTCAGTGTACACAAGTCGTCTCTCACTACTGACGGCCTGCATGGCAACATCGTTATTCGCAAATCTCGCTATTGGGCAACTAATGGATGCCGTAACGAAGACCTATGAGATCATGGCGATTATCTATAGCGCTGCGGGAATGGCCACCATGCAGTTGGTTTTCAAAAATGTCAAAAAATCGGTAATTATTCACAATTTGCCCTACTGTCGGTAATATACAAATCCATTGATTTTTGCACTTGTTCAAATTTTTAGGGTACTGGACATTATGAACAATTCTTTCTCCTCCAATCTTTTACATACATAAGGGGACTAGCCTTCTTGATTTGTGGATACTATAGGTAAGTGCTACATAAATATTTCAATATTTCAACGAAAAAAAGTGTTCTCAGGGCGGATCTGACCTACACACGACCATGGTAGAAGGTCAAATACGACCATTGACGAAAAAAAATCTATATGTATCCAACCGATAAAATCACTGAAAAGTTGTATTTTGCCTTATTAGAATAAAGCAATGGGAAATGTTGTGTTCCCAAGGACCCTGCAACAAACTTGTCACTATGACCTAAAACTTGCACCAGATCCTAACCAGTTTCCTCAAAATAGGCGTGAGAATCGGGCTTTTAAAAAAAGTAGCCTCACTTTGGCAGATGACCTCGTTTGCAGAGCGGTCATTCACGGAGAGACAGGTCTTCGGTTGCATGGAAAGTTATTTACAGCTTTGTAACTTGTCCGCCCCTATTGGACATAGTGTGTTGATGGGAGCTGTGTGCACAATAACCACAGAGTGTATAAACGCAATTAACACCGATCAAAGACACAAAAAAATATCCAAAAAAATAATATAGGTTTAAATAGAAATATACAGATGCCAACATATAGGACACTTTATTACTTTCTCACGGTTGATACACTGTTAAATATAATAACTACTGTCTACGGATTCTGTGAGTAAGAAAAAAACATCGAAATAAGGGATGCTGCAATTTTGGGTGTTAGCCAGGAGAATCCAGAGGGACTGAGATGTGCAGGACGAACGTAGCGTTTTCACGATAACTCTAACAGTAAGTATCGTTCTCAGAAGAGGCGATTAGACAACAAAAAATTAAGAACTTACACATTTTTCAAAGAAATACACACAAATAATTAAATTTTCATCGAATTCTTATCCTGCGAAAGCACTTAAAATAGTGCAAATGTCTGCTACTAAGAGACGAACGGTTTCTTTTCTTTTTATTGCGGGTCGTAGCAGAATAAACGGTAAGTAATTTCCAATTTTACGCTACTCACACACATACTGTCCAAACTTTTCAGTCGCGCGATGTGTGCATACGTCACCGTAACCTACTCATTCTAAACAAACACAACAAACCTGCTGAGCTCCGGTCAGAACATAAGCCGTAAACGATACTAGAATTTGACTGGAGTGATATATCTGTGAGTCAAGGACAAAACATGAACTTTCCAACGGAAAACGCTTTTTTAACGCAGAAAAAATCGAAGGAAACGAGAAAAAACATAACACTCGAAGTGACATCATACAAAATCTTTCTGTCCCCACCATGTCTCGAGCTGATTGGTTTGCGACCAACCTACTTTGAACAAGTTGTATAGACGAACAAATAAGCTAAATAGATCACCATGGGAATGCGCATTTTGTTTCTTAAGCTGCTTTAAAACATTAGATGTTGCAACATCAAACATTGATTCACTGGAGAAGAACGAGAATGATATGGTACTTCGTTATTTGAAGCTTCACCTTGAATTCGCCTCGTATGTTTGTAAAGCGTTGGTGCGTGCAACGCAGTTGGTAACAACCTCCAATGCGACTACGCGATCTATGATTTGGAACCGCCCTACAGCTAACCTAGCCCTTGACACCTTCGAGGTCGATAAATTGGTACCAGACCTATCTTCGAGGATAAGAACATTGACTTGATAGTCGAATTTAAGCAACAGCCAAGATTGTTAACAAACTTTATTAAAGGCTAACGTTTCGGCGTTGTCGACTTCGTCAGAGCCTGGAAAGTAAGAACATTTGCAATATATCCTCTCAAATGCCTCATCCAGAACAAGTCATCATCCCCTAGGATATTAACACCCGGAAACAAAAACCGAAAAAGCCCAAATCGTTGTGCCCACCTCAGTAGCCGCGTTGCCGTGATGTTAGCGGATATCCGCGTGGCGCAATCGCTCCGCTGATACTAATTAGGATGCGACCCGCATATGACCCCGTAGATCAAACCCGCAAAGGTCTTGATACAGAGCCAGCTCGTTGGTCACGACTAAGCACTCTTCCTTTCTATTCATTTTTGGACCTTTTGCATTTATCCAAAACGCTTCTAAAGTTCTGCGAGCTATAATTTCGGGTTCGTACGATAGAATTGTGACAGCTATGCAGAAAGGAACGTTTTCATGACATTGTCTGCGGTGACTGATTGACTTGATACCTCGGCCAGCCCCAGCAAATAATTGTACATTGTACAGGATAGACACTCGTTCCCAAATCTTAAACGACTTCGAATTGAAGAGAACGCGTAGGTGTATGCCAAGCGCACTGAATATCACTAGACTCTTTATTTTTACGTTTTTAAATCATGCACGAAATTATAGAACTGTCTTTCCGCCATTTCTTCTTAGGACGCTTTTGTTCTGAATGTAGATTCTTCAAGCTGATATTCGTTACTAATCGATTCTTGTACATGCATATCCAGAACAGAACGAACTTTAAAAAAAAATGCTAAATATCGGGTTTAGTACATTGAGAATCGAGAGTATTGTTACTCTGGTAAACTGGTGACTGTTATTCATGAAGAGTGCAGAGAAATGGAGAGCTCGGAAGAGAAAAAGAATGCCTGAGAATCTTCAGGGATTCAAGTCTTTGACTTCTTTTTCTTCTGATTTTTCTCTTCATTCCCTGATATTTTCAAAGAATTTTCTGGAATTATCGAAGTTTCCTCAATCGAGGTTTCCTACTCTAATCTAAAAGTACACAATATTCATGTAAATTACTACAAGAGGCCTTGGCTTGTAAAGATGTGTCGGAAATAAATAACTCATGCACGCACCCCAATAAAAACCTTTTGTGTTATAACAGTGTTGTGTTTGCCCTCCACGCAAAACTGCATTCCAAACTAGTAATAAAGCGGATTTTGCGACATTCACTCTGTGCAAATACGAATCGTGACTGGTGTTCTGTCGCGGCTAATTGGTCCTGGATAGATTTCAACACGAGGCGTGGCTCGAACTGTGACCTCATTCGTGAACGCCTATAAAAGGTACGAACAGAGATTCTTGAGTTCTTTTCGTTCTATCATGGAGTCACTTGTCCAGATATTGTTATTTATAACTGTTGTCGAAGCGCAATGGGGTTTTCCTGAATCAGGATACAATTTTCAACCCCTTCTGAGCAATAGTATGAGCCAACCACAAGGGTATCCTGGTGGGTTTGTTGGCCTTGTTCATAGTGAATATTGTTCAAAGTAGGTTTTTAAAGGTGCCGTCTATGGTGGAGCAGGGCTATCCACCTCGCAAGGAATAAATCCAATGGCATCTGATCTAGGTAAAAGACTGATCACCCTTTAGATATTTCTGTTGTTCCTTAACGATGCACAATTTAGAACTTTCTTAATTTTCGAAGTTTAGGAATCTTGTCTTTCATCAACAATCCATTTGAAATTGTCTGCAGAGCCTATTTCAGCTCCACAATTCGCTCAGTTCGGGTCTCCGTATCAAAATTATGGGTCTCAAAGCCTTTCCATGGAACCCACGAGTATTCTTGGTGGCTCTCGCAATGTTTTTGAGAGTCATCCACTTCTACTTCCCAGCCAAAACAGACCACTTCGACAGTTCACATCTCAACCGGGCGTATTTGGAGTGCAGACTCCCGTCCAGAGTTCCTACGGCCAGACAGGTCTTGCTGCATCCGCATTCGATGCTTTTAGTCCATTCCAGGCGGATGACTATACTGGAAGCGTGCAGAAGCCAGTAAGAATGATAAGTGCAATGAATCGGAAGTATACGTTATTTCATTGTGTTATTCAAATTTTGCAGGGTTCCATACCTCCATCTGAACCCATACGAGTCATACCTCCATTTCTGAAAGACCGAAAAAAGGAGGATCAGGACAAGGTAAGTTTTCCCACGAGGTTCCCACAAAAGTAGGATGGTCTATGTAGAATTCTTATTATTCCCAATATGATTGTGTTGATATTGCTTGGACGGGTCGTATCGTCTCGTTTTTTTTTTTTTTTTTTTTTTTTTTTAAAAACCCCAAAAAAAAAACCCAAAATGGGGGGGGTTTTTATCTCAAAAAAAAGAAAAACCTAAAAAAAAAAGAACCATGTCCACAAATGTTTTAAGACTTATTAAACATTCTAAAATATTGAAATAATGCAAATTCTTCTGTGTACTGTTATCATAAATGATGCTCTTATTAGCGCGGCCCTATAAAATTACTAGATCTTCGATCTTGAATCTAGTTGAGTCGTAGATGTTGAGAATCCCTGCGCGGCAGACGACGCTCTCAGTGGGAAATTTACTTCGTGTAACGGTCCTCAGTGAGCTTTGACTGGAAAGGAAGAGAAGAAACTCCCGCTACTTTTCTATACAATAAGACTTGGAAACGAAAAATACTGGCCAAACAATCTTTTCTTTCACTGTTCTTTCCAGACAACAACAACAGATAGGCAACAACAGACAGGCTGGGTTTAGAAACTGTTGTTGTTGTTGCTAATGCTATTATATTTATTTCAGTTTTATGCTATTGTGCAGCATCCAACATGGTCTGCATCAGAAAAGACTGCGAAAATCGACGAGCTTATCCAGACATTGGATGAGGACGTGCAGGTTGGTTGTAGGAGTTATTGAGCTTTAAATTAGTCACTACATCTGGGGGAAGACTGAGAAACACCCTGCAAGGTCATTTCAATGGAGATCAATTGCAAATATTGAAACCACTGATTTCCACGGTTACTCAGAATATACTGGTAGCACGAAACCTGGTACACTAACGGTCTAAATTCTTTCCAGAACATTTACGGTAGATATCAACGTGCCATGAATGGTGATCTGACAGCCAAACGTCAAAAGGTTCACGAATCGGTGGCAGAAATGTCCCCTGAGGCTCAACAGCAATTTCAAAAGGTGAACTAGAAAACTGTACTTTAGATGCCTTTGAGCAGGAGCCTTTTCAATAATTTACTCACTGATCTAGATAGAATTACTGTATCAATTTGTCTAGAGACACTTACCATACAGATCCATGTAAAATAGGAAATTTTTCTATTGTGAAGCTGAAGTCAAAAAAGGATCTGCTAGAGTTGTAGTTTGAGCTAAGTCACCCTCACAAGGGATACGGTTGAGATCATTCAGTTCTTTCTTTTAATCAACCTAATTGTTAACGTTCAAACCTGATGTGACAAGGTCGTTTCTAAAATTTTGCTGCCTTCGCTGTACAGTGAAAGTTACAGAAAAAGCTAGTCGGGGCACAAATCCCTCGAATAACACAGAAACTACAAAATGTCATACAGTATTACTAGTTTGTGTCTGCAAAATTGCTCACTGTTCACTGTCGAACGCAAATTTTCTCCTGTACTTCCTGACACGTCTCCACCCTCTTCCACAGCACTCACTCTTTCGGTGTTCGTTCATGATGATGATATGAGTGACCCTAAACTGCCAGCGAGCCGGTTGTTCACATCACGACAACAGGCTCACGAATGCTAAATGAGTCAAAAATTGCTGCAAAACGAGACACGGACGAGTTGTTCGGCTATCCGGATGGCGACAAGGTCATGGACACCGGTCACTAGCATGGTTCATTGGTTGAACGAGAAACAAGAATGACTGCTAGACTGTATTAAGAACACTATATTTTAAAATAATATTTCAGGTCTCTGCGTTAATGACCAATCCACAGATTCCAGAACAGGAACGACTTCAGAAAATTCAGGATTTGTATGCAAAAATTCCAGACACTATTAAGCAAGAATTCGATTCGAAATTCATTGGCTTATAACTTACTGGTGTGTTATAATGATCTCCAAGATATTTTCTATTTCCATGGTCTTTCAACTACCGATCGCAACTGAAGCCAGACCTCTCTGTCTTAATAATATGTTTCGTGAAACGCGGTTATTTGTGTTGATATAAATATACATTTTCATTTTTTATTAGTTTATAGATATTTTGACGGAGACATAAATTTCAAATACTGGTGTGTTAGTGTCATAGTTAAAGATGCCTTAGGAATGAAATATGAATCCTTCTATAAGAATTCTTACAGAAGGAAGCGATAAAACAAACAAAAAAAACAAAAGGAACAGGTCAATCGCACCTAATCATGTGAGGTTATTTGGAGCCAAAAAACAGCCCCTCACCGCTCCTCATATTGTGGCAAGTTTGTGATTCCTTCCAACTTTACTATCTTGTGGGTCGTCGCGTTGATCGACAGGACCAGCTGAGAACACTGCAGTCTGAAAAAGAATATTCCATGACTTCTATCCGACATTTTGCACTAAAAACCTAAATTCAATGGGTGAATGAGAAAATTAAGCCACTACAGTAAATTAAGGTTGTACGTTGACAACATAACAACCTTTCCGCATAGTGGAGTGAAATACTAGTTTTTACTTCCAGTCATTTTCCATCATTTTCATGAATCGGTGGGTGTTATGCCAGCTGGATCAGCGTTTATCTATGTGTTGGTATTCGAATGAACGCAACAGCATCTTGGGTTCGTACGGATAATCCTAACCGCAATGTCCCGTAAATAATCATACCGAAAAATACCGGAAATGTAAGCGGTTAGAATTTTAGACATTCATAGAAGTTTTATGTGCCAGTTCCTATAAGATGGCCAAGAAACAAAACATAAGTAAATCCCTGAATTTATAGTTAAGAGCCATTCCTCCCAAGCTGTATGATTTACACATTGCGGTACGGTTAGTAGGGTCCTCAGCTGAACCATAGTCCTTTCATTATTTGATGGCTATGCAAACACACAGAAGTTGTGAGCGGGCGACACCTGTCAATGGCCTGCACCTAAGCGTCAAAGAGGCATTCATTTACCTCAAATCTCCTACTGTGGAACCTACAATTCGCCTATTTCCTGTATTTCTCTAACAATCCGACCCCTTGAAGTGATTTCCAATGCAACTAATTTTGATTGCGTTCTTCATAATGAGTGCTGCTGCATCGTCAAAATTGTCGGTGACATTAAAACCATTCAATTTGGAACAAGTAGCGTTGGAACCAGCTCCAAAACCTCGCTTTCTTATGAATGCAACATTTGCTTCTATTAAAGAGTTCATGGCAATTTACAGGACTCCAGCAATTTCACAAATGAAAAAGGTGCGAATGTTTACTATTCAATATGATCACAGTAGCTGCTAGATAAAGCTTTGAAGGAAAAGAAACTATTGCCTTACTAGTGCAAAAGAACAACGCTGAAAACAAATATGATAACTCCGTAGTGTTTCCTCAAATTTCCCTCCGAAATCATTGTCGGAAATGATTTCGGAAGGAAAACTGGGGTTTTTTTGGGTCACAGTAATCTTTTTTAAGTAACAAAAACCGCAAACTGCAACATTATTGAAGCTACACTAATCCTACCGCATTGAAAAGAAATCTCGTCAAGATTTCTAAGCTCAAGCCTGTGTGACACACGTTCGATGTCGATTCTTCGATCAAAGATTCAGAACTAGTAACTTTGTAAGATTATTTTCTGAAAGCTCTTAGAGCGGCTGATGTCATGAAGCAGTAACTATAAACGCAGCTACCACTTTCCAGTGGTACAGTAATAAACTAGATCGTCTCTAAATATTAAAGTACCAGTTTCCGGAAGAAAAGAGAGGTAAAATATTTTCTGAGTTTGAACATTTAATATGTGAAACAAAGGCAGTATATAGTGCTTTAAAGGCATTATGATTCTCATAAAGTAACCCACCTACTTGAATTAAAATCATTGTTAGAAAATAAATGAAACTTTCTATAGAGATTAGGGAAGAAATTATCACATTCCTAAGAGTTTAGTTCAAAGTCATTTTATCTTAGGTAAGTGAGCTAGATGTACTGGTTGGAACACTTCGTCCAGAAGTTCAGCAATCTTACCAATCCTACAAAGCTGAAGCATTGCTCCTGAAGCTCACTCAAGATGAGAGACTGCAGGAGATTGCAGAAAAGGTAATGACTTGGACTGTCATCGTTTATTCACAGTTTTTCTTTTGCTGCGGTTGTGTGTGCTGCTCGCTTGCGTTTGTTGCACAAACGGAGGACATTTCTGCTAGAAGCAAGACTATCTTTTAAACTTTAAGATCAAAACAATCACCACCAAATTGATAAAACAAGTGATTGTCAACTCGCGGAAAATTATGCATTACGACGTCACGAGTGTTAGACGCTGAGTGAAGCGCTCGGACAAACGCAGCAAAAACAATTAGAGAATTTCGCTCCGTATCGTTTTTATGGTTTTCACAGTTTTCATTTTCTTTAAAAGACAACCACTCATTTCTATTCAGGCTCATTACACCATGGTTCATCTGGCAGCTCTTAAGGAAAGTAAGACAATTGGAGCTAACGAACACAAGAAACGCCTCGAAATGATATTCTCTGAGTTCTCAGATTTTATGGTTAGTGTTTCAAATCTCAACTTGGTTCCACTTCGGTAATGTGGTCGAGTTTGTGAAGAATATATTGAAAATTTAAGGTGCAAGCCGTTACTGATGAAGTGGCGAATGCAGTCGACCTTATAATGCGTCAAATGTTACGTGCACTATTATTCACTGAAAAGATGACTCAGAAATAAACATTAAGCGTGAAAAGTTATTAAGGTGTTCTCCATGCAATGAATCAACAGGTCAATGGGATGTTTATTAGTAAAAGTTAAAAAGAGGCGAACAAGGCTAAAAATAGGGAAGCAGAAACGCGGTGACAGCATGCAGTACGAGTCTCGTAGATTCAGGAAAGCAATGATGACATTAATCCGAAATGACAAAACACGAAATTCTTCTTTTATTCGTGAAATGCATTTGGATATACCCCTAAAACTATACCCTAAGGTGTACCCCCTAAAATTATATAACATACCTGGTGATCTACTTGAAAGGAAGGTGACGAAACGGTCAGTTAACATTTCCATTGTGACAATTAGCTGTAAGGTCGAAAAGAAGAGGAATCTTATTATCATCTTTTGACGCATATGTCACAGTACCATGATCTATTGCTGTCCGGAAGTAAAATCAAGAGAATAAATAAGTAAAAGATAGATAAATAGAAAAATAAATTATTGAGTACTGTACCGAGAAAGGTGCGAAGGAAGGCAGAATTTCGACTAGACGTTGAAAGTGGACGAGCCGCAAACGATCGCGGGAGGTTCTCGTACACCAACCGTTCAAACTGGCAAAGTTTCTGGAAGGAGAAGGAAGTTCTAAGCACAACTTATCTGAAGAAGTGACACAAATGAAATGTTGTGGTTCAAACACAGATGATCTCGTTACTAAGTTATTGCACCGTGTTTCCAATGGAGGACGAGGCAAGTCGTTCTCATTTTGCACAAGACTAAAGTTCACAAAAAACGACTCTGCTAAGCAAACCTCACCTATTCCGACCTTGCTTGCTGCTTTCTCTCTAATTCTCTAGTAAATAATAGATTAATCCTAGTAGAATAAGAAAAAGATCATTCAAAAACGATTGTTCTCACCTCAAGAGCACTATTAATTCACCAGTCGTGTGACGAAACGGTACGTGCAAGTATGTACGTTAAGCAACTGTAAAATAGTTAATAGCTGCTGAAAGTGTGAATGAAAACAATAACGTATGAACTATACGTATACACCACGTTTTAAATAATAACATACTGTAGTTACGTCAAATTAGTGATATCCTATCATGGAGAGCGACCAGTAGGGCAGATACAATGGACGTCGTTGTTGCCCATTTTGTCGATGTCAATTATGGATCTGCCTATAAAACATAAACATCTGCAAAGGTTAATAGTTCGAATGTTCTTTTGTCTTGAAACCTCGGCATATTCTGTCTGTGTTTTGCTATAGTGTGCCTGCGAGGTTTTTAGATGGAACCTTTATTTGCCTGACGTTTCGGCTTTTTCGCCGTCTTCAGAGGCCTAAATAGAGGATGACTGGAACAATGCTACGTTTATCCCATCAAGTGCCACACCACCCTGGGTCAGTGTTTCGATAATCGTTCAGGGTAGCGAAAACAGAAACCCTCTACATTGAAAATGGTCTTACGTTTTACTCCACCGGATGTGGCGCGGCTGGTTGCACGCACTTCTCACTCAGTGTACCAGCGAATGAGTATTACTGCGTGTAGATCACCAGCGACGATATAGATGATTTGATCTACACACAGAATATCAGGCGGTTATAGGTCACAGAGCGGCCAGGAGCGTGGTGAAACCTTTCCTGGTACCAGTCATCGCTACAGTTTGCGACGGTCCCACCTCGGTTCCAACCGCTGCCTTTACCGCGCCGCTTCGAGCCCGTGCGCAAATGCGCCGCAGTTACACTCGTGATTCACGTCGTTTTGACCCGACTATAAATGACTTACACAATACTACAGATTAATTGGGATTTTCAAGACATCGCAATCTTCTGGGATATCATTCGACGAAATATAGCCCGATCTCCTGGTAAATGGATAAAATAACGGGGTCCATCAGTCGTTATGGGGAAGCCGGAACGCGTTCAACCATCTCATTTGTCGAACACGCACCATTTCCTTGAGCGATTACGCAATGCGAGAGCTGAGGGCAACTGCGTAATAGAGTCTTTTGATGTAACCTCACTCTACACGAATGTGAAAAACAGTGAGGCGCTGCAAGCTCTCTCTGAGATGATAGATTTATATGGTAACAACTTGGAAACATATGGACTAAGTAAATCTCGCATAATAACGCTTATCAAGGAATGCCTGAATTGTAATATCTTCAGGTGGTCAGGAAATTATTTCGCGCAACTGAGAGGGCTAGCAATGGGTCAACGATTAGCACCAGTACTGGCGATCTGCTTCATGAGCAGAATCGAAGAACCAGTGCTTTCGCGTAGACCAATAATGTATTGCAGATATATTGACGACTGTTGCATCATAACATCAACCCAGTCCGAAATGGACGAGTGTTTCCGAATACTCAACCAACAATCGCTATATATAAGACTCACACGAGAAACCCCAAAAGAAGGATGGCTTCCGTACCTCAACACACAAATAAGTACTTCAAACGGCATTATTAGAGTAAAGTGGTATCGCAAAGAAAGTTGCAAGAACATCATATTGCACGCCAAATCTGCACATCCGACTGCAGTAAAACGCGCAGTGATTCGAAATATGTTCAAAACCGCTAGTGAAGTATGCACTGGCAACCAAGAACGACACGAATCACGAAGACTAGCCTTGAAAATCGCATGTGCCAATGGCCATACAGTACGTCCGCATCACCGAAGAACCCGCACTGTAAATAGCAATATTCCGCGCGAAAACCAAATTTCTCTTTGTCTTCCTTTTATCTCTGACAGTGTCAGTGCCGCTGTTCAGCGCAGCATTATCCAAGCACAATTACAAAATGACGTGATCTTGGTAAATATCCCAAATGCAAACATCAAAAGCCAGCTTGTTAGAAACAGACTATATGATAGACACTGCATCTGTGAAAGATGTGTTATTTGTCCTTACGGAAAAACAGGCGACTGCGCGAAAATGGGGGTAATATATGAGATTGAGTGCTTGATATGCAATGCAACTTACGTTGGGGAGACCGGTAGGAATCTTGGAGTGAGGATTAATGAACACATGGCCGGAAAACGACGAAAAAGTTTGATAGCACCACTAGGAAGACACAGACATGAGGCCCACAACGGGAACGATTACGATGTGAAATGCGTTATACTGGCTCACGAAACAGAAATATCGGCAAGGAAGACGTTGGAGGCGTTTTTTATTCTTAAAAGAAACCCTTCAATGAATAATAGGAATGAATGCTTGTCCATAACGAATGAGTTCTTGCCACTTGTACCGCTCTGTGACCTATAACCGCCTGATATTCTGTGTGTAGATCAAATCATCTATATCGTCGCTGGTGATCTACACGCAGTAATACTCATTCGCTGGTACACTGAGTGAGAAGTGCGTGCAACCAGCCGCGCCACATCCGGTGGAGTAAAACGTAAGACCATTTTCAATGTAGAGGGTTTCTGTTTTCGCTACCCTGAACGATTATCGAAACACTGACCCAGGGTGGTGTGGCACTTGACGGGATAAACGTAGCATTGTTCCAGTCATCCTCTATTTAGGCCTCTGAAGACGGCGAAAAAGCCGAAACGTCAGGCAAATAAAGGTTCCATCTAAAAACCTCGTAGGCACACTATAGCAAAACGCAAAGATTAATATTTACTAAGATCCTTTAGAAAAAAAAAACCTCTACGTGATGGTAGTCCACAGTCTAAATTAAAACAGACTGAAAAGGACATAATAGGGAGACAAGGAAGACCTATTAAGAGAGCACAGATTAGTGGACATAACGGTAAAAGTAGATTAATATGATAGCAGAAGTAGAGGACCACGTCAGGATCGATTAGCTAAGCAGTTCTATTTCAGTAAAATTCAACACGAAGCCCGTATGCTTTGATTACACTCTTCTAATGATTTGTTTTTTTTTCAAAATGTTGGTATTAAGTGTTGATCCATTTCAAATTGAACACCTTGCACCTCGAATGACCATATTCTGAGCTGTCTACTCCTTCATAAATCTTGGACTCGCGTAGTGCGTGCTGCCGAGTTTCTCAGAACATCCAACGGTAACTACGAGACCACAACGAATGCAGCACAGTTGGTACGAGGTACGGCTGTCGCTGTACGGTCAATGGTGCGAAACCGCCCTAGAGCCAACTAAGTCTTTCAACTAATCTTCTTGACCACAGCCAATCAATCACACCAATGTATGAAGTCATTATCTGTGCTGCACAGCATAAACCACAAACGATACCGAATTGAAGTCGAACGCGTTCCGGCTTCCCCATAACGACTGATGGACCCCGTTATTTTATCCATTTACCAGGAGATCGGGCTATATTTCGTCGAATGATATCCCAGAAGATTGCGATGTCTTGAAAATCCCAATTAATCTGTAGTATTGTGTAAGTCATTTATAGTCGGGTCAAAACGACGTGAATCACGAGTGTAACTGCGGCGCATTTGCGCACGGGCTCGAAGCGGCGCGGTAAAGGCAGCGGTTGGAACCGAGGTGGGACCGTCGCGAACTGTAGCGATGACTGGTACCAGGAAAGGTTTCACCACGCTCCTGGCCGCTACGCTCTACGAGTACGAGCGCAATTGCATATGCGACTTCTCTCGAGACGTCATGTCGTTTTGACCCTGGTATAAATGCATCTACAACTGTCAAGCACTTATGTCAACACTACTTCTAGTATTATATATAATATTATTATTGTTTTAAGTAATACATTGAACGGGAACATCAAATCTGTTCTAAATAAGAATAAAAGTCGGTACAGTCGAATCAAAACGGCATGAAACTTGGTGCAGTTGCGTAGACGGTTACGATTCAAGCGGTGCAGTGAAGCGTAGCGACTGGGATCGACGAGGGACCCTTCCTAGCACCACTCATCCCTGCAGTTCGTGATGGTCCCACCTCGACCCCAGTCGCCTTCTCCACCGCGCCGCTTCGAGCACAGCGTCTAACGCAACTGTGTCGAGCTTCATGTCGTTTTAAAGGCATCACCCCACGAATCTGAGGTGGTACGGATTTCAAGTGGAGTATTCGTATACAGGATGGGAGACTATGGAGAGGTGGGTGATTCCGTCCATTTCTTCCTAATTGCCGTAAAAAACGGCCCGGAAGATACGACTTCAGGCGTACTGGGGCACTATTTTCTACTGGGAGTGTGACTGGAGCGCGCCAGCATTGTGCGGCGCCGCATCTTCCGGGCCGTTTTTTTACGGCAATTAGGAAGAAATGTACGGAATCACCCTCCTCTCCATAGTCTCCCATCCCGTATACGAATACTCCACCTGAAATCTGCACCACCTCAGATTCGTGGGGTGATGCCTTTAACTTGGCTATAGAACATAGTGAATGAGTGATAGCTTGTCCAGAAATAAGAACGGTGAATGCACGCGCTTTAAAAGATGCGGTATGAGGTAATAAAACAACGACGCGTTCATATTTCATCCGTGTCAGTCCCTCTAGATAGGGTGTCTCCTGAAAAGGTAATTAATCAAACACCTAAACACAATGAAGACAAGCGGAGCCTAAGCGACAGGGTGCCGTTGAAATAGCGGAAAACGTTTAAAAACATTTCAAAACGCGACTCCGAAGGAATACGTGAACCAAACGTGATTGTGCGGACGAGACGAGGGGTTACGTTCCTCTGAGTTGTTGTGACTGAGCCGTTCTTGGAAGCCGTCTGGTTTTGTTCCGTTTGTTGTAGGAATGAATAGTTATCAAGTTGAAAGTTGCTTATATTCTTAAGGTTCTGCCTGATGTCCGTCCGTTTCCCGAAGCTCTAACTTACCTTTTTCTCCTAGTAACGTAAGATTACATGTCATAGATCCTCTAAGACTAATGCCTACGCCTTAGGGTCCCGATTGATTTGATTATCGACTTATTCTGCTTTTCGCCACCCTACCTTTTGAACGGGTAGCATTCAGGGTTTTAGAAGTATTAACAAAAGATCATCGAGTTGAATTCGCTATTGTAGATTGATTAGTCTTTCGTCACAATCACGTCCTTCAATGATTTCTATGGGAGTTGCTGGGTAATCCAACATTTCCTTATTTAGGCTTTTTAGAATGTGTTCATACCTGGTTTTGGATGAGGTTGGGAAATTCCATGCTTTTGTTTACGATCACGATACAGATAACGTGTACTGTACAAAGTACCAATCTGCGCTGACATCTGCGCTGTTCGTGAGCTCAAATGTCTTCCGGAGGAATCGTGACTTTACAACTTAGTAGATGTGATGTTGCCTTATGCTGCTACAAGATGTTTACGTCTGCGAACGAACCCACCACTTTATCGAAGTTTTTATCGAAAGCTTTATGGTTTGCAGACGAATAGTCTATTTACAGAAAGAAAGCTGACTAGGCGAACTATGTACCGTCAACCTTATTGATCAATTATTACTGCAGAAATTGCAGCAAATGTTCAGTGGCCGACTTTGACAACTATAGCACAGAAGTAATACTTAAAACAAACAGAAATAGATAGAATATAGCTAAATAGTGGTAATACTGGAATTAGACAGTAGTCAAGATTCTCTATTTTTGAGATGGGATCTATAAGGAATCTGAGAACCTTGACCGGTGTCCTATTATGATCTTAAGTGACTTGAGACTTTAAACAACAGCATAACGTAGGGCAGCAATACTTACACAACGACACGCAGAATTCATGGACGAAATCCCCGCTCCACAAGTCGTACATGCGGCGCTGCGGCGTGATGAAGCAGAAGTGTGCGCCTGTAGTCGCGTCAAAACCACATGAAGTTCGGTGTAGTTGCGTAAGCGCCTGCGTTTGAAGCGGCGCGGTGGAGCGTAGCGGTTAGGATCGAGGGAGCACTCCTGCTAGCATTATTTGTTCGCTACACGTCGCGGTGGTCCCACTTCGATTCCAATTCGCAGTTCCGGTTGAGAACGTGGTGAGATCATCGCAAATTGCAACGATGAGCGGTTCTAGTGGAGCGATCCTAACAGCTACGTTCCACCGCACTGCTCTGTGCGCAGCCGCTTACGCAACTGTACTGAGCTTCATGTCGTTTGGCTCGACTATACAACTGTACAGCGTGTGTGAAATAAAAACGATAAACAGAAAAATGAACGCTGTAATGATTATTAGCTATTACTAGGGTAAGAATTACAAATGCAAGTTATTGCTGACAATGTCGATCATTCTCTTGATGTGAGAATGCTTAAAAGAGATACAGACGAAAGATCATGTAAATTAGGCGGACATCTCCAGTTGAAGACGGCGATGACGATGTGGATGGCGTGCTTTTCGTGCACGATGGCGTGGACGTACGAATGGCACGAATTCCATCACCATTCCGTCGGAATCAGTCTGAATTGAATTTCTAAAATTTTAGAAGATTTTAGTGTACCGTTTGAATGCGGAAATAGATTCATTCGAATGTCGAACATATTCAGCTCTGTTATCGATTCGATTCGATTGTGGCTAGTTGGAGAAAAGGGACGTGGGTCTTGCCGAGAAATAGCGGGCATCGCGGCAGACGCGTCGCGTCAACACGCTTGAACATGTTCGTCCCCTACTATAGTGGGGTCAAAACGACATGAAGAGCGTACGCAACTACGTACGGGGTTTCTCTCGAGGTGCTTCGGTGGGACGTTGTGGTTAGGAACGTGGTGAAACCCTTGCTGACACAACCCATGGTTGGGCTATGCAAGGGTCCCACCTCGGTTCCAACTGCTGCCTCCACCGCGCCGTTTCGAGCGCGTACGCAAATGCAAAGTGATTCATCTCGTTTTGACCCGACTATATATGTATAAGCGTCGATAAAAAACTACACTATTCTCACCGAATTCTTGTTTGGTTCGCTGTATCTGTTCGGGCATTGATGTTCCCATATGCAATGACCGAGAGCATTACGAACGAAGCCCTCCTTGCACAGACATCTCGGGAAGTAACATTTCGGATTGGTAGCATCGTGATAGCAGTGCGGCGGGCTTAAAATATCATGACATAGACAGGATTTTAATAACTATCAAAATCGTTCTGTACAAAAAATGCAATCATTTTTGCATTTTTGCAATCTGTTCGATTTTCGATGTCGTTGTTTTCATTTAAAAAAGAAATTTCTGTATGTAACATGCTTGATGGATGATTTGCTATCTGGCTTCTTATTTTTCAGATAGCTTCCTCCTTACCGGAAAATGGGAAAAGAGCAAGTGCGTTCCGACGCGGATCTATGAGTATGCAACTTCTATAAAATATGAATTTGAACTTCAGTAATCTCAGGTTGGTCGATTTTTTTGTTTCAATATTATTGTGAAGGGCGGGTGTAGCGCAGTAGCTAAAAGGTCGGTTTCAGCTACACGGTGAATGTTTCGAAACCGTCTTGAAACAAACCAGGCCTCTCATTCCTCCGGGGTCGATAAATTGGTATCAGACTTGTCTGGGAAAATAAAAACACTGACTTGATACATTGGTTGGTCCCGCAAGTGGTGTTTAGGCCAACACGCGTTTCAAAAAAAGCCCTTAACGATTACGAATTGCGGTAAAAACTCGTCGGTGCATTCAAGTGGATTGATACGTCAGTACCTTTATCCTTTTATTATTTTGAATTGTACAACTAAGCTCTCTTTTTTTGTCTTCTTCTTTTTTTGTTCTAATGTAACGTCTCTTGTTAGGACGAGACGAATATTTTCATAGTTACACGCGTGTAGCCATCCCTATACTCCTATTTTTCTCCTATTTGAGTGAGACTACAAATTGAAGTATTGATCGAAATTAGTCTTCTTAACGGTAGCCTGCGATTTCGACGTAATGTGGAACCTACAGGAAAAGCGTAGAGTTCGTATAGTAGATTGCAGAACCCAGTGATTTCACTCATCTTTCGCTAATCGTCGTAAAAAGGGCGTGGGAACCTCCTTAGTTCCTGCGAGGCACGTTAGAACGCACTCCTATGTTCACGTTCCGGTTTCCTCAGCAGCCTATTCATTCGTTTCGCTTGAGTAGACTTCTGAGAAGACATCATTAAAGGCATCACCCCACGAATCTGAGGTGGTGCAGATTTCAGGTGGAGGTGCGTATGCGGGATGGAAGACTATGGAGAGGGGGGTGATTCCGTCCATTTATTCCTAATTGCCGTAAAAAAAACGGTACGGAAGATGCGGCGCCGCACGAGGCTGGCGCGCTCCAGTCGAACTCCTTGTAGAAAACAGTGCACCAGAACGTCTGAGGCCTTCTTCCGGGCCGTTTTTTTTAGGGCAATTAGGAAGAAATTGACGGAATCACCCCCTTCTCCATAGTCTCCCATCCTGTATACGAATAGTCCACCTGAGATCCGTACCACCTCAGATTCATGAAATGATGCCTTTAATCTTCGACCGGAAGCACGTGTATGCGGCGCGTGCACAATCTGCACGATGCAACTGAAATCGTAGAGAAGGTGATCTTCTACGCCGTTATTTACGAAGAGAACATGCTGGATTCCGCAATCTAGCACTCTAACTCCATACTTCCGTTGTGAATTCCACCCCATGTCAAAATCGCGACACGCTGTCTTGAACATAGGCACTTCTTAGTCATTCGGTACCGATGTCAGACAGAGATTTCCTAGCAGACGTGCGGTCGTAGGAGACTTTTCACTTCATGAAGATCAGGCGCTTAGGAGCACGTTTGAAGTAAGCTCTGGAGTTGGATCAACCTTCCAGTAAACGTTCGAAGAGTACGGAAAGATTTCACCCTCTTTGTCCTCACTGTCGCCAGATCAACTAACCTAAAGTAGTCCCGCAGTTGAAAAATTTATGAACCTATTTCCTATAAAATGTGAATGAAGCGCCAGTAATTTAGGTCAATTATACATCACTCTGATCAGGAATGTCCATGATTTCCTGAACAGTAATTTCCAGAGAAAGTAGTCTTCTTAGGTAGCAGCAATGTTTTTTTTTCCGAAGGGCTACACTTACCGAAAAATCGCCTCATTTCTTCTTATCATTTCTTTAGCCGACCTTGTCGTAAAAACTAATTTGGCGGTGTTCTTTGATTCATTAACATTGCAGACATAGTGGAGAAAACCTTCGGAGATGTAAAGTGACACCCTTCACATCTCTGAATCTGCTACAAGAAAGAACAACGCTGCAAAAACGAAGACATTTGTCACTAGGCAGCAAACATAGCTCATTGTTGAACGACAGTTGTCCTTTTACCATCACCAACCTTATTAATTTCTATCTTGGCTAAGTGCGAAATATCTTTTATTATTTTTTGTGCATAAGTAACACCTACATCAAAGAATTCATCGTAACTAAAAGATTACATACCTGTACATATTATCACAGCTTTTATCGCAGTGCCTTTCTGGACCGCACGTCACGTGATATTCACGAACGCTACAGTATGCAGCATGCTTTTCGTTGCGAGCCGGATAGTGTGGAATTTGACGATGTAGCTGAAAAGCTTATGAAAATTTTCTAGAATCTTTCGATAAAATAAGGCTCTTCACAGTCCACACTACTTGTCAACAGAACTTTTTTTTTCCGAAATTTTTTGTTTTGATGATTTTCTTCAGCGAAAACAGGATTTTTTCTCTAATTTGACTGCTTAACGTAAAATAAATTCTGAAAACGCAAAAGAATTTCTTGTTCCTTCAGTTCTAAGTGGTAATCTTTCCGATTTTATGCATTTCTGTTATTAGAACAAGATCATAGATCACTTTCTAGAACTCCTTAAACATTAAAAGTGTTAATATTGCTCATCCTGCACGAATATGTAACATTGCAAGATGGATCTTCCAGAAAAAATCCCTAGTTTGCTCTCAAACATAAAATTTTGAAGGAAAACTTTTGGAATCATATGTGCTAAATTCAAAAAAAAAAAAACTTACTATATTCCATAATAACAAAGAAGCCCCTCTCATTTTTCAAATATAGATAATTTCCGTTTCTCTACTTAAACCAGGGTCCGTAGCGTGAAAAAGTAGATACAGCGTGATTTTTTTCCCGGATCCTATGCGCCTCCTTTTTGCTGACAAAAGCAGATCCTGAGCAACACTACACAGGAACCACCAGGCTACAAAAAAAGCTCTAAACACTTGTCATAATTCATAGGAATCCCTTCTTTTTTTCTGGTGAGCGAAAGTGACTGGGCATTTTTTCAGATGAAATTACACAAGAACAAAATGTCTGGACTAATATTTCAGCCGTGAAAAACGAGGGCTCCAGCTGTTTTTCTCTCAGAAAATGCTCAAAAAACTAAAAGGTGTCGATTACGGTTAGCTACTTTGTTTTCTCAAACCTTTTCGAAGCACGTTTTTCCTTTTCAGACGGAAAAAAGTCGGCGGAACTCAGAGAGAAGGTGAGTGAAGCAGATCCCTTTAAGACCCATATGTTTGTCCATGATTGTTGCTTCCATAGAAGCCATAGAAGCTTTTCCGAATAATCGCTCACATTCTAGGAACATTAATCAAAGTAGAGCAGGGGGAACCTCGGCTTCCAAAACAATAGTTGTGTAAGAGTCGCCAGTAAGAAAAAATTCTGCCAGTTCTTGCGCGAATCGAGGGATTAACATGATAATGAGCTTTAGTGAAAATGCCTCCGCCAGTGATAAGGCTAATCGGTGCCACCGAGTTCTCTTAGGCAGTTTTCGCAGAGAAATCGAAAAAAGTAAGGCTACCACAAAACAAAAAATTGCTTCTGTTTTGGAGGTGTGTATACATGATCGAACTCCTCGAAAAAATATTCATATACCCCACTGAGAATGAAAAAATACGCTCTCCACATTTTGCTCTACCAACCATCTGAGAAATACGTTCATTGTTTCTGGCTCTCAGAGCAAATTGTTATAATCATGTTTTTCAAAGGAAATTATGATTTTGATCAAATTTTCTGCTTCCGTTAATATCGTATTTTAACGATTAGAAACTCGAAATAGAAAAAATTCCAATGATGTAACATTCCCCTATCTTTTCAAAATCCTCTTATCCAATTGATGGCGCCAGAAATGATTGCAGACTTGCAAAAACCTGACACTTGGATTTTTTTCTAGCCGTGATAAGCCAGAACTAAGTTGCACTTCTGGGACATTTATTTAGATGAACGCATTCAGATAAAACAAATCGTCCATGGAATACTCCTAGGGGAAAAGTAGAACAGGCAGGAATATTATGACGTGGAATAAATTCATTTTCCTACTCTACGCAATTTTTCTGCTGAGGTGCGTCAAATTTATTCCGGATTCTCTTAAAATTTCACAGGTATGTGAACGTGTCTTAGAAAGGATCATTTTTGTTAAAATTTTTTCGAGCGGAATAAGGTAAGATAAGCGAAAAATTAGTATATATATAAAAATATGGTGAAAAAAGATGTTTTGAGATGGAGCGAAATCGAAAAAAAGAGGAATGAAACATTCTTTTCTACTAGTAAGAAGTAGCTTAAAAATTCCGTATAATCTAAAGGAAGAAGAGTGTAAAAGTTTCCGGAAGAACATATTTCACTTTGCCAGGCATTCTGTCCCTAAAAAACCCATTAGGGACGGCCACACATTCCACGGAGCCACTTGCTCCGACTTCTTGTCGGCGCAAGTAAAAGTGTTTGCCGTTTATTGTTCGCACATCCGTGTGAGCTGGACGCAATACAAACAGCTGCAACATTGAGATGGCGATTCCATAATAGAGGAGTTTGGTTTCATACATTTTCCTGTTTATCTACACAAAACAAGCTAACTAGGAAGTAGAAGAAGAAAATACTCCTCTTCCGTAATGAAATCTTGGGTACTTTTCTAAAGATAAGTGAATATTTTTCTTCGAATTTTCATGTTTTTTGTCGATGGAAATAATTGCTGCTTCTCATCCTAATGACAATTACCTTGTCGTCTCGATTGCACTCCAAAGTGGTGCTCGTCGAAAAGTTTACTAAATCTCTACGAGTCGATCCCGATACGAGCTGATTGTTGGCTAAACAAACGAGGAATGGTGAAGAGGTTTTCGGTGGTAATTCGGGCTCTCAAGTAGCTCCCCTCATTGCTTGACAACATCACCCAACGACGAGTTTCGCGCAGAAAAAAAAAACATCTGGAATCACCGATGATCCGGTGGTGGCTGGAAATTTGCAGAAAAACCCGAGAAACAGGGCGAGAAACATGATTAAAGAAACGCGCAAAAGTAACACTTTGTTGGAAATCGCTTCATTATAGGACTTCTAATGCGATAATAAATTTCTTACATCCAAAAACATACTCAAAGGCTGTTTACCCCTAGAAATTCTTTTTAAAAATTTGATATCAATTTGATTATGCACTAGTTAGCAACAGTGCTTTTTTTTCACCCGCAGTCAGTTAGATTTCAAACAATATTTTATTTTTTTAGTAAACAAATTTTTTTAGTTACTGTTTTCAATTTAGATGTTGTGATTTCAGTACCAGCTTTTTTTTAAGGAATAAATTATTGACTGATTAACATTTACGTCATTTTTCATTTCTTAGCGGCTTACTTCTATTAGCTTAATTTATCTCAGCCTATATGTAGAACAAGGAAGGTTCTATTTTCCTCAGTTTCTTAAAAGATAATATCGAGGATCGGATATAATTCAATGCTGTTTGATTAATTAGCAAAATCAGTTTGTAATTAATGTTAAGATTAACAAGTAGAGATAATAAAAAAAGAAATTTCAAGTGGTCACTCAATGGATTAATATTTCCTTCTTGTTTCTGTTCGCAAAATGTTGAGATTTATTTGATTCCCTCTGTATTATTCGCGTTATAAAATTAAAATTGTTTCACAGAATGCATCTCGAATATATTTCTTTACGAGTTTTAATCAGCTACTAGAATTCTGTTTTCTTTATAAAACTTTCGAGCACTTCCTAGAATCTCCAGATGTGATATATTTCTGGCATACGATTCAGGCATGCCGGAATTATTCTAGGAATAAGGAGATTTGCTGTTTTCTTTTAAACGCAATCACGATCTTGTACGTGATTCGTAGACCATGCTCAGTTTCCTTCGATCTTTCACCAATGGATTCTAAAACAAAAAAAAGAAGAAAGAAGACTGGCTGTGACAATTTATGAAAAACCAAGCAAGAATTTTTGATCTTCATTTTCATTTCCAAAGTAGTCCTCTTACCGTTTCTGTGAAATTTTTGGAATTCCTTCGAGAGGAAACTAGCAAACTTTAGAATAGTGCTTGACGAAAAAAAAAACACAAAATCAACGGAATATTGCAGTAAGTACTCCTAATGTATCATTAGTCGTAAGAAATGTATCTTTTGTTCCCAACAACAAAACGTGCTCCAAGGACAAAAACCGCCCCGAAGCTGCCTGCGACAAGGAAGCGCTTTGCTAGAACGTTCTGCCCATGCAATTGCGATTTTAATAAGATATGTTGCACGGTAACAGGATTTTAAAAATTCAATTGTTATTTCGAAACTTTTCATGAGTTCCAGGCTGAGGTGCACCTGCTACCGAATTGTGCTCCTGGGCAAAAGCCTGCTCTAATACTAACCACAGAAGCGAAATGAGGTTTATATGGATTTTTTGCTTAATAATAAGGACTCTACACCTGATCTAATCTAGGAAATAGTTGAATAGCAGAGCTTTAAAATTTCCGAAATAGCGTGACAATTTTTTAAGAGAGGTCTTCTTTACCAACGTCGTTCCTTACTTTCTAGGCATAACCACTTTTCCAAACGGAACTCACCCTTCGTCCATGGAAACGTCGTGGCATTATTCGCTGATGATGATGGTACCGATGCGGGGCAGCATCGAAAAGAACAAATATAGATAATAATAAACTGATTAGTAGAAGAAGTTGCCTCATTTGATCTGAAAGACGGAAACGTTCAGCTGAATTCAATGATTTTTAGACAGAGAATTAAATAAACACGATATTTGTCACAGAAATAGAATGTCCGTAACGCTCAGCGCTTTGACCTAAGCAATTCCAGGAATTTGTCCAACTCCTCACACTATCAGGACGCAATTTCGTCGCCCTCCTATTTACAACCTAAGAAAATTGCTGTACGATAACAAAGATAGCTAAAACAGCTAAAAGTGGTGCCGGAATAGAAATGGTCAAGAATCTCGAATACGATCAGTAGATAAAACTAGCTTGAGAAATTTAAAACTGGAAAAAATACAAAACGTTTGTGGGTGGACGACTTCTGTGCACTGAATTCGAGAGCAGTATCAGTGGAGGAAAATTCAAATATTTAAAGTGATAGGAATGAAAAAAAAACCAGCAGAGGCGGAGTCTAATTTTGAACGCAAAGTAATCTTATCTACGCGTCCACTCTTTAATTTACATAAAGAATAAAGAAAAAGCGTTAATCCATTGCTAACGGATTTTTCCATTATCGTCACGTTACCCGTTTATCGGTAGATTTTCGCTGAATTCACGTTCACGTTGCAATGATAGTCATTTTGCGTTATTCGTTCTGGCAAAATGATTCATCATGGAATTCGTCCACATTATCAGTAGAAGTTATTTTCGTTGATAACTTCCCAGAAAAAAAAAAAACAGATACTCGATTTATGATCCTCTCATGAGGTTTAGTGATTTTGGTGAGAGCGGATCTTTTAAGATGAACGCAAACGAATTTGTGGATGAGTGTTGAAACCACTACAAAAAGATTTTTGGAGTAGGGTTCTCGTTAAGTGTTTCTCGGGAGATTTTTCCATTTGAAAACGAAAAATTAAATCCATTAGGAAAATACTAACGAAGGAGAGTTTTCGAGATGGTGGCACAGTGGAGAATGACATGAATGAACAGAGAATTAGGAGTATGAGGTAATGTTTCAAATGACCTAGAAATTGCTATAAACTACTGACACCAAGTTCCTGTGTGTAGAGGAAATCGAGGAAAGGGTCTCCACTAAACGTTCGCTTATTAGTATTATTATTCGCATTACCATAGCACATAAGAAGTTGAGATAACAAATGAGTTTCTTCTTTTATTTGAGGTTGCCGCATGAAAACACATAGACGATTTTGAGGAAGGAAAACGAGCGTGGAGAACGATGAGATACTTCATTAGAAAATTTAGATACGTTAATCAAATTTCATCGTTCCTTTGATAAAGTTAAAGTTAAAATTTCTGGCGTTAATCAATCCGCTTGGGATGCGCCCCCACATTCACTTCAATTCAGAATCGTTTGAGGTTCACGAACGTGTAACTGGCCACTACAATGACTTGCCGTGGCTAGCCGATGTGTCAAGTCAGTGTTTTTATCCTTCCAGACAAGTCTGGTACCAATTTATCGACCACGGAGGGATGAGAGGCTCAGTGAACACTACGGCGGATTCGAACCTCCGATCGATCGTGCAGGAAGCGGAACTTCTAACCGCTACACTACACCCGCACCCGTTTCCTTGATAGAATGAGTAATTCTAAATTGGCCTATTCCTGGAGAGGAACGTTAGTAGTATGCCAACGTACTTTATTAACACGGTATTTGTGTTTTTTAGTATCGAGGTACACTCTTTTTTTTGTATTTTTTTTTTGCATTTTAAATGTCCTCCGCTCACGCTGGCCTCTGTGCGACCGGCTAGAACGCAGAAATTTATGAATTCTCCGAAAAATCGCGATTCTAATGGACTCGACAACTGGAGAAAAACATCTTAGGTAGCATGCGAGGTCCCATTAAGAAGCAGATCTTGAGGTACAGACGTTTCTGCCCTATCAGTTGTTGCCAGGTTCTTCCAGTGTTTATTTGACTACGTAAATTTTGCAGGTTTTTTCTACTTTAAATTATTTTTGCTTCTATTTCTTGATCTGAGTAGAGTCTTAGGTGATTTTATAAATAACTTTTTCGCGCCTTGTGAAAAGTTTCTACCAGAATTTTTCTGTTCGTTTTGAATTTAAGTTTAAATTAGATTTGTTTGAAAATAATAATTCTGTCTTATGGGTTTCAAGAGGTATTTCCTAAACATGAAGTGATACTGGAAACTTTTCAAATGAATGAAACAAATGTAAGGCTTTAAATGTAGATCTGAAAAGAAAAAAAAGTACTGTAACAATTTTTGACGAAATCGTCGAAACAAGCACCACCTGTTACAAACTATTCGGATCATATGGTTTTTTTACGGATTAGCTGACATCATCTAATTTTTGGCTTTTTGATGGGGCACGTCTCAGCGGTAGTCAACGAAATTTTTGACAGTATTACTTCGTTGGCCGCATCAAACAGAACTCCTACTAATCCGATTATTTTCCATAAATAATTGGCTAGGGGAGCAAAAATATTTCTAGTTAAGCAATTTTCGTAAGAATTATATGTAGGAAGATCGCGGAGTAAACGGAGGGACAAATCGAATGTTTTACCATTAAAAAAAGTTACTATAGCTTCCTTTAAATTTATCTTCCTCGTATTCTATCAGGGTTATGTTTCCAATCAGCATAAACCATTTTCGTGGATTTTGTGACTTTACACAACCCTAATGTACACACTTATTTCCCTTTTTTTTCTCTTTTTTTTTGGCAGCATTGTGTGCTTTCAGGGCGGTCACATTTTTCTATGTAGTCAATTGATCTTTGGAAGTCTTCGAGTCTTGGAAATGTCTTTCAGGAAAACATGGCTCGTTTTCTAGACTTATGTCTTCATGTGGCAAACATAGGCTTAAAATTGGGATTTACTTCTTTTCTTATTTATCACTCTACCGAGCAAAAATAGAATTTTAGGAGAGATGTTTGGATTGTGTTTTGTTAAGCTTTCCCTTTCGGAATTAACTTTGGTGTCTTTAAATTTTTGCTTTTAGTCTCAGTCGCTAGTAATCGAGTTAAAACGTCCTGAAGCGCGATGGGATTGCGCATTTGCTCGATTTGGTGTGCTAGCGATTGTGGTCGAAGTGGGACCCTTAATCATTCTGTAATCCGATTTCGGGAGAAAAGGTCCCACCTCTATCACCTCTAACTCCAGCGCGCAGCTCCGAGCGCAGTCGCTTACGCGCGTGCACCAGACTTCAAATCGTTTCGAACGGACTATATGTTGCACCGCCGTCCGCGCTCGATTCGCTGTGCGCCTTAGGCGCGGACTCTGAACGTAGTGGCTGACAGCAGATATTCACAGTCAACACAGTTCTGAGCTGCAGAACGCGTTATGGTCTTCTTGTGCAACTAAGACATCCCGCACAGTCATCCACAGGATTTCTCGATAAAAATAATGGCAAGGGTAAAAAAAAAGAAAAAAAAGAAATAGTGTGTAGTTCAGAAGAATAAGAAGTGATGTGAAATCTATATTAATTTTTTTTCTCTAAACAAATAACGTGTCATTCGTTTGGAGAAAAAAAAAAGAAAATTCAATTCATGTAGATCAAATTACTCATATAGATATTTTACCAACATTTATTTAGTAAATTTCACAAATAGTTATTCCTGTCATTTGTTTACGGAGAAGAAATTATCTATACAGACAAATATATCATATCATGTTCATACTACGACCATACATTCTTTCTAATCTATACTACGTTCTTTTCATTATTCAGATTTTTCTGGAATAAAATGCGACATCGTACGAACGAAAGTAGAAGTAGTTAGCACCTTTCTGACCCATCCCCTTTTTGGTCAAAGATCAAAAAGCGCGATTTCGAAGCGAGAAATAGTTTTGGATTCAAAAAAAAACTTTGTGGATACTAACATCTGAGGGCTGAGGAACAATCACATTGAATAATCTCAATAAAACTGCGACGGATAAATTATTTGCTCGACATGAACTTCAATCTTAGTTTTTTAGACCAAAAATAAGAGGAATCACATGACTTGACGGAGCGATCTGAGAAGTCACGACGTCAAAGTTGTGGAATGAGTGAGGCCTAAGCGCGGGATTAACTGATAACGTGCTGCACAATGGGCGGGCGGAGTTCCGCTTCAGCGATTTTTTAGACGAAAAGCGAGGGGGAAAAAATACGGCGACACCACTACACACCCACTTGGTTAACGTGGACACACACAAGAACAAGGATGTAAACAGTTGCTATAAGAGTGTCGAATGAGGATTATTGACTGTCCTCCTACGCGAAAACGAGTTATTTTTTCGCTTACAAGAGAAAAAAAAAAAACGAAAGTGCAAAGCTTTTCTCAGAAAGCTTTCTGTCTTTGGCCTTTGAAAACTAGTTGTATTTCAGTGAGTTTTCTTTACAAATACATCTAGCATCAGAGTTGTACAAAAACATAGCGTGAAAACGATAATTTTTGCCAGATTTTTACTGGAAACTTTGGAGCGTCGTTTCAAGTTCTCAATAAGGAAGAACCATCCTGTAATATCGCTGAATTCTCAAGTCCAAAACAAAGGAAGAAATGAAGTGTGTGCAGTAGCTGTTTCTGTAGAAAATTGAATGTTTGTATGAGGACATTGTATGAGAGCATCCAAAATGTGTGCAAAACAACGTTGACAGACAAAATTGCGGTAAACGCGTCGCGGTCGCCTTGAGCAACACAGGTGCGCGTGTTCCTGTAACTTCTTCTCTCGGGTGTTAGGTGGGCGAGAATATGTGTGATTACAGGCACGCAATCGCTTGGCCAGAAGGTGAAATAAAATAATGTGTTGAAAAATACGAGTAGATAGGCAATTTTTCTCCTGAAAAAAAAATGCAGGATCGCAGATTGCAGAAAAGCACGGGCTATTCTTTTCTTATCCTTCCAGTCTATTTTGTCGTTAAAAAGGATTTGAAGGTTTTTATAATTATGGGAGGTTTTTTTTTTCTGAAGTAGCTCTTTTCATGCAAAACCCGTACCCATTACGTGTAATTAAAGAACAGCACGATGAAGTCCCCTTCGTAATTATAAAGTTTCTACCGAATATCACTTTTGGCTCTACACACAGCTACTGGTTTGGATTCACTAAAGGCATCACTCCACGAATCTGAGGTGGTACGGATTTGGAGTGGAGTATTCATATACGGGATCGTGGATTATGGAGAGGAGGTGATTCCGTCCATTTCTTCGTAATTGCCGTAAGAACGGCCCGGAAGATACGGCTCCGGGCGTTCTGCCACACTATTTTCTGCAAGGAGTTCGACTGGAGCGCGCCAGCCATGTGCACGCACCCCATCTTCCAAGCCGTTTTATACGGCAATTAGCAAGAAATGGACGGAATCACCCTCCTCTCCATAATCTACCATCCCTTATAAGAATACTCCACTTGAAATCTGCACCACCTCAGATTCGTGGGGTGATACCTTATATGTGTAAATCATAATTTCCGACTTTGTCTTTGATCTCCAGCCATAATCGTACTGAAACAACTATCACTTGACATTGTAACACTGTACATTATACACCACCACCACCACCACCAACAATTTCGATAAGTGACCTTTCTGTGCCGGCTGGTACCGAAAGCCCGCTGATTTTTTTTTTCAATTGCAGGGACTGTGAAATGATTGCAGATTCGTTAAACTAGTCCGTAATTGCAGAATGAGACAGTAGTATTAAGTGAGTAGTAAAGTGGAATTTGAGCGTACCAAATCTATCCGGATCAGGAATGAAAAGCTCCATGTATGCTGCTGATTTCTATTTCTTACTAAAGCCTCCACTCCCCCATAGCATACACTTTAATAGCTTCCCCTTCGACTTAAGAGAGAACATTTTATTTATTCACTCAACGTACTAGTCATGAAACTAAATCAGTATAGTTTTAAGCTTTCTTTTTAGTTCGTTCTAATTTTTTTAGCAGTTAGTTTTTTTGCAGTTTTTTCCCCTCTATTTTTTTTAAAATCAATTTTGAGAGACTAGGAATCTGAGTGAATCAGTTAAGGTCGGACTAATTGATAAACTCAGCAACACTAAACGAAGAGCAGCCTTAGAATGATTTTGAAGGATTTGAGCAAAGTTTCTAGATTGAAAACACCCAAAGGTTACATGACTTGATTCAGAGACAGATAGATTTTGGAAGAATTACAAAGCAAGAAGATTTGAACAATCTAGAGGAGAAACCTCTCAAATTTCGATTTATCAATCACAGAAGACGCGCACGTTGAGAAATTAGATTAGATCGTCTCCTTGAGAAACTTAAATAAGTCAACGCTGTTTGGTTTGCACCGTAACGGTAAGAAAAATGTAGAAATGTTGACGAAATTGTGTGATGTTTTTGCCCATGATTCACTAATTAAACAGAAATTTTATCGGAGAAATTGGGTTTGAAACGTTTTTGTTGGAGTCGAATACGTACGTCAACAAAGTATTTTTTTTTGTTATCTACATATTCTGCAGAATTGCACTTTTTCCCGTATGTTTTGTAATGCGTACGATGAGTAACCATTTCGACGCACAACGGCATCTCTTTGCGTTGAGTTGAGCTAGTCCTTTCGCTTTTAGGTGACGGCGGAGCTTCCCACTTGCTCTGCGGCTGCGCAGACGTACTACGCGTCGATGTCGCGTAAAGGTTGACGCATGATCAGAAATTTCCAACGATGTTCACAGTACAATCTTCATCGCGGCATTTCTCAGCGATTGGAGGCAACGCATCACGAAACAGCCGATTTGAAGAGTTCTCCACAAATAGGTAGAAAAAGAGGTGTATTTTACATATTTTTTATTATGAGCATAATTGCGATTGCGTCCATTTCTCGCTATCAATGCAAAAAAAAGCGTGTGGAGCAGCATTGTGTGATCCAGTCTTCCCAACGATGCAACATATTACAAGTAATAGAATAGTGGCATTATGCAACGTGTTTACAACTCTGCAGATGAGCAGCTCCTGCCGTTTTTTTTTGAGTTACATGGTTGCGGACAGTGGACGACGACGGACTCGCCCACTTTCTAACACGTAATAAGTTGCATCGTTGGAGATATTGGATCACACCAAGCTGCATTGAACACCTTTTTCTGGGTTACAAGGGTAAATTGATCGTGGCAACAATAATACTCGTGCAACACATATACTTTTACCCTTATCGTGGTGGAGAGGTCTCACATGGTCAACATTTCGCGATAAACGACAATTTTTTGCCTACTATGTCTGGACTCTTTTTTGTTTTTGTTTTTTTTTTTGAGTCCAGGTTTTGTGACAACTTCTACCATTCGGCTCCTGGAGTCTTTCAATTACAAATTGTCATTTTATTATTAAATTCCATTATTTAAACATGAACTCGTGACCAACTTTTACTATATTTCCTGAGAAAAATTTCGATAGCTTTAAATAATAGATGTTATTTCAAGAAGTAGAACATAATTCAAGAGAATACTCAAGAATTGATTCAAATGTTATGTAGGAACGTTTCTCTCCGCGCAAAATTGAGGTACGAGGACTATTCATCAGCATAAAAGCCTCTTACATTCACTAGCACATTCATCACGACGATAAATGCCCTTTTGAAGAAAAAGAACTAAACATCTATGAAGATGTGCGTTGGGCGCGGCTACCCTGCAAAATTATGTCCCGATTTTACATGTCCAGTGAATTTCAATTTTTAGTAAATAATAGCTTTCGCACCCCCTCCATTTCCAAGCGCTGGTATGGTCCATATTATTCTCTTTCTGTATTCGAGCAAAGCTTGTAGCAATACTCTTATTGTAAGCCGAATAAAAACCAGGAAAACTCAGAAAATGGAATATACTTTCATTGCAATATATACATCCACCCAAATAGATGGATGAAATTTCAGACAGAATTTTCTAATGGAATTTCTGAGTGACTAGAGGTTTCCGTTGCATTATAGACTTTCGCCGAATTCTCAGCGGTGATGGAAAAACTGACAACCGATAAGATAGTATTATGATGAAGATAGATTCTCGCTGAAAGCTACTCAGCTTTCCCAGCGGATCTATCACGTTTTTGCGAATCCACAGCATCACTTTTCGTTGAAAATGATGCTCAAATGTTCTGCAAAGCACAGTAGAGGAAATCATTGTTATTACAGCAGAAAACATTATGGGGGTGAAACGATGGAAATTCCGAGATAGTCATTTTTGTATGTTATTTCATATATACTTCCTTACAAAAGTGAAACATTTTAGAACAAAGGAAAACGCTTGTTCTAAATTTATCTAGAGTTTTCAGATTTTTAGGAGTTTTCAGGAGAAAAAAGAAAAGATCCTCTAGAAAAAGTTGATTTTAGGGCTCCAATTGTCGGGATTCGTCATCAAAGGAACCTCTTTTAAATATATCCAGTTAAATATCTGCTTTAGTTGGTTAAAAATCAAAGTAACATTAAGGGTATTGAAGGTGGGGGAAGGGGAGAGGGGGGAGGGGGTTCTTGAAAAGGTGGTGCAGAATTTCGCATACGCGGTCTTTCTAAAACGAAACAAGTTAGAAAACTTTGGGAAAAACATCGGAATGCATTCACAGATGTCAACTATTGTTTAGTTGACTATGATAGCTTGTTCCATTCCTACAATATCCTGATTCTGAATATCAATTCTCTCGATCTCTTGATAACTCCGATTTATCTTTCAAAGGAAGGAAATTGTTGCAGAGATGAAAGCGACTTTGTGTAAATGATGTTCTGCATCTTGACAATTCCCATGAACCTGACTGATATCCAGCTTTCATTACTGGAATAGGATTTAATGCGATCTTGCCTTACAAACAATTTACACGCGTCTCCATCTGTCTTCAACCGCTGAATCGCCAAGCGCCGTCGCTACGCACAGAATTGTGCACTACACACGGAGGATGCACAGACAGAGAGAAATGCGGCAGTGCGCTGCGTTGGCGTCTTCTTGGCATTAAAACCAACAAATTACTCTCCCACGACATTGATACAGTACAGAAAATGATTTTGATCGTAGTATCCGAAAGCAATTGGGCCGCCAATAAACGTAACATTCCACAAATTTGCAGAAGTGCACATTCCACCGGAGCCGAGAAAGATGACAGAATTTTTACAACCTACTGATATTGTAGGTTTTGCGTGAGAAATTTGAAAAAAAGCTATCAGATTACGAGAAGGATAGGTCCATAAAATGGTAGAATTTGCTTCGAAAAAAAAAAATGACAACCACACCAACCCCTCACGGTGAGGAGATATCGGAAGGTGATTTGATGAGTTTGCGATAAGAAATGACTCGAAATAGAACAACATGCAACCCGGCGGTCCCGATAAGGCAAAACAATGAGGAAATGTGCGGTAGTAAAACTCTTAAAACCAAGAGATTTGTCATATGACATGTTGACCAGGTGGATGCTGTGATTTTCGTTTCAGGCCCACTTGAGTCATGGGAAAAGTAGCAAGTGAAACCTGTACCTGTGATGAATGGAGCAACGAAGAACGAACAGACTGATTCCGTTTCTCCGAAATTTTTTAATGGATTTTGCCACGAAATATGATCAAACACTTTCTTTTCCAACGATACGGCTATAGGGGGAACTTAATTGGAACAGAAATAGTTTTTTCACGGTTACGAAAGATAAATTATTGTGTTTTGAGAAAATTCTGAGCCGGTTCTATGCCGTACAGTTTAGTTCACTCGCACCAATAACCCAGCCATTGGAAAAATTACGTATCTTTTCTCTTCTTATTTTTCTTTGATTTTTATTTTCCTTTTTTTCTCCATGTGATGCTCTGTAAATATGAAAGAACTGAGAAACGTAAAATTATCCAGAATAGTTACTATGGAGCATGAGTATATTGTCAGAAGAAAAAAAAGAAAAAGAAAAACTGTTTAAATTTCGCATAAGTGCTATTGTCCAAAGCCACGTTTTTTTGAACTTTTTTTTTTTTTGAAATAACCTTATTTTTCCACGAGCGCGGGGGAGAAAGTGCTGACCTGTGTAAGTAGGTAGATATTGTAGATATGACGTATCTTCTTGGGTATTGTGTTAAAGCCAAAAATTCTGGAAATCTCGTCGTAAATATGCATTTTTTTTGTCTAAAAACGCTTAAAAACATAAAATTCCACTCGAAACGGGAATTAGAACAGTTCAGCGCAGTGCAGTTTTATATATTCGAAGCAAAGATCACAAACATATGTTCGATAATTTTTCCACTCGGGGATTCTTTTCTTGATTAATTCACATAGTTTTCATTTAAAAAAATCAAACATCAGGTGATTTTTTTTGTGTAAATGGTCCGATTACAAACTGATGTATGATCAGTCCAATCTATTAAAAATAGAAGAATCCCATCAGCGGTGAAATGCATCCGAGAAAATTAGGAAATCCACACAGCAACAGCAGTAAATCTAGAAACTTCTTCATGCAATCGCCGTGAATGGAAGGTTTTTCATGATGACAAATGTGGCTGGCTATTCCATCACCGAGCCTGCGGCTTTATGGTGTTCGTCCCCCTAATTTCCATGTTTGCTTCCGTAGGAAATCGGAAAAACGAAAAGGAAGAGGAAATAAGCAAAAGTGCAGACGATTGCTGAGATGTGCGTGATTCCGAAGAAACTGCACATGTATGCAAATGGAAAGAAGGCAAAGGGCCACAGCGTGATCCGTCGAAAACGGAATCGCCGATGCAACGGATGACCTGTTTTGCTGTTACAAACGTTAGTCCATACGTTTTTTTTTGCAGATCCATGAAATCCTGATTTCTTTCTAGAATCACGACATGATTAAGAGAATTCCATCTCTTAATGTTTGATTGAAAGTTAAGCGAGAAATGAGTTAGGTTAAATAGGATAAGTCAGATGATCCGGAAGGTGAGAAATCTGGATTGAAGAGCCAAATGATGTGGTATTCGGCATTGCAACATTGGTTTTCAAGCCGTGCAACTTAAAATCAGAGTAACCGCCCAAGGGCAATGATTTAAGCGAGAACAAAAACGGATTTTAAGCATCCAAAGTAAGCTCTTTAAAGAAAACGATTCTTCCACGTTAAGCTAGCTTTTATCATACCTAAAATATCGATCTGCTAAAAAAGACCCATGCGACTACTATGGGAGCAATTTTTGAGTTGATACAGGACAAATAAATTACGATTTGGTAAAATTGCTCAAATGCGGAAAACGTTTCACGGATTACGCTGGTCTCTGGAACAAAGGCAAAAATGCACCGGCTATGATTACGTTTTAAACCTTAACGAATCATAACTTCATTGGTGAGCAGTTTCCGACAGAGAAAAGTTCGCCATTTTTCTGAATGTCTGCTTTCGTTGATAGTTAGGGAAGGTAGCTAAGCTGGTAATCAATCATAATAGGAGGTGAATCAACATCAATGGCATTTCACTCGTTACTCGTTGGGTTTTCAACACTGTTAAAGGTCGTGTCAAGTTTTTTTCGCTCTTCTTTGAAGGCATCACCCCACGAATTGGGTTGGTGCGGATTTCAGGTGGAGAGTTCCTAAGAGGGGTAGTAGATTATGGAGAGGAGGGTGATTTCGTCTATTTCTTCCTCGTTGCCGTAAAGAACGGCCCGGAAGATGCGCCGCGTGCACAAGGCTGGCGCGCCCCAATCGAACTCGTTGTAGAAAATAGCGCGCCGGAACGCTCGAAGCCGTATCTTCTAAGTCGTTTTTTGCGGCAATGAGGAAAAAATAGACGGAATCACTCTTCTCACCACAATCTACGATCGCGTATACGAATACTCCACCTGAAATCCGTACCACCTCAGATTTGTCGTTCACCTTCTTTCAATCGCAGTCCTGCATGGTTAGTGAAAGAGGAGGACAGTAGGTTATCTTTAACATTGCATGTTGGAAAAATTTCAAACTTTACGTCGAAATATAACCAAGAAGGGAGAGAAATAGATCAATAATCCTTGTGCTTGTTGGAAAATACATAACAGATTTAGAGACTCCACCTGAAATCCGTACCACCTCAGGTTCATGCCTTTGATGATCAAATTTCAAATATCTGCTTGCGATAGATGCATCTCCATTGATTAGTTTATTTGATCATGTTGATGTGATCCGAAGCTTGTCCATAATTGCTGACTAACGGTACGATTCCGTTGTGTTAAATGCCCGAAGGGCTCATTTAAGAACACGCTTTCTCGTTGTCTTTTTGTCGTGACTGCGAAGGCGCTGAAAAACATCTACTGGTAGGACTCCCCAGTGTATATGTTGACACAGTTAACGAATGCTTCTTCTTGTTTGGGTACGCTAAGTAAATCTCTTTTGTTGAGTGAAAAAGCCATTAGGATAGGATAAACTGTCTTAACGAGACAATAATCGACGAAAATTAGTGTAAACGATAGAATCTTCGAATCTTTTCACAACGATAATTTTCAAAAAAATGGGCAATTTCTAAATGGAAATATTTATGAATAAATATGGAATATAGATTTACTACAAGTGGATTTGCAACGGTATTGAGATAAGAAGCATAGCGCTTTCATCCGGGATTGTCCACACGGAGGCACTAAGAGACAGACAAGGGAGACAACTAATTAATCTTTCCTACGGTTGTATCTCCGTCAAAAGCATTTAGTACAAATTATTGAAAGGTAATAAAGTGAACGAGTTGAGAATGAATGTCCACAAACCAAATATACAGAAAAAAAATATTTACAAAGGAAATGAGGATCAACAGCATTGCGTAGCTTGTTCAACACAATAACACCCGCGTTTAGACCGAAATACTCACGTCTTGGTGATCCACGGACCGTTTGCTTTTCACTCGAATGGGCGGAGCACCCCGTTGGCCACACCCAGGGGAGAGTGTGAAATTTGACCGTATAGCAGTGCAATGCATGAATTTTCACACTTTTTTTTAGGGAAGGGAAATACGACCGCGGACGTTTTTTTAGCGCCATGAAGCAATTTCCCGGAGATAATTATCCTTGAACTTTGTGTAGCTGTTCTGAAACCGCTTTGAAAGCGGTCACAATCGCTTATCGGAGATCTCTGAGTTATTGGTTATGAAGAAAATCGGGAAAAAAAGGAATCTGAATCTGCCTGCTGATCCAAAACAATGTGAACAAAAATTTTGAGGAACCACTAAGCTGCGATTTGAATCGAATAACACGTGAATCTAGTGAAAATATGAGAAACAAAGAAAATTTGAAGAGAAATCGGAGAGAATCCACTTTTATGTATTTTAATATATTATACGATATGTTAAATATATTATATTGTATTTAAATTAAATAATAATATGAAAATAAGGGATCTGGCACTATCTACCCTATCCTTTCCCGGACTCCTATCCGATATCACTTATCCATCTGGATAAACGCACTCTGAAGGATAAATGGACCTGGATTGGGTACATTGCTTTAGACATGTATTCGTTCGTGGCTAATTTCTTCGAGCAGCATAAGTACATATCCATTCGTTTTACCATTGGAAATGTCTGACCAACAAAGAGATAGGTCCCGCAGCGAGTTGCCGCTGTACAGAGAAGCTAATAATATTGAGCAAAACGGTAGGAGAGGGACAAAATAGAAGAAGAAAATGATGGTAGAAGTGGCTTCATTTCTATCCTAATTATTTTCCCAAAGACATATGGTGGATACGAAATATGAAAAGAAAACCAAGTTAAGAACTCTTGAGAAAGAGTATATGATCGTCTCAAGTTAACAAAAAGAAGGAATGATCAGACTTCCGGAATTATCCGGAAGGAGCGTAGTAGTAGGCAATGACCAAAACATATGCTTATATACTGGTAGAGCAAATCTTTTGAAAGAATAGAATCGAGAGAAGTAGGATGAGGCCCAGTCTACATATCAATTTCATTTGGTCGCTCGAGTAGTTTTTAATAATTGTTTTCAAAATTTAGCACTTTTTTGTATAGCACAGTCTAATTGATAGAAAAGAATTTTGATGAACAACTTTTATCAAAAACATTTTAAAAAGTTTATGTTATAGCCAAGGTCGAATTTCGAAGGTCTAAACCACAGTATAAGAATTATGCAAAGACTGGCCTCGAACATCTGAAAGGGGTGACGTTGGTTAGCAGTTGATGGCTTGGAAAATATGTACCAATGGATAATTTTGAAGTGTACAAAATAACAAAAAGAAATGTATGGTATGTAGCGAAATAGCATACCATAACGATTACTTCAAAGAAGTCAGTAAAGGTCGGTCGGTTAGTTTTTTTCCGATCGCTTTCAGTCTGGTTATCGAAACTCCCTTTCCCATTACTCATCTTTTTTGGCAAATTCAGAACTAGTTTTGTAATGAGCGTCCCAGTTATTAACTCACTAACTTTTTGCAAGTAATTTTCAGGAAAAAGGGAAATTCTATCAAATGAGGTGTAAATACGAATAAAATACCTTCAAATATTTCCCGTTAGTTGTTTGAATTCATTTCATTTTATTATTTATTTATTTTTTAATTTTTTTCATTGAGATTATTCAGAGCACTTTTTTTTTCCTCAGCTCTGAGGAGAACTTTTTTTTTGCGAACGTCGCTGATGGTCACGGATATGTAGCAGAAGCAACATTACGTCCAAGACAGGTATTTTTTGTTTATAATCTATTAATTAATGTTTTATTGGAAAATTTCACCAAAATTTTGAGCGAATTTTTTCAAAAAAAATTTATTATATTTTATTGTATTTCTTTTTTTTTTTTGTTTAAAAAAACGACTCTTTATCCTTCCTATATTATTTTTAAACTGGGTGTCTTGCAAGGATTAGTATGTTTATAAGTAATTTTGGTTGAAGCGTCTTGGGGAACGTTATTTTCTAATCAGTGAAGATTTCAAAATCGACAGGAAGTTGCACACACAGCACTAATGCTGGAAGAGGGGAAATTTCCCGAATATTGTGGTAGAGATTATGTGGGAAGCGGATATCTGTTTCCCTCATATATGCTGAGACCACTCTGCAACATAGCAAGAACTCCTTTGCACACTTGCAGAATGTAGAAGTTCACAAGTACTTCCAGAAAAACGTATAAGCTACTCTTGGATTCAGCGTTTTCCTATTGATCCTCTGAAGAATTAGCTTCTTTTGACGAATATTATTTATGAATGCCATAAAATTTTAGGTAATCTTTTGTAAGCCAAAATGCCGTTCATTTTTTTCTGCTGAAAATGTTATTTTCCAACCGTGGTGGGCTTTGGAGGATCTGTTCTCGCACTAATGTTTACGGGGAAAAAAAATCGCGCGGCGCTGTAAATAAAACTCCAATTCTCCTCATAACGTCGCACAATCACTAATCTGCTACAGACTGCTTAAAGATAAGAGAAAATGCTAAGATTATGAGAGCGTTCCTCACCGTGGACACCCTTATTCGCATCCATTCATTCGCATTCACGGCACCATCACTGCTTATGACTCAAACATTATATCAGCTCTCATACAATAGATTTAGTGAACTGCTACCATTTATGCTGTTTTATTTTCCTGCGTCGTTTCCGAAAAAAAAAGTTGCGACAGATCGGCTGGGCCTCATCGTGAGCAGCGAAGTCAACTGTCACTATCGCTTAATGTCAAATGAACCACGTAAACTAGTTGACAACGTTTAATCATCAAGTTTCTAGAAGCTCTACAACGTCAATTACGTACTTATTCCGGTGGTAAAACTAGAAAAGAGGAAACTACAGTCATCTGCCGTCTTTCAATCGTAATCGTGCATGGTTAGTGAAAAAGTTGGCCAGTAGGTTATCTTTAACATTGCATTTCAGGAAAATTTCAAATTTTACATTGAAATATGACGAAGAAAGGCGAGAAAGAAATCAATAATCCTTGGAGTTCTTGGAAAATAAATAACAGATTTACAGACGTTGATACCTATTTTATACAATGCGTTGCCGTCACGCTGTGAAATGCAAAGTGCTGCGTTCGAAAGGGAATGGCGCTTATGCTATCAGCTATAGTTATAGAAAAATGTAAAAGTATATATATATATTTATAAATTAGGAAAATAGAAAAGATTCCGAATAAAGTACAAAGTCTCTAACGTACAAATCCAACGCTTCGGATGCGCAAACGCGTTCTTCCGCAATTCAGAATCGTTGGGATTTATGGACGTGTGTTGCCTTTACAATGGCTTCTGGGGGCCAGACTTATCAGTGCTTTTATCCTCCCAGACAAGTCTGGCACCAATTTATCGACCCCACTTGGATGGAAGCCTCTGTTGGCACTACACTGGTTTTGAACCATCGACGGTGCAACCATAGCGGACCTCTTGCCGACTGAGCCACATCCGCCTCGGGAAATAGAAAATAGATAACAAGTAGTCATAGGAAGTAACTCAAAACCATATATCTCACAATTTAAAGGCTTGGATCTGATTGTTGGTGCTCTGTGGGAGAAATCTAAAGTTCTTTGAAACACCAATACAAATAAAAATAAAAATAAAAAATAAAAAAAGATTAAAAGCATCAACGAATTAATCAAAATATGACTCAGAAAAAGTTTGAGAAATTCCTTGTCAAAATCTTGCGGCTGTACGGCAGAAGAGGACTTTTGTTAGCTGGACCAAACCCTGGCACCGATTTCTCAAGGGAGAATTATTTTTTGTTCCTAGGCGTGAACTTTAGTACAAGAGAGACTTCAGTGCTGTTATCACCTTATAAAATAACTTTAACAATAACAAAATTAAATTAATTGAATAGTTTTTTTTGGGGATTGGGAAGAGTGCAGTATGCAGTAGCCACGGCGTTTGTGGAAACGCCGCTGAGTCTGCTAATTTGTGTTTTTTCTTCATCACTTACTCATGAATTTCTCCAATTCTATTCCTCTGTCGATAGTAATAGCACATATTTGAGATATTTTAATTTTTTCTCTAACCTAGTTTTTTTTAATAGAACTCTATAGTTCATAACAACGAACACATACCGAGCAGGGATTATGCACTGGAAATTTCAAGGAAATTTAGATGCTGAGCTTGCGGTTTCAGGTTAGAAAAGAGGATTTATTTAAAGTGTGGTGGTAGTACCGATGCTTTAGGTTACCCCTTATATATGCATCTAAAAGGCTCTAGGGAATCAGAGAGTGGTCAAGGAGTAGTCTATCGCTTCTTTTTGCTGCTATGTAAAGCAGTCATGGAATTGTCCTACTTTTGGGACATTAGTAGATTCATCTCAAAACGTGTAAATTGAAATTTCGTTAGATTTTAATAAGCTTAGAGATGTCTGAATTAAGTGTGAACGAATATTTTCATTCGGATCCGTAGTGAAAGAAAACTCTTTTCTTGGATCCATTAGTGCTGCTAAGGCGGTCCTTATTTTCTTTTCTTAGATTTCAAGGATTGGTGATTAGGTTATAGGAAGTTCTGCAAAAGTTGCAAGATTTTTGCTCAGTCTCGACGAAGAATGAACGCTATTTCCCCAGGCATTCCTAGACGGACACAACTTTCTAACAAAGATAATGGTAATACAAGTAATATATAAGATGATAATATAGATAAATAGTAGTACAGTATAAGGTATAGTAAAGGATTTTTATTCGTAAAAGAAGAAAATTTTGACGCAGTTATATTCTGCAGAAAAAAAAGTAGTAAAAAAGTTCTTAGAAATGCAACGGAACATCTGAGAAAATTTGCAACGAAACAGCACGCAGTGCAGCACTTAGCAAAGATTGCTTCAATAGGGTGCACTTATATCAAAAACTGTGCCGGAAAATCGATTAACAGCCCTCATATATCTCTCCTTATATGCTCTAACTGCGCTAGAAAAGTAAAAAGATTTTTCTAGAATGAGAACGCAAAACTCATCAACTGAAAACTTTCCTTAAAGGCATCACCCCACGAATCTGGAGAGGTGCAGATTTCCGGTGGAGTATTTGCATGCGAGATTGTAGATTATTGAGAGAAGGTTGATTCCGTCCATTTCTTCCTAATTGCCGTAGAAAACGGCACGGCTTCGAGCGTTCCGGCGCACTATTTTCCACAAGGAGTTCGATTGGAGCGCGCCAGCTCTGTCCGGCGCTGTATCTTCCGGGCCGTCTTTTACAGCAATTGCGAAGAAATGGACGGAATCACCCACCTCTCCATAATCTACTATCCCGTGTACAAACACTCCACCTGAAATCCGTACCATCTCAGATTCGTGGGGTGATGCCTTTAAACAAGTGTTATTTTAATAGATTGGAGATGATTTCTATAGATTTTTGAGCAGGTAGCTTTCGACAAATTCAATTTTTTTAAATCACTACTTGAAGCACAACACTGTCTCTAGCAAATCTAACAGTTTCAATTAAGCAGGTGCCAATATCTATACGGTTTTACGACCAATAAACACTGCGATAAGGAATGAGTTTGAGGTCATGGTTCAGCGTAACAGAAAAAAAAAACCAGAAAAATCTATTGAACAGAAAAAGAATGAGAAAAAAAACTGACTGAGTGTACTTTTTATCGGATGGGTTGGAATAGTTCTCAAAATCTTTCAAGTTTTCAAAAGTTTAACCTTGATTATAGTGCTGATGTTTTATTTATGATTGACTCGAAAATCAAACTTCCTTTTTTCGAATATTCGAACTACTTACGAACTCAAATTTTCCCAAATGATCAAGTGATGGATTGTCGAGTGAACTGAATGAATTCGAATCGATTTCTTGTTGATCACTCAACCGATAACAACGATAACTCAAATCCATCTCCGATTAACTGAATTATCTGATCAAGATTGAAATGTTCAAATAGAGGTGAATTTTTTGAGTCAATGGACAGGGGTTTAATTTTACTCGAATTTGTCGAATGTATTCGATTCAGTAACATTCAACTAAGCTCGAAAGTCTTTTCTGGTTGTCACTCCATTGCACTACGTTTCCGACCTCCGGGATTACGTTTTTTTTTTGGATAAATCTGACACTCACCAAAGCTGACTACGAATACGACTGTCCTCACATCAAAAATCGAAACTAGAAACTGCTCTACTCTTATTCGTCGATTCTACAAAAGCCACGCCCCTTCCCCCTCTACGCGCCGCCCCTTTTTGTCGCATGCCATACACGAGTAAGATTCCTGAGACTGCTACAAATGTACGTGTAGTTTTCCTCGTTTCCGATTTCGACGCTGAACTGGATCGATAATAGGGGTTCCCCTATGTTCATAGTTTTATAACCTTTTCTGTGAAGGACACTCATTTTCTAACGTCATTCTTTTTACTTCAATTGCCACCAGTAACAGGAACAAGTAGTTGAACGAGTCACAGAGTTAATTATCTGCAAAAAAAATCTGGACCCAATCGTCAGTGAGTCAACGGTGAAGGAAGTTTTTCCTCCGTTAACATAAATTCGTTCGATTCTTAACCTAGACTTATGAAGGCTACCAACATCGATGTTGATGTTATGACAGTCGAGGGATATTCGACAATTTAACACGATACAGACTGAATGACGGCGTAGAGATTCCAGAAATTTGATCGATGATCTACGATCTTCCGATAGATGTGTCCGCTTCCGTCTTATCTAATGTATAAATAAGGAATTCGAGCAATTTCGGCAATCCGTCCACCGGCAATTTCTCCTTAATCTAGTCGTAATTCTCAAGATAGAAAAAAGCTGTTGACTCATTCTTCGGCTATTTCCAAAAGATTACAGTTCCTGTTGACGATGTTTCGTCGGCAGCTGATAAAAACTATTTCACAGGCTGTCTGCTATCTATTAAGGGATCTAGGCCATTTTGGGGATTCATGCATACAAAATGATGTTTTTGGCAGGCAATTTCTTCCTTGAAATAGTTCAAAAATTTGCATATGTCAACATTTGCAGGAAATCACTGCGATTCGGGTCGCTTCACGAGCGGGATGCGAAAGAATTATATAAGTCGGTGTTTGCGAGAGAATTAGTTGTGCTTAAAGAAGAAGAACCTCACGGAAATGTCCTAAGATTCTTGTGGATACCAATAATTAGGGATATATATATATAAGCTGCAAATTACTCAAAGGTCATGGCAACGATTGAAAATCAATGTAAAATTAGCACCAGAATTGTCAGTTGTAAATTGTGTTGACGGGTTTGTGGCATTCCTCTTGTAGTTTCACATACACGTCAATGCTTCCGTGGAAAACATATCAGTCAGTGGGTCCTGAGGCGATAGTGCTCGCCTACGCTCAGTGATTGCCTTGCCGGTATTTTTCGATTTTTTTCCATTTAAATTCGCCCAGAATGAGGTTTTGTATGGCACAATTTTGTACTTCTGCAGTATTGCATAAGATAACTCGTCCATACTTATGGTAGACTTCACTTTTAATTCTATGGGGAGTGCTGACTTTAGTACTGGAATTGTATTTCAATCCAGGAGAGTAAAATGAGGCGAAAACGATGCGGAGCTCCAGCAGAAGTTGTTAGGAATGTTCGGGTGAGGTGCACTGTAGTGAGGGCACCCCGAATCGCTTAAAGGCATCACCCCACGAATCTGAGGTGGTACGAATTTCAGGCGGAGTATTCGTATACGGGATGGGAGACTATGTACTATGTAGAGGGGGGTGATTCCGTCCATTTCTTCCTAATTGCCGTAAAAAACGGTCCGGAAGATCTGGCGTCGCACAGGGCTGGCGCTCTCCAATCGAACTCCTTGTAGAAAATACTGCGCCGGAACGCTCGAAGCTGTATCTTCCGGCCAGTTTTCTACGGCAATTAGGAAGAAATGGACGGAATCACCCTTCTCTCAATAATCTACAATCCTGCATACGAATACTCCACCGGAAATCTGTACCACTCCAGATTCGTGGTGTGATGCCTTTAATACTACTTCGTATATTGATAAGAAGAGTTGTTGAGAATGAAAGACGCTTCATACGGTAATTGGTTTAATCATCCGGTATTACATGGAAGGATTTTTTCTTAATTGACGGAATATGTTAGAAAAAAACCATTATATTCATGTTGTAGTTTTTGTCATAGTCTTGAAACGCGTTGGAAAAATTTAAAATTATCCAGTAATACGTTCGACATTCTTTAAATCTTGGCATCGTAGAGCTTGATTGTGTACTAACTTTTAAACAGAACCAAGATTGTTATTGATCTTTATTTATTCTGGCTAACGTTTCGGGGTCGTCGCCTTCTTCAGGGCTTTGTTAGCCACGAGATCGTGATGTTAGCGGACCACCAGTTGTTAGAGTTGCGCCCCTGGGTGTTGTTTACCCAGTGATAAAACAATTTTTTGACTCTAACTTCTAGTTGTAGAAGAAAACAAGAAAATATTTGAGATTTTATGGATTCTTTCTCTTTCTATTCATCGATCATTGTTTCCTAGAATAAGTTAATAGACCATTAAAAAGCAATTAATAGCTATCACTTCACATGGCTTCACTTCATAGTGTGACCGGAGGTGAGGTGACACGGATAACGGCTGCGATTTATAGCTTTTTTGGCGCCTTTAGAACAATTAAAGTGATATGGTGCAAGGTACCACCTTGAAGTATACGGGGGTTTTGTCGAAATAGCGCCAGACTGTAAACAGGAGCTGCGTTACTCCATCACATGTCCAGGAAAAACGAGTGGCAGCGAGGGATTAACTTTTGGTCAGGTGACCTCATAAGAAGAGGAAGGAGATTGTGCTTTATTTTCCTCTCAAGTGCACTAAATTTACTTTTTATGGGCAAATCTTTAATATCTTGCATATTTTGATATTGATTCAGGAACAAGGACTCAGGAAAGAGGAGGCATATGTAGTTTGACAAAAATCATAGTGAAGAAGTTAAATGTAACTCCATATTCTTTTCGAAAAAAACCAGCCAGAAGGATATATATTATATACTATATATTATATATTATATATATTATATATACATTAGTTTACTATGTATTATTTTGAGTGCACTAAGTCAGAGCAGCTATTAATCACTCAGTCAAGAATAAATTGTTTAGATTTCTCAATAAAACATTTCACGAATGAAATCTTGAAGTGTTTATAGAGAAATTGCTAAGCCATGCAGTAAAAAAAGACAAAACTAAACACAAAATGACAGCGAATACACGGAGAGAAAAAAATTGCGAGGGGAAAAAAATGAAAAACGACTATCGCTTTTAGGAGGGACGCTCCTCTCTCCGAATGTCATCTTCGCTCTGAGATATAATGAATCCTGTGAAATTCGTTCAAAGTGCGGCACAAATTGATATTAGTCAGAAATACGTGAAACCAGAATGTGACAGAACGTAAAAGAGAACAGCAGAAGCGCTCACGGCTGAGTATATGCTGAATTTTTTTTAATACCTGTACAACAATGAATGAATTCTTACCACCTTACAGATAGCTAAATCTTTGATTCCATTCTTTTGTTAACATTTTTCAAACATTAGTTTCTGATTATTAGGATTTGTTCCTTATTTTATTCGCCAAATTTTTAAGTACAATACGAGCATTCCGCTTTTAATCGTTCCCTGCGTACTTTCCGAGCTTTTTTTTTAGATGAGCTTCATTACCTGTAACACTTCTGGCTGTTTTCTTTGGGTAAGCAGTGAATCCTCAAAACCAGGATGATGAAATGTTAGCCAAACATGGCCAGGTCCACAAATTAGAGATGTTGGTTAGGATCAGCGCTAGCAGTTTCGTTGTGATTCAGGGGAACACAACCACCCATAGAAATGGCTCTAGCTTTCACATGCATCTCGACAGCATTCAGAAAAGCTGTAGTTGAAGATTTCAAACTCCAACTGTAGCTCTTATGAATGCAAAATCGGGAGTATCCAAGAAAGCTATACTTAACCGCTTTGGATAATCTTGAAAGCGTTAAAAAACGGAACTGTATTCTTTCATATGATCACAGAAAAAACAAATCTTCCAACTCTTAAGTGCTGGCCTACAATCCGGGGAATTATTAAACGGTTGAAGGAACTGAACTGAAGGCTAGGCTTAGCTGGTTTAGGTAAGGCTGAATAAATAAAAGTTCCAAACCAGAGACTGCAAAAACGTTTTCTTGGTTTCACTTTCTTGCTGCAATTTTTAGCTGTTTTATTTTCCTAGATGACTTAAAAACGTCACTAAGAAAAAGGATAGAGGCAAAAATCGAAAAGTTGGATCGTTTCGCCTCTACCTAGACAACCCACTTTAGATTAGCCTCCTTTGAGATGTGATGAAAAAAGCTGGATTCGCGGAACTCGTACCATTTACTTACACACAGCACTTAGCGGTAGCCGATACCTTCCCTGGTGAGGTCCTCGAAATTCGTCGCAAGACCATCGGGTTGCATTTTGTATCGAAACGATAAAATCGGCTTTTTTTTTATTAGCAAAGGAATGGAAGGAAATTTCAAAGGTTAAACCGAAAACCTGAGCTCGTACTTAGAGCATCAAATAAATAAATCAACATGAATATCAACCCCAACTTACTATTCGTGAAGAAAAAGGAGTTTATTAGCTTCAAACCGAAAAAGAATCAGGGTAGATGATGAATTTTAATCCAGTTATTTTTTTTTTCGTGGAAGCATTTCTAAGAAACATTTTTAAAATCTTATTAGAACTCAAACCTGTGTTCATTTACAAAAATCTTTTTAAACTCTGTTTACCAAGTGGTCTTAAAAATCCAGCGTTATCGATTGAGGAACCACCGACGGTTTTCGCTTCACTTCTTGACTCAACGAAACACTAAGAAGGAGAAAAAACGTCACATCAAAGAGACCGTGTGCCATCGTGGCAGGTAGTTTTTTATTGTGCCTCAGACAGTTTTATTCCTTCATTAAAAACTAACCACCCAACCGCTGAATATCTGGTTACGATATGGGTTTTTTTGTTGACGATTTTTGAACTCGCCGTATTTGATGGGTTTACACATGAATGCGTAGAATGACTCTGTAACAATATAATATTCGCATTGGCGATGTATTCTACTGTGTTGTTTCCGGAAATTTCTTTCCGAAGAAAAAATCTGGAAATACTGACAGTTCATCTATGGTTTTCGACTTATTTGTCTTATCCCGTCGATTAAGGAATCAGAAAAATCGATGAATTGTATTGATTAGTGTTCATCCGTTTAGAAACACCCATAGCTGTTATGCCTATATGGGGTTGTAGATTGTGGGTAGGGGAAGTGATTCCGTCCATTTCTTCCTATTCGCCGTAAAAAACGGCCCGGAAGATGCGGCTTCGAGCGACCCGCGGCGCTATTTTCTACAACGAGTTCGATTGGAGCGCGCCAGCGTTGTGCTCTCACCGCATCTTCCGGGCCGTTTTTTTTTACAGCGATTAGGAAGAGATGAACAGAATCACCCTTCTCTCCATAATCTACTATCCCGTATAAGAATACTCCATCTGAAATCTGCACCACCTCAGATTCGTGGGGTGATGCCTTTAACCTAAAACGGTCGAGTCCTTCAAAAACCGCGCGAACGGGTACGGGGATGCCAAGCGAAAGTGCTCACTGATTTTGCTATCCTTGAACGCCTAACCTCTACTTGGAGAGAATGAGGACCAATCATAGGGAAGAAGTTTAAAAAGGAGTTTATCAAGGCAGAATTCCAGCTAGCTAGTTTCATGAAAGAGCGACAGGGGAAAAAAAACTAAGACTGTGGGCTAAAAAAAGGTGTTAAGATCAAGGCATTTGTATATGTATGTTTTTTTTTATTCCTCAAAGGGAATATTTCTAGTGCCATTGATTTTCTTCAAAGTTTTCATACAGTGGTATACTTTGGATACTATCTGAGGCGCTGACAGAACGGCACAATATATATGAGAAGGGCGAACCTACACTACACTGCTTATCATGGTATTCGCTTTTTCGAAATTTCGAGTGGTCAAGCTTTTCGAAGTAGTCGAATATTTGGATGACCAATTATCCAACTTACTTCGAATTACTTAAATGACCGGATTTCTGAAGTTTTCCGAACTGCTTGAATATACAATTTGCGCGAACTCCTCGGTATAATTCACCCACGTACGCTCGTAGGAAAAGGAGATACTAGGGTCCGATTGTTGGAGTTTTTACATGAGTAAATGTTTAAGTCTTCCGTAAAACGTTATAGAAACTCTAAAGACAAAGGTGAAGTGCACCGGCACTGCGTCCAACGGGATGCGTCAACGAGTTTGAAATCAATCGTTTAATATTCATGAACGCTTCTTTGATGTATCCACTTCCTTCCGAGGGCCAAGGATCAAGTCAGTTTTTTTCGTCCTCTCAGACAGGTCTGATTCCAACTCGTCGGTTCTGGAGGGATGATTAGCAGGCTTTATCGCGGTTTTGAAGCGTTCAAAGCGCAGTCGCGTGTGACCAACTGCGTTCTCCTCGTCGATCAAAAAACTAAGCTTTTCAGCTTCATAGTTGCCTTAACCGGTGTTTTCCCGCACGCCTTAGCTAGGGTGGTGATAGCGGCAAGAGATAACCAAACCAAAACCAAAATTGGGTTATTTCACCACTTAGGTTGTGCCTAGTTATGGTTTCATGTAAAGTTTTGGATAAATCAGCTATCTGCCAGACCACTATATTTCATTAATTTTCAAAGCAAAATTGTTTAACTACGTTAAAGGCATCACTCCGCGAATCTGGAGTGGTACGGATTTCCGGTGGAGTATTCGTATACGGAGTCGTATATTATGGGGAGAAGGGTGATTCCGTTCATTTCTTCCTAATTTCCGTAGAAAATGGCCCGGAAGATACGGCTTCGAGCGTTCCGGCGCACTATTTTCTACAAGGAGTTCGATTGTAGCGCGCCTGTCCCGTGCGGCGCCGCATCTTCTTAAGCCTTTAAGAAATCACAAGACATGTACAGTCGTTAAAAATCTGATTGTACGTCAGCCTCTTTGCTAAGGAGGATATCTCTAACGTAAAGCGACATCGACATCAACGAAACACGAATTTCAGAAGTTTTCCTGAAGAGATGCTACAAAACGCGGAAAATAGAAAAAAGAAGGTATAACCGTGTTCAACAGTGTTCACCAACAGTACTATTCGATGAAATTTCTAGAAAGAAGCAAAACAATTCCATTGGGAAAACAAAACGCCTTTTTATTTGTGAACGGGCACAATGCGTTTGAGCGGTTTTTCGCTTACAGCGTTACGCCGACAAGTGTATTCCCCGGGGTGCCCTTATGGAGTGACAAGAATGGAAGAATACGAATTTCTTCTAACATCTAAGAGATGCTGGTGTGCACGCGTATGCGAAAAATTGCATGTGCTTCAAAATTTTTCTTGGAAAAAATGTTTTAGAAAAAAGAAGAAAATCTCGGGATCCACGTGACTTGCAAACTTAAACATGTCTTGAAAAAACGAAAACTTGTGGATCTTATAGGAAAAAAAATCGCAAACGGTGGGAATGAACAATTGTGTACGTATGGTGAGCTCTTGTAGAATTCCGGTAAATGTTCGCGTGTCGCCAATGTCTAACGTGATAAATGAAGCCGTTACGAATGAGTAATGGCAAGACAAGCAGTAAAGTGGAATTACTCAGCTGTTCAAGTTTTTTGCGTAAATGCTGGGGACACTTCGGCTTACCAAGGGCAGACACCAAGGGGAACTGAACCCAACCTCCGCATTGCTCAGAGCGCTAACAAAAAGGGATTTTTCTTAAGTTGTGCTCTACTTCTTTTTCTTCCGGGGATGTGCTTGCGAATACTGAATGGAGAACAAAATTAATTCCGAAAGAGAACTCTAATTAGGCAAAGAAAGAATTATTCTATGTTAATGCTGATTTTTTCTGTTCTAAAAAAAATAAAAACAATAATAATAAATAAAATAATAAAAGTAATAAAAAATACAGCTTTTCTCTTTCCCTTTCCAGTGTTTCATTCAAAGTTACTCACCTTAATCGATTATAGATTTCTATGTAACAGATACTTGAAATGCTCTCACTTCAGCACTGATTTCATTTTCTCAATGTTACACTGGGATGGGTACAAATGCCTCAAATAAACACTATTTCATTTTTTTTAAATCTAAGTGTTCGAAAAACCTAGTATTTTTTTTGCTGTCGTGAGAATAAGACCTGAAACACTGCGCTCCAAAGATTTTTTCCTGAACTATGCAAAAGTTTTCCTCGCAGACATACTTTTTGCTCACGGGAAATGACATAGTGGTTTTCCTGGCTTCTCCAAGGAGAGAGAGACAAATGGAGGGAGATTTTCCTGTTCTCTAAATTATTGTCATTTTCTCATTTGTCGTCATCGACATCAGTGCCTTGCAAAACATCCCTACATTGTTAGAAAGCTAGTCCATAGCTATTAAAACTGATAGATAATTCAATTAAATTTCGATTACTTTTATTTAGTTCCTCGGTGGAAAAATTGGCAGAATGGTTGGGTGGTCCCAAAGGGCGTAAGAATGGTGCAGAAGGTGGAGGAGGAGGAGGAGGATTGTGGAGATTGTTTTGAGGTTGACGGAGCAGCAGTCTCTGACAATAAATCCCTTGTCAGATGTAATCGTAGATCAACGTTCCTTATTATCAGGCCTTGTTCCTCAATCAATTTTAGCCCGCCAAAAGGTATATATGCCTATGTACACACAAATACCATACCATTCCCCGAGGTTCCCAAATCCCCCGCTTCCTAGCCATCTATTGAAAAGCGTTTTCTTCTTCGTTTTCTTTTTTTTTTCTCTTTGTCATTCCTCTCCTAATGCGAAATGTGAAGTGATGTTTCGCCGGAAATGCTACTGATGCAACGAATCATTAACGAATGATCATGTGTAACTAAGTTAACAAAGCAACATTAACGTTCTGTGACTTCCTGCGTGGAATTTTCTCGTACTTTCTGAAGCGACTTTTTAACGATTGTTGACGCTAATGTTCTAAGATCTTTGAGATAAACATTTCCGGTTCAAATTGCTTTGCACTTTTTTTTGAGGATTTTTAAAACAACATTAAAGAACCGAATAGACTAACTTCATTATCACCATTTAAATTTGAGGTAAAATTTGAGAAATAGTTGTCCGTGAATAATTTTTATATGGAACGAAGATTTTTTTTCTAAAATTTCTTTTTGATCTTTTCCGTTTAACATCCGTTTGATATTTCTCTGAAGAAATGGCAACGCCATGAACGGTGGAGATATCCTTTTGAAAAATCTCAAAACATCACATTTGCTCACCAGATGAATCACATCAGAAGTGCAATTCTTATGAAGCTTAGGCACGTTATTTGATCTGTTGCGTTTGATTGATTTCTCTGCAGTTTCTGTACAATTGTCGTATTGTTGAAGTGAAGAACGCCCACACACACACACATATCCACAAACACCCTACCCAACGCAATTCCGACCTCCCACGATCGTAAAATACGTCGAGATTGGTCAAAAATGGGTGCTGAGTCACGTTTATTGCTGCCATGAAACATGTGTTGTGGACATTTCGGGTATTGAAAGCGGTAATGGCGGTGAAAATTGGAACAAGAATTGTTGAAATCATGAAGAAACGCGGGCACGGTCCTAGGGAACCCACCGTTTGTGAAAGTTGTCAAAGATCACTTCTTTTTTAAAACTTTACTTCTAATATGGATTTCTTGGGGCGTTTTGTTTTGCGATTCATAAATTTTGAATACGTAAGTACCGGTGAGAAGGAAGAAATGTCCCAGATAACATTTTTTTGTTAAAAATTTTTGTAAAATTAATTAGCTGGAGAATACTGCGGGTGTAAGAAAACAGGTGTGAGAAACAAGTAGGAGTAATGTTGAAGCAATCTCAAATACACATCGATTATGCACAATGAAAATTTTCCTTCTCATATTGTTTTCTAGAAAAGTTAAGAAGTTTATTTTGTTTTTACAAATCTTCACATCTTGAATTCTAATCCTTCATACTAAAATAACCATATATTATATTTGAGAAAAAAAAAACAGATTTTGTCCATCCTGACTTTTTCTATACAGTTCAAGAGAAGAGATTCCAGAACTGTTCGTGTATCCTTATGTTTATATTTATATTTCTTGTTTAGTACATATTTTTGTATTTTTGCTTGTTAGATATTTCGAATACTAATGTTTAGTTTTTCTGCAAGTTTCTCTAAAAAATCCGACGCAGGAGTTTGTGAATTTACGAAAAGATAATGTTGAAGATGAAATGATGCAAGCATTGCACTAATGCAGCTTTGTGTCGAAAAGTTATATAGAATTAAAAAATATAGGTGATATATTAGATAAGATGCAAAAAGATAAGGATATTTATGAAGCTTATCCAATAATCACTTCGGAAAATCTTTTGTCAATGAGAGCGGAAAAAGTTCGCGGGGTGAAGATAAAGAATTCGAGAAGGAATTAATGAAACTTTATAGTATCTGAAATTTCATGGAGAAACTGAGGGAAAAAAGAGGAACAAAAGAAAAAAGATAAAAGAAACGGAATAAGCGGGGATCAACTCTCGTGCAGAATATACATGATCATTTTCTGCAATATATGGATTGGATAATGATGATTATCTGAATTTTGGACCTGTGGACAACGATTTACATGTTCGCAGCTTTTCCAGGAGAAAAGGGAACGACGAGACTTTAAGGTGATAACAGGGAAATGGGTAGGGAAAGCAATAAGAAAGTTGCTAGCAAATTGCACAGAAACTAGTTTACAGAAGCACAAAACGTCGACTTTCCTTGAATCTTTGCATGATGATTGTCGATTATCAGTGATAATCACTTACTGATAATCAACAAACTAATTTACATCAGTAGAATCCTACGAAAAGCTCAACGGGACAGAACTAGACAGACAAAGTATCATCAAGGACTAGGCAATATGGCGGAAAGAACCAGAATTCAGTCAAGTACCGTTCTATTTTTTGTCGAACAACGATTTTCTACTTTGAACAGTTTTGATATGTATGTGTCTATTCCAATTCTATTAGATAGTTTAAGAGTTATTGTTATGAAACGTTGAAAGGAGAACAGAAAAGTTTAGAATTGACGTGGTTTAGGAGAATTCCCGGATAAATACAAATCCTCAGCGGAGCATTAGTAGATTTTTGTTAGGTATGATTCACTTAAGTATGATGTATTGTCGTTCCTATGCAATAATTAACATGTCAAGTTGGTGACTAAACCACTTACGAAAAATTCAAAACACTCTCGTTATGACTCATAGGAAACGTGATGTTATAACGTACTTAAAGGCATCACCCCATGAATCTGAGGTGGTACGGATTTCAGGTGGAGCATTCGTATACGAGATGGGAGACTATGGAGAGGTGGTGCGGCGCGTGCACAAGGCTGGTGCGCTCCAATCGAACTCGTTGTAGAAAATAGCGCGCCGGATCGCTCGAAACCGTATCGTCTGGGCCGTTTTTTACGGCAATTAGCAAGAAATGGATGGAATCACCCTTCTCTCCACAATCTACGATCTCGTATACGAATACTCCACCTGAAATCCGTACCACCTCAGATTTGTGGGGTGATGCCTTTAAAGACAGCGTAACTGTGGGTGTTCGGAACCGTCCACGAAGACAAGGTTAGGAGTGTAGTCCATCAATATGAACGCGATCACACTCAGTTCCCTCTAATTATCCAGAAAAGCGCCGCGGGAGACGGCCTTATAAAACCGAATCCTCTTACGATGCACCTGACAACGTTTCATCTCGACGTGAGGAGGAATACACATTGCGTCCGCGAAAGAGCGAACAATCAGTCTTATTCGGTTACAGAGACGACGTGTATGCTTCCCGTCGCCGACGTAGTATATTGATTATTGATATTTATTTACTGATTGTCTCGTAAAAGATCTGCTGTGACAAGACTGTTTCTCGCCAAATTTTTTCTGGATGAATGGCAAAAAATAAACATGATCGTAGCCACACTCATGAGCTCCATAGCCAATTCTATACATTATATTTGTGGGGATATCCCACAAATTTAGTATATACATAGTTTAGCCTTTACAGGCAGTATACCACGAATCTGAGAGGCGAGTGTACTGTAGCGGCTAAAGATTCCACTACCTGCACGATCGATAGGAGGTTCGAATCCGCCCTAGTGCTTACCAAGCCCTTCATATCTCTGGTGTCGATAAATTGGTACCAGACTTGTCTGAGAGGATAAAAGCACTGACTTGACACATCGGCTAGCCATCGCAAGTCATAGGCTAAGAGACGTTCCAAAACCTCAACGATTCTGAAACGAAGTGAACATGGTGGCGCATCCGAAGCGGACTGATCAACGCCAGACACTTTACACACATACTTCATACCGCGAATCTGACGTGTGAGAGAATCCGCTGGAAAAAGTAGAGGTTGGGTTATAAACTGTGGGATCAGCGTGATTTCGCTCATCACTCCCTCGTGAAAAACACCGTTTTTAGGATGATTTCAGTTGCCACGCGCCAACCATGCGTCCACGTCCTAGCGGTCAAAGATCAATGACTTCTATTCACCAGTCTATTCAAGTGAAACTAATGAACACTATTGAGGGGAGCGGCAAGTCTGCAAGGGTGCGCGTTCTAACGTGCCTAGTAGGAATTAATTCACTTCCCACGTTCAATTGATTTTTTTTAACTTTAGTCAAGATTGGTACTGATCTTCCTTTATTAAACAACAGTTAACGTTTCGGCGTTATCGCCTTCCTCAAAGTCTGGAAAAATCAAAACCATCAGTGATTTATCCTCTCAAGCGCCTCATTACCCTACAGAAAGCATTCAGACGACAGGTAAACTAAAACAGCAACACATTGGCTAGTGCTTACCTCATTAGCTAGACTTGTTAACGCAGCAGACCACCACGTACCACAACTATCGAAATCAAGGCAAAATCGTAGGCACTTCCTCAACGAATTGATCAACGCCGCGCACTTTATGTGTCCTCTTCCTTTGTGGCAGCAAGAAAAGACTAAATCATAAAAAATGGTGGATGGTCTCATCAATCATGAGTACATACCAGTTGTTAACCAATTTTTGCTGAACAAGTTCCTGTGAAGGATAAAGTTTCTGGCGTATCAATCCGTTTGAGAAGCGCCTGCGCTTTTAGCTGCAATTTGGAATCGTTGAGGCTTGTTGAACGGGTATCTGCCTTGACCTGCGTCGGCCAGCCGACGTATCAAGTGAGTGTTTTGTGTCTTCCAGGCACTTCTAGCGCCAATTTATCACCTCTGAGGAATGAAAAGATTAGTTAGCACCAGAGCGGCATCGAACGATCGACCGATCGTTTAATTAGCTGGGGTTTTGCCGACTGCGCCGCACAAGACCCACTGTTCCTAACTGTTATTTAGTTCGACTCTCGTTATGAAATTATAGACCACATATGAATATTGTTCAATAGATGACCAGTAAACTTTTGGATGGTTTACAAAAGACTTCGGATTGTTCTTTCTGTGAACTAATGCTTTTCTTTTTCATTACCTTCCCTTCGTCATTCCGCTAGCAATGTACGCAGATTAGTGTTGTCGGTGAGAGAAAGCGGTCTCTGCAGCTTGGGAAAAGATTGGAACTTGGTAAAACTAAACATGTAACTTTTTTTCTGAATCTTGGAAGGAATATTTCTTTATCTCGTCTCATCTAACAATAATGTCTCAATAGGAAAACTTGAAGAAGCGAAAATATGCAACTGGAGTTACCATGGCTTGTAGAATGTCTAGAAAGTACAGCAGGTTTTCTGAAGAAAATTTTTTAAAATAGTCCTGGAGGATAACTAAACAGCGAAAAAGAAAAGCCGACGATTAAGTACGACACAAGACTCGATAGTGAGCGATGGTTTTAATGATCTCCTATCTAGATCCTGTTTTGTGGTTGTTAAGGAAATCACAGTGACAAATCTACATTACCTTTACGACCTCCGATTACTTTTATAGCTCCTTAACTTAACTAGTGTTTCGGTAGTTCGGTAAGTGCCGTTTGGAAGGAGTAATCAAGATAGAAAACTACGACTGACAGAAAAGTCCCTAGTCTCTATGATCAGCACTTAAAATCCTGTAACTTGTAGTGTCCTGGAACTCGTTAACTCTAACTTCATCATGTGTCATTTTTCTATAGCGGACCTTTGATACTATATAATACTAATATTTAAATGAATAGTAGTATTTAATTATCGCAAGAGTTAATTGTCAAATATGTCAAAATTATAAGAAAAATTCTCGGATGATTTTCGTTCCGTTAGTCTCCGCACTACGACTATCGCTTGTAGCGCAGTCGAGCAGAACTTGTATGAGCAATTCATGCAGAGGTGATTTTTTTCAAATCTCTAAAATTTACAAAGTCGTAAGTGGCAACACAACTAAGTCTAGCATCTGGTTAAAGAGAACACAACGATAAGACGTTATCGAACGAGGCGCTAGTTGGTCGACGTTAAAACCGCGTGTGATGGTCGTAATGCAACGAGCTAAAGAACGAAAACAACAGCAAGAACTGTGTCATCTCTGAACGAGCCTGAAAGCATTTCCATCACTTCAACAAAATAAATAACACAGAGCTGTTAAAAGAAAATAATCACATCTGAGTTCGTGTTAAGGCTTGCGTGGCATGGTGGCAGGAGAGGAACCAGCTCAGTGTAATTGTTAACATACACTTTGAAGAGCCTTTTATACTCTATCAAACTGTGGCTAACACATCCATTTTTGTCGGCTCTTTGCTGAGTGATGATCTCTAGAAATCATCACTACCACATTGTCCGAAAACTTTCGACTCAACCTAATAAAATTGATCTCAAGGACCTGGAAGAAGTTGTGGAATTTTCTCTCATTATAATCAAGAAGCAGTTACTTCGCAGTAAAGTGGACATCAAATTCAGCAACGGAGGCAACTGCATTGTCTGTGGTGTAACCTGTTCAATTCCGTGCCTAATATTTAGATAGAAATATGATGTCAAATTGGGACAACCGCTTTGTGTTGGGATAAAAGAACATCTAAACAGACAGGTGGCACTCGAAGCTCGCATCGGGCGACTATTCCATTGAAGATGAAGACCGTTCGGGACGCCCGATGGAGTTGGATTTGGTCTTGCTGCGGAGATAGGTGGAAGCCGATCCGTTTCAAACCACTCGCGAACTGACAGTCGCTCTTGGGATGAGTCAAACCACAGTTGTTCGCAGATTGAAGTCAATAGGCAAGGTGCGAAAACTAGGTCGATGAGTACCACATGCTCTGACACAGTATAACATAACTGCCGGCATACGGCACATTCTCTCCTCACGCTCAAGCGCACTCACACCTGGCTTGGGCACATAGCCACCTGGGATGAGAAGTGAATTTCCTATTCTAACATTCGCCGGCGTGCCCAATGGGTTGAAAAAGGTACGGATGCAGAAGACGTCCCTAAACTCAACGTACACGCCGAAAAGGTATGCTCTGCATCTGGTGGAGCGTACACGGCGTCGAATATTGGAAGCTGCTTGCTCAGTGATGCAAAGTGACCGCAGACGTCTACATTGAGAAACTAAAGAATTTGAAGACAAATTTCGAAAGTGCACGCTCGCAGCAGCGCGAAGTCTACTTCCAGCACGACAATGTTCGACCGCACATTGCAAGAACAACCAAAGCCAAACTGATGAACTTCGGTTGGACCATATTACCACACCCACCGTTTTCCCCAGACCTGGCTCCCTCGGATTACCATCTTTTTTCCTATCTTCAACATCATCTGGTTGGTCAAGACTTCCAAACTCGCGACGACATCAAAAAGGCAGTTCTTCAAGGAGCAGCCCCCAGCGTTCTGGAGCAAGGGCATCTATGATCTGCCTAAAAGTTGACAGAAGATCATCGATGCCAATGGAGCATTCTTCAAATGACTTACAGTTATCGTTTAAAAATTGTAAAATAAATAAAAATATTGTCAATTTGTCCGAGAACCTTTGACGCAACCTAATACCAAACTATTCCGCATTTCATCCACAATGAATTACCGCCTCATAGTGGAGGCGACTCTGGGCGTCAAACCACAATGCACCGCGGAGGTACTTCTTCTGGCTGCGTCTCCCAGGCTGGAAAGGAGTTCGACGCCTCCGACATTCCGAATTCTTGGAATCGAAAGCCTAGCTAAGAGTAAACCACTGCCAAGATTCACTGCCGTCTTGCAAAATGTCGCAAGGTACATATAGGTTGGGCGACGAAGGTTGGGCGACGACTTGTAGTGAAAGCTAAGCTCGTCATGGCAGGGCTGCATAGAATGGGAAAAAGTCTGTCGGCTACTGCAGCATATTCCTTATTACTCTGCATAAAGGACCTTGCCTTCTCAGACTTTGGCCGGTAGGGTGACCGCTGAGATGCATTGAAATTTCATGTTGTTCAGGACGTCTTCGACTCTGGACCAGAGCGACACGGGGAAAACTCGCCAGGCGCTAAAGGCTACCTCAGATTTTATTCTTACAACATGAGAACAGTGTCCACAGACGCTGACTTACATCCCCTTCTCAGAGCTGCAGAGCGTATCAAATTTCACGTGATTGTTCTGCAAGATACCAAGAGCAGAAGGAGCGACGTACGACAGATGAATGACAGCACGCCCATCATTCGCGGAGAAAAGGTTCCGTCGTAAAATGTCGGCGGTGTTGGTTTTGTTGTGCACCTATCTGTCGTCCATCCTGTTGATTCTCACAAGATCCAGTTACCTCGTTTGGCCATTCATCACCTCCACTCTCAGCGCCAAAACCCCTTCAACATCATCAACGGCTACTCACCAACACCATCAGCTTATAAGTTCGAAATGTACGCGTTTTCTGAGGAGCTTCAAGAAGTGATAGGCAACAAGACTTCTCTAAAGCAGTCCTTCTATAAAATCGGAAAGTTCAACGCAAAACTAAAAAAGGCAACAGAAGAGGAATACAGGATTGGAAAATTTGGACTAGATTACCGAAATGGCTGTTGTTTGCCGCTCGCCTTTTCCATAGAAATTCATCATGAGAAATTTTTTAGTGGTTCTAGTCCATCTCCTTCGTGCGAAAACAAGACTTAACCACGCGATGAAGAAGAACATCAGATGTCGGCAACGAAGGAGGAAGGAAGTCGTATATATGGATTGCATAGTGAGGACTCCTTATACCAATGTGACTGGCACGTCGAGGAGGACTCGAAAGTGGCCTAGGAGCTGCTGCTCAGAAGACTGCGAGCCTGTGCTGAACTTGTCTTGAACGCACGACAAACTTGGATCGAATTTCAAAGACCACCCAAAAAATGTTGGAAAGAAGGACTTGGAGGCTTTTTTCAAATGTATCGCACATTGAGCGCTTGCTAGCAAACACTAGTTGCAGAAGGCCGTTGCAGGAGGATTTTTCAAAACACCAGCAGAAGAAGGTCCTGGAAGCAGCCAAAAGAAGGACGAAACTGAAAAAGTTTCACAGGGACCTCCACGAATATAATACTCCACTTACAGCATTGCTGAGCGAAGACGGGTTTCGCACCTCTTCTCGTCGTGAGAGAAGAATAATTACGAAGAGATTCTACTTGAACTTTCTCCTCTCGTCAGTTCCTGTGTTAACCCCGATCTTTTTCAAGGGTTAAGCTCCACCACAAAATTTCTCTTTGGAAGTACGAGTAGCTATCAACAGCATAACACCTAGCACAGCCTCCAGACCCGATTTTATAGTAGCAGACTTTCTTCTGGCTGGTGCCCATCCGCTTCATGTAGTTCTAGACATGACATTCTATCTTCTTAAAGAAAGGATCCCAGACCAGTGGAAGAACTGGCGAATCGTTTCTATGCATAAGAAAGTGACCGAGAGGGCCCTAGGAACTACCGCCCGAATATGCTTGCTGAGTGTGTTATACAAAGTATTCACCAAGATCATCCTCATTCGCACATTTAGGACGCTGATTGAAGCTAAACCTCAAGACAAGCTAGATTCCGTCAAGTGTGCAGCTGCATAGACCAGATCCAGACCATGTTGATGGTCGTAGAGGTTTGGCGCGAATACTCCTACCCCTTGTACTAACGTTAATCGACTATAAATGAGCCTTCTGTCATCAAGGTGCGGACGCGTCGTATATGAAGACATTAGTCAATTGCTACGACAGATGCAGAACTAGGATACAGCTTTTCCACCGCCCCCTCACCAAACCCTCTGGAAAGGCGCTACGACAAGGCAATAATATATTGTCGAAGCTATTCACGGCTGCGTTGCAATGGGTAATGAAATCACTTGCTCGAGAAAAAAAGGGACATACACTCGTTTCTTTCCCTCGCCATTGTCATCCAAAATGTTCTCAAATTTCGTGAGCGACGTTGACGAGGTCCTTGAGTCGTATCCAGCTGATGCGAAGACGGGAAATTGCTCTTAAGCTGGAGCTGCGAAGACCGACTAGGTGTTGTGTGCACCGGTTAAACTTCAGAAGACATCTCCCAAGGGTTCTGTGGGTAATGAGTAACTTCCTGGACGTGGCGGCGATATCTGCCCATGTCTCCGCTGTGTAACAGAGCGCTAGAAGAACTGCGAAGTCGAAAAGCTGGGCGTGAAGATCTTCTTCTGTTATTTGGTCCGTACCTTACCTGACGGTGTGAATACCGCCAATGCTGCTACCATCTTTCCATTCAGTTCTTCCTTCTAATCGTTTTCCATGTTTATCGAACATCCAAGGTATACGTATGACGAAGTTTCCACGATTTGGGAGCCTTCAATTTGTACCCCTCCGTCCTCGCAGTAAACGTTCTTTATAAACTGTGCCTTCCTTCTGTTTATCTGCAATTTTGTTCTGTTCCCTGCTTCATTGATTCCTCTAAGGATCATCTCCGCTTCAATTGCAAAGAGAACTATTGTCGACCGCAAAAGGAAGGCTCGAGAAAAATATTCCGTCCTTCGCCCTATGGGCAAACATCCGACCTGCCTATAACAGGAAACCAAGCAATGGAATATAGAACACTTTAAGCATTCATTCAGGAGCATCATGATCTGCCTTATAGAAACTCCGTAAAGCTTTAGAGTTAGTATAATCTATCACATGGGATAGAAGGCAGAATTTTTAAGAAGTAATGCTTGGTTGTTGATATTGTCCTTTCTCTTTCCCCATGATGTGTCAGACTGTTATAACATAAACAACGGCTGAAAACTTAGTTATTGTGACAAAATGAGGAGAAAAACATAACTTAATCAGTTGAGAGTTACCCACAACAACACCTGAAAATTGTTTAACCTGCCCATATGCTTGTAAACAAGGAAGCAATTCTAACGCAAACCACTATCACTCACGGTAACTGGTCCCGAGATTGCCCAGTAAATTGCCGTTGATTGGCCTTACTACATCCCTAGTCCAACATATAAGGGTACTTACTGTGCAGATGCATTTACTTGGAATAAAAGGATGCTTGTTGTGGAGCGAGCGGATGTACGTTAGGATTTTTTTTGAAGTCAACTTCCAAATAAAGATCGAGGTGCCCTTCTTCTCCAGCGCATTAGAACAGAACATGTAAGTATAACACTTCTTAAAACCCCGTAATAATACAAAAAACATTCAAGCTGATTTCATACTTATCAAATAAAACATTATGGAGCTAACGCATAGGTACGGGAATACGGTAGCGTAACAGGTTCCTTCAAACCACAATAGCTGACGTTCTATAAGGGACCTTTGCATTTGTTGTTTGTCAGCTACAAAATGGATCCAGATCGTTCGAAAAGGCGATGAAATCATCCCTTCTGGTAATTATTGAACTTTTAACAGTTCTCGAAATCACATGTCGTTCCTTCTGATTGAAGTAGTGAAGACTACTCATCTTTAGCTGACGTAATTCCTTTGCATACTTTCTCAAGTTATTAAATTCTCAGTTCTAACCTCGCAGGAGTCGTATGATAATAAGGATCATCTATTGCATTCCTTCTATGGTTTTGTACGTCTTGGTGTTGGTGGCACTGTTCAAAGAAGTTAAAGCATCAAAAGGACACTTCTACTACTTACTCATGACTCAAGCAGTTCTGGTACTATTTTTCTACTTTATGTGATCATTCCAGCTTGCGTTTTTATAGAGAGATGAATTTCAGAATATTGCTGTATTTCTAAATTCGTTTTATGCAGTCCAACTTGCCAACGTGACGGAGGTAAAAGACTGGTGGAGCGTTATGTATACAAAAGCTCCTACTTTTATAATTTCTATTGTAAGTGAACTAACTTTTGAAAATCTATGAAACTATGACCCAGCTAGTTTGAGGAAGACTGAAACTTGACTTAGTCAAGAAAACAAAAGTTGAAATTACATAAGACACATTTTCAGAGCAGATGCCTGGTGTCGCACTTTGCATATGTGCAAACCTACATGATTTTTTTTATATGCCTCTATCGAACGACTATTATTACGCATCCAACAAAACACGAAGAGGTACACTGGCCAACTCAAAATAAAAATAAATTAGGTATAAAATTATTAATTCGAGTACTCAACTAAAGAAACCGGATTCATCACTTCTGAGATGTGACTACTCAAATTCCGTGCATTTTCACAAATTTCATTGAAACAATTTAAAATTAGTGAAATAATTACAAGAGCAGCCGGGGTTTTTTTTTCAATAGGCTTTTTCTAAAACTGCATCTTCTATGGTAAATGGGTGGTAGTTTAATTTTAGTGGTTTTTTTTAGTGATTTAATTTTGAAAATATCACTTAATCAAGTTTCAAGTTTTTAGTTTTTTTTTCAAGTTTTTTTTTTAGTTTTTTTTTCAAGTTTTATTCCTGATAAAGATATCTGGAGACTACTTTTGCAGGGCTTCCTTCTATTCCATTGAGTAATTTCAGATCCTGTTTTATTCTCATACACCATTTTACTATTATTCAGATGTGGAGCTACGGTTTTCCAGCGGCGATAGTCATCACCCTGTTCACTCCGTTCTTTGCAACATATCAATTTTTAGTTTTTAAGAGTTGGTTCGAAGAGGACAAGGAATCCAAGCATTTCATTTTAAAAACAAATGCAGTAGGTTCCATGGTAATCAAATTATGCGATGCCTATGAAGAGCGATTCCACGATTTTAGAATCTCTACGTTGTCCTGACCGAGCTCTTAATCTTCATGTGTTTATTTTTGGTTCTGACGTGCAGTGTGAATGCCATCTCAGTATTCTTTCTCTGCTGTCGCCGTGCCAAGAATCGAAGTCGAGTTGAACGAAATATGTTCTTACTAGCACTGTTGGATTTGTTGATCGAGGCCGCTTTCTTCATATTGTTTGTATGTTTCTCAGTTTTTTCGTTATGAGAAAACATCAAAGAGACACTAATTTTCCTCTCTCTTAATTTGGATTTTTCTTGTCACACAAAGAAAATATCTGCCAGGCGAGATTTTAGATGAGTGGAGATAAATTCTAAATAAGATTCCTGAGAATCCTATTTAGGGTAGTGGATGCAGAAAAGTTCGCAAAGTGAGCCATTTTACCCGCCCTGGTAAAATAACGAATTTTGTGACAGATAGTCGTCAGTTATCAAGTCCTGCTTTTTTTAAGAAATCTGGCACCATTCCAGTAGCGCACATTTTGCGATTAATACAACTAGGAGCGCAAATTATTAACAACACCTGTACAAATAGAAAAACTACGTCATTCTTCAATAAGGCAAAATAACAGCGGCCTTTCAATTTCACCATTTCTTGCACTCCGACCTTTGCGACTCCGGGGAAGCCTTAGATCAGATATATCTCTGCCAATTGACAGTGGACCACAATGCGAGGTTTTAAATAAAAATGCTATGGTGTTGATGTGGGTACAATCCTTTATCTGCCCCTTCTACGCCTTAGAAATATACTACGATACTTGCAGGCTATCCCTTCACTGCAGGTTCAAAAACTCATCCATTCTCTCATCTCATCCAAGAGAGTACCAATACAAAGTAAACCTTTCCTTACGATAGCGAAAGAATGAACCTCTTTCATGCTTTTATGAATCTGCTCGAATCGTGAGAAGCGGCAAGATTCATCACACAACCAGAGGGGTTTATTAAGCTAAATTGTAACTGTTAGCAAATAAGAAAGAAATTCTTCAATAGACTACAATAAACACAATCAAAGGAATTAAAATTTTCAGGTTATTATTTACCGTCAGTCCCCTGGTAGTGCAGCAGCGCAGCAACTCATCCCTTATGCTTCCGATATCCTTACCTTTTCTAATGCATATCTTCTTCTCTTCCTAAACAAACGGATTCGTAAACGAATCATGAATATTCTACGATGTTCACGTAAGTTTGCATTCATTTAAGGGAAGTTCATTGCTCTCCATCAATTTTCAAGTGCGTATCTTAATGCAACTTCAGCCAAATAATACTATGTGACTAATTTTTTTACTTTAAATGAACAGAATTTGAACAGCAGTGCAGTTGAAATTCCTACTTTAATGGACGGAACGTATACAACATCTACCTAAGTTCTTCCCCTTTTTCTTTTGCTCTCTCCCCTTTTATCCTTCCCTTTATCCAAAAAGTCTGAAGTCCGGCTAAAGACGGACTTCAGACTTTTTGTAGTGTTCGCTTCGCTCGCCTTACCAATCAATAGGAAATAACAGTAGTGACTTTTTTGTAAAATTATAATTGTTTTTTATCAACCCTTTCTTCAATTTTTTCCTCAAAAATTTAAGCATAGATGATGGATTTCACGACTTTCTTCCTGAAGGCTTCAATACTATATTTGGAGAACAATTAAACTTGATTTTACACCTATGTTCCTCTGAAACCTCCACATTTTGGAAGCATTATTCGAAGTATGACTTTCCTCTGCTCTCAACTATTAGCACAGAATGATATGCTTACATGAAGTGAGTGAATATCATCATCGTAATGATGAAGATAAAACTCTACGTCAGATTACGTGAACGTGTGCTAGCTTGTATTGTATCTAAGCAGCCGTTTGTATGTGTGTTTTTGAAGAAAGGATGTTAGCAGCATCAGGGAAACATGCTTTGAAATAGATACGCGAACGCGTCATAGAAACCCATTCTACCGTTGGGGCTCCCGCGCACCAATCCGACGCAGTGTGACCCACCTCACCCCACTCTATGGCTTTCTGGCTCCGGGACACGAATTCGACGTCGTAGGATCAGTGTCACCCAATTTTACCGCGCTGGGTCTTCAGCGCACGAAACCGACTCCATGTTATCCGCTCCGCCTCTTTTTGGAATTTCGTGGCTGAGACACACACATACGCACAGATACAGAATGAGCCCGTTATTATATAGCATGATAGTTTGCAAATTTGGAAGTGTACATTTACATAAAGGTGCATTAACCCTCACTAACATATGACAGAAACTAACTTGGTGCAGAGTTTTGCATCATTATGGAGTATCTTCGTGACACACACACCAACACATACATACATACATACACAAGGACTAAGCGCGTTATTATTTATAGCATGATTTTCCTCCATAAATAATTCGGATACAGAAGTGCGGCATGACTGAGGGTATACAAAGGTAAGTTTTGAGTTCCTCAAAGATGTAGGTGAGATGAAGATGCAAGATGCGCACAGTTAGTCGCCACTTTCATTATGTGAATACATTCCAGACTCAAATAAGCTCAATAACATTCTTAGTTCTTCCTCCAATTTGAGTAATTCTTCTCTTTATTGACTAGTCGTTTGATTTCAGGATCTACCACAAATAACCTGTTCAGTAACCGCACCTCAAACGTCACCATTAGCGTCACTTCACGGAAAACAATGTAGAACTTAGTAAGATCTCATATCTCGCAGAGTCGATACTCCTAGGGACGGTTCTGCTCTGAAAAGACACTCGATCGTACCTCACTCCTTCTGCGCTCTCTAGCTCCTATCGTTATCATCCAACCTACGCTTTTGGCAGTAAATTATTTTTTAATCTTCTATGCTGCATTATCGTGTTTTTGCTGTAGTTATTTGTGAATCATCTAGTCCGCCGTTGAGTTCTCGAATAGCTCCACGTTTTTCTTAAATTTGCAGTTTCTAGCTTCCTTTATGTTTATGCCGTTCATCAAAAGTATCTACATAGCTTGACGCTTTGCCAAGTTTTTAGTTTTTTTTTTCTGCAGAGTATCTGTGCAAATAAAATTTCTCCGTCTATGGCCGCAAGTGAAATACAGTGTTATGATTATTGAAATCACTGAGATAATAGAAACAAATGAGTAAGTAATTTAGTGCCGAAGCTATCTCACAAAAGGTTTCCGAGAAAAGTGAACCTTTTTTACTTTTCTCAGTAGAGCTCATAGCTTAGATCATACCCAAGGAGTGCAGAATTTTCCTTCGAGCCAAAGTTATGATGTACATCTCTACTTGTAGCTGCAGCGTTGAGATCCGAAAGCAAACGTAGGAATTTTCTGCTGGCCAGTTAGGGTGTTTATTTGAATGAACCATGTTCGACTTCATCCTTTTGGACTCTAAAGAAGAGCGAGCTCACCGATATGTGAGCCAAGAATTAAGGATTATAAAGATCTCGAGGCTCAACTTGAGGAGATAAGTACTAAATCATCATCATACCTAGATTTCCACATTTGCTCTCTTCAATAGAGATGGACACCCTAACATTTCGGCAATATCGCTCTGTTCAGGGCCTGAAGGGATGCTTGATCGTACGTGATTTATCCAATCAAACGCCCTATCCGCTTAACAAAGAAACTCTTAAGTTTACTGTTGGGTCTGTTGGGTACAAATAGAAGAGAATATCGTACGTTAGGATCCTAAGGTACGATATTCTTTTCTACTTGTAGCTAAAAAGGACAAGAAGGATAAGCTGAATAAAGGATAATAACAACCTCGTCGCCGCCTCAATTAAAGAAAGCAAATACTGAATTATAACCATGACGAGATTGATTGAAAGTCGTAGATGGAGATTCTGAGGTTTACTGGAAATCGTACATAGACCATAGACTAGTTATTTTTAGGACGTATCGCAAAGAACTTGTTGCTGTTGAAGGAACATCCTCCTCTCATTGCCGTCATTGGGTTCATAGTAAACCAACTTCATTTAATGACCAATAACTGACTGTGATGATTCTGACATTAAAGTGACATATTACTATTGTACACGAGTCGGCAATGGCTACACAGTTGTTTCAGTTAAAATGTGTGGACAATAAGGGTATGTTTGAATAAACAAATTTATAGTTGGTATTCAGTTGAAAGTCTGGATCTCGAACGAGATTGAACCGACTGTCACAGCACGTTGTTCCGACAGGAACAAATAATCCATTTAATAGTGCCCTACAATTTTACACTGAATGTTCGTAAATGTTTGTCGTCAGCACGCTCGCTCCAATCAAAAATGCAGCCTCTTCTTTGGCAGTGTGACTGTTGCAAGATTACTGCGACCATGTTTAAGTTCGTCACGGGCTACCGCATGTAAATATAAGCTTTGGCGTTGCAACTCAGCTACGTTCTGTTGAGCAGCCACCAGAGTTTAGTTCTATAAAGAAAGGTTTCTGATCTTTTTCCTGGATTTGATTCAAAGGCAGCATTCTGCAATACTTACTGGTACGATCTTTCCACGAAAAGATAAGGTTGTATGTCGGGTCTAGGGTCGCAGTTATACTCATATTTCATCTCTTACCCCACAATCCCGTCAATCCTAACATCTTCAATTTCATGGTATGCTATTCTGAAAGCAAAGCAATCCATCGGGTGTTAGTAACTTCAACACTGACTCATTATTATAAATATGTCCTTTCTTATACTTTCATATTTTCATGCGCTCGGATTTTTTTTAAATATATCTATTGTTTTTTATGTTTGATAAACGGTTTACTTCCAGTAACTTAGTATATGTTAAGCAACACCGACTACTCGCATTCCCATTTCTTTGAAATCAGTGATCAAATCAGGCGCCGATCTGTCAAGGTGAAGAAAAATATTAAAAACAAGTTGAACTGAATCAACCGAACACTTCAGATGCAAAGCAAAGAAGATGTGTAGAACACAGAAAATTGTAAGTAATGCATATTATCTTTCCTCTTAAAATTGTAGAAGTTCGACTTTTATTTAATCTTGGCATACAAATGACAAACATCGCAGAATATTGCAAATTCTAATAGTTACATTGCTAATGTATCGCATAGGCCAGGTCTTGTTTCGGTACGAGAATGTGCTACAGCAGATGGCTCGAAAAAGTTCACTTTCTCCTCGTCTTACATAACCGACAATTTGAGTGCGGGGTAATTTGCTGAGATTGCTTTTGAGCACCAAGTGAGAGTTGTGGAATCTCTCACAAATTTCAAGAAGCAATTACTTCAAAACAGGATGCACCATTGCTTCTGCCCGACTTCAAATCGTGCAATATACACATTCGGTAAGGCAGGCGACTGCGTGGTTTCTGGTGTCAGTGGCACCGATCAATACATTGGTGAAGGACAGCCCTTTGTGTTTGTATTGAAGAACATATAAATGTGATGAAATACTCCAAAGCAACCCGTCTCGAAGCTTATCGCAGACAATATAATGAGAATGCTCCTAACTATAAAACTGCCACGTCCTATCGTACGAGCTCGAATTATGGCTTGCAGAACTTTAAATAATCGCTAAAGGTCCAAAAATGAATAAGAGGAAAGAGTGTATGGCCGTGACCAACGAGTCTGCTCTGTACCTAGACCTTTGCGGTTTTGATCTACGGGGTTGCGTGCGGAATGGATTTCATCCCGTATCAGCGGAGCGATTCTATCACGCTGAGATCCGCCAAAATCACTTCAACGCGATGACATAGGTAAGTAGGTAGGTACAACAATCTGGGTTCTTCTGGGTTACAAACAGTCTGACTCTGGCGAAGACGGCAACGTCGAAATATTGCTCGTAAAGAGTTTTAGTATTTTGGCTCTTGCTTTACATTTATAATATATAACAAGCTGCAGTAATCCTTTCTCTATTTGTGCGATGTGTCACAGTGTTGTTAGCATAAACATTACAGCTGAAAATTCGGTTTTGTGACAAAATGAGGAGAAAAGCAGAACTGATCAGTTTAGAGTCATCCACAACAACACCTGAAAAGATTTTAAGCTGCCCTCCACCCTGTAAACAACGAAGGAATTTAAATGCAGTCTACCGTCGTCAACGTTAACCGGCGTAGAGGTTGTCCAGCAAATTGTTCATGATTAACCTTTCCCTTTTCCCAGCTTAACAAATCACGTCATTCACTGCACAGATCCATTTGCTTAGAATGAAAAGATGTAGGTTCTTGAGTTAAACGTTAAGATTGTTCCGTACATGCCTAATGTAAATTTTACATTTTAGAACGAGCAAGTTATGGATGTGCCTGAGCGTTTCTATTTCTCTTTTTTTTTTCTAAACCTGTTGAAATAATTACATTTAAGGAACTTGGACCATCGCTTTCGTGGGAAGCCTGAAACGAGTCACTTTTCTTGACATGAAGAGGAAAAAAAAGAATAGAGATAATAATTGACAGAAAATGACACGGGACAAAATGCTTGTTCGATAACAGGTATGCTCCTCACACAAAATAAACGTCACCCAACACAGGATAACTGAAACGGGAGTGATCCGGATGATTTTCGTGAGACATCATCGACCAAAAATCAATGTACGGTAATGTTGGATCACCGTCAACCACGATTTCCACATAGCCCTTCCTGTTGGGCATCACAGTAAATACGGACAACTTGTACCTGGAAAACAGCATTTTCATGGTTTTGTCTGATATTGCTACAGCATATTACGGTTTGTGATGGCCGATAGGGAAAAATAGAGACGGTGGCGGAAATGGAGGTTAACGCACAGCTGAAACTTCAACCAATTATACTTCGCCTCATTTTTCAAGAAAAAAAAGCGAGAGGAGAGTATGAAGATATTCTCTCATTTTAGGCAGAAATGAAACTTTGAACACGTCTAGAGTTTGTTCTAAGGTTTCAAAATCTATGGAAAATAAAAAAGGAAAGAAGAAGTAAAAAACTAAGATAAAAAGTGGAGATGAAAAAAAAAAGATGAAAACGAAAAATAAATTAAAAAAAACAGATAAGAGTAAAAGAAAAATGATAGAAAGCAAATAATGCCTGAGTTGATAAACGTTGAAAATTATCGGAAAATGATGGTAGGAAAAAATTTCAATATTGCCTTTTTTCGCAGACATCATGGCAAACCACGGATCTCCCTCACTAGAGGGATCACAGCCGGTTAGTCGCGAGGCTACGTGGCGCGTCCCCGGGTGGCGGATAGGGGGCTAATCGCGGACCAAAAACGACCTTGCGCTTGCCCAGAGACGCAGGTGGATTCAGGGGATGGACTCCCTGTTTCTGCTGAGCCAGGACTGACTCATGACATCCTTGTATCCCGCACGTCGGTCCGGCCAAAAGCCTGCAATCAAATGACTGGGAGGTGCAAGGGAGGCGGTTTGGAGTCGCCTCCAACAAATAAGCTCCACATGTCCACACCGGGAGAACGAAAGTTCTCCCAGAAACTCATGGGACTAGAGGCTTGCAACCTGCCCATGGGTTTTAAAATTTTTAAGCAAAACACAGTAATAGAAAAGAGTCTCTTGATTCCGGAGGAAAGCCTGGTACGGTAGCGCCAGGTAGGACGGGGTTGCAGGAGTCATGTAGGCTACCAAAACGGAAAAGGACTAGGATGGCGATCTGTACTTATAACGCACGTACGCTTGCATCGGAAGCGGCCATCGAAGATCTGATGATGCAAGCCAAGAAGATCAAGTACGACGTCATCGGACTGACCGAGACTAGACGACGTCACCCTCTCAACGCCGTATATGAAACTGGAGAAGAACTGTTCTTAGGAACATGCGACAGTAGAGGTGTTGGTGGAGTTGGCGTCCTCGTCAACACGAGTATGGCAAAGAACATCGACTCTTTTGAACAACTTACGACCCGAATCGGACGTCTGCGGATGAGAAGATGTGGCCCAATACCAGCTTTGACTATCTTCGTCGTTTACGCTCCAACATCAAGCTACAAAGAAGAAGAAGTCGAAGCTTTCTATATGGACCTGGAGAAGTTCTACCAAGAAGATCATGCCTTCTACAAGGTCATAGTTGGCGACTTCAACGCTAAGGTTGGCCCAAGAAGAACGCCGGAGGAACTTCACATCGGGACCCACGGCCTACAATGGAATGACCAGGGAGAGAGGCTCGCCGACTTCATCATGACGACTAAGACCATCCATGGGAACTCGCAATTTCAGAAACCCTCTTCTTTACGCTGGACGTGGGAGTCACCCGGTGGAGGGTACCGTAATGAAATAGACCACATCATCGTCAATAAAAGGTTCTGCCTGACGGACGTCGGTGTTGTACCAAAGTTCTATACGGGATCGGACCATCGCCTCCTCCGAGGAAGATTTTCCTTCACAAGGAGAGCAGAGAAAGCCGCCAAGTTCAGAGAGAGAAATCCCAGGACTACCATCAACTGGGATCTCTTCGCTACGCTGGCCGGCTTTTGGGAAGATTCTGCAATGGACAACATCGACGAGGAATATGACCGGCTTGTCGAACACCTTCACGACTGCGCGAAGAAGGCTGAGAGTTTTAAAACCACCAGGAGGCGCCTGTCTCTTGAAACTTTTGAGCTGATACGCCAGCGTGGAGCAGCACGAGCCGCAGGGAACCAAGAACTCACGTCCGAGCTCGCAAGGCTTTGCCGAGAGGCGATAAAGGAAGACCTTAAAGAGAGAAGAGCAGAAGTGCTGGCTGAAGCTGCAGAGGCGGGGAAAAACATCAGCTATGCCCGTCGAAACTTCGCCAGTCGCAAGACGAGGATGACTGCTCTCCGGAGCCCAAAGGGAACAGCCATTGCATCGAGAAGGAGGATGGAGAAAATCATCTACGACTTCTACTCTGATCTCTTCGACAGCCATGTCCACTTGCCTCCTCACCATCTGAGGGAAGATGGACAAGTCATTCCAGAGGTTCTCCCGTCCGAAATACGACATGCTATCATGTCGGTAAGAAATCGTACGGCACCCGGTCCCGACAGAATAAGACCAGAACACCTGAAGAGCCTTCCGCCAGTACTCATCAACACCCTGGCGAGGCTCTTTACACGTTATCTGTCGGAATGCAAGGTTCCTAAACAGTGGAAGACCAGCAAGACCGTGTTGTTGTATAAAAAGGGAGATCCACATGACATCGGCAACTATCGCCCAATCTGCCTACTGTCCGTCATCTACAAGCTCTTTACAAGAGTAATCCTTAATAGGATTGAAAAAGTCTTGGATGAAGGACAGCCATGCGAGCAAGCAGGGTTTCGAAAAGGATTCAGCACGATTGACCACATTCACACTGTTTCGAAACTCATCGAGGTATCACGAGAGTACAAGATGCCGCTCTGTCTCACCTTCATCGACTTAAAGAAGGCTTTCGACTCGGTTGAGACGGAAGCGGTCGTGGAAGCCTTGGACAACCAAGGCGTCCCTACTCAGTATATTAAGGTACTTCGAGAGTTGTACAGTAACTTCACGACCGGAATTTCGCCATTCTACAAGAACATCATCATTGACGTGAAGAGGGGGGTCCGACAGAGTGATACAATTTCACCCAAAATATTCACAGCCACCCTCGAGAACGCAATGCGAAAGTTGGAATGGGACGACATGGGAGTGAAGGTTGATGGTCGGCAGCTACACCATTTGCGCTTTGCTGATGACATCGTACTGGTAACACCTAGCATCAGCCAAGCGGAACGAATGCTGACCGAATTCGACGAAACATGTGGATGCATCGGTCTTCAGCTGAATCTACAAAAGACGATGTTCATGCGGAACGGATGGGTCTCGGATGCCCCATTCACCCTCAACGGAACGAACATATCCGAATGCACCAGCTACGTTTATCTGGGTCGAAAACTGAACATGATGAACGACCTAACCCCCGAGCTGGAGACGAGCGGCTTGGGGAGCGTACAAGAGCATCGAGGATGTAGTGAAGAAGACCAGGAACACCCGGCTCCGTGCTCACCTCTTCAACACCACCGTACTTCCTGCTTTGACCTATGCTTCGGGAACCCGGGCATTTCGCAAGCAAGAAGAAAACGCGGTGAGCGTCATTTGAACGTGCAATGGAGAAAGTTATGCTAAGAGTATCCTGCTTCACGCAAGTGAGGGACGGGATTTGAAGCTCTCTCCTACGTCAACGATCGAAGATTAGAGACGCCGCCGCATTTGCCAAGGAAAGTAAAATAAGGTGGGCCGGACACGTGATGCGCTTTAATGACAACCGTTGGATCAGAGCCGTGAGCGACTGGGTTCCCCGCGATATTAAGCGCACTACAGGAAGACCGCCGACCCGATGGTCAGATTTCTTCACGAAGTCCTTGAAAGAAAAATATGATGCTCTTCGTGTCCCACGCGAAAGGAGGAACCACTGGGCTACTCTGGCACGCGATCGGGACAAATGGAAGAATTACTGGCGCCCGCTCGACCAGTTCGAAGATCAGCGGGAGTCAAGGTGATCAAGGTGATCATGGCAAAGGAGAAAAAAGAACAGTCAAACGAAGCGAAGCAAATTGGAAACAAACAAAACTTTATATATGAAAAACCGTAATCAACAATGATTTTACGGATGAAATCTCCTTTCAAACCTTGCTATGTTCTCGATTTCCATGGCCAAAAATCAGAAAGCACTATCTCTTTACACAACGACCACCTTTGTCGTCGAGAAATAATCACGACAGAAAGAAGCTGGGAGAGTGCATCCTTGACCTACACCCATCGTTCCTTAATATGGTCAGAATAGTTTTATCCTCGAAAATCATGCGAGCACCAACAAAAGTTTGCCGAAAGCTCGAGCATTCAGTCGACGTCGCGACGGTAACAATAGTATGATTGCTCGCCCGATATCTCTTGTATTTCCTCCATCATTCACCACAGTCACATCTTTTCTAGCCACAGAGTCTCGGAACAAGAAAAAATTATGTGGTCACACTAAGTTACTGTATTCCAACGCAATCAATGAACAAAAAAAGGGAAATGTCTCTTGTAGGTGTGTATGGTGCACAGTAACTGAACGGAATGGAATGATCAGCAGCATTTTCCTTTAAAACGACTCTTGAAAAAAGACTTTTGTGCGGAAAAAAAGCATATCTAGAGTTATCCAGGTATACTTAGGAATTAAATAATTTGGAACTTAAAATAACTAAAAATTCGGAATGCTTTTATGTGCGCTATACAAAGGGTCAGTCATCAGTTTCTCCTTCTCAGAATACCTCAGGTCGTTCACTTTCGAGATCACCTCCAACAGAACACAAGAAATTTCACAAACACAGAAAAAAGACACAAAACTTCATAGGCACAAAAAAAAACAAAAAGATCAATTTTGAACTTGTCAGTCTTATGGATTTTGTTTCAGATGCCAAACATGTCAATAAGTGATTAAATATCGGATTCTATGTGCCTCTACAGGAGCCCTGCCCTCTTCCCCTCGTCCTCCTCGTGAATGGTTAAAAACGGTATTAGATTGTGATTGCATTCCGACTTTTGTTTCCTGAGAGCATTTGGTCATTTCGGCATTGGTGATGCATATTTGAATGAATTGATCTTGTCCACCCTGATGAAGAGGAAGCGCACCTAATCGGTGATAAATTCGCCCGTGAATTGCGCAAAATAATAATACACTCCTCTTCTGAACAACCCATCAACTTGAGGATCCGTCAGTGCTATTGTCAGGACATGTGCAAAACTTCTTTTATTTTCTGGACAATTGCTTTGAAGATAATAAATTTGATTTCATTCGTTTGAGGCACTAAGAAGTGCGCAGTGTTCCAAAACAGCACAGATGCGCGTTCCGAGAGTCCAGTGCTGAACCCTAACTTCATAAGCGGCACTGCGTGCACTTTCGTCAATATATATCACCGTAGGATATATCCAAACCTCACCCACATAGAGCACAATCTAAAGGAACGCGGTTGTTCACCAATTCCGCTGCGAGTGAAACCGGTTAGCTTGTTTCGCTGTTCGGAATTTTTGAGTGTATAACTGGAACGATATCGAAGGTTGTTAAGGGTAGAGGAGGATTTTGTTGGGATGCGGGTAGAATTAGAAATGTCAAACCATTTCTAGTTCTGCAGCAGCCTCATCATCACTACTAAACGGAGAAAACAAAGGTCTCTCTCTCTGAAAGGTTCAACAATATCGCCAAACGTTATGACATTTTTCATAACTTCTGCAATAGTGCTTCTTTTCATGTTCTATACGGAACTGTCTGTGACTTATGCAAAATCTTTTTACTGCAAAATATTATGTTTGGACGCATTGCTTCAATGTCATCTGTTCACTGAACCTGGTTTCGGAGTAGCTCGCAAAGTAGAAGAATCTGATGAAGAGAAGTTCTATCGGTTCCTATTTGGGAAGGAACTTTCAATGCGATCTATAATTCTAAATCCGATTTCAGTGTTATCAGCAACTCTGGAGGCTTGTTATCAAATATCCGACATTCGATTGTCCAAGACTCTGTAAATTCACGGCAACCCACTTCAAGAGAGACGGCATCGCTGGTTCTTCAGAATGAAGCTGCGGGGTTCATGAAATTTGTTCTGATCCCTGTTGGATTTCTTCTACTTCTGCTACTCCAACAACAGAAACACCAACGTGGTTGAAAAAACCGCAGTTACGGATTACTTCAGTTGTACAAGCCTATGCAAATACTCATTTTCTGAAATTTATAAACGTAGTAGTTGTATGGATTATGGTCATGCATATTCAGTGAGTGCCAACTTAACTATCAACTTTCTGTGCTGTTTATAAATCCACTTTCAGTGGTATCATAATGATTGCAATATACTCTCTGATCGATGACTTATGGTGAATTTTCCAGAGGTTCTTGAAACCAAATCTGTGTATATCCATGGTAGATTCAATACATCGTCTCGAAACGGTTGGAAGAATGAAGCGGAAATTCCTATATTTTGTTTAAATATTGAATGGACACCAAAGACGACTACAACGCGGTGCGACCAATTATCCTCGTTGTACTTATAGTGAAAAAGATCAAGTGAGTTTTCAGCTAACTATCGACTTTGAAATCCACTTTGAGGGTTGTTATGACAGTTACGTTAAACTTCTTCATAGCGGAGTGACGGTCGCTAGCGGAGATGGCAAAGAGGAATGTCCCAAAATAAGCGGATCCATGGCACGTGAAATACCTCGCATTAACTTAGCTAGAGATATGAATAGGATGGAAGTTTTTGAACTTTGCTCTAGTATTGATCCGTTGTCAAAGAAGACTGTAAATCCTCCAGCAACTGCCTCGCTGACTTATCCAAACAAAGAATTTTCAAAATGCAAAGAACTATGCTGCCACCTGTACTAAAACCCCTAAACCGTAAAAGTTTCTTTGTTGGGATGGAGTAAAAAAATCAATCCTACGAGTTCACACTTGACTAGCTGCTTCCCGTGCTGTTTACGAATCCAGCATCAGTGTGTTCCTAGTTCTTGTATAAAACTTATAAGCCGAACTCGTATGGACAATGCATGCCCCAAAATGTGCTCGTCCATGGCAATTGCGGTGTTTGACGGCGAAATGAATAGACGAACGTTTGGTAGAGAAAAGATTGGTGAATTTTGTTCGGGTATTAAAGAGACGTCAAAGGCACTACAAATGCTCTAACAACAACAGCAACGACCTGTCCATATGAGGAATTTTCCTACTGCAAAGAATTATGCGAATACACATTATGTGAAGCCCTTCGTGATCATCCTCTTCTCTGTTGGAAAGAAAAACCCCAACCAGTCTTGTAAGTTTGCTCGTTGCTCGCAGCATTCATTGTTGTCTATGAATCCACTTTCAGTGTACTCATAATGTTTGCGAGATAGTTGTTCGCCAAAATCTGATGCACGAACATTTTTGTCTTGAACTGTGCCTATCCACGATAGCTGCAGTGCGTGGAGAGAAAAGAATCTCCTGAGGAAATCGGGATTCTTTAGCTTTGTTCAATTGTTAGCTTAAAGCATGCGATATTTTCAAGTTCTCCAGCCACAACCACCGTACAGTCCGGAAGAGCAGTGATATGGTAGCTAGAAGAACAGGTCCCTCATCTAACAAGCAAGAGGAATTAAATCATTCCACTTTGTGATACGTTGCCTTCTTTGGTTAATTTCAGGCTTATAACTACACTGGTGCAGTTGCAACTAAAAAAGACTAATTCTAACTATAAAAATCTAAAATTAAAAAAATGAAAAATAACCTCAACAAACCAACTAAAAAAGAATTGCGTACAGGTATCGCAAACACATTGCCCTATCAGATACTGGTTATAATAGTTGCTTAGTTTTGCACGTTTTGCAACTTGCACCTTATTTTCAGCATTCGATGATGTAATTCAAAGATGTGAAGAGATGGTAGTTATTGGTCGGTTTTGTGTTCCGTCCGGTGTACGTCATAATGCATCAGCACTATTCTCAGGTAGAACGACGAATTCCTTGTTCGCAAGTTTTCGCATTTGACACCATATTGTGAGACGTCGTGCGTATCATGGTTGACGCGTCCACCTTTTTAACTTTTTCGCTTTATGGTGGTAGGACGAATAATCGTCGTGTTTAACAATCGAGGCTTGTAATCCGCGCCATTTTCCGTTGCCTTCATTTTATAATAGATCTCTGAGTAATACAACTTACAGAGGCTAGACGAGTGTCTGTGTTTTAATCCTTCAGGACAAGCCTGATACTAGTACACCGACTCAGGTTTAGTTGACACAAGAGCGTTTCGGACCATCGATGAACCGTGCAGTTACGGCCGAACCTCTTACCGACTCCATCGACTCTTACTCCTTACCGACTACACCCGCCCAACTGTGGGTGATGAAAACTAATACTGAGTTCACAAGAACTGAATATGGGGAAAGGTTATCGGCAACGATCAAACGAGTCTTGTGAAGGTCCCGCTGATAGTAGTTATGGAATAAAGTGGATAAAGGGTCTGGCGTTAATCAATCCGCTTGGGATGCTCCACCACGTTTACTTCAATTCAAATCGTTTGAAGTTTAAGAACGTGCAACTGGCCTATGCAATGACTTGCGGTGGATAGCCTATGTGTTTTGTTTAGCATTTTAGTCAAGTCAGTGTTTTTATCCTCCCAGACAAGTCTGGCACCAATTTATCGGCCCACTTGGTGAGCACCAGGGCGAATTCAAACCTCCGATCCATCGTGCAGGAAGCGGAACCTCTGACCGCTACACTACACCCGCCCCAGTTATGAAATGAATGGAGATAAACTCGCTACTGTGAACAAAGAGAGGACCGTTTCGTTGCGCCGGCAACTACTATAGACAGGTCAGGGGATTGGCCATGGGACAAAGACTAGCTCCCACACTAGCCATTGCATTCATGTCCAAAATAGAACAACCCATTCTGGAACGGAATCCTTTCCTGTATTGCCGTTATATTGGTGACTGTTGCATTATATGCCCCACTCAAGACGAGATGGACACTTGTTTCGAGCTTCTAAACCAACAGTCCCCTTACATACGGTTCACAAAGGAGAAACCCAAAGAAAATTGGCTGTCCTTCCTCAATGTAGAAATACAGTGGTCCAATGGTGAATGGAAGTCACGATGGTTCCGAAAACCTAGCAGCAAAAACATTTTAGTTCATTGTCTTTCCGCTCACCCTTGGAAAACTAAGAAATCTGTGGTTAAAAACATGTTTAGGACAGCCGTAAGGGTGACATCAAATGTCCAGGAGCGGATCGATGCGATCAACCTAGCGCAACGCATCGCGAATTCTAACGGTTACATTGGTAATGTAGCAGGTAGGCCAGATCTTGGTGCGCAGCAAGAATATGCCACACGGGTTGAGTCGAATAAGATCAATTTCTGCCTGCCCTTCATAACCGACGACCTGAGTAAAGCTATACGGGCTAGTCTGGTGAAATGCGGTCTCGAGGACCAGGTGAGAGTTGTGGAAATACCTCCAACAAATCTCAAAAAACAACTAGTTCGAAACAGAATGTACGACCGCTTCTGTCTCACTCCAGACTGTGTAATATGCCCATTCGGGAAAGAAGGGGACTGCATGGTCTCTGGTGTAGTCTATCTAATTTCGTGCAAAACATGTGGGGACCAATACATTGGCGAAACAGGGCGCCCCTTTTGTATTCGCATTGAAGAACATCTAAGGGGGATGAAACAATCGAATGCAGCAACTCCCCTCGGAGTTCACCGCAGACAATGTCATGAAAACGTTCCTTTCTGCGTAGCTGTCACAATTCTATCGTACGAAGCCGAAATTATAGCTCGCAGAACTTTAGAAGCGTTTTGGATAAATGCAAAAGGTCCAAAAATGAATAGAAAGGAAGAGTGCTTAGCCGTGACCAACGAGCTGGCTCTGTATCAAGACCTTTGCGGGTTTGACCTACGGGGTCATATGCGGGTCGCATCCTAATTAGTATCAGCGGAGCGATAGCACCACGCGGATATCCGCTAACATCACGGCAACGCGGCTACTAAGGTAGGCACAACGATTTGGGCTTTTTTGGTTTTTGTTTCCGGGTGTAATATCCTAGGGGATGATGACTTGTTCTGGATGAGGCATTTGAGAGGATATATTGCAAATGTTCTTACTTTCCAGGCTCTGACGAAGGCGACAACGCCGAAACGTTAGCCATAATAAATTTTGTTAACAATCTTGGCTGTTGCTTAAATTCGACTATCAACAAAGAGAGAACCGACATCATATCTTGTCAGTGTGAAAAAATGGGTAAACAACCACGTCTGACGGGAATAATTGACAACGAATGTTGTCCGTTCACTGATTCTTCAGTTCCTAGTATATCCTTCATACTGAGCGGTTGCTCAAGATGATCACTGTCAGTTACATCGTCTTAAAGGTGAGAGTTCTTCGTAGAAAATTGCCAAAAATCCAGCATGTTATGTCTGAAGAGTATTCCATCTCATCGAAGAATTTTCAGATAATTATTATATCGTTAGTTTACATATGGATACTTATACAATGCTCACGTTCTGCCAAGAAGAAGGACTCATCTTCTAAATCAGTAGCGTCCAGTTATATCGAAGAAACAAAATTAGAAGAAAAGTATGTGAGACCGGCTTGGGACAAGCTATTCCCAAAAATTCTACCTCCACCGGTCAGTACCCTTAATAGAGCCTATTTCGAAAATGTATTTTTGCACAAGCAATGAGAATGATCCATTCAGGAATGCTAAAGGCATCACTCCACGAGTTTGATGTGGTACGGATTTCAGGTGGAGAATTAGAACACGGGGTCGTAGATTATGGAGAGAGGGTGATTCGGTCCATTTCTCCTTGTATCACCGGAAACGGACAACTCCGGAACGCAGTTTCTAACGACGTCCTCAATTGCGGCGCCACTCTTGCGCCGCTCCCAGTCTGTGATTCGCCCGAATGGATTTTCGCGAATCGCAGGCGAGGCGGGAGGTGGACGGAGTGCCGTCGTAAGAAACAGCATCTTGGGGTCGTCCGTTTCCACTGACACAGGGAGATGAAATTACTCTCTTCCACACACTGAACCAGGGAGATGAAATTACTCTCTGCAACCCCGTACAGGCATAACCCAAGTGAAACCCGTACCACCCCAGATTCGTGGGGTGATCCTTTTAAAGGCGAGGTTGCAAAAATTTGAAATGAGGTCTGCATGAGGTGGAACGATGAAGACTTAGTCGGGCCCGAACGATATGAAGCTCCTTCCAGCATGCGTGAGCGGCTGCGCTCGAAGCGGGACGGCGTAGATGGTGTTTGGGATCGAGGCGGGATCACCACGAATTGCAGCGATCGGTGGCGCTCGTCCTTCCAACCAGCCGCTAACGTAATGGGATTCATGTCGTTTTGAATCGACTACAAATGGGCTAACTTGTGGCGCAAAATGTGAGTATGGATATGGGTTGCCGCACGTGGGCGGGCCGCGCTGCGCCTGATTCGTGCGAACAGTGTTGTTGCTAGAGCGCGCTCAGCTTACTTCGGGCAGGCAATGGAGATGCTGAAACACTCCGCAAACACGTACTTTCAACGCTTTTGAGTCATACTTCGTTATATTGTTATATCCAGTTTGAAGTTTTTGTTCCAGTTTTGCTATATTTGTGAATGTAATATTACCTGTGCTGTTTTTTTTTGTGGAAGACGTTGAATATTGTTGAAATCCTCGATGTACTTCATTTCTTACATATTGTTTTCAGCCCTATCGACATGAAGGTCTTGTATTGGCTGGATATTTCACCTTGGCAAAACGCTACCCACAAATACGTGTTTCTAAGCTGCTTTTAACAAAATATTGAAAAATCCCACGGATGAAGTGCTTTGACGTGCGCATTTTGCTAGAAGGATAGTCACGCAAACTACTGGAGTGGGACTAAAGCCCATTCAGGTCCAACACCAAACTAAGTGGATGCATGCACACAGTAATTATCTACTCCGTTTGGTATGCTTATTTCAAGAGTTTTTAGAGATATCGAATAAGGAGAAAAAAAATAGGGAACGGAAATTTATTGACAACTATAGTGATATGGAAGAGCAAGCAGAAATATTTTGCGGACCGCCGGCTCCTCTGAACATGTTTCATCTGCGGTGGAAGCAACCCAGTTGGAAACGAAGAGGATCAACGAACACTGAATGATATTCGCAATACAGTGATGTTAATAATGTTGTGTTGATAATAATCATTATTTGTGTTTGCCATATGTTTACGTTTTTAAACGTGATAAGTATATACTGCACATCATTCGTGAAGAGTTATAACAATAATAATAATGTTTGTTACGTGTCTGCGTTTTCAAACGTTTACAGCATTTAGTGCACCTAATCCGTGAAAAGCTAATAAATAGTAGTATTAATTGCAATTGTGAAAACTTTTTTATCGTTGTGCTAATACTACTTGAAGAGCCGAAGTGGAACTCTCCTCCGAATGTGTGGGTATTGCGCGCTCTAGCAACATGATTGCACTCGCCCAAACCATGTGCGGCGCGGCTCCTGCGCGCGGTTGTCCCAAATGATGGTACGTATACCGGCATTCGAACCTCGCGCTTGCGTCCGTGAAGCTAGCGATAGGTTTACGCCATATTACACCATAAAATAATCATGGTGCACTCGGGGAACGGTCAAGAGGTACCCGTATGATGTGCCGCCGCGTATCCCGGAGGCTAATGAGCGTCGTTAATTGCACCTCGCGTCTCCTGACACCGTCATAATCGCTACAGTAGCCTGATTGCTCCTCTTGTGCTACGTCTTCAAGACGCCCCGCCCACTCCCCCCTCCCCTCCCATTCCGCCGCGTCTACCGCTATTACAACGATTTTTTTTTTCGCTGCGCCCACAGCTTTTATAATGCGCTTTTAAAATCGAACAAAAAGGAAAGTACCTGGTATTAGATGTTGTTCGAAGGTCTACATAAAGTGTGCTTGTAAGTTAATATAAAAGAAGGAAAGAATGAAATAGGTTTGTATAAGTGACATGCCATTTAGAAATGCGAGTGAAAAAGAAATTATCCTGTCTCGACTTGTTAGGTGAAAAACACTCATTCATCCCTGGGAGTGCAAGAGATGTTTCAAAAAATGTCCCACTGATCGGTGTTATGCTATCTTCTTTACCTTTTTTCCCTTTCTAAGGATTTCTTTTTGTTCATCTAGCTGGGTAAAACTGGCATCCAACGATTAACGAGGCGCGAATAATGCCTCGCAGACATACACTGTACCTAAAGGTATATCTCGAAAATACAAAGCTCTCTGTTCGCCACTAACACACCTAACCTCTCGTATTGATTTTATGTAGAGAATAGATAAAAATGAAGCGATAAAGCGGTGTTGAAAGAAGTTTGAAGAACCATACAAAGTTCTATTATATAAAACTGTATAAAACGTACAAGCAAGTATTGAAGTACTTGACAGACGCTCGATATAAACATTATATCTAAGTAAAATTTTGAAAAGGTAAAATGTAGAAAGAGAAGATGTAGAAAGAAGTTTAAGGAATGTATACAAAGTAATTAGCGCATAAATTTACTGTTATTATAGGTGCTGCAGTTGAGGTTGAACACGAATTCGCTGAATGACATCGTGACAAACACATACTTATGCACTACTAGTTTATATAGAAAACTTGGGGCATGAAATGTGTTAAATTATGAGATCTTTGAAAATATATGCATGTTATTCTTTTTCCTGGAGCATCTTTTTGAGATAATTTTTACTTATGTAAAGTTACATTGGATAGAAGGATCCAATTCTTCTCCTTTATTCCCAATAATATGCGCTTGGTTTACTATCTCCGTACATCAGAATTCGCTGCGGCAATTCGTTTTTCACTCCCATTCCTTCAAAATTCGCACTATCCGCCGCTTCATCGCGACGCGAACGTCGCGCGCGGCGTTGATCAGAGAGCAATAGGGAGGCGGGGTGTAGGTGATCTCAGACGGTCGTGGAGGATGCCTAACTGGTGGAGCGGCAGCCGTAATTACGCGGAGGAGCGCGGTGCTGAAGGGAGGACATGAGCGGTCAGCCGGTTTTCACGGGTACCTCTTGTCCCGCACCCGGTGCACTCAGGTCATTTCGGCTCTACCCGCTGAGCTAGTAGGTGCTGTGATTAGCAATTTATGACAAATAAACTTTGTTTAGTGTGTCATGAACTATTTTGTGGGAAAGCTAACAGTAGGGACAAAACGAAATAATGCTCGGTGCATTTGCTCGAGCTGTTGCGCCCGAAACGGAGCGGTGAAGCGTAGCGATTAGCATCGTGGTGGAACCCCTGTTAACACCACCCATCTTGCATTTGGATGGACCGACCTCGATTCCAGCCGCTGTCTACACCACGTCGCTTCAAGCGCAGTCACTTTATTTGACCTGACTATATAATATTCTGAATCAGGGAGCAAACTGGATAAATTGTTTTTTTAAAGGTACGTGTTCCTGAGAAAGAAAATAAGGAAGTGGATGTCGAACCAGACTTCATGATAATGAGTGCTCCAAGACTTGATAAAGGTTCGAATCTTGAAAGTGACAAGCACGTAGAACCGGAAGGAAGAAGGTCAGAGATTCTCGAACAAGTTTTCTGTGACCGAACACAGACCAGTCCAGACCCAAGACTCGAAGACGCTGAAGAATCGCGGAAGAAAATGGGAACATCGAAACAACAGCGACGTGATCCAAATCAGAATAAAAAGAATGGAGCTGAGGGAGAGTCAATAAAGTTAGATGAAGGAGAGCCTATAAAGAGTGGCAGGAACGGGTCAGGTGTAGGTGGAACAAAAGGAATATATGGGTCATCAGTCTCTGATACACCTGGCAAATCAGCTCATAATTCTGTTCTGGAAGGAATTAAAAAGAAGAGCAAAGAAACCACACAAAAAATGAAGGAAAACATAAGGGGAAGATCCAAGGAACTCATAAGAACAGATAGAACTATCGATTCGAAGGAGAAGATTGAAAGACGCAGACCCTAGATTGCAAATGATTATTTAATAAATATGTTGCACTAAGTTTTTTCTCAACGGTATGCAAAGGTTGTCAACAACAAACTAGAACAATTGCAAGAAAGATCTAAAGCTCAAAGCAATTTTAGTAGGGAAATTTTTGTTTTTTGTTTTAAAAAGAAGAAATCCTAATAAACTAGTATTGCGAATCAAATAAAAGTCGACAAATTATTTTGGTTTTGACTACTAACAGACTCTGGAGTATTTTCCAGTGCACAACAATGTAAAAGCAGTCATCACCTGTGCTCCCGCTGTTCATCAATTTGCTCGAGCGGACACCAACAATACTTCAATATGTCCCGATCGCCGCAAAGGTTGTGACCCAGTGGCTTCTCTTGTCGCGAGAGACTTTAAGAGCATCGTAATTTTTTTGAAGGAATTCATAAAGAGGTCTGATCATCAGGTAGGCGGTCTTTTTGCGGATAACGTATTCCTCGTCGATGTTGTCCATTGCGGAATCTCCCCACGAGCAGTCCTGTATAGCGAGAAGATCCCAGTTAAAGGCATCACCCCACGAATCTGAGGTGGTACGGATTGTAGGTGGAATGTTCGTATACGGGATCGTAGATTAAGGGGAGGGGTGATTCCGTCCATTTCTTGCTAATCGACGTAAAAAGTGGCCCGGAAGATGCGGCGTGTGCACACAGCTAGCGCGCTCCAGTCGAACTCGTAGAAGATAGCGCGCCGAAAAGCTCGAAGCCGTATCTTCCGGGCCGTTTTTCGCGTCAGTTAGGTAGAAATGGACGGAATCACCCTCCTCCCCTTAATCTACGATCCGTATATAAATACTTCACCTGAAATCCGTACAACCTCAGATTCGTGGGGTGATGCCTTCAATGATAGTTCTAGGAATTCGCTCTCCGAAATTCTCGGCTTTATCATCTCTCCGTGTGAAGAAAAATCTTCTCCAGAGGAGGCAGTGACCTGATCCTGTATACAACTTTGTTTTAACAGGAACATGAGTCAGGCAAAACCTTTTACTGACGATGACGTGGTTAATTTCATTATGGTACCCTCCGGTGATTTCCACGTCCGGGGTAGAGTGGAGGGCTTCTGGAACGAAATTTTAGGTTAAATGCCATTATGTATAGTGTCTTTCTAAAATGCAATTCTTGTGAAAGGGTTGCAAACAAGTCAAAAAGAGAAGCTCCTACGTAACAAACATACATTCACTCACGAAAAAAAGGTCTGCTCTGTCTGAAGACCTTTGAATGGGTTTCTGCTAGTCTGCAAACTATGGTGGAATAAAGTGCGCAGTTTCTTTTTCCGAATGTCGAACTTCTAAACGTCTGAGCGATGACCACACTCTACCACTCTTGAGCCCTTTTTTGGCTCAATAGTTACTGAAAACATGAATTAGCCGTCCCGCTCGAGATATCTACACCTAATAACCATGGCTGCTTACTGACTCGTTCGTTCGGACCTAAGTTGATCACCTAAACCCTGTTGCTCTAATGCAGGAGTTGGGAGAAGGATCTCACATAAACATTTTTCACCTTCTGTAGCAAGAGAATGACCTGTTAACTCACCACAGGAAGGTGCAAAAAAGGCCAACTTTTCTCTACAATGTCTTGGCGGAATTCTGGTGAACTCTGCCGTTTCTTATTGCCGTTTCCAACACACTTATGAGTGTTTCCAAATAAATAAATGAATAAATAATTAAAGTGATAACTAACGATGTGATGAGGGCAGAGCCCTCTTTAAAGCTTGGAATAGTTCATTTCCATTCGCCATAGCTAATAACGTTTCTAAAGGAACTGTTGTGAAAAAATGCATGTGCGGTCTTTCGAAATTTCCCGTACATTAGGTACGTTTTAATTTAGAACTGTGCCTCGTTTTTTTTTTTGAAAAAAGGCAAAAAAGCACACAAAATCAATACCACAACAATTTAAGGTTCAAGAATCAACTATAAGTTGTCTTTGTGGAAGTGCGTGATTTCTATTAAGTCTATTATTCAATCATAAAATTTCCCTAGCGTCATCTAATGATGCTAATGGAGATAATTCTGCAATGCATCGCCTAGTTTTTCTCTCGAGGAGAGTTTCTGATTTTTCAGCTCTTGCTTGTTGTGTTTACTCATCTTAGAAGATTCACATTAAAAAAAGCTTTGAGTTTCACCAAAATAATCATTAATTTTCACTCATTTTCAAAGGAAAGATAATAGTACACATTTTAAAGTATTTTAAATATGTTGAAATAAGAGTTTCGGCTCTTTTTTTCCAAAGTATTTAAGATTGTTTCATTGGAGCATTTTCTTGTTGTTGCTGCGGTTTATTTACGTGCTGGACCTTGCATATTTCATAAACAGTCACTGGATCTAATGGGTACGAGTAGTTGATATAATGACGTAAACCTGACATGTACACGAGAACTCTTTACAGATACTGTTTTTCTTTAGTATTAGATATGTGTTACTAAGCTATAGGTGAAGGATGCTTATGCTTTCCACAAGACTCGGATACTGTATACCTTCAATCGTATTATATATTGTTGTAACGGTGTTACTGTATAAGGAGAGGCGACGACTTTTTGGATCATTCTATTTCCTATTTTTGACACAAGCAATCACTGTAAGTTGTAAGCCAGACCTTCTTCTATTTTTTTTTCGAAGAAATGAGTAAAATTAATAAAACAATCTTTACGATACTCTATTTGATATAGTTTTGATGATGTTCCAGATGATGCAAAAGATGTGATGTCAGAAAATTGCCTTGGTCAGAAAACACTAAAACAAAACACAACAAAACAAAATTGTTCACGTATTTATTTGAAAACATCTATAGGCGTGCCATAAAAAAGAAACAAGAAGAAACAGTTCTCACTAGAATATGACTGAGTTTCAGGGATTTCTTTTCCTTCTCAGCACAAGATAGGTTGGCAGGTCATTTCCTGCCACAGAAGATGAGATATCCTCACGAGAGATCCTTTTTTCCACAGTACGCTACAGTAGACAAACTCACTAGCTTTCTAGTGTACTTCATTGCATTGTATTAATGCTTGTGGTAATATTGTGTATTTTTTTAGAATATTTTCGTCTTCACCAACAGCTTGTATGTGGTTCAATTAGCCAACGAGACTAATGAAAGCAGTTGGTGGAAATTTATTTATACAGAAGCACCTGAATTTATCGTCCGGATTGTAAGTCGTGTCTTATGGCCATGGTCATGATCATAATGAGCTAAGATTTTTATTGTTTGTCTATCGCACTGTTGAAAGATGTATTAAAATTTCAACCCATTTCTATCTTTTCGATAAAATTTAAATTTACACTTCAGTCTATCATTGAGGTTTCGTTTAGGTAATAATAGGATACTAAAAACAGTAACTGAGAATTACCGAAAATCACGGCACATCCATGATCACATCAATCAGTCGTGTGCAGGCTCTCATTTTATGTTCAGGACTATCCGACGGAGAAACTTTCTGAATGTTTCGTGGAAGCGAAGCAAACAGCTGCTTTCTGTTTCTTCGTCCTGTTCTTCCTTCTTATAACTCTCACTTCTTATCGATCTCACTTTATGAGTATCTTCCTTTTTTTTATTCTTGTGTACCGTGATCCCCTTCCATTCTTACGTCCTGCTCTTTTCCTCTTTTTTTTTTGGTTTTCCTCTTTTTCAAGGAAAATCTATGACATCATAATTTGTACGAACAATATTACGACTCGGGTTTTTTTTTAGACTGGATGTCTAGGGAATCATTTTGCTTTCGTGCAAACCTACATGACACTCTTTATTTCGATCAATCGAATGACCTTCATCGTTAGTCCTGGAGCAGATGAGAAAGTGAGATATTTAAAAAACCTTCTTCCTGGCTTTTATTTTTTTTATAGTGATAAGAGCGAATGCATTCGGTTTTTCTTTTTTGAACGATATTCACTGTAGAAATTCGAAGCAATGACTAGCTCCTACCGTTTTTGAAGGAGCATTTCTTATTTAGATTTGGAAAATAGTCGCACCAGTTTGTGTAGCGATAGCTTACTTGTCGCCTTTCATTGCAACATATTCGCACTTGACGAACAAAGCTTCATGGAAGTTTCGTCCTGAATCACGCTGTTTTGTATCATTTTCCGAAGCGGTAAGTTTTAAGGAATTACTTTCAGTGGGCTTTATTCATTCGTATACTGAAGCACGTATCGTACGCGTGAACAAAAATATGCACTTTATATGATGCGATAAAACTAATTAAAACTAATTACGGTGCTCAAAATCATCTTTTTTGCGGTTTATGGTTACACATTCCTATCTTTACTATTAGAACGTAAAATGGTGGAAAATGATTGGATGAAAAACTGTTCCGTGTCTCCGAGAATATTGTCAACTTTAATGTAGAACTTTTGTTAAAATTCTACATTAAAGTGAGTTAACAAGCTAAAGTGTTAAAGTTTTACAAATGTTTACGTATATCCTGAGGGAAACCTTATTATGGTGCTTTCAGTAAGGTTAGCCATAGAATATGTCCTACTTGTGTTATACAGCATTGAGTGAAATGGGTTCTCTTCACGAAGAAAAAGTATTAGATGTTTAAATCACGACTATGAGCGCGATCTCTCTCATTGTCCCAGAAAACAGCGTGGGAAATAGCATTGTCGACCGAATTTCCCTACGAGGCACCCACAATGTGCTGCGCTTGGGAGCGCAGGCGTACGCACCGCGTTCGTCAATAAACCGAAGGGACAATGTCAGCGACTCATTGATTGTCTGCTCGCACGGCACGTGTGGCTGCACGTGCCGCGTACACGTGGGACGTTGTTGGGTGTCTCGTATGAAACTTTTTCTGACAATTCCTCCTCCCACGCCGTTCTTATGACATCTAGGGAGAATTAGGGATGATCACGCGGCATGATACTCCTATACCTCTAGCCCCTGCTTTTTGTGGAGGGATCCCTATATGGTCAATTTCGTGGTGCTATGCTGCCTTCATAGTTCTCGATACTCGAACAGCACCAGTTACAGTTTGTTGTTTTAGAACCTTGGAAGGATTTGGAAGCAACTTCTTATTTTTCTGTGCATATCTTTTGCCGTATCCTCTGCAGTCAACATTACTTTAGTTGTTTTCATGTGCAAGAGATCAAAGCGTATAAAATCTACCAACATGGAACGCAGTTTGATTATCTTAGCTCTGCTAAACTTTCTGATCGAATGCAGCTTTTTCGTGTTGTTTGTAAGTATCAATCGCTTATTATCATTTGTTTTTTTTTCTTTTCGAGTGTGTGCCAGAATGCCAGTACATTCGAGTACACAAATATCCCGAGTGATTCGTAAGATCGTTGAACAGTACCTTTTCCGAATAGTCAAAAACTTAAACTGGCGCACTTTTTGATTTCTTGCGAATAGTTGATGGTTATAATGACTTAAAATTCGAAACTTTTTTGACTCATTTAGATTTGACGTATATTGCTCATCGCAAATTTTTCAGCTCCCAAAAAAAAGATTTTTTCAGCTTAGTTCTTTCCAGCAGTAAACTGAAGCCAGAGGGTTTTTCTCAAATGTCACAGTGAATCCCCGTTACTCCTCACAATTCGAGAGAAGAAAAACACAAAATAGCAGTCCTCAGAGAATCTTTCTTACACTTTACTTTCTTTCCCCATCATGAGGAAGAATGCAGTCAGATGAATGAAAAGAAAAGGAAGATAAGAATTCGTCGGAAAGATTGTAAGGCGTCAACAGGCATTAGTTGAGTCATCAAATTCAAAACTTACTTCTACCCCTCTTCCTGTGAAAAAAGCGACTAATTAGGTTGGTTCTTCACAACGTTTATAACCTCACAAATCATCAAATCATCTTTCCATAACGTTCCCTTTGAAATTTTGTCTGGTGTACAAAGTTAGGAATTTCCCAAGAACAGCGATCTTACGAAATCTTATAAATTTGTGGATATTTCAGAGTCTGATCTTCACCTCTCCATATATCGGAATCGACTCTTCGGTATCCTTAGCGCTTATTCCATATGCATCCGATATACTGACATTATCCAACCCTTATTTGCTTATCGCTCTCAATAGAAGCATTCGAAGTCGTTTATTCCGCCTGCTCAAGTGTAAAAATACCGTTCCGTCCTAATAATCGTGGGAAAAAGTAGTGGATGCCGTAAGAGGGAATATTCCCGAGTTAGTACTGTGGATTCATTGTAATACTAAGGTTTGTTAAAAAATCAAATGATGGCTACATTTAAGTATTAATAGATTTATTTTAAAGAATTCCGTGGAAATCCATAAATAATAAAGATTTCTGGATTTACCCTCGCATTCAGCTTTGCATTCTGCCAACTCCATCCAAATTTACAGAACTAGCGCTGTGTAAGGTACTAGCATGACATTTTTGATAAAATTTTACCTAAAACAAATGATGCCAGAAGCCTCGATCATAAAAAGATGATGTACACAGTTTTCGCAAGAAGAATAGGGAATAGTCAATAATCAATCGACAATCAAACATAAACGTTCTTGGTTGTTTACAACGTATAGCAATTAGGTAATCCAAATCGTATTTTCTGCTGTGTTCCACACAACAACAATGTTCTGGCGGTAATAACTACACTACTTATAAAGAACAGGTATGTACCAGATTACCAGGACAGATAGGGAATGGCTTTATATTAGACTTCATTAAATTCTTTGCTCTAATTAAGAGAAAAGCTAAAATTTCTCTCTTGTAATAGCGTGCCTGCAAGGTTTTTTTTTTAAATGATGATGTGAAATGCGTTATACTGGCTCACGAAACAGAAATATCGGCAAGGAAGACGTTGGAGGCGTTTTGGATTCTTAAAAAAACCATTCAATGAATAATAGGAATGAATGCTTGTCGATAACGAATGAGTTCTTGCCACTTGCACCGCTCTGTGACCTATAACCGCCTGATATTCTGTGTGTAGATCAAATCATCCACATCGCCGCTGGTGATCTACACCCAGCAATACTCATTCGCTGGTACACTGAGTGACAAGTGCGTGCTACCAGCCGCGCCATATCCGGTGGTGCAACACGTAAGACCATTTTCCATATAGATGGATTTCTGTTTTCACTACCCTGAACGATTATCGGAACACTCACCCAGCATAGTGTGGTACTTGACGGGATAAACATAGCATTACTCCAATCATCTCCTATTTACGCCTCTAAAGACGGCGAAAAAGCCGACAAATAAAGAGTTCCAGCTGAAAAACCTCGCAGGCACTCTCTTACAAGATATAGACAGAATATGCCTGAATTTCAAGACAAGAGAACGTTTCAATTGCTAACATTTTTGTTCAATTGCTAAAATTTTCGCAGCAGTTCACAATTTCGCTGTGCATTACTAACCTACTCCTAACTCTTCGATACGTATTTTAGCTTGTTTTTTTTTCTCGATTTCTACCAGATCTCATCTATTTTGCTAGTTTTTTTTTGCTGTTGTTAAAGTTGATGTGAATCTAGAAACCGGTAGATTGCCATTGTTTTGGAAGTAGAGAACTGACTTCGTATTAATGAGACAGATGTTATTAAGCAGGTGATATAAGTGGTCGAGAAACTGTTTGCGGTGCACAGACTCACAACATAGTACAAAATTTAAAACAACTGGAAGAGGGCAGATTTTTTTTTCGTAGAGCTAAACTAAAAGATCTTCTATCGCTTCTCGAATGACTCTTGTACGTGCTTGCGATATTTCCAAATATGAAACATTTTTTTTGTTCCTCAAAGCATTGAATTGCCAATATTGCAGTTGAGAAATCATTGAAATCAGTAAATTAAAAAACAAATTAGTTAGTGTCGTTGGGTCGAACCTGTCCGAAAAGCGTTCTTCCAATCTTTTTTTTTTCTTTTTAGAGTAACTAAGCTAATACTAACTACACTAAAGAGGTCTTGCCTTATCTTACATCATCATAGAAACACTAAGAGCCCTCTCCCAGATTTTACCAATTCTTGACTATGTGGACGTGAAGAATTGTTTAGATTACTTATTTTCTATTTCAGTGATTTTTATTCCATTTGATCGGGCCCTTCAGAGCAGCATGTTTTTATATTTCTGCGAATAAATAAATAAATAAATAAATAAATAAATAAATAAATAAATATTTCTGCATCATTTTCACAGCCTAGCGATCTTCGGAACTATGACGTTCTTTTCTCTGCCTTTTGTTTTTACGTGTCTATCTAAATTGCTAACGTGACGAACAAAAACTCTTTTAGTATCACACCGACGTTGTCGTCGGATATAAGTTGAGCTTTAAAATACCCATTTCTTTCGCTTCTTTTAGATATGAAATGCTGAGGCCACCTCGAATCGCTTATTACCACTTCGCATATTGATGAATAGAGTTGTTGAGAATGAAGGAGAACCCATGCGGTAGTTGGTTTGCCTTTGGTTTATTGTCTGGAATACCATGTGGAAGGAGGTTTTTTAACGAGTTACCCAGTTGACGAAGCGATTTTATGACTCCAACATCTAGCAGTAGAGGAGAACAAGTAAACGTAAATTATTTTAGGTTATTTAGTTATTTATTTTAGGTTATTTTTACTTATTTTCAAAAGTTTCTGCCTTTTCTGTTCACCTACAATTGTTTCCTGAATAAATTAATACGAACATTAAAAAGCAATTAATAGCTACCACTTCGTGACACGGATAACGGCTGCGATTCATAGTTTCTTTGGCGCCTTTAGAACAATTAAAGTGATATGGTGCACGGTACCATCTAGGAGTATAGGGGGGGGGGGGCTTGTCGAACTAAGGCCAGACTGTAAACAGAAGCTACGCTACTGCATCACATGTCCAGGAAAAACGAGTGGCAGCGAGGGATTACCTTTTGGTCAAGTGACCTCACAAGAAGAGGAGATTGCGTTTTATTTTTCCGTCAAGTGCACTAAAGTGACCTTTTATAGACACTTCTTTAATATCTTGCATATTTTGATATTGATTCAGGAACGGAGACTCAGGAAAGAGGAGGCAGATGTAGTTTGACAAAAATCATGGTAAAGAAGTTAAATGTAACTCCATATTCTTTTCGAAAAAAAACCAGCTAAAAAGATATATATATATATATATATATAAATTTTGTACTATACATTATTGTGAGTGCACAAAGTCAGAGCAGTTATTAATCAATCAGTCAAGAGTAAATTGCTCAGATTTCTCAATAAAACTTTTCACGAATGAAGTCTTGAAGTGTTTATAGAGAAATTGCTAAGCCATGCAGTACAAAAAAGACAAAAGTAAACAGATTCTCATCGAATGCACGGAGAGAAAAAAATTGCGACGAAAAAAATGAAAAACGGCTATCGCTCTTAGGAGGCGCTCCTCCTTCCGAATGTCACCTTCACTCTGAGATTTGATGAATCCTGTGAAATTCGATCAAAGTGCGGCACAGATTGGTCTTAGTCGAAAATATTTCAAATTAAAAGGTGACGGATCGAAGAAGAGAACAGCAGAAGTACCCGCGGCTGAGTATGTACTGAATTTTTTTTCTCAAACAACTTTGCAAGAATTAGTGAACTGTTACTGATTTATAGATCGATATGTATTTGAATCTACACTTTTGTCAACATTTTCCAAAGAACCAATTTCTCATTAATTTTTTCCAATTTTTATCACCGAAATTTCAAATGCCATATCACCATTCCGCCTTTAATCGTTCCTTTCTTATGTACCGAGTTTTCTTTTTTTAAATCAGAAGTCGTCGTCCCACTAACGGGTTGAATTTTACATCGCAACAATGAAATCGGCTTCTTTCTAAATAGAAAAGCAATGGAAGAAAATTTCAAAGGTTAAAGGCATCATCCCACGAAGCTGTGCGGGTGGTGCGGGTTTCAGGTGAGTTATGCTTATACGGGGTCGCAGATTATAAGGAAGAAGGTGATTCCGTCCATTTCTTCCTAATTAACGTAAAAACAGCCCGAAAGATGCGGCGAGTATGCAAGGCTGGCGCGCTCCAATCGAACACGTCGTAGAAAATAGTGCGCCGGAACGCTCGAAGCCATATCTTCCGGACCGTTTTTTGCAGCAATTAGGAAGAAATGGACGGAATCACCCTTCTCTCCATAACCTACGATTCCGTATACGAATACCCCACTTGAAATCCGTACCACCTCATATTCGTGGGGTAATGCCTTTAAGCCGAAGACCTGAGCTCGTGCCTTGAGCAGCAGCAGCAACGTACGATTTCGTTTCAGCATCAACTCACGTGAGTTAAGACGAGTTTATAAGCTTCAAACTGAAAAAGGATAGAGGTAATGAAGTTTATCGCAGTTCTTCTACGTGCTTTTCTTCGTTCCTCTAAAAAAGGTCAAGCTTTTTTGAACTCCTAACCTATATTCACTTACGAAAATCATTCAAACTCTATTTGCCAAGTGATCTTAGAAATCCAGGTTTATCGATCGAGGAACCACCGACAGTTTTCGCTTCACTTCTTGAAAAGATGTCGCATCAAAGAGACCGTGTGCCATCGTGGCAGGTAGTTTTTAAAAAATAACCACCTAACTACTGAATATCTGGTTACGATATGGGTTTCTCATTGGCAATTTTTGAACTCGCCATATTTGATTGATTTACACATGAATGCGTAGAATGACTCTGTAACAATATAATATTCGCATTGGCGATGTATTCTACTCTGTTTTTTCCGGAAATTTCTTTCCGAAAAAAAATTTGGAAGTTCTGGCAGTTCATCTATGGTTTTCGACTTATTAATCTTATCCCGTCAAGTAATCAAAAAAATCAGCGAATTGTAACAAAGAAGTAGGAGTAGTGGTGAAGACTGGTAGTAACTCCCGTCGTTTAAGGAATCAGAAAAATCAGTGAATTGTAACAAACAGTCTCGTAGGAACTAAAGGTGTTCCCATGCCGTTTTTCTACGATAAATAGGGAGACATGAGCGGAACCACGCCGGATCTCCAAGCCACAACTCCATCGCTAGCTTTTCGCGCGGATTCCCTCACCATGTTACATTCGTGCTGGCTTTCAGAAAAAGGGAAGCTGTTGTTTTTCTGAACCTTCAGAGTCTCTGCCTGCAGGATTTTTGTCGCTTTACTCACTGGATTGCGATCACTACATGACTGTGGTCGCCGATGATGGATAGAATGCAATTCTATGGCTATGAGGTAACTGAGCCGTACCTCAACTGCTCGCTGACAATTGTAATTTCTTGATCAATGAAACCGAAATTTTGACCGAATCTGGGTTTTCCCCCCAATGTCTGTGAAATTACTCATTCTTCCTTTACATTACATTACGTTACATTTTTACCGTCTTCGAGATTTCAGTGCGAGACAAATTCTAAAGCGCCTCTTCATAGCTCAAATTTGGCGCAGTCGATAGAAGGTTCAGCTGCGACTACCGAATCGCCGTAGCCGTTTTAAAGTCAACTAAGCTTTTCATCTTTCCGTAGAAGGTAAATTGGTGCCAGACTCGTCTGTGAGGAAGGAGTGATTGAGCTGACACTTCGACTATCCCGGAAGTCTTTGTAAAGTCTAAACACGCGTTCATTCACCTCAAACGATTCTGAATTGATGTTGAAATCGTAGGCACTTCCTCAACGAATTGATCAACGCCGTGCACTTTATGTTTTATCCTTTATGGCAACAAGAAAAGACCAAATCATAAAAAATGGTGGATGATCACATCAATTATGTGTACGTGTACCAATTGTTAGCCAATTTGCATATGTTCAGCAATTTTCTATGAAAGATAAAGTCTCCGGCTTATCAATCCGTTTGAGACGCGCCTGCGCTTTTGGCTGCAATTTAGAATCGTTGAGGCCTGTTCAACGGTGTTTGCCTTGACCGGCGGTGGCCAGCCGACGTATCAAGTCAGTGTTTTGTGTCTTCCAGGCACGTCTAGTACCAATTTATCACCTCGGAGGAATGAAAGAGCTGGTTGGCACTGAGGCGGCTTCAAACAACAATCAACAGTGTAGCCACCGGGGGGTTTTGCCGACTGCGCCGCAGGCGACCCGTAATTACCAAATATTATTTAATTCGACTCTCGCTATAAAATTACAGACCACAGATGAATATTCTTCGATAAATAATTGGCGGACTTTTGTGTGGTTTACAAAAGACATTGAATTATTTCTTCTGTAAACTAATGGTTTTATCTTTCATTTCCTTTCCTTCGTAGTTTCGCTAGCAATGTACGCAGGTTACTGTTGCGGGTAAGAAAAAACACCTTGAGAAAAAATCGGAAATAGGTAAACCTAAACATTTAACTCTTCTTCTAGATCCTGAAAGAAACATTTCTTCATCTTATCTCATCTCATCTCACAAACAATGTTTCAATATAAAAAGTTGAAGAAGTACAAAGATGCAACTGAAGTTAGCAGGACTTAAAAGATGTCGTTTGTTAAAAATTTTTTTTACCCATTCTAGAGGATGAACGGCGAAAAAGAAAAGCCGACGATTAAGTACGACACAAGACTCGATATTGAGCGATGGTTTTAACGGTCTCCTACCTAGATCCTGTTTTGTGGTTGTTAAGGAAATCACAGACAAATTAAAAAAGGTGGCTCTGCTTTCATTTTTGGTTCAAAATTTTTTATGTTAGTCGAGATGTTCTGGGCGTAGTCGACCACTGCGATGGACTGATGAGAACGAGCGAGGTATTTGCAACACATGATCATGGTCAAACTTCTTCACCCCTAAAAAAAGCTGCTAAATACATGCAAGGAGGACAGTCAGTTGTATGCGCATTGAACGGCTTATTATTTAAAGGCATCACCCCATGACTCTGAGGTGGTACAGATTTCAGATGCAGTATTCGTAAACAACACAGTAGACTATGGAGAGGGGGGAGAGGAATTCCGTCCATTTCTTCCTAATTTACTTGAAATTTAAAAAAATTTAAAGTCTAAAAAAAACTGCCAGCAAGACATGGCTCGTGCACAGGGCTGGCGCGCTCTAATCGAACTCCTTGTAGAAAATAGCGCCCCGGAACGCTCAAAGCAGTATCTTCTGGGCCGTTTTTACTGCAATTAGGAAGAAATGGACGGAATCCTACTTTTCTCCATAATCTACGGTCCCGTATACGATTACTCCACCTGAAAGCCGTACCACCTCAGATCCGTGGGGTGATGCCTTCAAGAACCACGAATTTTCACGCAAAAACGAAATACTCTCTATGATCGAAAACATTCGCTTTAGAGACTCATTTCACAAGTTTGTATTCACATGGTGCAGTCAGCTATTCGCTGTTGCTGTTTGCGTTAGAAGTTTTTTTTTTTTTTTATCAACTGCGTCCGCCTACGCACACATCTCTGTGTTGGCAGATTCGTTGAACAAACTGACGCATGCTCGGCACGCCCACGAAAGGAAATCGATAATAGAATTTCGTCCTCACAAGGTAACTGCTGAACACTTCGTGAAACTTGTAAAAACGAAGCTAGTTTCAACTTATTCAGAATGAAATTTTTCTGGAGACCGCGGAGAAAAAATACTTAAAACCACCGATCTGCAATGAGTAAACGTTGGCTGATTAGGTCTTGTTTGCTTTATGCCTTTCACTAAATGATCTCATTGAGAAAGACTAAGAGTATCTCCGTTACCTGTTTGGTCTGCTCCTCCTGTCTTCAAATAGTTGGTGGAAAGGTAGAAAACAAAATTCATTATTATGTTATAAAACACCTTCCACATGCAATTGAAATTCAGAGAAGACGATTTTTCCTGAATTTCTATATTACATGCTACGTGTACACATGCTTCAAAATGGAGAATGAGAATCGACTGAAGATTGAAACTTACTTTCCTCGCTATCAGTTTCTTACTTCCACTAACTGTTATGGATAAAGAAAATGATTTTGCTACACTGAAAACACTTTGAATATAAAAGGCGAGTGAAGCGGTGTGTACTTCCATTCTGTTGTCTCTACTTCGCACGTAATCAAGCAGCAATGGGTGACAAGTCGTGCTACATGGGCGCTGGAGGCTACTCGGGCTACATGGGATCAGGAACTCAAGGAACTGGTTATGCTAGAGAAGAATACGCTGGAAACATAGGAAGTAGTTGTGGAGGTGGCGGTGGAGGTGGCGGTGGAGGTGGCCCTGAACGTGGCCCATATTTAGGATGTACCGGTGCATATGGTGGACCATATGGTTCAGCACCATCACAAGATAGTAAGTTTCACATCTTTTGAGAGTCTTTGACATTTCTATGAAGTGTGGTGATTGTATTTCTCATCATCTTCGATCATTGTTTCAGCGACACCCAAACCGCAAAGCAACTACGCAGGAAACGTGTCCGGTTCAGACGCACAAGCATCGTGCTATTTTGCACCAAAATGATCAGTGTTCCTAGCGCAATAAAAATGATTCTAATAATTCTGATCTTCGGATCACGAATGAATCTTTTTTAGCTGGATATTTGTATTAACGATTTTTCTACTGCATTTTTTTCAATGTGTTTCATAGCAAGATAGTGTTCTGAATATAAAATTCTTAGGATTAAAACAGAAAGACGAAAAGGAATTTGAACACTCGCAACAACAGCTCTCAATCTTTGCGCAAGCCTACTCAGAAAAAGCTGCATTTTTAGGAAGAAGGAAGAAGAAGCACGAGATGAGTGCGCAGTTTTTTGAACATATTTAGAAGGACCGCATGTTCATCACTAAACTCATTGAAAACAATTTTGCTACAATAAGCATTTATGCGATGGAAACGCCAAAATCTGTGAATCGTAAAAGTGGACCAGAAATATTTGTTGCCATCTTCCCAAAAGTGAATCTACGACCGCATTCTAACTAAGTACAGGCGCTATGACTTCTTCCGTAGATGGTGGCCACGGCGAGGGTTTGGCCTAAAGTGCGCAAGTCAGACCGAGATGCGGCGCGCTCTTACCATCATGTACTATAGGATACGTCATTCCGCGCATAAACAAAATTAATACTGATTTCCAATCGTTACCGACATGGAAAGTCAAATGATGTTGTCACTTGTGCTGCAGCGCGACGAATTGAAAGGAAACCGTAATCGTGAGGTCAGCACAAAATTTGGACTAACGTGAAGGTCTTACTTGTGTGTCTCTCTCTTCATCAGTCTTAGCATGTCCATCGAGATTGGAGTGGGTGCATAAGTTTCCTTTTACGGGATTTGATGATCGTTTGTCATCATCAACTTGTCGCCACTTCTTCTTTGGCAAAACTAACACTAGAGCGGTGTGGGCTCAGGAAGAGAGATTTTTTTGCTCGAAACATAATGTATCCATGCAGTGCATATATGGACATGATATCATTGCCAAGGGGTTTGTGTAGCGCATCTGGTAAGAGCTTCGAACGCGTTTGTATGCTTAACGGTTCGGAACTTTCCTCCAAACAGGCCTTACATCCCACAATGGTCGATAAATTGGTGCTAGACCTTCGATGAGGGATGGATACGGTGACTTAAAGGCATCACCCCAAGAATCTGGAGTGGTACGGATTTCCGGTGGAGTACTCGTATACAGGATCGTAGATTATTGACAGAAGGGTGATTCCATCTATTTCTTCTAACTGCGGTAGACAACGGCCCGGAAGATACGGCTTCAAGCGTTCCGGCGGCACTATTTTCCACAAGGAGTTCGATTGGAGCGCGCCAGCCTTGTGCACGCACGCATCTTCCGGGCCGTTTTTTTACGGCAATTAGGAAGAAATGAACGGAATCACCCTTCTCTCCATAGTCTACTATCCCGTATAAGAATACTCCACCTGAAATCTGCACCACCTCAGATTCGTGGGGTGATGCCTTTTGGCCATGACCACAGCTAATAACTATCCTCTATGTAAATCTGTATGCGCTTCGAAAACTTGTACAGTACCCTCATTCTATTTATTTTCCCCTTCTATCATTGCAACCTATTTCAACATCTTTAACGTAAGTGGTGCCTTGTTCGTTCTTACTGACACATTGAAGGTAGTATGTTCACTGCCACCACTGATTATGGCCTTAACGAAGTCGCAGAATTGTACTCATCATACCGTTTTGAGTTTGAATGTCCAGGCTAAAGATTTAATTCGAAGCAGTCAAGAAACGTTCACTGAAGCCTCGGAGACGCTTTCAAATATGAATGCAATGGCAACTACTAATTAACTCCTAACAGCTATGCAGGAAAGGTATGCTAATGTATAACGTAAGAATATCACAGGTTACTACTGTGCATATTCATTCAGGGTGAAGTAGACACCCAAAAAAACGTAGAGACTTATCCATGGGCATCGATAAGGAACACTGGCAAACATGATCGGTTCATCCTTGGGTTACACCGTACTTCTTCCATTTCTTTAGCATTTTATAAGACCCCTTTATGCTGCAATTCCCAGATATCTGATCCTACTCCTGAGTACTTACTTTTGGCTACGGGGTGTGAGTTTTTCGTCTTTTTACATTGTGGTACACGTGTGAGTCTGTCTGTTGCCAGCGCCAACGAAGAAATCACAATGAAACGGGAACAGTCCCGAAAATACTTGCTTGAATGTGTTTTATGTATGTTAGCATTTTTGAGTGTACACGAAGACAAATTCTAAACCTGGAAACCAGCCATGGAGATCCTACGAAACATTCGTAATTAAAGGCAGCATACCACGAATCTGATCCTCGTAGGAAATGGTATGGGAATCGCTGTAGTTCCTGTGAGGTGCCTTGCCTAAAGAACGCATCTTTATGTACACGTTCCGCTCTCCTCGGCAGTATATTCATTAGTGTAACCTGAATAGGCTGTCGAAAACACCTTCTTAATCCTTGAAAGCTTCCTCGTTGATGCGAGGTGTGCACAAGGGTGGCGGACCACGGAGTAAGCCGTCGTAAAAAAAAACGGCGGCTTCCGAGCCGTCTTTTGCAGCTACTACGGAGAGATGAACGGAACCACCTGGTTTTCCGCAATCTACGATCCTGTATAGAAGCTTTCCATGGGAAGTCCATACCACGTCAGTTTTGTAGCATGCTGCCTTCAATATAGTTCCTTGAACTTCTGTCTCTACAGTATAGGTCGGGGGATCATTCCCTGTGCATTCTTGTATACGCACGAAGAAGCAACTACCTAGCTAATAACTCAAAGCATCATGTCACGAAATAGACAATCTTTGAAAAAGGCAGGATTAGCTGTGCAGATCGCGAGTATCACCCCCAAAGTCGGTTAATTGCCTTGGAAAACAAAGAGAGAAAGGGTCTCATTGATAGCATTTTCCAACTGGGCATTTAACAACGCAGCAACTACGAACTTGAGAGACATCATCAGCAGCCCGTTGATTATCGGCTCGAAGACGCTGCTCGCGTGACTGCACTCGCATACGTTACACATCTTTAGGTGCTTTGTAAGAGAATTCGATCGATGAGACTGTTTCCCATGCCGTTTTTTTTTCAGGATACGTGGAGTAAATGGAGCGTGACTGCATCTATACTCATGATCTGTATACATAACCCTATCTTCTCTTGGAGAGATCCCGACAGCGTCAATTTCTTGTGATATGTTGCCTTCCACACGAGAGGGATACTAAGGTACAATGGTGTCCGCGTGTAGGACGCTGCACATACTCAGCCATGACGAAAGAAGTTGATCACAGACATCACATGAGTAGTGTAGGCATCATTTAGATTAATTTAGGTACAACTAAAGTTATCTGCAGTGAAATAATTTGAAAAATCGGTGTGTGTGCGGAAGATTTACATGTTAGAGCCTATTGAGAAATAGATTCCATCTAGTGAGAAATAGATTGTTAAATGGACAGTTGTAGAGTAAATATGGGTCCCGTTGCAATTATACGGACTGCTCAGCGAATCGAACTTTTCGATAATCATATCTCGAAGCAAGCTGAATCATATAATTTCTCGATGATGATCCGCGTTACCCGGACCGTTAAAGTGACTCGAATCTTCATTACATCATCACTCGAATTATGCGTTTTAAAAGGGATCCTTAACGGTTACACTATCCACCATCTAAAGATTTCGCCGCAGCCAATCCCTTCGTCACTTCTGCTACAGTGCTATTACATGCTGTTTTGCGGTAAAGATTAATTTCATAAAACAATGATATTTCTTGCCAACTGGACCATTCTTTTTTCAGTACATGCTAGAAGAAACAGGTATTGCACAATTGTTCTTATCCTTAGGCTACGCTTTGGCAGCAAATACCGTTACTGGAGTAGACGGGATCTTTGACATTGTCATATTATCTGCTATCGTTAGCATATTGCTCAGTTGCCGACATCACAATGCATATCGTGTTTAAAAATGTTCACAAATAGATCGGTATTCAAGTAGGGAGATTTTTTTCATTGGTTCAGCATTTCTAGCTTTAGCTGACTATGGCTTCATTAGGATCACTCTAGCTCTATGATTTACTGCCTGTCAATCCAGTCCTTTTGGTGTTATTATTTTGGTGTTCATCATAGATATTTTAACCAACGTTATTCCGCAACACGTCTATAATTTTCCAGATCGCTTACGCTTGAGGAGTTCCATCAATAACGCTTTGATAAGGTCCCATTTATCGATGGAATCACTGAGAACCTGCGAGGACTAGAACCAGTTTGATATGTCAATGCGTTCGACTGAAAATCAGAATCGTTTGAGGTTTATGAGCCTCGTATGTACAATGACTTGCGATTGCCAGTGCATGTACCAGGTTAGTGCTCCTATCCTCTCAGGCAACTCTGGTGCCTCTTTGTCTATACCTGAAGCAAGGAAGGTAATGGCCTTGGTTGGCTTGGAATCGTTTCAGATCATCGATTGTGCAGTATTAATACTGAACGGAAGAAAATGATCGGAAACTGGTCGAATTGCTGTGAACTGGGTGCTTGAACTATCACTACGCACTCTCGTTATCTAACTGTGGGGTTTTTGCATCTCTTTGGCGAAGAGACCAACTAGGATGGCTGTCTGTATTTCAATGAACGTTGAAGCGTGGCTTCGTCGAGTCATGTTTCGACTCCACAGACATATTTGGAGGGGAACGCTCTTCGAAAGAAAGACAGAGTGCGGCGACAAAAAATAGAAATATGTCCAGCTATGTCCACATTCGAGGACACCATCCGAGGACCGCAAAGTGCAAGCGTCGCCGAAGTTCGAAGATATAGTCGCAAGATGTCACGTTACGCGTCTGACAAAGCTGTATAGATCTGATATTGTATGTAAAAATATATATGTATGTTGAGATGTTCTGTAGATTCTATATATTGTAAATAACTGTATTGAAAAGAATAAACACTACACTCAAGCTCTCTCGTGTCCAGAAATAGAACAGCTGAACCTCCGTTTCTGGATTTCCATAAGCAATACATTAAACTCCAATTTCTCCACTTCCTCCAACCCCTCCCCACCTCCTTCCCGTCTCCTACCCCCTTTGAACATTTATTCACATTAGAAGTATTTCAACATATTAGTCTGAAGTCTGAACAAAATCTTTGTCTCCTGCTTCTTTTGTGTCTATCATCACCGTGAACTATGCGACCGACGCCTCCCACCCATAAAGGTCATGTCATCGCCTATCGATTAGCATTACGTTCAATAACAATCTTATATTGTCACTTGATAACGCAAAGAAAATATCTCTAATGACAACACAGCTTTTGGGAGAAAAGAACGCATTAAAGAAAGAAAACAGTATTGTTCTGGATGAATATTAATAGTAGAAATTCTAAGTGGAGTATGAAGAAATTTGATTAAGGATAGAGGAGATGACGCTGATCACCAAAAGGCGCATTGCAGCAGAAGCTGTCGTAAAAGACAGCGTTCCTGTCTTCTGTTTACACTGATACAGGGAGTGGTGAGCGGAATCACCTCCTTCCCCACAATCTACGGCCTTGTATAGGCATTATCCGCCTGAAATCCGTACTCCCAAAATTAGTGGGATGAGGCTTTTAAATGAGCTCACTGATCATGCGATTGCGGAACCATATTCTCAGCTGCGACAGGAATAAAACTTGTTTTATTTCCATCAAACAGAGATTCTCCCTTGACTTTTCGAAAGCTTCTCGAAGGCGTATCAGTAGGAATAGCGGAACCAGAGGCCTCGCAGCTCTCCGGCAGCCAAAACATACCACATCTCAAAGATTCAAGATGGGTCCTGGTCAAGGTTAACCTTCAAGCGAGAGTATGTAGCATGTGCAAATTCAAGAATGAATCGATGATAAGCATGAGATCATTCTTTCTTTTAGCAAGTACATCCTCTCCGCATTAGAAAATGTCAGTCATTTATCCTACTTACTTCAAATTTACTCCAAACCAATGAAGGACTGATATGCGCTCTTCACGATGAAGTCATTTGGATTTTACTTGTGTACAGTTTAAGATAAACCGCCTTATTGGCAGCGTTTCACGGATCCGACGATGTTGACATTATTCTTCTAGAACAAAACGTGTGAAACAGCATTATGTGATCTCGTCTTCCCATTGATGCAACCTATTATCGGATACTAATACCGATGAAAAATGGAACGAGAAGAGACAACGTGTGTCAATCAGTGAGTAGTTACAGTGCACTCTGGTGTTCTTCATTACAACATGAGACCACTTTTGGATGACTTCAGATGTGGAAGAACCATCACTAATCTGGAAGGACAAAGTGTAGCGAGTGTAGCCAAGGAGTTTTCTTACTGTTCACAGCCTTGTTTCACGTGTATGTTGGACTTTGAGAAGCGCAGGAACAGCTGCTCGAAGCAGGTAGACCACGGTTAACTACAGCAACAGAGGACAACTACATTCCGCAAAGGGCAAGAAAAAACCAACGCCAACCAACGGGTGCAATTGTTACTTCATTTAACAGAAGTGCAAGGCACGCAATCGAACGCTCAACAGTGGCACGGCGACTGCATGGAGGTGCTGTCCTTGCCCGGCAACCAGAATGTTGTGTTTCGTTGGCAGTCGCACATCAAGGGGACCGTTTGCGATGGTACCAAGAGAATAGAGACTAGACTAACGAGTGGAGTCTCGTGCTACTCTCGAATGAGAGCAGGTTCATTCTGAACAGTGATTCTGGACGTACCCTCATATAACGAGAGGTGGGAAGACGTCATGGACTCAGAAACGTTATCGGACGTGCATTCATGGTTCAGATGGTAATTTGTGTCTGCGCGCGTCTTTTCATCGGTGCATTCAGCCCTAACTCTATTTTCATGGATGGAAGTGAGGCCGCAGCGAACAGCTTTAAGAGGCGTTGACACCTTTCTGCTTGTTGCAGAACGTGCATTTGCTGCTGCAGTTGATCACCTCCTCTCCTTTGGTCAGCGAAACGCATTGCTCGGAAATCTCCACGCACGTCAAAAATGCTGTTGGTAGTACCAAACTCCTGGGATATTTGACTAGTCAGACCCCGTTTTTCTTCTAGCTTCTCGATGATTCTTCCCTGTTAAAAGTGTCTCAAGCTCATGTTGTAATGAAGAACACCACAGTGCACCGTAACTGCACCTGATTGAAAGTTTTTTTCGTTCCTCCTACTGCCTCGTGTCGCGAGACCAGCTAATTTTAGTGCCACAGTCATACTGACCTCAAGCCATGTGACACTCATCTTGGAAGGACTGGGAGACCGCTGTCAACGCACTTCCGCACTTTCATTCATTTCCACCGAGTTGTTAATATGTTATGTTACTTTACCGCCTACCAGTGTATTTCAGTTAACGAAATCGGCATTTTATATCTGGTGATTTTTTCCAATCCATCAAAAATTAACTTTATAGTTATGGTTAATTCGAATTATTTGCAGTTGGCATTCCGCTGCCTTATATATGGAAGGATGTTAGGTGGAGGACTATTTCTCTCCCAATTCGACTTCTTAAGCGCTCTCAATTACGAAAAGTGGTCGAATATGCGGGCGTACGAGTTTCGTTTCTGATCTTGTTTGTTGGTCTTGATTACCAACGCATAGATTCACGTAAAGGTAAGTTTAATCTCACCAGTTTATTCCTGCAGACTCATTAACATGGATATATAGTTGTGATGTTGTGAACGAATGTGATGTTTCACTAAATACCTGCTTAGAGGCAGCATACTACGAATCTGATGTAATGAGGGAATCGTAATGAGGGATGTAGATTCCAGGCTCATCTCTCCCTAATCATAGTAAAAAAAACGGCAGGGGAAAGCTTTAGTTCTTATGAAGTAAGTTAGAAGTGCACCCTTGTACGCTCTCCTGTTCCTTAAGTAGCCTAGACCCGCATTTATTACGCCCTATTATTTTTTTATAGTTCCAAAGTTTCACCTTACCGTAAGTAAAAATCCGTCTGTTATTCGTCTTGGGTTGGAAATTAGTGATTTTTCAAGGTCAGTGGTTGTTTTTAGTTACATTCCTCCTTTCCATTCATGCCAATGTAATATCCCAGTTTGTTGGAGATCTCAACGTCCAATAGTGACACATGGGTAATTGAATGGGCTGTACTTCTCAAATGCACATCGTGGAACCGGAGAACATGTGTCCATCTTTCATTTTGTCACTTTTGGATGTGAAAGATTTTAACATAGCTTTTTCCCGAACACGGTTTCTTTGGATTTTGCATATCATTTATGGGATCTAATTATTTTGACTTTTTTGAATGGAATCCATCAGTGAAGCATCTGTGAAGGCACCGCAAGTATCAGAGTATGCAGTGTAGGTATGCAAAGCATCTACGCAAGCACGTAAGGTATGGAAGGTTTGGTATTAAGGCATGCATTTTGGCACTCCTTCAAACACTCGAAGTTGTTATCGTTTCCACCACATCCCCCGTAGATAAACGGCACACATTTTCCGAGGTGCTCGTTAAAGGTATATTTGTCCACAAAATTTCATTTATTAAAAAAACAAGAGGAGGCTAATAAGATGTATTGGAATTGGATACTCACCAAGGGACTACTGCACGGCACATGCCATATCGGAAGAGGACATGATGAAGATCGATCTATGAACGGGCACGTTAATGATTACGTATTTAGACAGTATCATCTGTATAGCTAACATGTGACCTTATGATGGTCACATGTTAGCTATACAGATGATAAAAATTATTTCTTTACTCGCTTTCATTGATGGAAGAGTGAACGTAGTACCTTATTCACGAGCCCAGTGAATAAGGTACTACGTTCACTCGATATTAATGAAATCGTCTAATCCATGCAAGTGGAACGTAATTGTGTTTGGTAGAACTGCTCTCGTGATAAGCCCTGCTGAAGCAATGAAAGAACAGTGAGAAGAAGCATGAAATCATACAGAAAGTGATAAGGACTGAACGGTTGCGTTTGGTCAAGAGCTGATGTATTGTGCATGAGAACTAGTACAACACCCTCCAAAACTCCCCAACATCATGATTCATCCATTTTATTATCTTTTTGTGTTGCTCTAAAAAAATGAAAATAAGTAAAAAGAGGACGAGATTGTCTCTCTTTGGAAGCCCACGATCTCGTTCCTAGCGCATCTGATAGCAGGAAAAACTGTGTATTTTGCCTCTTTAAAGCAGTCATTTGTTCTTGACTACTTCAGCAGTACACTTACAAACTATGATTTGATCCTACACTTCACTTAACATCTGTATAGCTAACATATGACGAACATAAGGTTGCAAATGCTGATCCAGCTAAACTCTTTCACAACTATATTTGTGATTTATGTCCATAAAAGGCGAGAGTAACGCAGCCGGTAAAACGTTCCGCTGTTTGCACGATAGATCGGAGGATCGGATCCGTCTTGGTGCTCACCAAGCCCTTCATTCCTCTGGGATCGCCAAGTAAGTACCAGATCTGTCCGGGACGACAAAAACATTGACTTGACCCAACGCCCTCAACATAGGTAATTGTATAGACCGGTTACGCTTTCAAAAAGTCCGAACGAATCTAAATTGAAGGGAACGTGGAGACGCAACTCTAGTGGAATAATTAATCCCAGCCATATTATCTTTATGACTATAAAACTATAAAATATGTCGAACACATTTTCAATAAGCAACTCAAAACACTAAGGAAACCTCTCTAACAAAGAAAGAAGATTTTTCCTACAACAACATTGTTTAACCCATCTCTTCATCCCTTTACTCTGTTCACTAAGATTTGTTAACAAAACCATGTAAAGAAGTGATTCCCATGCAGATCGTTTTCTTTGTACACGTAACCATTAAAGTGTCTGCTAACAGATCGATCAACAACATGCACTCTTCCAATATAAACCGGTGTATGTCGTTCACTAATCCTTCGGTGAGTGCACAGATCCGTTACTTCCTATGAACTCAATGTTGGTTCTTTCGTCTAATTTATGGATTTTGTGGACAGATATGTATTATGAATAGCGATCGTAGTTGAATTACTAACTATAAGGGATAGGAGGATAAAGTGTATGTCCTTAACCAAACCTCTTCGGATGCGAAACCGCGTCCATTTTAATTTAGAATCGTTTGAGGTTACCTAAGCAGTGGAACCTTTAAGTTATCCCTATACAACGACTTGGAGATGTTGGCCGATGTGTAAAGTCGTGTTTTCATCATCCAAGGCAAGTCGGTATCAATTTATTGACTACGGAGAGATGAAAGTCTTAGTTGAACTAGGACTATTTCAAACCAACGATTGCTGGTGCAGACACAGCGGGACCTTTAAGTTACTCCGATCTTGGAAAGAGTGTAATTGTCTAAGTCCAATAGTATACTAATACTCTGGTCTAATAACCCCAGTCGCACATTGTGGCATCTTCATTTCTATGGCTTCAAGACGGCGTTCCACTTCATTGGTTCACGCACAACACTCGACATCATGAAACCCAAGAGGTCGAATGACATTTCCACATACTTTGCTCGCGACTTCAGCAATGTAAAGGTTTCGCGGCAATTACAATGCTACCGTTGGATGCGACCATGAAACAAAGGCATTCAAAACCGTCGGAAGATGTACGCCATCAGCCCTGGTGATGCCTGTGTCGTTTACGAAATCAGTTATGTACTCAGTCTTCTTGAAGTTGAGACGTAAACCACACCTTGCTACTCTATCACTTCAAACTTCAACTTAAGTCACCTAGATTCACCTACATGCTTGGATGGTCCGTCTTCACTGGACGTACGGGCCCCAGCATCTCTTCCACTTGTTTCGTTCCCTCGCAGTTGTCATCCAAGATGTTCTCAAGCTTCGTGAGTGACGTTGACGAGGTGCTTGAGCGATATCCAGCTGAGCTCAGCTTGTCCATCCGTGTAGCGAACACATCACCCCATCTTGTCGGCGGTCTCCGTCAAGGGCGCTTAGCATCTTTTGGGAACCACTCTAGCGCTCTTTTAGTCCATTCAATGCCGATTCTTCTCATAATACGACCGGCCCATCTATGCTTTGTTTTCGATATATATTCCGCAGGATCAGGGCTGCGAAGAACGGCTAGGAGTTGTGTGCGCCGGTTAAATTCCAGGAGACATCTCGTAGGGGCTCAGTGAGTAGTGAGCCCTTTTACAAATCGTTTTCATTATTCACAGAACCTCCTAGGCATAGGTATGACAAAGTTTCCAGGACTTGGAATCTTTGAAGTTGTACTCATCCGTCCTCGCGGAGGGCGTTCTTCATGAACTGTGTCTTCTTTCTGTTTATTCGCAGTCCTATTCTCTTCGCTGCTTCATTCTGTTTCTTGAGCAACGTTTCTGCTTCACTGGTACTTCTCGGATGGAGAAAAATGTACGCAAAACGAAGGTTGGAGAGGAATCTTCAGTCAACACGTATCTCCCGTTCTTCCCAAGGAGGTAATTTCATTTTCCACTGCAATGCTGCCATGAACAGCTTCGGCGATATAGTACCACCTTGTCGTACCCCCCTTCCCAATGGGTAGGTGAGAGGGCGGTGGAAAAGCTGTATCCTTGTGGTGGCTCGATCGTAGCAATTGGATAAGGTTTTCTCATAGTCGACAAAGGTTAGAACGGCGGGTAGGCGGTATTCCTAGCAAACCTCTATGACCCCCGAAAGGGTCTGGATGTGGTTCAAGGGCTTGAACCCTTGACGGAATCTAACTTGTTTGTGAGATTTGGCTTCACTCAGCGTCCTAGATATGCACTTGAGGATGATCTTGCTGAACAATGTGTATAACACGCTCCGCAAGCAGTTTCGAAGGTCTTCTCAGTCATCTTTCTCATAAATAAGAACGATTGGCGAAGTCTTCCATTGGTCTGGGATTCCTAGTTTGAAGATGTCATGTACGCTGCTAAGATTACATGAAGTAGATGGCTTGCATGAATATATGATGATACTTCATTCACTTCATGATTACATGAAGTAGATGGAGTAGATGGCTACCTGCTCGAAGAAAGTCTGTTGATATAAAATAAGGTCCGGAGCTTGTGCCAGGTTTAATGCTCGTGATAGCGATTCATACTTTCAAAGGGAGAATCCGTGGTGGAGGTTCACAAGTGGGGATGATCGGGCTTGACACAGGTATTGATGAAGGTCCGAATACATCCCCTCTTTGATGACTTCCATTTCACGACGAGAAGAGATGCGAATCCCGTCTTAAGTGCCAGTCACCTTGAGACAAGAAGTTCTCGAGTACGCAATCGTCGTAGACGACCTCTTTTCTCTTTCATTTCCGATAGCAGATGTTCTTTTTCATCTTGTGGCTAAGTCGTATTTTAGCGCAAAGGAGACGGTCAGAAACACTACAAGAGAATGGTACTACCAATACGTCAAGTAAACACCATCTTGTTGGGTTGGTGAGTATATGGTCGATCTTCGCACGAGTCGTGGCATTGGGCGATTCCCATGTCCATCGATGATCTTTCTTCATGCAAAAAGAATTTCCGTGAAAGAGGCTTGCGGCGGACAACAGCCCGGCGAGACCATTGCCCTTTTCATTCCGATCCCCCATTTCAAATCCTCCGAACTTGTATTCCTTCTCTGCAGCCTTTTCTAGTTTTGCGTTGAAGTCTCCGACAACAAGTCTGTTGAAGGATTCATGAAGAACCGCCTACATTTCTTGACGGAACCTTCTGCTGGTTTTGTGTAACGCTGAAATACGAGGAACGGAGTCGAACATTTGTAAAAGTGAACGGCTTTGGCAAAACAGTGAATCTGAGATAAAGTATCCACTATCTTCTTTAAAGGCAGCATACCACGAATTTGCGGTGGTGCGGATTTTAGGTAGAGTATTCGTATACGGGATAGTAGATTATGGAGAGGGGTGCGGTTCCGTTCATTCCTTCCTAATTGCCGTGAAAAACGGCCCAGAAGATGTAGCGCCGCACAGGGCTGGCGCGCTCCAATCGAACTCCATGTAGAAATTAGTGCTCGAACAAGTATCTTCCGGGCCGTTTTCTACGCCAAATAGGAAGAAATGAACGGAATCACCCTCTTCCCCATAATCTACGAGCCCGTATACGAATACTCCACCGGGAATCCGTACCACTCCAGATTCGTGGGGTGATGCCTTTAAAAGTTGCTGTTGTAGATATGGTCACTTAATGTTTGGAAATATTCTACCTTACTATGGATCGAGGAGTTTTCAGCATCTACATGCACCAGTAGCAGTGTAAAAAAGACTGAAGGGGCGAGAGTAGAGCAGCCGGTAATAGGCTCCGCTTCCTGTAAGATCGATCGGAAGTCCGAAACCCCGCCCTAGTGCTCAGCAAGCCTTTCATCCTTCCGGGGTCTATAAATTGTTGCCAGGTTTGTCTGGGAGGATAAAAACGCTGACCTGACAGATCGGCTAGCCACCACAATTCATTGTACAGGCTAGCCACACGTATGTGAACTTCAAACGATTTTGAATTGAATTGGACGTGGGATCGCATCCCAAGAAGATTGATTAATGCCTGACACTTTATTCTTTATCCTTGAGACGGAAGGACACCCAAAAATAATTAGTACAATGCCTCTATGCAAATCTTTCACGTCTTTGCCGTATGTTTGTTATGCTTTTCTTCTTTAAAATGCACGTTTTCATATGAAATCAATTCTCACACAAATTCAAGATCCGAAATGATACCAATAAGTTAAGCGTTAACTGCTGTTCAAATCGTTACTAAAAAATATTGAGTAGTGTTGTAAAATTTTGTGCATATACCAGCCACACAAACGATCAACCAAGTCGTCGCACTTGTGGCGTGAAACATTGTGTGAGCCGATGAGTGAATTCTTCGAGCTTGCAACAGAATTGGACAGAGCTTGACTCTCAGAAGTAATCGATGATGCTGATGAATAATCCTAGCTCGTAGATCATGGTCCTATGCAAACGTAGGTCCTATCAGTTTCTTTAGACTTCGCTGCAAATCTTCCACAACGGAAACAGAGCAAAATTTCAGGAACAACATGAGCGTAGACCTTCCGAAATACGTTAAAAACTTACTTGCGCCGGTATATTAACGAGGTGTTAAGCAGTCATGAGAGGGAGACTGTGGAAGAAGGAAAATATATGTGCAAAATAAAAGAAAATAAAAATAAAAACAAAAAATGAAGGAAATATTTGACGAGAAATTCAAATTACACCTCATGGGAAATGATTGAAAAAACAGTTCACGGCAAATAACAAAAAATCTGTTTCGTAAGAATTCTGATAATTTGACTGTGCAAACACAACAGACTGTAATTTTCCTCAATTCGGGAGTGTATTGGAATGCTCGGGTTATATTTCTCACTAAGCGGTGACGGCATCTTCTGCTCACGATCAGCCTCTCAGAATATAAGCCCGCGTCAAGATCCTTCAAAATCCACGATCTCAAGAGAGGAGCTCCGAGCCAGACGAAGAAAATCCCTCGAGGCAAACTCCAGGTGCCTACGACCGAAGAGCATCATCCAAACGCCACGGATATTCTTGATCAGCACAGCAAAAAAAAACTCCGATGCCAATACTTGCTCAATTTCAGATACTCGACGATCCTCTTATTTTTTCCTTTCTTTTTCCTCGTCTTCCTCTCCTTTTCTCGATCTTAAGTCTACACTCTTTGTTACAGCGCTAGCCAACATGTTGTTTCCACGGCTGTTTTAATGTGCTCTCACAGGATATTTTGCACACTTTACCTCAAGACCCAGCCAGTGATGTAGGACTCAAGGTTACGAAGACAAATGAGTGAAAACCATTCAAAGCTGTATGGTGATGGGATTCTTCGAAAACAAAGGTAACAGCAAGGTGATACATATAAGAGGATAATTCCACGAAGTAGTCATACTGAGATCAAACCGGCTGCTTTTTCCACTTTGATTAACCTTTTTGTGCGCAGATGTGATGTAGGGCTGAAAAGGATTAGGTCGTTGTTTGACGCAGATACTAGAAATCTCCAGTACATCAATCTGCTTTGGAAGCGCCAACGCAATCGAGTACAATTCAGAATCTTGGAAATTTAATGAACGAATTTTGGTCCACATGTGCAATTGTTTGTGTGGGGCCCGTGCAAAATGTCAGTTTTTTAACCTCCCACACCATTTTGGCATCAATTCATCGACCCCGGAAGAATAAAAGGCTTTGTTAGGATCCGACTCCGCTACACCCGTCCTAGTTTGGCAACTGAAATTAGAAAGAACGCGACCATGTTTGCATTTGGTTTTTGGTGTATTGAAAAAGCGCGCACGTTGCAATAGCATGATATTCTAATCTGCCGATATTTGAGCGAGATTTATTGGCAGTATATCGGCTCTTAAACCGCCTAACGAAAGCGAAATTTATTTCAAAAACATACATAACGGTGCGAAAGAAAAACTATATAAGACAATACGTTACTTTCAGCTCTAGAATTACTATCAGCACACAAGCATGATGCAATCGGTCATTGCCATTGTGCTCTTCGCAGCTACAGGTATCTAGTGAGCTTCTATTTGGTTAAATATCAAATCAGAAATTTAGCTAGTGCCATTCCCAGTCGTTGTTATGAGGGGATAGTCACTGGTCCCTGCAGGGCAATGCACGAGAGGTAAATTAGAGTTAGGATGTTACAGTAAATTGTTGGTAGCAAACAACGATTCTTACAGATACGCCTACGACCCAGCCAAAGGTGAATGTGTTCGCTTCAATTACGGCGGTTGCGCTGGAAATAACAACAACTTCATGTCAAAACTCGAATGTCAGCTAGTGTGTAAGGAGGCAAGTACTAGTAGAATACATGGTTGCGCTCACACCATAATCACTCCTATATAAGATATTTAATTTTTGACCCGCCATTGTGGACAACTTTAACAAGCTTCTCTTGCAGCAAGATTCCACTTTTCCGGAACACAACGACTTCATTATCCCAGGTAAGCGTTCAATTTAGAAGAAAGAACAAAAGATTTATTCAATCTGAGGTCTAATCCGCCGTCCAACTGTAATAATGACAATGGCACCGATCAGATTACCTAAATACTCTATGGAAATCGAACCAAATCTCAACGTACCTAGCTCCTCAGGTAAGTACTACGATCACACGACAACACGAACACGAACTGTGCTTAGCTAAACTACCCTCATTATCATTATTCCTAGGTCAGTATGTCGGTGGTGAACAGAAATATGAAACTATATAGGGTCATTGTTCCGGTTGCATCCGTTACGGATCTCTTGCGGCCGTAGTGGAATGTGCCACCTGCACCTTATGTGCGATATGTTAGCTCTTTCCTTTAAAATCCACATTCTAGCGCATTTGATAACTGAATTAACTGTGAAATCCTCCACGTAAAAAAGCCAGTCTTTTTAATTCTATCAATCTCATGGTTAATTTTTGCAATATAATCCTATACCTCATTTGGCATTTGAATACCTAAAATCTAACCACCTTTTCGTAACTCCCCGAAGAATATCTTTCTTCTGTAGGTATCTACGTCCAGTTACAAGGTAGGGTAGTTCTGGGTCGGCCTGACGCAATGAGTCGTCCACTCAGCCGGGTACGACAAGCAAAATAACGATAATCTACGCACGATTATGCGTAAGTGAAAAAGAGGTTTCGAAAAAGATTTCTGGCTAGAGTACGCCTGCGAAATAATTCTAATGATGGACAATCACGCGAAAAGAGGAAGTAGGAAAAAAAAACAGAGAAAACGAAGAGGATCTAGTGATGATTTATTGGTTGATTTATTTGCCGTCATTTCGACGAACATCGTTCCGTCCACGATTATCATAGCCGCAAAAGACACAATTATTTCGGCACCAGCTTTATGTAAAGGTTAAAAATTCTTGTCCAGCTAGTTTATATCACAACAATAACTATGATTTATTCCCATGAAACTCAATATAACATTTTGTGCAATCCACTCGCGTTTTCAAGAAGCATCACTCAAAAAACTTCTTTAGCAAAGAAAGACTTTTTTTCTTGAATAGCATTAAGTTATTTGAGCTTTTTGCGCGTTCTAAGCGTTTGAGCTAATTGTTCACCAAGACCTACAAAAACTCGTAAATAATTAATCTTCATGCAGAGCCTTCTGTCTAGGTACGCAATCATTAACGTTTCTGCTTACAGGTCGACCAACAGCATGCGGTCTTCCAATAGAAACCGGCATGTGCTTTGCATCACTCCGTCGGTGAGTGCACAACTCCATTACATCCTGTGGACTTGATGTTAGTTTTTTTGGTCCAATTTTCTGATTTTTGCGTACAGATATGCTTTTGACGATACCCGCGGTAGATGTGTGTCGTTCATCTACGGAGGATGTGGAGGGAACGAAAACAACTTTGAGACTTTGGAGGATTGCGAATATGCATGTCTTAATACCATTACGTCACGTTGATAATTGGATAGATGCCTTGCATAATTACACTGGCTGCTTACTTCCATTGAGCATAGATAATCCACTGATGGATTTCGTTGGAATATCAAAATAAAAGGATTCCAATACTTGACTTACTTGACTTAAACGGTGGAGGTTACAGCCGAAAGCGACTATCCACATCTTCGCCGGGGTGTGTCGTTCTCAAACATACCCGAGCCCATATTAACCTTTGGTCGCGTACAATCTATTCGTTCCTCGCTAACCAAGCTTAACCGACCTTAACAAATCGGCTGAACATCTTGTCAAGGCCAAATGTCCTCAGATATTCCTTTACCACCTCCGTCGAGAGCGTTCTCTTACGACGAGGAGGCCTTTTCCAGTTTGAGTTTGTGAGGATCCTCTGCACAACTCGGACAAGAGAGAAAGGCGGTCACTCATAATGTAACCAAAGGAATAAAGACTGTTTTCCATTACTACTTCGGAAGGCCGAGCAAGGTGTTGATGTTTTTCATCCACCGGTACACTACATCTACTTCCTTATAATGTTTTTCTTCATGGCATATCGCCTGTCAAAAGTACCCTAATAGTCGTCTTAACTGCTTCTTCTTCACGCAGTCAAGCTTCTCCATCACCGTTGACGGCGCTACCCAAGTCTCCGATCAGCTCATCATTATAGGGCGAATTGCGGAATTGTAGATTCGCAGCTTGAATTGGTTGGCGACGACGGATGGCCACAGAAAGTTACTCAATGACTTGAATGCCGAAGTGGTCTCGCCGAATCTTTGCTGAATGCCTCTCTCGTAGCTGCGATCTCGTTTTTCAGCATACGGTCCAAATAACAGAACTCATCCCCGAATTCGATAGGTTCCTTATCCACTCTGATCCCGTTGAGTGTCTTGAGGAGACTCACGTCTGCTTGCATTCGTCAGGGAGGAGTTGCCTTCCGCAAGTTGTAGTAAATTTTGATACGAGGTCAACAACACGCTGCAACTTTGCGCTACTTGAAGAAGATACTGCTACAACGTTGGCGGACTCGAGATCCACCAAAGGACGTCCAGACGGTGCTAAAACGGCATCGGCAGAACACTGTCCAACTGTTCCTCGCATTATGTCATCGACGGCAAGGTTTAACAGAAAGGGTCTCGCCACAGCCCTTTGTCTCAATCCAGTTTCCATTTCGAACGGTATGGTACATCTACCTTGTGTTCCAACTGCGGCAATTCCTCCTCTTTTCATTTTGTTGGTCAAGCATACATATCTTCCAGGGGCTCCATGACCTGTTGAGTAGACGGCTCAGTGAGGAGACTCGAAAACGGTTTCGAAGTCTACAGAATCTAACAGAAAAGGCTACGAATACCTCTTTCACACATCAATCACTCTCCTCACGATAAACAGTTGTTCAGAGGCGCACCTTTACGACGTAGATCCGAACTCCTCCACCAAACTGTTGCACCCGCTCCTAACAGCAATTGAGCAGCCTCCTCCTTTCCTTTCATCAGCATCGCCGCAGTAGACAACGTAATTGACAATGCTGATGATTGGCAATTCCTGTTGCGTGTTTCCTGCAATGCAGCAGCGGGAGTGTGAAGATATCGCGAAAGTTTGGATAGTGCGGTCTGCGGAATTCAAGTTCAATTCGGAAGTTTGATAAAGACCGGCAGTTCATTGTTATTAGACGGATGATTGTTGCTAAAGATTCCATGTTTCCTTCAGACATTCCAATAATAATCTCGAATAATAATAAGACTCCAATAATGTTGAAATAAATTAAAATTAGGGGGAGATCGAGCGTCCCTGAGACGTCCATTTGAAAAATACAGCACATTCGATGAGATGTGTCTCAACAGCGGTCGGTGAGATCTCCAGAAAAGTGAGATAATATGTGAACATAAACACAGAGGAGGAATGCAACTAAGAAAGTACTGCTCTCGGGAAATTATAAATTTTTACCTCAGACAAACAACAGACGATTTTTTACTAACAGTTAAGCGGAATTGAAACTACTGATAAGGAGTAGTACATTAGAATCTTTCACTTGTTCTAGTGAGACCTGTGGCATGTGACCGTTTTTTAAAGCAGGTGTTTAGTTCAATATCACATTTGATAGGTTGCCAAATAAACATATAAATAAATAATAAATATGCAAATATTCACTCTAATGAGGAGATGTGAACAGCTGAGATTAAACTGACCTTCACATGAATCCGTATGTCGTTTTCATTTTTCTTTTTTTTTTGTCCTTTTTTCAACACCAACATGAACAGTAGCAGACATGAATTCAGAAACGCACATTCTACAAATTTCCATAACCGAGGGAGCGCCCAAAAAGTTGTCTATGGAGTTAATTTTTTATAGGTTGAAAAGAAATCACTATATATCACCTTGATCACCATGACTCCCGCTGATCTTCGAACTGGTCGAGCAAGCGCCAGTAATTCTTCCAGCTGCTCCGATCGCGTGCCACAGTCGCCCAGTGGTTTCTCCTTTCGCGTGGGACACGAGAAGCATCATAATTTTCTTTGAAGGACTTCGCGAAGAAATCTGACCATCGGGTCGGCGGTCGCGCTTAATATCGCGGGGAACTGCGTTCTCGAGGGTGGCTGTGAATATTTTGGGTGAGATTGTATCACCCTATCGGCCCGCCTTCTTCACGTCAATCATGATATTCGTGTAGAATGGCGAAATTCCGTTCGTGAAGTTACTGTACAACTCTCGAAGTACCTTTATGTACTGAGTAGGGATGCCTTGTTTGTCCAAGGCTTGCACGACCGCCTCCGTCTTAACTGAGCCGAAGGCCTTCTTCAAGTCGATAAAGGTGAGACAGAGCGGCATCTTGTACTTTCGTGACACCTCGATGAGTTTCGAAACAGTGTGAATGTGGTCAATCGTGCTGAATCCTTTTCGAAACCTGCTTGTTAGCACGGCTGTCCTTCATCCAAGGCTTTTTCAGTTCTATTAAGGATCACTTTTGTAAAATGCTTGTAGGTGACGGACAGTAAGCAGTTTGGGCGATAGTAACCGGTGTCATGTTTATCTCGCTTTTTATTAAACAACACGGTCTTGCTGGTCTTCGACTGTTTAGGAACCTTGCATTCCGACAGATAACGTGTAAAGAGCCTCGCCAGAATGTTGATGAGTACTGGCGGAATGTTCTTCAGGTGTTCTGGTCTTATTCTGTCGGGACCGGGTGCCGACATGACAGCATGTCGTATTTCGGAAGGAAGAACCTCTGGAATGAAATGTCCGTCTACCGTCTGATGGTGAAGAGGCAAGTGGACATGGCTCTCGAAGAGATCAGAGTAGAAGTCGCAGATGATTTCACAATCCGCCTTCTCGATGCAATGGTGGTTCCTTTCGAGTTCCGTGACGAACGTGAGTCGTTGAACACCTTCACGACTGCACGAAGAAGGCTGAGAGTTTTCGGACGTGAGTTCTTGGTTCCCTGCGAGTCGTGCTGCTCGGCGCTAGCGTATCAGCTCAAGAGTTTCAAGAGACAGGCGCCTCTTGGTGGTTTTAAAACTCTCACCAACATCTCTACTGCCGCATGTTCCTAAGAACAGTTCTTCTCCAGTTTTGTATACGGCATTGAGAGAGTGACGTCGTCTCATCTCGGTTAGTCCGATGATGTCGTACTTGATCTTCTTGGCTTGCATCATCAGATCTTCGATGGCCGCTCCCGATGCACGCGTACGTGCTTTATAAGTACAGTTCGTCATCCTAGTCCTTTTCCGTTTCGGTAGCCTACATGACTGCTGCAAACTCGTTTTTTCTAACGCTACCGTACCAGGCTTTCTCCGGAATCAGGAGGCTCTTTTCTGTCACTGTGACATGCGTAAAATTTTAAAACCCATGGGTAGGTTGCAAGCTTCTAGTCCCATGAGTTTTTAGGAGAACTTGCGTTCTCACGGAGTGGGCATGTGGAACTTATTTGTTGGGGGCGACTCCAAACCTTCTCCCTTGCGCCTCTCAGTCACTTGATTGCAGACTTTTGGCTGGACCGACGTGCAGGATACAAGGATGTCATGAGTCAGTCCTGCCTCAGCAAAAACAGGGACTCTATCCTCTGAATCCATCCGCGTCTCTGGGCAATTACAGGGTCGCTTTTGGTCCGAGATCCTCCTATCCGCCACCCGGGGACGCGCTACAACGCAACTAACCGGCTGATCCCTCTATATATGTATATATAAGTTATATATAAGTCTTCCAGTTACGCTACTGAAAAAATATGAGCGCTGGTTTACAAATGTTTTTCAGCTTTATAGTAAGTAATGCACATGGAAAAAAGACATTTTCTCTAAGATAAGCAAAGAAACACGAAACAATAATGACAGAGCACATGAACATGAAAGAAAAATAAGCTCGTCTACGTGTCACAATGAATTTTACTCACAGTTAACGGTGGGATTGACTCCACTTTACATGCGTTCCAACAATTGTTTTGTCGGGAGTGGTCAAACTCAATCACGAGAAACAGACTACAGGATGACGAAAATATTTGTCAGGTATTGACAAAAAATAAAATACATGGAAACAACCTTTTTGATAACGTGAAAAGCTATTTTAGACATGTGGAATATGTTTAGATTAGCACTCCTCGTTGTCGAAAAAACGATAAACCTTCTCTGTGAGTGTTATGACTATCAAAATACCTGGAAACCACATCTTGATATCTTTGCGAGTGCGACAAAACAGAGGAGCTCGATCTTCGGGAACGCGAATATATTGGAGTGGTGTTTGTGCTGGAAGTGACAAAATTTTCAAGCCGAAAAGTAGAACGCATTAGAGTTTTGGCTTGAAAATTTTGCCTAGTGTGTTTCAGTAGAATGCCTCATTATGTTCACTACAACCACTAATCCTACAAAACGTACTTAATTTTCGAACTTCCATCTTGAGCAAAATCCACATACCTTTTGTTACAGATGAATTTGAAGACTAAAATTGTGTATT